>NC_041730.1:92418582-93043582 GCF_004115215.2 Ornithorhynchus anatinus
GCTCAATAAATACAATTGAATGAATGAACACCGTAAGTTCCTGGCAAATGCTATCATTATTATTATTATGTTTATACTGTTGAATGAATGGAGATTGGAAGGTTGACAGAGAGGAATCTATGGGGCTTTAACATTGCAGGACAGAAAGACGCTTTCTGAGCAACATCTGTCAACTCATTTTGCCCATTATCGCCAGGCTGGACCCCAGCCTAACTCTAGCCCTGGCTGAACTTGTGAGGCAGATGCCGATGGTATGGACGTGTGGTAACTCTCATCTTGTTTTGCACAAGGGCAGACTGCACAGAAGGGCAAGGTTTTGTCGCTGGTTTACAATGGTGTTTGGTCACCTGCCCGTGTGAGATAAGGGAGGTGTGTTTGTTGCCGTCTTTCCGCCTCCTCCTGGAATGGCAGTTGGTTGAATGGCTGAGGTGGCACAGTCTGGGCCCGCTCCTCCGTGGCCAAGTGAAGCAACTGTGAGTCTGTTATTGGGCGGGGATTGTCTCTATCTGTTGCCAATTGTACATTCCAAGTGTTTAGTACAGTGCTCTGCACATAGTAAGCGCTCAGTAAATACTTTTGAATGAATGAATGAATACTGCCTCGCTTCTCTGTGCGTTCTCTCTGCCTCATCTAATTACCTCAACCACTAATGACCGTCTTACCTTCCTGCACGTTCTCTCCGCCGCGGCCAGGCAAAACAACTGGAAACTATGGCCTCATCTCTCTACACTTTCTTTCCATCCTGACAGAAGTGAAACAACCGGTAACCGCCCGCCTCACTTCACTCCACAGTCCTCTCCACTGCAGCCAACCAAGGCAGCTGGTAACTACCGCTTCACTTCCCTGCACATCCTCTCCACCTCGGATGAGTAAAACAACCAGTAACTACCACTTCGCCTTCCGGTGGATTCTCTCCACCTCAGTTGAGTGAAGCAACTGGAAAGTCACTGCACATCCTGGGCCCCCTCCACCGTGGCCAAGCAAAACAAGCAGTAACCGCAGTCTTGCTTCGCCGGGAGTTCTCTATACTTCATTTGAGTAAATCGACTGGTGACTACCTCCTCACCTCCCTGCACGTTCTCTCCACCGTGGTCAAGCAAAGCAACTAGAAACCACAGCCTTACACTCCCTGTGGCTGAATGAAACTACCGGTAACTACTGCCTCGGTTTTCTGTGCGTTCTCTCCATCTCGGCCGGGCAAATAATAATGTTGGTATTTGTTAAGCGCTTACTATGTGCCGAGCACTGTTCTAAGCGCTGGGGTAGACACAGGGGAATCAGGTTGTCCCACGTGGGGCTCACAGTCTTAATCCCCATTTTGCAGATGAGGTAACTGAGGCACCGAGAAGTTAAGTGACTTGCCCAAAGTCACACAGCTGACAAGTACCGAGCCGGGATTCGAACCCATGACCTCTGACTCCAAAGCCCTTGCTCTTTCCACTGAGCCACGCTGCTTAGCAACTAATTCCCGCCTCGCCTCCCTGCACAATCCGAGCCCTCTCCTCCATGGCCAAGCAAGCCAAGCAGTAACTCCTACTTGGCTTCCAACCCACTGTGGGTAAGGTACATTCATTCATTCGTTCAATAATATTTATTGAGCGCTTACTATGTGCAAAGCACTGTACTAAGTGCTTGGAATGTACAAATCGGCAACAGATAGAGACAGTCCCTGCCCTTTGACGGGCTTCCGGTCTAATCGGGAGACAGGGAGACAAGGACAATGGCAATAAATAGAGTCGAGGGGAAGAACATCTCATAAAAGCAATGGCAAATAAGTAGAATCAGGGTGATGTACATCTCATTAAACAAAATAAATAGGGTGATGAAGATATATACGGTTGAGCGGACGAGTACGGTGCTGAGGGAGTGGGACATATCTACCAACTCTGTGTACTGTACTCTCCCAAGTGCTTAGTACACTGCTCTGTACACAATAAGCACTCAATAAATACAATTGGTCGATCGATGGATCGATTGCTTCCCTGTGGGTTCTCTCTACCTCCGCTGAGGGAAACAACCGGTAACTACCACTCACCTCTCTGCACCTTGGCCACGCAAAGTAACCAGTAACTATGCTTCGCCTCTACCTCAGCTGAGTTACGCGAGCAGAAACTACCACTAGTCTTCCCTGCATTATCTCTCCACTTTGGCTGAATGAATCATGCAGTAGTTACCACCTCACATCCCCCTGAGTTCTCTGCACCGTGGCTGAGGCGAACCCCTGGTAACTACCTCTTCACCTACCTGTGCAGTCTCTCCAACACGACCAAATGAAACAACCAGTAACTACCAGTTCCCCTCCCTATGCCTTTTGGACCCCCTCCACTGAGACCGAGCGAAGCAGTTGGTAACTCGCCTAGCCTCCCTACACATTCTGGACCCTCTCCATCGCAAATGAGTGAAGCAATTAGGGAAGAAGCACGGCCTAGTGGATAGAGCATGAGTCTGGGGACCTGGGTTTTAATTCCAGCTCCCTCATTTGTCTGCTGTGTGATCTTGGGCGAGTCACTTCACTTCTCTGGGCCCCCGTTACCTCATCTGTAAAATGAGGATTAAGTCTGTGAGCCCCCATGTGGGACATGGACAGTATCCAACCTGATTATCTCATATTTACCTCGGTGCTTAGTATAATAAGCAGAAGCAGCATGGCTGAATGGATAGGGCACGGGCCTGGGAGTCAGAAGGACCTGGGTTCTAATTCTTGTCTGCTGTGTGACCTTGGGGAAGACACTTCACTTCTCTATGCCTCAGAGAAGCAGCACAGTTTAGTGAGAAGCAGAGTGGCTTACTGGATAGAGCAGAGGCCTGGGAGTCAGAAGGACCAGGCTTCTAATCTAGGCTCTGCCACATGTCTGCTGTGTGATCTTGGATAAGTCATTTAACTTCTTTGTATCTCAGTGACCTCACCTCATCTGTAAATTAGGGATTAAGAGAATGAGCTACAAGTGGGACAGGAACCGCGTTCAACCTGATTAACTTTTATCTTTCCCAGTGCTTAAAACAGTGCTTGGCGCATAGCCAAATCTTAACAAGTACTATTATTAGTAGTAGTAGTAGTAGTAATAATAATAATCCCTGGTCTGCCGATTGTCTGCTGTGTGACCTTTGGCAAGTCACTTCTCTTCTCGGTACCTCAGTTACCTCATCTGTAAAATGGGATTAAGACTTTGAGCCTTCTGTGGGACAGAGACTTTGCCCAACCCAATTACCTTCAATCTAGCCTAGTGCTTAGTACAGTGCCTGGCACATAGTAGGCACTTAACAAATACCACAACTACTATTATTATTATTACCATTAAGAAAAAACCAAAAAACTGGAAAGACTGCTGCCTTGCTTCTCTAGTCCCGAGAGCCCTGCTCCCCACTGTGCTCTGTGCACACTGGGCCGGGGATAAAAGTTGGTGCTGCTTGTTGTCAGAGTCTCCCCCAACACGGGACAGCCAATCACGCTGCCTCGGGCACCGACACCAACTTTCCTCCTCCTCGCCATCGAGGAGTCGTCAACGATTTGAGGCGACTCTATCACATGCTGCCTTCCACCACCCCGACGGGAAGGAGATGGACGCCTGCGGCCCAGGGCCTCCCCAAAACCCCGGGGAGACGGGTGGCTGTTGGAACGGTCACTGTGGCTACGGTTGCGCCTTGTACTCTGAGCCAAAAGGAGACTGAAATTCTTCTCCTCTACCCACAGCACTCCACCGATTTTGTTTTTATTTTGTGTATTTATTCTTCTGTTTTAAGCTGCGTTAATGTTTTATTTCTTCATCACTCAATGTGCTGGTCTCCTGTCCCCTCCCTGCCACTTATACTGTGGGCAGGGAACGTGTCAGGCCTGGGAGTCAGAAGGACCTGGGTTCTAATCCCGGCTCTGCCACTTGTCTGCTGTGTGTAACCTTGGACAAGGCACTTCACTTCACTGTGCCTCAGTTACTTTATCTGTAAAATAGGGATTGAGACAGCGAGGCCAATGTGGGACAGGGACTGTGTCCAACCCAATTTGCTTGTATCCCCCCAGTGCTTAGTGCAGTGCCTGGAACATAGTAAGCACTTAATAAATAACAGAGTTATTATTATAATAGCAGTATAATTTTAATATAATCATATTTAATATAATATATAACATACCATGGTATATCAGATTATACTGGTATCATATATAAATATAAAATAATATGCAGTGATATATAATATATGATAACATGATATAATTTTTAAAATAAAAACTCTGTACTGATGTACTCTCCCACTAAGCACTGTACTAAACCTTCTGCAGACAGTCAATGCTCAATAAATACCACTGATTGATTGATTGATTAATTATACTCTTAGACTGTGAAGCCCCTTGAGGGCCAGGACCTACGTCTAATTCCCATCTCTGTATTCTTTCTCAGCACTTACTACAGTGCTCTTCACAAAGTAAGAAAGAAAGCAGTTAAAAGTACTGTTACTACTAGTATTAGAGGTGTGGGGTGCTGGGTGGCCTAGTAGAAAGATCACAGGCCTTGGAGCCAGAGGACCTGGGTTCTAAACCCGGCTCTGCCAACTGTCTGCTATGCAACCTTGGGCAAGTCTTTTAAATCTCTGTGCCTCAGTTCCCTCATCTGTGGAATGAAGATCCAATACTAGTTCTCCCTCTGACTTAGACTGTGAGCTCTATGTGGAACAGGGATAATGTCTGACCTGATTATCTTGTGCCTACCCTTCCTAGAACAGTGCTTGACACATTTGTTAAATACCACAATTATTATCATTATTATTACTAGAAGCCACCTTCTCCTGTCCACGCCCCTTGGCTCCAAACACTAAAATTTATCCTTTGAGCATCAGGATTCCTCAGGCCAAGAATTCCATTTTCCTGCCTGGGGAAGAGGGTCGAAATGGGGCCAACTGGCACTGGGTGTTGTCCTCTCCCTGGGCCGTGTTTGTGTAGGCAGAGGAAGAGAAGCAGCGTGGCCTAGTAGATAGAGTATGGACCTGGGAGTCAGAAGGACCTGGGTTCTAATCCTGGCTCCGCCACTTGTCTGCTGTGTAACCTTGGGCAAGTCACTTCACTTCTCTGTGTCTCAATTACCTCATCTGTAGAATGGGGATTAAGGCGGTGAGCTCCACACGGGATGGGGACTCTGACCAACCATATTAATTTGTATCTACCCCAGCGTTTGGAATAGTGTGTGGCTCGTAGAAGCTCTTAACAAACACCATAAGAAAAAGAGAGAAATGAAGCAGGGAGGGCCCTCCTACTGGGAGGTTGGGGGCTTCTATTTTCGCTTCTATACAGCCCTCGTTGACTCCCCCAGTCTTGCTTTATGGAAAGTTTTGAACATTAGCTGATGAAACTTCCTGGGAGATTGGCAGGGGCTGGGGGCGGGGGCTCCCATTTCCTTTGTTATTTCCCATCAGTCAATCAATCGGCCCAGCAGTGGTATTTATTGAGCTCTTAGTACATGCAGAGCACTGAACTAAGGACGTGGGATAGTGTACTGGAAGGAAAATAACCCAGTCCCTGCCTGTGAGGAGCACTCAGTAGAATGAGAGAGGGAGGCTGATAGAAGCCGTTATAAACTATGGCAACAGAATGAAGAACAGAGATTTAAATAGTAGTGACAAGAGTATGGTAAGATGAAACAGATGAATGATGAGTGAATAAATTAAGTAGCATATGTAGAAGGCTGTTTATAATTATAATGATAATGGTATTCGTTAAATGCTTACCACTAAGTGCTGGGGTGTGCCTGGCACATAGTAAGCCCTTGACAATGCCATAATTGTTATTAATATTATTACAAGCAAATCGGGTTGGACACAGTCCCTGTCCCACGTGGGGCTCACAGTCTCAATCTCCATTTTACAGATGAGGTAAGTGAGGCACAGAGGAAGTGAAACAGAGGAAGTGAAGTGACTTGTCCAAGGACACACAGCAGACATGTGGCAGAGTCGGGATTAGACCCCATGACCTTCTGACTCCCAGGTCCATGCCCTATCCATTACGCCTTGCGGCTTCTCAATATCCAGGAGATATAAACTGTGAGATAGACGATTATAAGGGCTGAAGGGCGGGGATGGGTTGCTAAGGGAGGCCTTTGGGGTGATGTGATTTGGGGGTGGGAAGAATTTCGTCAGGGGAGCAACTAGAGGCTAAGAGGCAAATTTCCTTAAGGGCCAATGAGGAATAGCCTCGGGGGGAAAATTTTTCACTTTCCAGTGGGACTTCCCCAGCCTGCTTTGGAGGGAGATGATATCTTTGTTTTTATAGTATTAAGGACTTGCTATGTGCCAGACATCTAAATAATTGCAGTATTCGTTAAGAACTTACTATGTATCAGGAACCTTACAAAGAGCTGGATTAGATACCAGCTAATCAGGTTGGACACAGTCCCTATCCTACTTGGGGCTCACAATCTCAATGCCCATTTTCCAGATGACATAAGTGAGGCACAGAGCAGTGAAGTGATCCGCCCAAGGTCACACAGCAGACAAGTGACAGAGCCGGGATTAGAATCCGGGTCCTTCTTATTCCCAGGCCCTTGCTCTATCCACTAGACCCCACTGCTTCTCCCTGCTGATATCTCGCATCAGTCTCTGCCATATTTCCAGCCGTTTCTCCACTCTGACCTTGAGCTGTCTCAGAGGGAATGTCAGGGTGAGACCGTGACTCTCTGGATTTGGAATTAAGCCAGAGCTTCTTCTCCATATGGGATCAAGGAAAAGGAAACACTGCACTGTCCTGTCTTTGTGCATTCGTATCCTGTCATGGGTGTGTTCCACCTATGATTTCAGATGGTAGGTTCCTAGCGGAGAGGGGCAGTGACTTTTTATGTTTTTACCTGAAGGTCATGCATTACTGCTTTTTTATGTTGGACATTTTAAATGTTTTCAAAGCATTGTCACACTGCTTCTCTCGTTTTGTCCTCTAAACAACACTGGGGAATGGGGAGAGGAAGAAATTTTTGACCCCATTTTATAGAAAAGGGAACTGAGACCCAGAGGAGTTAAGTGATTTGTCCAAAGTCACCCAGTAGGTCAATGGCAGAGCTGGGATGAGAACCCAGGACTCTGACTCCCGGGCCTCTACCCTTTACACTATCAATCGGTGGTATTTATTGAGCACTTACTGCGTGCCGAGCACTGTACTAAATGCTTGGGAGAGCACAATATAACAGAGTTGGTAGACGCATTTCCTGCCAACAACAAGTTTACGATCCAGAAGACAAACTTACACTAAGATCGTGCTGGCTGACTCCTTCTCCTCAATAAATGTTTGACCTGTGAGCAGAAAGGTGTCAAGATGCTGGCAAACTGTGGAGAGATTACTCGTGCTCTGATATTTTGTTACGATCTGTGGAAAGGAGTAGGAGACGTGATGGGTGATTAATTCTGAAGAATGATTGGGCTTGCCACCTTTATGCTGTTTTGGAACCGATTCATCCTATTCTCCCATTCTGCCTCACTACCCAGGAAATTCGAAACGGGGAACTCTTCAAGAATTAATTACCTTTCTGCCTGGTGAGACTAGAATGGAAAGGATTTGGGCCCCTCAGCAGCGCCGGAACTGTTGTTGTCTTATGCTGTCGAGTCGTGTCCGAACCATAGCGACGCCATGGACACATCTCTCCCAGAACGCCCCACCTCCATCTGCAATCGTTCCCGGTAATGGATCCATAGATTTTTCTTGATAAAAATATGGAAGCGATTTACGATTGCCTCCTTCCGCGTAGTAAACTTGAGTCTCTGCCCTCAACTCTCTCCCGTGCCGCTGCTGCCCAGCACGGGTGACTTTTGACTAGTAGCAGATTGCCTGCCACTCGCTAGCCACTGCCCAAACTAGGAATGGAATGAGTAAGCCTCGGCTTGACTCTCCCTCCCATAGTAGAGACTGGTAGTGTATTGGAGGAAATTCTCCTGGTGAGGCCCTGAGAGGTGAGAGCTGGAAATAGAACCTGGTTATTTCCCCATCTGGCCCCTTCCACTCTTAAACTCTTATATTCTACAGCTTCCCTTATCCATTATTCATTTTAATGTCTGTTTTGAGAGAAGCAGTGTGGCTCAGTGGAAAGAGCACGGGCTTGGGAGCCAGAGGTCATGGGTTCGAATCCCTGCTCTGCCACTTGTCAGCTGTGTGACTGTGGGCAAGTCACTTAACTTCTCTGTGCCTCAGTTCCCTCATCTGTAAAATGGGGATGAAGACTGTGAGCCTCATGGGGGACAACATGATTACCTTGTACCCCCCACCGCCAGCGCTTAGAACAGTGCTTTGCACATAGTAAGTGCTTAACAAATACTATTATTATTATTATTATTATTATTTCCACCACTGGAATGTAAGCTCCTTGAGGGCAGAGATCATGCCTACTGTATGGCACTCTCCCAAGCACCTAGTAGTAATGGCCTAGTGATTAGAGCACGGGCCTGGGAGTCAGAAGGATCTGGGTTCTAATCCTGGCTCCTCCACTTGTCTGCCATGTAACCCTGGGCAAGTCACTTTATTACTCTAGACTGTAAGCCCGGCATGGGCAGGGAATGAGTCCATTTATTATTATATTGTACTCTCCCAAGCAGACAAGTGGAAGATCCAGGATTAGAACCCAGGTGAGACCTACACAGCCCAGACAGTTGCAGCGGATATCGGTTGGACAGTCCCTACCTCCAGCCCTGGTACCCTGTGGATAGCTAATAATAATAATAGTAATATTAATAATGGTACTTGTTAACCTCTCACTATGTGCCAAGCACTGTTCTAGGCACTGGGCAGATACAAGTTAAGCAGGTTGGACACAGTCCATGTTCCACTTGTGGCTCACACTCTTAATCTCCATTTTAGAGATGAGATAACTGAGGCACAGAGAAATGAGGTCACTTGCCCAAGGACACCCAGGAGATAAGTGGCAGAGCTGGGATTAGAACCCAGGTCCTTCTGAGTCCCAGGATGGTGCTCAATTGACTAGGCCAAGCCGCTTCTTAGTACTTGGGCAAGTCACTTAACTTCTCTGTGCCTCAGTTCCCTCAAATGGGGATTAACTGTGAGCCTCACGTGGGACAACCTGATTACCCTGTATCTACCCCAGCGCTTAGAACAGTGCTCTGCACCTAGTAAGCGCTTAACAAATACCAACATTATTATTATTATTACTTCGCTTAATTCAGGTAACTGCAAAAATCCCTGCACACTACATTATGCCGTTACACAAAATCTCTCGAAGCCTGCAGATCCCAGCCGTCAATCCGCAGACTGTACCAAAAGGGGAGGCAAGAGAATCTTTATATATAGCCACACTCCAAGGGAGGCTAGGACCTCCTGGTGCATTATAAGGAAATGAACAGGGCGGCCTGGTGGAGGTGAAACTTAGAACGTGAGCCAGGGGATTGTAAACTCCTGCACTGCACCCTGTGCCTTTCCAAGGCAGGGACTGGGACTGTTTTCCTCCCAGCCTACCAGTACAGTGCACACAGCAGACACTGTAAATTACAGGCGTGCGTACAAATACGCAACTTCAAACTCTGGGCTAAAGCAGTCTACAGCCAGAAGTACCATCGCATACAGAGGACTTTGACAGACAGCATGAGGAGAGGGGGTTTTTTTTATGGTATTTGTTAAACACTATGTGTCAGGCACCGTACTAAGCGCTGGGGTAGATCCAAGTTAATCAGTTCGGACACGGTCCATGTCCCACGCGGGGCTCCCGGTCTCAATCCCCATTTTACAGATGAGGAAACCGAGGTACAGAGATGTTAATTTGTACATATATATTATTTGATTTATTTTATTAATGATGCGTGTATATCTATAGTTCTATTTTTTTTATTTTGATGCTATTGATGCCCGTCAACTTGTTTTGTTTTGTTGTCTGCCTCCCCCCTTCTAGACTGTGAACCCGAGGTTGGGTAGGGATTGTCTCTATCTGTTGTCGAACTGTACTTTTCAAGCTCTTAGTACAGTGCTCTGCACACAGTAAATGCTCAATAAATATGATTGAATGAATGAATTGAAGAAGGCAAGTGGCATCCTTGAGCAGAGATTGGCGGAAGGCCAGTGTACAAGAGGCAGATCCTGAACCCATGAGCGCATCAACTATGCATTGTATTTACTCCAGCATTTAACACTGTACTTGGCACGTAGTACTTAACAAATATGACTATTTTCATTATTGTCATTATTATTATTATTAGGGAGGTCCAGTCATATATTGACCTTCTCAACCTTCTCCACGTGCATAGATAAGATCCCAAAGTTGTTGAAGATGACACTACTGATCGAGACCAGTTAATCAGTCACGAAATCATGTGTACATATTGAGTGCTTACTGTGTGCTGAGCACTGTACTAAGCCTACAGTGTACAACTCTGTACAACATAACAGAATTGGTAAGCACAGTCCCTGCCCACAATGAGTTTACAGACTAGAGGGGGAGACAGACGTTAATATAAATAAATGAATGAGAAGCAGTATGGCCTAATGGATATAGCCTGGGCCTGGGAGTCAGAAGGACCTGGGCTCTAATTCTGGCTCTTCCACTTGTCATTTAATTTCTCTGTGCCCCAGTTACCATATCTGCAAAATGGGGATGAAGACTGTGAGCCCCACGTGGGACATGGACTGTGTCCAAACTGATTATCCTGTACCTACCCCAGCGCTTAGTTCAGTGCAAAGTACACAGCGAGCATTTAACAAGCACCATAAAAAAAAATTAAGGATGTATACAGAAGTTCTTCTGGGCGGAGGGAAAGATTCATTTATTCATTCATTCAATTGCATTTATTGAGCGCTTACTGTGTGCAGAGCACTGTACTAAGCGCTTGGAAAGTACAGTTCAGCAACAAACAGAGGCAATTCCTCATTCATTCATTCAATAGTATTTATTGAGCCCTCCCCAACCAGGGGCTCACAGTCTAGAATGGGGGAGACAGACAACAAAACAAAACAAAGCAAATAAACAGGCAAGGTGAAAAATAGGTGAAAATCCAAGTGCAAGCCCTGAGAGATGATTTTCTCTTGTTTAAACACTTCTTGAACTCTACAGAACTAGTCCACAGAAAATTCAGTTCACCAATTTCACCAACTTTCCTTAGGAGAAAGCCAGCCCTGGGCATTCCTGTAGGAAAATCCTTTGCCACCCATTGCAGACACAAGAGGAAATTCCCTCCCCTGAAGGCCCGGGAATTAACTCAAAACATTTAATTACCCATTGTTCCAAGCCAAGCCATAAAGAAGGGTTAATTGTAGGTAATCATGTTAAGGTAATTGCCTTGCTGCCTCTGCTAATTTTCCCTGTAAAGCTAAAGCAGTGAAATACATCGTAGGAAACCGAGGGAGGCAAAAAGGCAGGGAGGAATTTCAAAATGTTTCCATCTTTGGACTCCGGCCAAAGAAGCACTCAACCCAGGGTGCATTTGACTGCCTCTCACTCCATCCCTATCCGTTTTGATGCTAGGAATCTGATGCGTGAACCTAAGAAAGGAAACCGAAGCTCATCCTCCCTTTAAAGCACCATCTTAATTAGATTTGCCTCCTTGGAAAAAAAAATCTTGATTGTTCCCAGAGATAATTGATCATTATTTCTGATCCAGTACAAACTCAGTTTGCATCCTCATGGTTTGCCTGATACTTTGCAAAGGGTATGCAAATATTTTTCTGATGATTTTTTTCTTCCTGAATTCAAATAGGGAGCCGTGGCTTTTAGTGAATCCCCGAATTTCCAGAATAATGGCTCCAGTAAGTTTCTCCACTGTCAGCTAGCGACCCTGGGGTTCCGAGGGAAGTTGTTCAGGCATGTTCTGAGAATGTCCAGAAAGATTCAGCAATCCCCACCACTGGTAGGTGGCAAAACGCTCAGTGGAAAGAGCACGGGCTTTGGAGTCAGGGCTCATGAGTTCGAATCCCAGCTCTGCCACTTGTCGGCTGTGTGACTGTGGGCAAGTCACTTAACTTCTCTGTGCCTCAGTTCCCTCATCTGTAAAAATGGGGAGTAAGACTGTGAGCCCCACGTGGGACAACCTGATTCCTCTATGTCTACCCCAGCGCTTAGAACAGTGCTCGGCACATAGTAAGCGCTTAACAAATTCCAACGTTATTAAAACAAGTGCTTAACAAATACCCTTATTATCATTATTCTTATTATTAAAATTGCTTTAGTAAGGCTGCGTGGTTAGTGACAAGAGCTCTGGACTTCTGGTCATCTACTGCCTGCACCTACATCCTGCACACTTCACTCCACTAGTGCTAACCTTCTCACTGTGCCTCAATCTCACCTATCTCACCTCCGACCCCTAGCCCGCCTCCTGCCTCTGGCCTGGAACACCCTTCCTCCTCAAATCCGACAGACAATTACTCTACCCCTTTTAAAGACTTACTGAAGACCCATCTCCTTCAAGAGGTCTTCCCTGACTAAGCCCCCCTTTCCTCTTCTTCCACTTGCTCCTTTTATTCCTCCCCTCTCCCAGCCCCAATGTACCTCATAGCTGTAATTTATTTATTTGTAATAATAATTCTGGTATTTGTGATGCGCTTACCATGTGCCAGGCATTGTATTGATATTCATTCATTCATTCATTCATTCAATAGTATTTATTGAGCGCTTACTATGTGCAGAGCACTGTACTAAACACTTGGAATGTACAAATCGGTAATAGATAGAGACAGTCCCTGCCTTTTGAAGGGTTTACAGTCTAATCGGGGGAGACGGACAGACAAGAACAATGGCAATAAATAGAATCACGGGGATGAACATCTCATTAAAACAATAGCAAATAAATAGAATCAAGGCGATGTACATCTCATTAACAAAATAAATAGGGTAATGAAAATATATAAAGTCGAGTGGACGAGTACAGTGCTGAGGGGAAGGGAAGGAAGAAGGGGAGGAGCAGAGGGAAAGGGGAGAGAAGAGGGTTTAGCTGCGGTGAGGTGAAGTGGGGAGGGGGAGCAGAGGGAGCAGAGGGAAAAGGGGAGCTCAGTGTGGGAAGGCCTCTTGGAGGAGGTGAGCTTTAAGTAGGGTTTTGAAGAGGGGAAGAGAGTTAGTTTGGCGGAGGTGAGGAGGGAGGGCATTCCAGGACGTGGCCCGGGGGTCGACAGCGGGATAGGTGAGAACGGGGGACGGTGAGGAGATGGGCGGCAGAGGAGCGGAGCGTGCGGGGTGGGCGGTGGAAAGAGAGAAGGGAGGAGAGGTAGGAGGGGGCAAGGGGATGGAGAGCCTCGAAGCCTAGAGTGAGAAGTTTTTGTTTCATGCGGAGGTCGATAGGCAACCACTGGAGGTTTTTAAGAAGGGGAGTGACATGCCCAGAGCGTTTCTGCGGGAAGATGAGCCGGGCAGCGGAGTGAAGAATAGACTGGAGCGGGGAGAGACAGGAGGAAAGGAGATCAGAGAGAAGGCTGACACAATAATCCAGCGGGATATTACAAGAGTCCGTAGCAGTAAGGTAGCCGTTTGGGTGGAGAGGAATGGGTGGATCTTGGCTATATTATAAAGTGAGACCGGCAGGTCTCGGTGACAGATCGGATGTGTGGGGTGAACGAGAGAGACGAGTCAAAGATGACACCGAGGTTGTGGGCCTGAGAGATGGGAAGGAGGGTCATACCACCCACAGTGATAGGGAAGTCAGGAAGAGGACAGGGCTTAGGAGGGAAGATGAGGAGCTCAGTTTTGGTCATGTTGAGTTTTAGGTGGAGGGCAGACATCCAGGTAGAGACGTCTTAGAGGCAGGAGGAGATGTGAGCCCGAAGGGATGGGAAGAGGACAGGGGCAGAGATGTAGATCTGTGTGTCATCTGCGTAGAGATGATAGTTGAAGCCGTGAGAGCGGACGAGTTCACCGAGGGAGTGAGTGTAGATGGAGAACAGAAGAGGGCCAAGAACTGACCCTTGAGGAACCCCAACAGTTAGAGGATGGGAGGGGGAGGAGAAGCCCGGGAAGGAGACCGAGAATGACCGGCCAGAGAGATAAGAGGAGAACCGGGAGAGGACGGAGTCTGTGAAGCCAAGGTGAGATAAGGTGTGGAGGAGAAGGGGATGATCCACAGTGTCCAAGGCAGCTGAGAGGTCGAGGAGGATTAGGATAGAGTAAGAGCCATTGGGTTTGACAAGAAGGAGGTCACGGGTGACCTTAGAGAGAGCAGTCTCGGCAGAGCGGAGGGGACGGAAGCCAGATCGGAGGGGCTCCGGGAGAGAATGGGAGTTAAGGAATTCAAGGCAGCGAGTGTAGACGACTCGTTCTAGGAGCTTGGAGAGGAAAGGTAATAGGGAGATAGGGCGATAACTGGAAGGCGAAGTGGGGTCGAGAGAGAGTTTTTTTAGGATGGGGGAGACATGGGCATGTTTTGTTTTTGTCCGTATGTCTCCCCCGATTAGACTGTGAGTCCGTCATTGGGCAAGGATTGTCTCTATCTTTTGCCCAATTGTCCATTCCAAGCACTTAATACAGTGCTCTGCACATAGTAAGCACTCAATAAATACTGTTGAATGAATGAATGTTTGAAGGCAGAGGGGAAGAAGCCACTGGAGAGTGAGCAGTTAAAGATAGAAGATAAGGAGGGGAGAAGGGCAGGGGCGATGGTTTTTATAAGGTGAGCGGGAATGGGGTCCGAGGCACAGGTGGAGGGGGTGGCACTTGCGAGGAGGGAGGAGATCTCCTCTGAGGATACTGCAGGGAAGGATGGGAAAGTAGGGGAGAGCATCTGCCTCCACGCCCCAGACTGTAAATTCCTTGTGGGCAGGCAGTGTGTCCATTCATTTACTCTCATAAATGCTTAGTAAAAATAACAATAATTATCATATTTATTAAGTGCTTACTATGTTCCAGGATCTGGTGTTGATACAAGATAATTGGATTGGACACAGTCCCAGTCCCACGTGGGATTCACAGTCTCAATCCTCATTTAGGGAAGCAGTGTGGTTTAGTGGAAAGATCACAGGCTTGGGAGTCAGAGGTCATGGGTTCTAATCCCCGTTTGGCTATTTGTCTCCTGTGTGACCTTTGGCAAGTCACTTAACTTCTCTGTACCTCAGTTACCTCATCTGTAAATTGGGGAATAAGACTGTGATCCCCATGTGGGACAACTTGATTAGCTTGCATCCTCTCCAGCGCTTAGAACAGTGTTTTGCACATAGTAAGCGCTTAACAAATGCCATCAATATTATTATTATTGTATCTACCCAAGCGCTTAGAACAGTACTTGGCACATAGTAAGCTCTTAACAAACACCACAATTATTATTATTATTATAATACAGATAAGGTAACTGAGGCATAGAGAAGTGAAGTGATTTGCCCAAGGTCACACAGCAGACAAGTGGCGGAGCCAGGATTAGAACCCATGACCTTCTGACTCCCAGGCTCAGGCTCTCTCTACTATGCCATGCTGCATCTGTAGTTTAACCTGAGAGGAACGAAGGGTGTGAGCTCGGTATAATGGAAGAGGGTTCCACCCTTAGTACAGTATCCGGCACATGGTGAGCACTTAATAAATAACACCATCATTATTGTCACTTTCCTAAGCACTTAGTACGGTGCTCTGTATATAGTAAATGTTCACTAAATACCACTGACTGATAGATTGGGATTCCTCCTCAGGGTTACCCAAGGAGAAGGAATCGGACTATTTCCCCGTGTGAGGTCTGTCCTGCATCCCTTGCCAGAACACTCCACTTCTCTCCACTCATCTCCAAGGTTGTGCGGGGTCATTCGGAGAAGGAGATGAGGTGAACTAACCGCTGGGTTTCGGGTTGTTCCGGGAGACTTCTGTGCCTGCTTTAGATGCAGTCGATCATATTTTTGAGCACTCACCCTGTGCAGAGCGTTGTATTAAGCGCTTGGGAGAGTACAATAGAACAGACACTTTCCCTGCCCACAAAGAGTTTACAGTCGAGAGACCGTAGTAGCTATTCTCTAGCTATTCCTCTGCCTCCCACCACCTACCTTTGGGAGACCCTCAAGCCTGGGTCCCCTTCCCTCCTTCATCGTGGGGAACTAATCAGCTCCCATGGCTTCAACTCTCACCTCTGAGTGACATCTAAATCTATTTTATAAGCCCTGACCTCTCCCTCTCACATCCCACTAATCTTGCATTTCCTCCTGCCTCCAGGACATCTCTACATGGAAATCCTGTTGGCACTTGAAGCTCAGTATATCCAAAACTAAACTCCTTATTTTCCCTTCCAAATTGTCTCCATCTAACTCTCCCATCACAGTTGACGGTACTATCATCTTCCCCACCTCTCAAGCCCAAACCTTAGCGTTATTCCTGACTCTTCCCTCTCATTCTCCCCCCTTTTCCAGCCTGTTGTCAAATCCCATCCATTCTTCCTCCCGGACATTTCTATGACCACCCTTTCTTCTCTGTCCAAAAGGCCATCACTCTGACGCAGACATCTGGCATATCCTGGCTTGACTACTGCAACAGCCTCGTTGCTGTTCACCCTGGATGAACAGGATGAACACCTCTCCCTTCTCCAGTTCATTCTTCACTCTGCTGTCCATATCATTTCACTAAAATCTTCAATGGTTTCCCATTCCTCTCTGCATCAAGCCGTCAGTTGTATGATTGGTTTTAAGACATTCTAACATCTCTCTCTCCCCCAACTTTTTTAAAAATCGTATTTGTTAAGTACTTACTATGTGCCAGTGGAAAGAGCCCGGGCTTGGGAGTCAGAGGTCAGGGGTTCGAATCCCAGCTCTGCCACTTGTCAGCTGTGTGACTGTGGGCAAGTCACTTAACTTATCTGTGCCTCAGTTACCTCATCTGTAAAATGGGGATGAAGACTGTGAGCCTCACGTGGGACAATCTGATGACCCTGTATCTACCCCAGCGCTTAGAACAGTGCTCTGCACATAGTAAGCGCTTAACAAATACCAACATTATTATTAAGGGCAGGGGTGGATACAAGCAAATCGAGTTGGACACAGTCCCTGTCCCACGTGGGGCTCACGGTCTCAATCCCCATTTTACGGATGAGGTAACTGAGGCACAGAGAAGTGAAGTGACTTGCCCAATATCATACAGCAGACAAGTGGAGGAACCAGGATTTTAGAACCCATGACCTTCTGACTCCCAGGCCGTGCTCTATCCACTACGCCATGCCGCCTCTCAAGTACAATTCAAAAAATTTGGTAGACCCATTCCCTGGCTACAAGAAGGTTGAATCCTGTGTCTATTGAATGTTAAAGCAGAATGTTACCCCTGAGCCAAAAGATAACTTGAAATTATTTTCCAAAGCAGGGAAGGTCCATTCTCCTCCCAGTGAAATATTTTTCCTTGTACCCCTGTAGCCCTAGAAATGTCATTTTGGGAGGGAGTTTCTCCATTTCTTTGCAAAACTTTCCTCCTGCTCCCCTGCTTTCCCCTTGCAGAACACTTTAGTATTTATAGCTCTCCAATTTTGGCAGGTATGGGAAGGTTCTTCATGGAGTGAATCAAGGCCACAGAAGTGGTTTGTTTTCTTTGCTCTCTGCAATTCTAGTTTGGATACGCTATTCTGTGAAACAATCAGAGACACTTTTAATAAGGACAACGTCTGCTTATTGCTGATAAGGCTGGTAAACCAAGAGAGCCGAAAGGAGAAATTCTTGGCTGCTCCGGTCACTTCAGAAAACTTCACAGGGTGACATATTTTCTGGTTTGAGCATTTTTAAGTTCTCTTTGTGTGCATCTTTCAGAGGAAGTTTACCCTTGACATAGGTCAGGGAAGAGCCAGTTGAACATTGATCCAGTTTTAGGAACTTGTGACTTTTAGTGAATGAGGACTATTAAACGGGAGAAACAATATATGGAAATAACTCCATGTCAGAAATCGTATTTGTTGGACATTTTATTAAGTAAATTTTAATTCTGTGCCCAGTTTTTGGCCTCTGGGAAAATTCTCTGTGTTGACTAAAAACAAACATTGGTGGTTCTCTTGTTTTAGGGGAGAAGCCTGGAATTTCTCTGTTTAGCTTCAAGCATTTTTTTTAACCTAAAAATCAACAACTTTTTTTTTTGAGCCTGAGGGAAAGGATAGTCTTTTTTTTTCTTCCTCCAGTTGACTTTTGGAATGAGTTGTTTTTGTTTTTCTGGGTTTTTTTACCTTTGCCTGGCTATAATTTATGGCGCCAGAGAAAAGTCAATGTTTTTGCCCTTTAAATGGATGTGAGGAGACCACTGGCCATCCTATTTCTCCGCCTTCGCTGCCTGGCTCCCAACTGCAATGCCAGTGGGGGAGGGGAGGTCACAAGCTCTGAGCAGCCCCGCCACAAGGAGATCGATTTCCAGCTATAAAAATACTAAAGAAAACAGGGAGTATGTCTGAAACCAAATGCCACATACAAAGCGAATCTATATTGGGGATCCAGAGCCAGAAATGGACCCGCAGGGTCATCTGTTCTCAGGCATTGTAAATGTTTGCTCATCAACCAATTAGGCAGGGTGTTGAGCTGTGATAAATCACAGAGATAGCAAAGTTATGCTCTGGGCATTGGTCTAATGCGGGGAATTGTTCTAATGCCTTCCATCCACAATGACCCCACAAGATAGACCTCTGGGATCCCAGTTTCCCTGAAGTAGAGAGACCAGAAGGAGTGAAAGACCTTCCTTCAAGGTCACTAGCCAGTTGGTGCCAGTCTTGGCAGCAGAGTCGGGGTTGTATTATGGCTCTGGGCACATTCCTATCCTTTCAGGTTCACTCTCTGACTTGCTGACTAGAAAAGCTACCTGGTGTGGAATCTATTGTATTCATTCATTCAATAGTATTTATTGAGCACTTACTACTGCAGAGCACTGTACTAAGCGCTTGGAATGTACAAATCGGTAACAGATAGAGCCGGTCCCTGCCCTTTGCCGGGCTTACAGTATGTTGTATTATCTACGTTGTACTCTCCCAAGCACTTAGTACAGTGCTCTGCACATAGTAAGTGCTCAGTAAATACAATTGACTGATTGACTATTCTGCTGTTGGGTTGGGCTGCTTAAGCAGTTGGGCCAAATGGGCCTTTTTTTTAATGGCATTTGTTAAGCACTTATTATGTGCCAGGCACTGTCCTAAGCACTGGGGTAGATACAAGCTAATCAGGTTAGACACGGTCCCTGTCCCACATACGGCTCAAAGTCTCAATCTCCATTTTACAGATGAGGGAACTGAGGCACAGAGAAGTAAAGTGACTTGCCCGAGGCCAACAGCAGACAAGTGTTGGAGCTGGGATTAAACGCAGATCCTTCTTCCTCTTGAGCCTGTGTTCTATGCACTAGGCCATGGTGCTTCTCCCTTGGGAAACTTCCCCTCCTGGATTTGACTTCCTCTTAAAAATCGGCCAGTCCCATACAGGTCTTCCCATCTCCGAAGTCTCCTGAAACCTCACCTCCTCCAGGAAGCCTTTCCTGATTAATTCCCATCTAATCAACCCATCACATCAGTCCAACAGCCGCCCCATAGCAGTGATGCAGATACGCTAATCCTCAACCGTCTATGCATAGATATATCCCATTTTACAATGGATTATTTCTTCAGCTATTTCAGCAATCACTCTGTGGTATTATTAAGTGCTTATTGTGTACAGAGCATTGTATTAAGTGTTTGGGAGAATACGGACACAACAGAGGTGGTAGACTGGATCCCCGTCCTCAAGAAGTCTCTAGACTGTGAGCTCGATTTGGGTAGGTAATGTGTCTGTTTGTCGTTGCACTGTACTCTCCCAAGTTCTTAGTAGTTACGATAAGCACTCAGTAAATACAGAGGAAGGAAGGAGAGGAAGGAAGGAGAGGAAGGAAGGAAGGAAGGAAGGAAGGAAGGAAGGAAGGAAGGAAGGAAGGAAGGAAGGAAGGAAGGAAGGAAGGAAGGAAG
This sequence comes from Ornithorhynchus anatinus, assembly GCF_004115215.2. Lineage (NCBI taxonomy): Eukaryota > Metazoa > Chordata > Mammalia > Monotremata > Ornithorhynchidae > Ornithorhynchus > Ornithorhynchus anatinus. The sequence continues at coordinate 92,438,380 of NC_041730.1, forward strand.
GAAGGAAGGAAGGAAGGAGGAAGGGAGGAAGGGAGGAAGGGAGGGAGGGAGGGAGGGAGGGAGGGAGGGAGGGAGGGAGGGAAGGAAGGAGGGAAGGAAGGGAGGGAAGGAAGGAAGGGAGGGAGGGAAGGGAGGGAGGGAAGGAAGGAAGGAGGGAAGGAAGGAAGGAGGGAAGGAGGGAGGGAGGGAGGGAAGGAAGGAGGGAAGGAAGGAGGGAAGGAAGGAAGGGAGGGAGGGAGGGAGGGAAGGAGGGAGGGAGGGAGGGAAGGAGGGAGGGAGGGAAGGAAGGAGGGAGGGAGGGAAGGAAGGAGGGAAGGAAGGGAAGGAAGGGAAGGAAGGAGGGAAGGAAGGAAGGAAGGAAGGAAGGAAGGAAGGAAGGAAGGAAGGAAGGAAGGAAGGAAGGAAGGAAGGAAGGAAGGAAGGAAGGAAGGAAGGAAGGAAGGAAGGGAGGGAGGGAGGGAGGGAGGGAAGGAGGGAGGGAGGGAGGGAGGGAAGGAAGGAGGGAAGAGAGGGAGGGAGGGAGGGAGGGAGGGAGGGAAGGAGGGAAGGAGGGAAAAAACTTACATTTTAGTGGAGGAGACAGACATTAAAATAAATTACAGATGGGCAAGTGACAGATATTTGGTACTACTTTCTTTGATACTCTTGTTCTTCCTCCAGTACTCTCTTTTTAAATTTAGTATTTAAGTGCTTACTGTGTCTCAGGCACTATATTAAGCAATGGAGTAGTTAATCAAGTTGGACACAGTCCATGTCTCACATGGGGCTCACAATCTGAATCCCCATTCTTTACAGTTGAGATAACTGATGCACAGAGAATCTGTGACTTGCCCAAGGTCATACAGCAGACAGAGAAGCTAGGATTAGAACCCAGGTCCTCTGACTTCCAGGTCCATGCTCCTTCCACTAGGCTATGCTGCATAATTTATGTTTGCCCTGTATCCCTCATTGGACTATGAGCACCCTGGGGACAGGGACAATATCTTTTAGCTTTTGGCTTACTCACCCAATCACTTAAGAGCAGTGCTTTGAATGCAGAAGATTCACCATAAATGCCATTAATTGCATGATTGATTTCCCTTTTTAATAACGACGGTATTTGTTAAGCACTTTCTATGTGCCAAGCTTTGCTCTTACCTCCAGTGCCCTGAAATTTGAAATGCTGGCTGGGAAAGGGGGTGGTTTGGTGGAGGTGAGTAGCTGGGGAGACCAAGTTCTGGTTTACTGGGCACTGGATGCACCTGGCCCATTGTCCAGAAATGTAATTTGACCCCAGAAACTGTCAAAGACATCAATGCTCAGAGAGATGTTAATTACTGACTCAATGTTTTTGGTTTAACTTTAGATCCCATCATGCCATTCACCCTTTGATCTATAGAAAGACATTCTATGGCTTTTCTTTAACTGTGGGAGAATCAAGTAAAAAGAGTATGAGCTTGGGAATCAGGAGTCCTGGGTTCTAGTCCCGAGTCTACCAATGGACTGCTTTGTTCATTCATTTTTTTCATTTATTCATTCAGTAAGCAGCGTGGCTCCGTGGAAAGAGCGCGGGCTTTGGAGTCAGAGGTCATGGGTTCGAATCCCAGCTCGGCCACTTGTCAGCTGTGTGACTTTGGGCAAGTCACTTGACTTCTCGGTGCCTCAGTTACCTCGTCTGTAAAATGGGGATTAAGACCGTGAGCCCCACGTGGGACAACCTGATTCCCCTGTGTCTATCCTAGCGCTTAGAACAGTGCTCGGCACATAGTAAGCACTTAACAAATACCAACATTATTATTTATTGAGCACTTACTATGTGCAGAGCACTGTACTAAGCGCTTGGAATGTACAAATCGGTAACAGATAGAGACAGTCCCTGCCCTTTGATGGGCTTACAGTCTAATCAGGATTATTTATTTATTTATTGAGTGCTTAACATGTGCAGAGCACTGTATTAAGCATTTGGGAGAGTACAGCAATAAAGAGACATATTCCCTGCCCACAATGATCTTATAGTCTAGAGGAGGGAAGAAAGACATTAATATATAAATAAATAACGGATATGTACATAAGCACTGTGGGGCTGGGAGGGGGGAAGAGCAAAGGGAGCAAGTCATGGTGATGCAGAAGGCAGTGGGAGAAAAGGAAAGTGGGGTTTAGTCAGGGAAGGCCTCTTTGAAGAGATGTGTCTTCAATAAGGCTTTGAAGGAGGGGAGAGTACTTGTCTGTCAGATTTGAGGAAGAAGGGGGCTCCAGGCCAGAGGCAGGACATGGACAAGGGGTTGATGGTGGGAGAGATGAGACAGAGACACGGTGAGAAGGTTAGCATTAGAGGAGCGAAGTGTGCAGGCTGGGTCATAATAGGATAGAAGCGAGGTGAGGTAGGAGGCGGCAAGGTGACTGAATGCTATAAAGCCAGTGATGAGGGGATTTTGTTTGATGCAGAGGTGGATGGGCAATCACTGGAATTTTTTTGAGGAGTGGGGAGACATGTCCTGAATGTTTTTGTAGAAAAGATGATCCAGACAGCATAGTGAAGTATGGACTGGAGTCGGGGGGAGACAGGAGGCTGGGAGGTCAGTAAGACAGGAGGGATAGGATGAGTGATTGAATTAACATGGTAGCATGTTTGGATGGAAAGGAAAGGGCGGATTTTAGTGATGTTGGGAAGGTAGGACTGACAGGATTTAGTGATGGATTGACTACGTGGGTTGAATGAGAAAGAGGAGTCAAAGATAAGGTCAAAGTTATGGCTTGTGAGACAAGAAGGATAGTGGTACCTTCTACAGTGATGGGAAAGTGGGAGGACAAGGTTTGGGTGGGAAGATAAGGAGTTCTGTTTTGGACACATTAAGCTTGTCCAACAGAGGACATCCAAGTAGAGATGTCTTGAAGGCGAGAGGAAATGCGAGACTGCAGAGAGGGAGAGAGATCAAGTTATTTTACCTCTGCCTCTCAGTTTCTTTATGGGTAAGGTGACGATAATAATATCTTCCTCTCCCTATCTGTTAGGGATATTGTGAGGATAAAATAATTGCTGTGAAAGCACTTTGATAAAACAAAAATGTTTTACATACATATATTATCATCCATCTGACAGTGAGAAGCAGTATAGCCAAGTGGCTTCACCACTCATGTGTTATGTGACCTTGGGCAAGTTGCTTATCTTTTCTGTTCCTCAGTTTCCTCATTTGCAAAATAAGGATTCAATACCCTTTATCTTTCCTACTTACACTGTGAGCCCTTTGTGGGACAGGGACTGGGTCTGATCTGATTGATATGTATCTTTCCCATTGTTCAGAACAGTGCCTGACACATAGTAAGCCTTTAACAAATATAGTCATAAGAATAATAGAGAAGCAGCTTGGCCCAATGGACAGAGCATGGTCCAGGGAGTCGGAAGGACCCGGGTTCTAATCTGGGCTAAGCCATTTCTCTGCCGTGAGACCTTAGGCTAGTCACTTTACTTCTCTGTGCCTCAGTTACTTCATCTATAAAATGGGAATTGAGACTGGAAGCCCATGTGGGACAGGGACCAATCCAATTCGTTCATATCCACCCCAGGGCTTAGTACAGTGCCTGGCACATAGTAAGTGCTTAACAAACACCACAGATTATTATTAATAATAATGATGGTAATGCCACTGTCCATGTGATTGGGCAGGATCATTTCACGACCAACAGTCTTTTTCATGCTGAGCCCATCTACCAGCTGTGGTTTCTACATTAGCTCCTACTTCTAGAATCTAGATTTTGTCCCTGGACTGTGCCTCAGATTGCACAGCATTTTTGTACCTCTTGTTGCTTCACTAATTTAATCTGTCCTACAATTTGTTATTTTCCCAAATTCCACCGTTTTGCCACTGCATTACATTTTAAGTTCTTCTAGGGCAGGAACCATGCCTGATACTCTTTTAATAAATTCCTAAGTGTTTAGGATTGTGTCCTGCACATAGTAGGCATCTAGTAAGCACCCAATATCTAGTACGAGCTGCGGACACTGTTTGGCACTCAGAGTGTAGTACTTGGCAACCAACCTATATACACTATGCATGCAATACAGAATACACAATAGATACTGCTGGAGGAATGAGTGAATGAATCAGCATAAAATAATTGCCTAGAGAAAAGTTGATCTATCAGAGAATAAGAACACCTATCACAGCACTTAACCTGGCACAAAGTAAGTGCTTAATAAATATCATAAAGAAGATCATTCAACATTTAAAAGACATGAGAGGGGAGAGAGAGAGAGACAGAAGGAAGAGAGAGAATGTGTCTGTTAATTTAATGAACAAGATCTCCACTTCTTCCACCAAGTTATAGGAAAAAAATATACTGCCTTGGACTCTGAATTAATTGAAGAACTGGAGGATATAGTTAACAGGCCAGTTAAGGGAAATTCAGAGATCTAACTTTAGTCAACAATCCCAACCTCTTCCCCAACAAATGATTTCATCAGAATCAATCATCCAGTAGTATTCATTAGGTGCCTGCTGTATGTAGAAGAGTACAATGGGGTTAAAAGACAAAATTCCAGCCCTCAAAATCCCAGTCTAGTGTGGGGGGGGGGGGGGAAAGGCCCTGAAATAAATCACAACTAGGTGTCTTAACATATAGCTAAGTAATTAAGAGGCAATTTTCCTCTCCTCTCTTTCCCCACTGAGGTGTGGGAATCGCGGATGCTGAAATAATGTAAAGCACGGTCCTACTATATCCAGATACTGAAATACCAGTATCTTGAGTGTCTATTAACAATAATAATAATGAGGAAGATGCTGGTATTTCTGTTTCTGAGCACTGTTTAATAATAATGATGATATTCACTAAGATATTCACTATGTACCAGGCACTGTACTAAGCACTGGGATGGAGTCAAGCAAATCGAGTTAGACATAGTCTATGTCCCATGTGAAGCTCACAGTCTCAATCCCCATTTTCCAGATGAGGTAACTGAGGCCCAGAGAAGTGAAGTGACTTGCTCAGGATCACACAGCAGACAGGTGGTGCAGCGGAAATTAGAACCCATGACTCCCAGGCCCATGCTCCATCCCACTCCACCATGCCGAAGATTGTAATATGATTCAAGTGCCTGGAGTATCCAGCTGACTTCCATAAGGAGTGATGACGGAGAAATGGGCTTGCTTTATAGGGAGGTGGGGGAAAAGGAAGGGATATAGCCACTGCTGCTTTTGGAATACTGAATGAGAACTTTATTGTCAGTGTCCCCATGTTCGGACCTAGAAGTGTGCAAGATAATCCCAGGATTCTTGAGAGGTTTGAATTAAGAACTACTTTCATTAGTTTAGGGCTTCTGACTCAAGGTCCTTTTTTCCTCTTTGCTTAGAGACCTAACAGACCATGGGTAGGGAGAAAGATTTCCTCTAACTCCTGCTTCAGAGGGCGTTGCTATTGCCTGAAGCTAATCAAAGTTTCATGTTGATGAAGATCTAAAGCATCTGTGAGTGGCCTGCCTTAAAATCTTAGCCGCCTGAGGCAGCCCTTGCTCACTCCACAAGGAACCACCCAGTAGTGGGAGTTTAAGGGCAGTTGGCAAATCCGTGTGGGACCTGAGGATCTTGAGATCTCTTCTTTCCAGGAGCCCTGATCTGCAGCTTTACTCTACGATGGATGCGTGTTTCTTCTGATGGTAAGGTTAGTGATGTCTATTTGCTGAAAGATAATCTTCTCTAGGAAAGCAATTTGGACTTGTGGAGAAACACTATTCAAGCTTTCTTTTTTCTAGCCAGGAACCTGAGTGGTGTGGCTTTGTGATAGAACTAGTATAATTAGTTATTTGTAGATGGCCTGCACGCTCCTGCCTGTGGTGTTGGAACCTACAGCCACTGAAACAATTCTAAACTGCTCCTAGTGACTTTTGTTAAAGCAAAAGAATGAAAGAGTGAGGCTGAAATGGAAAAAATCTAGTCAAGCAAAAGGTTTACACTTGAGTGGAAAAGAGGCAGAGGAATGTTCAATATTGGTCAGGCAAATATTAAACTCCTTCCTGTGAGTGCTAGCCTTATCGATTGGCAAAGTGAAATGTTCAAGGATATTATGTTACAATACATCTTACAAATGGCTTTTCAAAAAAAAAATTCCTGTAACTCAGGTATTTGGATCTCCTGAGAACCTTCTGCAGAAGAAAAGTGGTTAAGTTAATTATGTATTTTCTGGGTGGGCAGGAAATTATTTCAGCTCCACTATCTTCACCAATTACCACTGGTTAAGCACAATTAGGTAGTTCTGGGAGTTAAGTGAAATCAGCAGGGTAGGCAGCTGACCTCGAGAAACAATTAACTATTCTAAAATGGTTATGGCTTTGCAAAAATGAAGACTGTTCTCTCTGTCTTCCTCATATTCTTTTTTAAAGTATTTAATAATGTTGGTATTTGTTAAGCGCTTACTATGTGGAGAGCACCGTTCTAAGCGCTGGGGTAGATACAGGGTAATCAGGTCATCCCACGTGAGGCTCACAGTTAATCCTCATTTTACAGATGAGGTAACTGAGGTCCAGAGAAGTGAAGTGACTTGCCCCCAGTCACACAGCTGACTAGTGGCAGAGCCAGGATTCGAACTCATGACCTCTGACTCCCAAGCCCGGGCTCTTTCCATTGAGCCACGCTGCTTCTACTTTTATGATGTCACTTCCACTGCCTAATCACTCTGTTTTCACGTCTATAGGAACCTGCAGGTGAATTTTAGGTAAACATAAAATGGATCATTCTGTGTAAAAGAAATGAGTAAATTAAAAAACAAACTTGCCATCTTTGACCACTTACTCCCCAAAGGCGGCTTCTCTACTGTTTTCAAATATGTCCACGTATCCCCTGTCCTATGAAAACCTTCCCTTGATCACACAACACTTTCCAGTTATCCTCTCCTACCATTCCTGTCCAAACTCCTCAAGCATGTTGTTTAGATCCACTGCCTCCATATTCTCCCCAAGATCCCTTGCAATCTGGTTTTCACCCTTGTTTGCTCCAGAAACTACCCTCTCTAAGGTCACCAATTACCTCTTTCTTGCCAGATCCAATAGTCCTTTCTGATCATCTCTATTCCTTCCTGATAATCCTCCTTGACCTCTCACCTGCTTCTGGAAACATCCAACTTTGTCTTCACTGACCCTGTTCCCCCTATTTAACTGGCTGCTCTTCCTCTGGTTCCCAAGTCTTAACTGTGGGAGCTCCTTCAAGTGGGGTTCTGGGTCCCCTTCTAGTCTCCATCTCCATCCCCTCCCTTGGAGAACTCATTCTTTCCCATGACTTGAACTACAAAATCTTCAAAACAGAACCCCTCACCTTCCAATCCAAACATCTTTCCTTTCCACTCGCATAACTGTAGACAATGCCACTATCCTTCCTGTCTCACAAGCCCATTACCTCCGACTCATCTCCCTCCTTCAGTCTGCTTTCTGTCAGTTCTACCTCTACGACATCTCCAGAATTCACCTCTTCCTCTCCATCCAAGGTGCTACCACACTGATTTAAGCACTTAGCATATTCCACCTTGACTACTGCATCAGCCTCCTCCCTGTCTCCTGTCTCTCCCCTGTCCAGTCCATATTTCATTCTGCTGCTTGGATTATTATTCTTTTCCTAAAAAAACTGTCCACATTTCAAATATTTGCCCATCCACCCCTGTCAAACTCCTTGCCATTAGATTTAAGGCGATTGTCTCTTTCCCCCTTCCACCATACCGTGCTGCTCTCAATCTACAACCCAATCTGCACAATTTACTCTTCTAACACCAACCTACGCCCTGTAATAATAATAATGTTGGTATTTGTTAAGCGCTTACTATGTGCAGAGCACTGTTCTAAGCGCTGGGGTAGACACAGGGGAATCAGGCTGTCCCACGTGGGGCTCACAGTCTTAATCCCCATTTTACAGATGAGGGAACTGAGGCCCAGAGAAGTTAAGTGACTTGCCCACAGTCACACAGCTGACAAGTGGCAGAGCTGGGATTCGAACTCATGAGCCCTGACTCCAAAGCCCGTGCTCTTTCCACTGCGCCACGCTGCTTCTCGTACCTCAAGCTTGTCTTTCTCACTGCCTTGCCCAAATCCTCCCTCTGGCCTGGAATTCTTTCCCCCTTCGTCGTCAACAGGCAGCTGCTTTCTCCATCTTCAACACTCTACTGAAATTGTATTTCCTCCAGAAAACCTTCCCCGCACAAGCCCTTCACTTTCCCCGTTAGCCCTCCCTTCTACAACATCTATGGGCTTTGGGGGTGGGATGAGTATCGAAGTGCTTAAGAGGTGCAGAACCCATCCCCTCCTCTCACATCCCCTCTTCTCACAGCACTCCTGTACCTATCCATCTATAATTTAACATTATATCCCTGGTGAAGAGGGAATTATGTCTACATACCTTATTTTACTCTTTACTAAAATACTTTTGTTAGCAAGTCAATAAAGCGAGGCTTCCCAGGGGAAGTGCGCTACATCACTACTCAGAGAAGCTCATTTCTTCTTTAAAAAGAGAGAAGCAGTGTGGCTCCGAGGACAGAGCTCGGGCCTGGGAATCAGAAGGTCCTGGGTTCTAATTCCAGCTCTGCCACGTCTGTGTGACTTTGGGCAAGTCACTTAACTTTTCTGTGCCTCAGTTCCCTCATCTGTAAAAAAGGGATTAAAACTGTGAACCTTATGAGGGTCAGGGACTGTCCAATGCGATTATATTGATTCTATCCCAGCCCTTAGAACATTATTATTATTATTTCATTCCCGCCTCATGGCCAACTCTTCAGAGCTGCCACTTTTGCTAAGTAACTTCAAGATTTCAGATCTACTTATGGCATCATGATTTTAGTAAGGTCTATGAGAATCATCTGCAAATCTCCCCTCAACCTTTTTTTTTCCAGAGTAACTTAAACAATGCGGCCCAGTTTTGGGCAGAGGACAACCACAGCAAACAGATCAGCTTGGTGGGTAACAATTAGAGGGAAAGGGGTTGCTATCCTCAAAGAACTAAGGATGGAATACCAATCAATTGTGCTTATTGAGCACTTACTGCGTGCAGGGCACTATACTAAGCATTTGGGGGAGTACAAGAGGAGAGGGTTGGCAGACATGTTCCCTGCCCGGAACAAGCTTGTAGGATCAACACGAAGCTGGCCAGAGCAGTAAAGATCTATTGCCATGTGCACCAAATGCAGAAGGGAGTGTGTCTGACATTGATCTTTTCAGCCACAGTCTCACTTAGGAATAGAGCCTGTCAGTAGTTCCAGTTTCTAATATGGGCCTGCTGAAAACTTCCTGAATTTAGTTCAAACCTCAATGAAGAAGCAAATTAGATCTTTGGCCTTGAACTCTAAGAGGAGGCAGGAGATCCTTAGCTAGAAAAGTCAGAACTCATCTTTCAGGCACCTCGTGACGTCTCCATTCTATGAAATAAACTACTATAGCAGAATTTCATGGGTTCTGTCTCAGTAATAACTGAGCTGACTACTATCTCCCAGCCATTCCTCAGTCAGCTGATGCAACTCTCTTTTTTTTTTTTTTTGGTCTTCCTCCTGCCCTTCCTCCTCCCCAGCTCCTATAGTTACAGCAAAAGTTGCTCCCATTGGAATGTACATATTTATCTCAGCCTTTCTGCCAGCCCTGGAAATGAATTACAGCCTTGGGTAACAGAGCCACCCTCAATCCAGGAGATGTGGTCAGAGCAGGCACTTTTATTTTTAGTGTGACTAGCTCCTCCAAGCCAACAGGAAGTTATCTTGCTGGGATTGCAGTGTGCCCTCATGTACAACCCAGCCTGGATTGTAAACTCATTATAGGCAAGGAATGTCCCTCTAGATTGTAAACTCCTTGTGGGCAGGGAATGTCCATTCAATTGTATTTATTGAATGCTTACTGTGTGCAGAGCACTGTACTAAGAGCTTGGAAAGTACAATTTGGCAACAGATAGACAATCCCTACCCAACAATGGGCTTTGCCATTATATTGTACTCTCCCAAGTGCTTAGTACAGTGTTCTGTTCACAAAAAGCACTCAAATATGATTAACTCACTGTTATATTGTGTTATTGTTGTGTTATACTCTCCCAAGCGCTTTGTATTGCCCTGCACAGAATAAGCACTCAATATTGATTGGATTGCCTGTCCCACTCCGCTCTGACCATGCTTGTCCCTTTCCTTCTTTGTTCAAAATCCAGTTCCAAAGTCATCCCAAACTAGGCCCATTGGATTCCAGATCAGGGCTCTTAATTTAATAATGGTACTTGTTAAGCACTTATGTGCCAAGCACTGTTCTAAGTGCTGGGGTAGAGACAAGTTAACCAGGTTGTATGAAGTCCCTGTCCTACATGGGGCTCACATTCTCAATCCCCATTTTTCAGATGAGATGACTGAGGCCCAGAGAAGATAAATGCCCAAGGTCACACTGCATACACATGGCAGAACAAGGATTAGAACCCAGGTTCTTCTGACTCCCAGGCCCTTGCTCTATCCATTAGGCCACACTGCTCCTCTTGCCCCCTATGGTCTATCCCATAGGTTGAATTTAGTCCCGTGCCCCCAGGAGGTGATTAGTCCATGTTGCTGACCAACTGTTTAACAGTTTCCCCTCCACCCTTCCTTCAGCCATTCTGAGCAGGATACTCTTCAAGCATTTATGAAATGGATGAGTCCACGGGGGCGTCTACTACTGCCGAGGACTCATTCTCTGATCTAAGTCTACAGACTGCACCCATTCTTCCTACTAAGCATCTTGCAGTGTATGCCCCTGGGAACAGGGAGAACAGTTGCGAGTGGGGATGAGTCAACGCAAACTGTCACCACTCCTGGGGAGTGGTGAGGGAGAGAAACTCAAACGCACATTTTGTTGGACTGTAAGCTCATTGTGGGCAAGGGATGTATCTGTTATATTGTTCTATTGTGCCTAACAATAATCATGATATTTAAGCATTACGTGCCAGGCGCTTAGTACAGTGCTCTGCACAGAGTAACCCCTCAAATAGGATTGCCTGACTGATCGTAGGACAAGCCTTCTCCCTCCCCACCATTTGGCATCTGCACAATATTCACTAATGTGCTTTTCATGAATAAAGTGGGAAAGATATTTGTGACCGTCACTCTTGCAGCATTTTCTTCTCATTGTCTAACTCCATTACAAATAGGCACTGATTTAAGTAACATTTAAAGATCAGAAGTCAATTCTTAAACACGACTAGTTTTCTAACGAGAGCAGATGTGCTTCCGATTTGTACGTTCCAAGCGCTTAGTACAGTGCTCTGCACATAGTAAGCGCTCAATAATACTACTGAATGAATTCCTCCTGAGCAGTTGGACAAGACCCCGGTCAGAATGGAATGCAAGTGCCCATTGCAAACAGCAGAGTCGCCCGTTTTGAGGGAAACCTCATCTGTGTTTCTCATTATATTGGCAGTATTGAAAACACGAATCTTAAAATGACAGTTGATTCAACTGGGCAGGAAAAAGGGGAAGTCTGGACTTGAATAATACAGTTAAATATAGGTTTAAAAAGAGATTGAGGGGCCACACAGGGCAAGAAGCAATGGTATGGGAGCCTGCTGTACGTTGGCTACCTTCCAGATCGACTTGGAATATTTATAGCTGTCTGCTGAATCTATTTTCTGCCATATGTTAAAGGCCATTCTTACCCAAAGCCCTAATCCCACTTTGAATATGCAAAGGTAACTATTAAAGTGACATTGGGAATGTTCAGTAAAAATAATCTCCGGGATAGAGGTCAATTATGCAGATTGAGAAACTTTATGACAATCACAACTTGATGTCCTAAATCAGACTGCCTCTACTGGAAACCTACTGAATGTGAAACACGACTAAACTGAGCGCTGGAGGGGTACTCAGTCTATCTTCTTTATTGAGTGCCATGCACTGCTTGTGAGAGTACAGTATAAGAGAGTTGTTGACATATTCCCTGCCCACAGCAAGCTTACAGTCTAGAGGGGCAGACAAAACAGTCTCTGCCTTCAAAAAGCTTAGAAACCATGGAGGAAGATGACTAGATACAGATTGCTTGCAGACAATAGATTTAGAGTAAAAGCATGGCTGCCACTGGTGGGGGCGGGGGAGACATTCAAGAAGCAGCGTGGCTTAGTGGAAAGAGCCCGGGCTTGGGAGTCAGAGGTCGTGGGTTCTAATCCCGGCTCCGCCACTTGTGTGCCGTGTGACCTTGGGCAAGTCACTCAACTTCTCTGTGCCTGTTACCTCATCTGTAAAATGGGAATTAAAAAATGTGAGCCCCACGAGGGACAATCTGATTACCCTGTATCTACCCCAGGGCTTAGAGCAGTGCTCTGCACATAGTAAGCGCTTAACAAATACCATAATTATTAGTATTGAGCATTTACTATGTGCAGAGCACTGCACTAAGCGCTTGGAATGTACAATTCGGCAACAGATAAAGACAATCCCTGCACATTGATGGGCTTACAGTCTAATCGGGGAGAACCACTTCTTTCCCAGTTCCGTATTTATGAATTTCTTACACGTGACTCTCGGCCAAGTGGGCAGGGTGTTGCTGGTTGCTTATTTTCCTCCTCACAAGCATACTTGCCTCTGTTCTTTCCCTTTCCTGGATTATTTTGCCGAAATGTCTTTCTGCACATCTCCCTACTTCTCAAACCCCCAGCCACTGCCCATTCTACTCTGAATTAAGCAGAAATTCCCGATCACTGAATTGAAGACATTTAATCTGCACTCTCCTCCCTACATACCTCCTCTTCCCTCTTTATACCCCAGCTCTCACTCTTCATTTCTTTCAAACCTACCTGCTCTTGCTCATGCCCACTCTCACTTTCTGGATTTACTTCCCCATCTTGAAGGCATATCTCCAGGAGGCCTTCTCTAATTCCTAATTTCTCATGTACTCTCCTTTATTTTTCCCCCCCACTTCTTTCTTTTTAAATGGCATTTGTTAAACACTTGTCATAAATGCTTAGTACAGCGCTTTGCACACAGTAAGGGCTCAATAAATATGAATGTCAAACACTGTTCTAAGTGCTAAAATAGGTACAAGTTAGGTCAATCACAGTCCTTGAACCCATGCGGCTCACAGTTTAAAGAGAACAAAGATCCCCATTTTACACTTGAGGAAACTGAGGCACAGAGAAGTGAAGCGACTTGCCCCACATCACACAGCAAGCAATGGACAGAGCTGAGATTAGAATCCAGGTCCTTAATGGTACTTTTTAAGTGCTTATTTTGTGACAGGCACTGTTCTAAGCGCTCGGGTAGATACAGGATAATTGGAGTGGACACAGTCCCTGTCCCACAAGAGACTCAGTCTTAATCCCCATTTTACAGATGAGGTAACGGAGGCACTGAGAAGCAAAATGACTTTCCCAAGATCACACAGCAGGCATGTAGTAGAGCTGGAATTAGAATCCAGGACCTCTGACTCCCGGGCTCATGCTCTCTCCATTAGGCCATGCTGCTTTCCCCCACTTCAGCCCTTCTGTCCCACCCAAGCTCTTTTAGGTAGTCCACCTCCCCCGCCCCCGATTCCCCCATAGCATTTTTGTACTTAATTGAAATACTCTATTGCCTCATGTCTAACCTATTATTTTCCATCTCCCCTGATCAATTGCAAGTCTCTTAGGGGAATTTATAATCCCTTAATTGTATGGTACCGTGCATACAATAGGTACTCAATAAATTAATCGTGTAATGTTGTACTAAACTGAACTCAGGGAAGGAAGAGTTAAAATGTCCCACATGGATCAAACTAACTAGCATTTAAGATATAACTGCAGGAAATAGCGTGTCAGTGTTGGCTGGGAGGCAAAGGCTGATTGGGCAGTGAGCACAGTAAACACAGGAAATGTTTTGCTTGATAAATGTTTTATGTAAACTCTGTAGAGGGCATGACATGGAAGAGAATGCAGCAAAGGGAACGGCTCTCCGTACCATATGTTGTCTCTTCACCTTCCTGACTTCAGACCCCTCCCCAAAGGCTGGCCAGCTTCCATAGCCAACAGCTTCTATTCCCGGCCCGGTCATCTCCCGATCCCTTGGGTCAGCCACCCCTTGGGCCCACTGTAACCCCGCCAGTCCACCAACTGGATTCTTTGGATGGGGAGACTGGAAAACAGGACCAACAAGTAGCCGATAATTACTGCGTCCTACTTCCAACCCCAGAGCAAAGGAGAAAACTGGCAGAAGACGATTCAAACCAGTCTGCATGGTAGCCTCTCTGCCATAATCTTCTCACTGTGAGTTGCATATTTATAAACAAGACTTTGTGGATGGTCTTGTACAAAGACACAAATGAGCCTACCCTCAGCCTGAGGAGGGTGTGGGGAGGGAAGGATTAGAGCTTAGAATCATGGCGATAAACAAACTGGACACTGATTCCAGGGAACTTATTTAACCCAGTAAGAAAACCAGCCCCTCGCCAATGCCGTGGGTGAGGCCAAGTTCCAGCTTGGCTGCGGGAAAAGGGGCAAGTTGTGTTTTTCTTTCCTTTCAGCCTGAGCAAAGCTCTTTTGACTACTTTCAGATGCCTTAAGTAGCAGATGCCAGCTTGCTTAGAGAGTGTTGCTCAGATGCCAACTTCACCCATCTCAATCGATAAATGGTATTTGAGAGTTTACTGTGTGCAAAGCTGTACAACAGAGTTGGTAGATGTGATGTGATCCTTTCCTAGGAGGATTTTACAGTCTAAAGGGGCAGGCAGATGTTAAAATTAGGGATAGGGGAAATACAGTATAAGAATATTTACGTTAATGTTGAAGCTCAGATGAGTATCTTATTGCTTAAGGGACATAGTGCAGGTAGCAAAGCGGATAGGGGAAAGAAAGGGTTTAGACTGGGAAGGCCTCTTGGAAGAGAACTCACAAGGATTTGGTTGTTTACATCCGTGGGTTAAATGAGAGATAAGTAGGACATTACCAAGGTTATGGGCTTGTGAGTCAGGGAGTTTGATGGGAGGATGAGGACAGTGACAAGGAGTACAGAGTTAGGGCGGGAAGATGAGGCATTCTGTTCTAGACGTGTTAGATTTGAGGTGCCAAGGAAATACTTTTTTCTTTTTTTAGGACGGGGCTATATGAGCATATTGGGAAGAAGCCATTGGAAAGTGAGCAACTGAAGACTGTCAGAGAGGGGATAAGTGTTTTAATAATAATAATTATGGTATTTAAGTGCTTACTATATGCTAGGCATTGTACTAAGCACTGGGGGGAGGGTGGATACGGGCATATTGGGACAGTCCTTGTCCCACATGGGGCTCACGGTCTCAATCTCCATTTTACAGATGAGGTAACTGAGCCCCAGAGAAACGAAGTGATCTGTTCAGGGTCACACAGTGGAAATTAGAGTGGAGCTGGAATTAGAACCCATGACCTCCTGACTCCCAGGCCTGTGCTCTATCCACTACATCATGCTGATTCTCGGAAAGGGATGGGCTTGGAGGTGCGGGTTGGGCATAGTATTTTTGACTTTATTTTTTAGGAGGCAGGAGATATCCTCTTGGGATACTACTGGGAAAGATGGCAGAGTCAAAAGTTACATTGTAGTCACCCACGCATTTAGTGCAGTGCTCTGCACACAGTCAGTGTTCAATAAATGAGGATGCTGGGACTGGAGGAGCCAGGGAAATTTTACAAGACTGACAATTTCAATTTTATAGTGATGGAAGTATGTGCCAAGATCTCTTTTGGGGTTTTGGTTTTTTTTGGATGTGGGGCATAGGATTTGAGGAGACAGCTAAAAGTCTGAGACAGCTAGAGGAGGCAGTAGGCATGATAGTTGATAAGGATGGAAAAGTATTGTTGCTAGGTGGAGAAGAGAGCAGAATTAAAGCAGGTTTGAGAGGGAGTTTGAGAGGGCTGAGGTCAGGCTGGTGTCTAAATTTCTGTCAGCAGTTCTCTGCTGTTTGCACACTGCAGCAGAGGACGCATACTGTGGACATGATCCAGGGTTCATTCATTCAATAGTATTTATTGAGCGCTTACTATGTGCAGAGCACTGTACTAAGTGCTTGGGATGAACAGGTCGGCAACAGATAGAGACAGTCCCTGCCGTTTGACGGGCTTACGGTCTAATCGGGTTTGAGATCAACAGGGGTATAGGGGAGCCAGGGAGTTGATTTTGTACATCGAGACCAGATGGGGCATGATGACTAGAAAATTGGAGGGGGGTGAATGAGAAACTCCTACTACAACGCAGCCCGCACACTTCGTTCCTCTAATGCTAACCTCCTCACTGTACCTGGATCTCATCTATCTCACTGTTGACCTCTGGCCCACATCCTACCTCTGGCATGGAATGCCCTCCCTCCCTCATATCAAACAGATAATTGCTCTCGCCCACTTCAAAACCTTATTGAAGGCACATCTCCTCCAAGAAGTCTTTCCTGACGAAACCCTCCTCTCTTCTCCCACTCCCTTCTGCGCCGCTCTTTCTTGCCCCTTCATTCATCCTCCCTCCCCATCCCCAAAACACATATGTGTATATATCTGTAATTTATTTATCTATCTTTATATTAATGTCTGTCTCCTCCTCTAGACTGTGAGCTTGTTGTGGGCAGGATTGTGTCTGTTAAATTGTACTCTCTTAAACACTTAATACAGTGTTTGCACATAGTAAATGCTCAATAAATACAACTGAATGAAAGAAACAGGATTTTTTTTTTTAAAGGCAGCATTTAAGAGCTTACTATGGGCCAGGAATTATACTAAGAGCTGGGATCTTGTCTGGTCCTACAAGTTAATCTGGACACAGTCCATTTCCCAGATGGGGCTCACAGTCTTAATCCCCATTTTTATAGAGGAGGTCACTGAGGCATAGAGAAGTGAGATAACTTGCCCAAGGTCACACAGCAGACGAGTGGCAGATCAGGATTAGAACCCAGATCCTTCTGACTCCCAAGCCACACTGCTTATGACGGGGATGGGGCTTGGGGGAGATAAGGCAGGTGAGAAGGTTGTGATTGAAAAACAATTTCAATATAGTGAAGGCTAGAGATTGTAGAGACTACAGATGATGAAACTGATCATGTAACACAATAACCCAAGTTCCAGAGTAAAATCACCCAGTATTCAGCTACCCACTGTTTTCTAAGAGACTTTTCCCTTTCATTAGTCAGTACTTATTGGATACTTAGTGCAGAACACTGTGGTGGAAGGTTGGGAGACTATAGCCTCCTTTCATAGTTTTACTGATTTGTGGAATGCTCCGTGGTCCGAAAGCAAAATCATCATAGCTAAACTTAAGAATTGTCTTGTCTTATGCCATTGAGTTGTCTGTGACCCACTGCGACCTTATGGTCTCCCCCAGAATCTCTCCCAGAACGTCCCACCTCCACCTGCGATCGTTCTGGTAGTGGATCCAGAGAGTTTTCTTGGTAAAAATACGGAAGTGATTTACCATTGCCTCCTTCCGTGCAGTAAACTTGTCTCCACCCTTGACTCTCTCCCATGTCACTGCTGCCCAGCACAGGTGGGTTTTGACTTGTAGCAGTTGGCCTTCCACTTGCTAGCCACTGCCCAAGTTAGGAATGGGTAGACCTCTGTTTGACTCTCCCTCCCATAGTCAAGACTGGTCGAGTATTGAAAACTCTCCAGGTGAGACCCTGAGAGGGAAATGCTTGTAGACTTAAGGAATAAGGGCATGGAGAGGGAAGTGTAGGGAGAACTCAGTTGACATGGTAGATTCAAATTAATAATAATAATGTTGGTATTTGTTAAGCGCTTACTATATAAGCCGCATGGCTCAGTGGAAAGAGTCCAGGCTTGGGAGTCAGAGGTCATGGGTTCATAACCCGGCTCTGCCACTTGGCAGCTGTGACTGTGGGCAAGTCGCTTCACTTCTCTCGGCCTCAGTTCCCTCATCTGTAAAATGGGGATGAGGACTGGGAGCCTCACGTGGGACAACCTGATGACCCTGTATCTCCCCCAGCGCTTAGAACAGTGCTCTGCACATAGTAAGCGCTTAACAAATACCAACATCATTATTACTATTATTATTATTATTATGAGCAGAGCACTGTTCTAAGCGCTGGGGGAGATACAGGGTCATCAGGTTGTCCCACGTGAGGCTCACAGTTAATCCCCAATTTACAGATGAGGTAACTGAGGCCCAGAGAAGTGAAGTGACTTAGCCACAGTCACACAGCTGACAAGTGGCAGAGCTGGGATTCATCTCCTCTCCTCCAACTCCCTTCTTGATCCACTACAGTTCATCCCTTTCACTCTTGAGTTGGTGCTCTTTAGATTCACCAATAACTCCTTGCCAAATCTTCTGAGGTCTGCTCTAATGCTGAACCTCTCAACTACTTTTGACCTTTCCGTTGTCACTGAACTGCTATCCGATCTTGGCTCGGCTGACACAATTCTCTCCTGGCTTTCTTCCTACCTCTCTGGCCGGGCTCCTCTTTCACTGTCTCCTCTTATGTTTCTAGTTCGTTCCCTGACTCTGGGTCCTTTTCAGAGTTCCATCTTTCTGGCTACCCTTTCTGCTTTCTGATCCTCTGCTTGGGAGTCAGAGGTCGTGGGTTCTAATCTTGGCTCTGCCACTTGTCAGCTAGTGACTTGGGGCAAGTCACTTCTCTGTGTCTACCTCATCTGTAAAAGGGGGATGAAGACTGTGAGCCCCACGTGGAACAGCCTGATTACCTTAGAACAGTGCTTGGCACATAACAAATACCATTATTATTATTATTATTAACATTATTACCACTTCTGTCTATTCTCCTCACATGCAAGAAGGCAATGGAAAGTACTATTTCACTGTCAATAGGTCCAGGACTTGGATATTGGTGATTCTGCCTTGCTGTAGGATAGTAAGCATGGTGTATAAATATAATCACACCTGCCAAATCTTGGAACAGTGCTAAGGTGACTTCTCATATCCATAGGGAAAGTGAGATGCTTCAGTTGTTTGTTAGATCACCAGTTATTTCTGAAGCTAGTTACCACATTGGGGAGATGCTTGTAAGTGTGGTATTTAAACACTTAATGCTGAGGTAGCTGAGGCCCAGAGAAGTGAAGTGATTTGCCCAAGGTCACACAGTAGATAAGTGGCAGAGGTGGGTTTAGAACCCAGGTCCTGACTTCCAGGCCCATGTTCTATCCACTAGACCGCACCGCTTCTCCTAGATACCTGTGTGGCTCTGGATTGCAACCTAGCAGAATTTCTGGGCACTTGTTGCATTTAATCATTTTGACCCGGGATTTTGGATTTCCTTTATGTCCTTAGTGGAAGAGAGAGAGAATATGGCAAGTGAATGGAATAAAGAGGACAGATGAGGCCACAGGACAGAATCTGTGCACAGGAATCGATTAATTATCCCTTGAGCACTTTGATACTCACCTCAGTCCCGCAATTACTTACGTAAGTATCCTTATTTTCCCTTATCGCTAAATTGTTTAAATGTTTGTCTCCCTCTGAAGACTGTAAATTCCTTGCGGGGAGGGATTGCATCTAGCAATTTTGTACTTTGCCAAGAGCTTAGTACAGTGCTCTGCACATTTTTTGGCTTAGTGGAAAAAGCCCAGGCCTGGAAGTCAGAAGTAATAATAATAATAATAATGTTGGTATTTGTTAAGCACTTACTATGTGCAGAGAACTGTTCTAAGCATTGGGGTAGATACAGGGTAATCAGGTTGTCCCACGTGAGGCTCACAGTCTTCATCCCCATTTTACAGATGAGGTAACCGAGGCCCAGAGAAGTGACGTGACTTGCCCACAGCCACACAGCTAAGTGGCAGAGCCAGGATTCGAACCCACGATCTCTGACTCCCAAGCTTTTCATTGAGCCACACTGCTTCTCAAGTACCTGGGTTCTAAACCCTGCTTCACTACATGTCTGCAGTGTGATCTTGGGCAAGTCACTTTACTTGTCTGTGCCTGTTAACTCATCTGTAAAATGGTAATTGAGACTGTGAGCCCCTCTGGGGCAGGGACTGTGTCCAGCCTGATGATATTGTATCTACCTCAGTGCTTAAAATAATGCTTGACCCATAGTAAGTGCTTAACAGATACCATCATTATTAATAAGCGCTCAATAAATAGCATTGCTTATTGTGCCAGTGGCTAGTGTAGCAGCACTCTCTTGTTCTTATCTCTATGATTCCTCTTGACTGTAAGCTTATTATGGTCAGGGAATGGGTCTGTGTATTGTACTCTCCCAAGCGCTTACTACAGTCCTCTGCACACAGTTAATGTTAATGAAATGTACATCGCCTTGATTCTATTTAGTTGCCATTGTTTTTACGAGAAGTTCTTCCCCTTGACTCTTTTTATTGCCATTCTTCTTGTCTGCCCGTCCCCCCGATTAGACTGAAAGCCCGTCAGAGGGCAGGGACCGTCTCTATCTGTTGCCGACTTGTTCATTCCAAGCGCTTAGTACAGTGCTCTGCACATAGTAAGTGCTCAGTAAATACTATTGAATGAACAGTAAGTGCTCAATAAATACTGTTGAATGAATGTGGTACAGAGTGTTACAAGTAAGTGAGGAGGCCGGTGAGATCCCGCCTCTGCAAAGTGCATGTTTGATCCTCACCCAAGTTACCAAGACGCGGGTAAATCTGGGACTGGAACCCAAGTTTCTTGATTCCAGGAAAAGTGTTGTTCTCCTGCAACACCAGCAAGGCTGGCAGGTTAGAGAAGGAGGGGAGGAAGAAGAAAGCGCTGACATGTACAGTGAACTAGGTTCCTCCCCATCAACACCCCACTCGCCCCCTCATGCCCTTGTGCGCTGATAAACAAACTTAAGAATTAGTGCATGCCAAAGCTCAGCTGGAGGAGGCGGGCGCTCAGCCAGAATTGGCGAGCCCGCCCTTAAACAGACAAGCACATGCCTGCACGCCTCAAGCTCTGGGTCCCCTTCTGGGTGGCACCTCTGAGAAGCAACTTGCCCTTTCAGATGTTGGTTGTAGAGGAAAACAAAAGACGACAACTTGGTGGGACTCCATTTCTCTCTGATCGATTACTCTTTCCTCTAGGAACTCCCTAATAGGCCCCTGCTTGGACGGAGGGGTGTGCGGGAGAGATTTTGAGACAGACAGCGTGGCTCATTGGAAAGAGCCTGGGCTTCGGAGTCAGAGGTCATGAGTTCGACTCCCGGCTCTGCCACTCGTCAGCTGTGGGACTGTGGGCAAGTCACTGGAGAAGCAGCGTGGCTCAGTGGAAAGAGCATGGGCTTTGGAGTCAGGGCTCATGAGTTCGAATCCCAGCTCTGCCACTTGGCTGTGTGACTGTGGGCAAGTCACTTAACTTCTCTGTGCCTCAGTTCCCTCATCTGTAAAATGGGGATTAAGACTGTGAGCCCCATGTGGGACAACCTGATTCCCCTATGTCTACCCCAGCGCTTAGAACAGTGCTCGGCACATAGTAAGCGCTTAACAAATACCAACATTATTACTTAACTTCTCTGTGCCTGTTACCTCATCTGTAAAATGGGGATTAACTGTGAGCCTCACGTGGGACAACCTGATTACCCTGTATCTACTCCGGTGCTTAGAACAGTGCTCTGCACATAGTAAGCGCTTAACAAATACCAACATTATTATAGGTGATGCCTCTGTCCACTGGAGCCTAGCAAAATGTCAGAGAAGAGTAGTTGCATTGTTGTGAGAAAAAAGATGGTACTCGTGGAAATTACCCAGTATTCTGGGTTGAGTTCATGATGTATAAGTATTTGGTTATCTGTCGTAAAAGCCAGGTTAGAGAGTTGCAAGATGTGTATTCGGCATGGAAAGCCCAGCAGATAGACGTGACTGGCTTCAGCCACCCTCCTCTTGGGGATGGAGAGGAAAAAAGTCCAGTTATTAGTTTTACTCATTTAAAGCTCCTGGTGAAAGATGTTTTCTGTGGGGGTTTTTCTTGATAGAGAGGGAAATCTAAATTCTACTTAGGCTTCTGAACTGCGGTATTTGAGGATTTTCATTATCCACATGAACCCATCCTGTTCCCCGCTGAAAGATGACCTTGGGCGCAACCATTTGGACTGAGCCCTTTGCAGGATAGGAACCTTGAGTTGATGGATTATCTGTTACCTACCCCAGCAGGTAGCAGAGTGCTTGGCATGTGATAAATGGAAGGAATTACATCTCAATTTTTGTATTCCATCCTATATTTTGGACTTGCCTGTGCCTAGGCAGAGGGATTTTAATTATCTGATTTTAATTTGGAAGCCCTCCCGCCCCGAGAGCTCTGGACACACTATTTTTTCCTTTCTTCAGATGAGAAGAATGATCACTTCCTGATTTACCATTCAGTAGGAACTTGATTAGCAGCAGCAGTATCCTATACAGTTTTCATTTGTCTTGGGGTTTAGTATTGACTTGAACTGAATCTGATCAGTTCAGTAACAAGTAGCTCTAAAATCATATTCAATCTGGCTGCTTATTTTGGGGGGGTGCAGAGATGTACTAGGTGCTTGGGAGAGTATGATAAATTAAAGATGGTCCCTTCAAAGAGCTTGCAATATGCTGGAGAAGATAGGCAGATATGTATTAATGCATAATGGAAGTAGGAGGAAAAGTAGAAAGATCACTAAGAATATGAATAAATTGCGTGTGTGAATTGCTATGTACCAAATGGCTATGGGTGGGGATGATCTAGGTTACAGCTGGAAAATGCTTGCAAATTAGTTATAATGTGTGATATTTGTTAAGCATTAACCAGGTGCCAAGTGCTGCACTGAGCCCTGGGGAAATTACAAGATAATCAGGTTGCACACAGTCCCTGTCCCACATGGCGCTCTGTCTTCATCCCTATTTTACAGATGAGGGATCTGAGGCACAGAGAAGTGAAGTGACTTGCCCAAGGTGACAGAGCTGGGATTAGAACCTAGGTCTTTCTGACTCTCAAACCCATGCTCTAGCCATTAGGCCACGTTGCTTCTCATTCCCAGGAGAGTCAGATTGTGCAATCAGGCTGTGCCACTGCATGAGATGTCCATTGTGTTTTGGTTAAATTGATACAAATTGTAACTCGAATCATCCAGATCATTGACGACTGAAACTTTAAGCTTGGCCATCATGGCAAATGAAATAGCATGGTAGAGTAAACAAATTGTTCCTGCTTTATGGGCACCATACCCAAATGTCAGGGATCATGACAACTTCCACTACAATTCTCATAAGTTGTTCATGGAACCGCCTGCCTCGGTGTCTTTCACTCCCCAAACGTCAAAGCTACATTCAACAGATCCTGCCTCCTGCTATGCCTGATGCTTTTAATGAATTCCCAGGGTTACACAACAGCAGTGAAAACTCCCTGTTCTGTACTTTTTTCAGGACCTTGAGTTTAAGTGCCAAACCTAACATTCCCTCTTATTGCCCTGATTTAATAAGGAACGAACTTTCCAAGAAAACGTTATTTGAGTAACATGTCACTCATCCATGCATTCATGAGCACCTGGTGTGTGCAGAACACTGTGCTAGGTGTTTGAGAGACTATAATAAAAGCTAGATACACTTTAACCCTCCCAAGCTAATATTTTTGACTCCATCTCCTTCCTTCTCCCCTGGCAACCAGGAGTTCCCTGTTTTTCAAGTCCATCTGGTCAGTCTTCCCCTAAGAGGATAAAGTGCTCCTTAGGCATTCTGTATGTTTTCATGTAGTAATAGTACTTTTTGAACAGCCATTGGGTAAAATGTACTGCATTAAGTACTTGGAAAATACAGTCAATTAGTGGAGCTGGTGGAGATCCTTGAAACCAATTGTGAGGAACTTTTGCTTAGTGAAGAAGGAGCCAGTGGAGGGTTTTGAGGAGCAGAGAAATGAGTGCCAAGCAAGGTTTCAGAACATTTGAGAAGCAGCATGGTATAGTGGATAAAACATGGACCAGGGAGTCAGAAGGTTGTGGTTCTAATTCTGGCTGCTATTGATGACTGTCTACTTGTTTTGTTGTCTGTCTCCCCACCTTCTAGACTGTGAGTCCATTGTGGGGTGGAGATTATCCTTATTTGTTGCCAAATTGTACATTACAAGTGCTTAGTACAGTGCTCTGCACACAGTAAGCACTCAATAAATACGAATGAATGAATGACTCGGCCACCTGATTGCTATGTGACCTTGGGCAAGTCATTTCTCTGTGCCTGTTCCCTCATCTGTAAAATGGGGATTGAAACTGGGAGCTTCATGTGGGACAGGCTGTGTCCAACCTAATTTGCTTGTATCCACCCCAGTGCTTAGTACAGTGCTTGGCACATAGTAAGTGCTTAAATTCCACAATTATTATTATTAAAATTGATACATGCAGTAGTGTGTAATATAGATTAGAGAGGTGAGAAACCAGAGTCATGGAGACATAAGTCTGATATAGTAATCTTATAGCACTATGACCAGAGTGTGTATCAAAGTGGTAGATTTTTTAGAGGAAAGAACCAATCTGGTAGATGTTGCGTAGGAAGACGTGGCAGGATTTGGCACTAAATTGAATGTGAGAGTTGAAAGAGTGAGGTGACAAGATAATGCCAAGGTTGTGTGCTTTGGAGACCGGGAGGATGGTGGTGTTTATTGACTGAGATTGTTAAAAAGGAGTAGAGATATAGGAGGAAAGCTGATTAATTTAGTTTATGGCATGGGTAGAATAAAGTTTTAGTGGTCCATCCAAGGGAAGATGTCCTGGGGGTAGGAGAAAATTGCAAATTGCGATCTCTCAGAGGAGGAGAGGTCGGGTCTGGAGAAATTTGCAAATGGATGAGCCCTTTGAGTGGGTGTAGAGCAAGAAAAGTAGGGAATCCAAACAGTTTCAGGAACATCAAGAGTCTAGGGATAATAAACAGAAGAACCAGTGAATGAAACTGACCGATGGTCAGAGGTAGGAAGAGAACAAGGCTAACACTGGTCAAAAACACGGCCTGAAAGAGTTTCAAGGAAGTTAAGGCCTGGTCAGTCTTTATACTGAAATTGGCATACTGATTTAAGTTTCCCCTTAGGGGCAGAACACAGGCTGGTTGCCAAAGCAAAGTGAAAAATAAAGGCAATTATTCATTCATTCAGTCATTTATTAAGCACTTAATATGTGCAGAGCACTGTACCAAGGACTTGGGAAAGTACAATACAGCAATAAAGAGTGACGATTCCCTGCTCACAACGAGCTCTCAGTCTAGAGGGGGGGAGACAGACATCAATACAGACATTAATATAAATAAAATAGCAGAAAATTAGATGAGGAAAAGTAGGGCTTAGTCTGGGAAGGCCTCTTGAGATGTGCCTTCAGTAGGTCTTTGAAGGGAGGAGAGTAATTGGTGGATTTGAGGAGGGAGGAATTATCTGGATAATACATTAGGTTCAAATATCTTTCTATTGTATCAAAGAAAAAAGAAATGCTTTTACCTCAATGATCCATCTTGTCTGTAGATGCAAACATTTATTCAAAACATATGATATGGGTACTCTGTTTACATGTTCAAGTACTGACCAAAGGTGCCCTGCTCTAGAGCTATGCTTGGAATGAATAAATACATTATTTTATATGGTTTGTGGCTGGAGTCTGTGTTTAGACTTTTTTTTCAGATGTTTCCCATTCTGGATGTGGGGTGAGGAGAAAGGAATGGCATCTGTGTATGCAAATCCATCCAAGGTCAAGGTTTTAAAGTCCTGGCTAAGAGTTGGAGATAACCCTTATTTCCCCTTCCCTTTCTCCTCTTTCTCTTCCCCCACCCCGCCACACATCCGGGACTGAAGAGAGAGATGAGGAGGTAGCTTACCCAAAGACGTGTTATCCAAACTCAATTTTTTATTTAAATTCCCTCTTGGGCTTGTACCTTAGTCCCCATCACTGGACTACATGGCTTTCTTGGAAACAGATATGGATCTGCACCGGGAGGCTCAAGTTGATAAGCAGCACTCCTGTGAATCAGTTATTGCCACAATCCCTGCCTTGTTCTCCACAGCTCCACAGCGTGAGCTGGATTTACATCATCTGTAAAACGGGGGTTGAGACTGTAAGCGCCATGTGGGACGGGAACTGTGTCCGATCTGTTAACCTGGTATCTACTTCATTGAACTGAGTTTCATCCAGTGTTTGGCACATAGTAAGTGATTAATGAATACCTCTATTATGATGATTATTAGATGACTCGACCCCATGGTGTCCAGGTTTTGGTTAAGGTGGAAATACTGTGGCAATGATGATGAATATTTTTACCCTCATCACCACCCTCCCTTTCAGTGCCCAGCACGCAATAAACACTCAAATACGATTACTTTCCCATTACCCTCATACCGTCTCTCTCCTCTTCAGTGAGCGCTCAATAAATATGATTGATTTACTACCTCCAACCCTCCTTTTCCCTTTGATCCAGACCCTGAATGGTAGGAACCCAGGAGAGGTAAGATCTCCCTGCCTCCTCCTCCCTTGCCGGTCTACAAAACAGTACTGAGTTTGCACTCCCAAGAGTTCTTTCCTCCCCCCGCTGCTCTTCGCCTGCTGATCAAAGTGAGCAGGAAACCCGTTGCACCAGTTTAAAGACCCACGATTCTGGAACCGGAGACCGCAGCCTACACTGTGGCGCCTTTGTTTTGATTCAAGTTTGTTTCCCTGGTGACGCTAGAAGCTTCCAGTGCAGCTGGCTCCAAAGTGCCCACCTGACCCTTCGTCGGAGCACCGTGGGTGTGTAGGCTGTGAAGAACCTCACTGAAGTATGGCCAGAACAGGATGCTCCTAAGAATGGGCTTTTTTTTTTTTTTCATTTTGAGCTATTTTGCTTCCAGGCACACCAAGCAATTAGCCTTGTGAACAAGGTTCAGAAGGATTCTTAAACACTGAAGATTCTCAAAGTCACTTCTCACCTGGCTTCAACCTCTCTCCCCCTCTCCAGTTTGTCCTACCCACCCTCACTGTCTAAAGCACATTCTGCCCAGATCTCTCTCTTTCTCTCTCTCTCTTTCTTTTTAAATGGCATTTAGTACCGTGGTGGCACATAGCAAGTACTTAAACATTAGAGTTGACCCAAGCTAATCGGGTTGGATACAGTCTATGTTCCATATGGGACTCACGGTCCGAGTCCCCATTTTACAGGTGAGGCAAATGAGGCACAGAGAAGGGAAGTGACTTCCAGCAGAGAAGTGGAAGAGCCAGGATTAGAACCCAGGTCCTACTGACTCCCATCTCCGTGCTCCAACCGCTAGGCCCCTTTCTTCTCTCTCATCAAACCCCCAAGGGTTGGCCAGTTCCTTGGCCTCAAACACAAATTCTTAATCTTAAAAGTCCTCCCTCAGCCCTCTCCTTCTACCTCCCACCCATGTACTCTTTCCCAGTGCTTAGCATAGGGCTTTTCCGAGAGTAATCACGTCATAAATCCCGCTACTGTTATCCACTTTTTCCCACTGCTGCTATTCCCCAGCCCACTCTTCGCCATTCTTCCCAAACTCACCTTCTCACTATACCTTGTTGGCAATTTTTCTCTTACCTCTCTGGGCATGACCTTCACCCTACTTGGAATTCCCTCTCACTTCCAATCTCCCAGACCACAGCTCCAATAATATTTACTACTTATTATTGGCAAAGTATTCTACCAAGCATTGGGGCAGATCAGACAAAGCCCCTGTCCCACATGGGGGCTCAGTCTGAGGGAGAGAGAAAAGGGATTTAATCCCCATTTTACAGATGAGACACCGAGCCAAACTCCGCTTAGCTTCTGTGTTCTCTTGAAAACTACCTCCTTCAGGAGGCATTCCCTATTTGTTGGCTTCCCTTCTCATTCATGTCAAATTAGCTTCTACTCTTAATCTTAACACTTTTATGTTTATATATCTCTCCTTAGCACTTATTTATGAATTTGCATTACTGTATATTTATTCACGGGTCCATTTATCTTGCAGATATAGCATTGTTCTTTCTCCTGCTCGTCCTATTTTGTATTTGCCTACCAGTCTTGCCCCCATTAGGCTGTAAACTCTATGAGGGCAAATACTGTCTCCTATTCTCTCCCAAGTGCAGAATTGAAACCAGGACAGATAATTACATCCCTCTTCAAATCCTTACTGAAGACACATCTCCTCCAAGAGGTCTTCCCTGGCTAAACCCTCTTTTTCTTTTTCTTCAGCTCCTTTCTGCATCACCTGGCTTGCTTTGGAGTCAGAGGTCATGAGTTTGAATCCCAGCTCTGCCACTTGTCAGCTGTGTGACTGTGGGCAAATCACTTAACTTCTCTGTGCCTCAGTTCCCTCATCTGGAAAATGGGGATGAAGACTGTGAGCCCCACGTGGGACAAACTGATTCCCCTGTGTCTCCCCCAGCGCTTAGAACAGTGCTCTGCAAATAGTAAGTGCTTAACAAATACCAACATTATTATTATTCACCCCCCTCCCGGCTTCATTGCACTTATATATGTATCTATAATTTATTTACATTAATGTCTGTCTCCCCCTCTTAGATGTAAGCTTATTGTGGGCAGGGAATGGATCTGTTAAATTGTTGTGCTCTCCCAACTGCTTAGTACAGTGCTCTGCATACAGTAAGTGCTCAATAAATATGATTGGACTGAGCAAAGAACTTGCCCAACAGCTGCTATTGGCTGATTCAAGAATCCATGTAGAAAATCACCCTGTTCAGACTGAAGGGAGATCTCTCTTTAGTGGGAATGGTTTGGGAATGTTCACTCATTTGTTGTTTTCTTGTCTTAGAATATTGGATTTTGCCCTGTAGGAACATGGCACTTTACACTTAATACGAATAAAATAACGATAATAATAATAATATTGGTTTTTGTTAAGCGCTTACTACGTGCAGAGCACTGTTCTAAGCGCTGGGGTAGATACAAGGTAATCAGGTTGTCCCACGTGAGGCTCACAGTTAATCCCCATTTTACAGATGAGGTAACTGAGGCACAGAGAAGTTAAGTGACTTGGCCACAGTCTGACAGCTGACAAGTGGCAGACTGGGGATTCTAACCTTTGACCTCTGACTCCCAAGCCCGGGCTCTTTCCACTGAGCCACGCTGCTTTTTTGTGAAGCATAAATCATAAAACACCATGTTTGTGAGCTTGTCTCTAGACAGTGAGCTCACTGTGGGCAGGAATGTGTCTGTTACATCAAACTCTCCCAATTGCTTAGTATAATGCTTTGCACACAGTAAGCACTCAAATACAATTGAATATCTGTCAAAAGTTAACCAATCCCTAACCCTTTCACAGCCAGGGTAAGGCATGTGGAAACTGAAGTCTGAAGAGGTGATGAGTTAACCCAGCAGGGAAAACTGGCCAACTCATTGTATACGTAATATACTGATTTTGTTGTCTTATGTTGTCAAATTGTGTGCAACGCCCTAGACGCATCTCTCCCAGAATGCCCCACTTTCATCTGCAATCATTCTGGTAGCATATCCATAGAGTTTTCTTGATAGAAATATGGAAGTGGTTTACCATTACCTCCTTCCGCGCGGTAAACGCGTCTCTGCCCTCGACTCTCTCCCGTGCCACTGCTGCCCAGCACAGGTGAGTTTGGACTTGGAGCAGGTTGCCTTCCACTTGCTAGCCACTGCCCAAGCTAGGAATGGAATGAGTAGGCCTCTGCTTGACTCTCCCTCTTGTAGTTGTGACTGGTAGAGTGCTGAAAACTCTCCAGGTGCAACCCTGAGAGGAATGTACAGGTAGGAAGAAAATGAGTGATGCCTATGAATTGATAGCCCGACTCTGCCCCTTGTCAGCTGTGTGACTGTGGGCAAGTCACTTCACTTCTCTGTGCCTCAGTTCCCTCATCTGTAAAATGGGGGTGAAGACTGAGCCTCACGTGGGACAACCTCATTCCCCTGTATCTACCCCAGCGCTTAGAAGAGTGCTCTGCACGAAGTAAGCGTTTAACAAATACCAACATTATTAATTGATATCCATAATCTCTCTGGAAGGCTGTAATACGAACCAAGTGTTTAGATGAACGACTTTTCGACTTCCTCTGTGGAATGTGGTGGAGATGTAATCTAGGAATGCTTTCTGAAGAAGGTGCAACTCTAGGAAGACTTTGAAGATGACAGTTTTGAGGGAGAAGATTTAAAGGGTGAGGGCATTCGAGGCCCAGGGTGAGGCATGAGCAATGAGCCAGAGATGAACGTGCCATAGAGAAGGGCAATAAGAAGCTTAATTTGGGATGCCGTGAGCCTCGGTTGGGAGAGGGACCGTGTCCAATCTGAATACCTTATATCCACCCCAGCACTTAGTTAAGTGCTTACTTTGTACCAAATACTTTTATATTATTAGTTTTGTTATTATGATTGGATTTACTTGGAATTGGAATTAATATTGTTCATGAAGATTAAGCAGGGGTGAAGAAAGCACACAGTTATGAAGAGCTTTGAAAGCCTTGATTCTCCTTTTCTATTTGGAAAGAAATCCTGGCTATCAGCCTTCTTAACTTTTAAGATACTACAGAATCTCCAGTATCTTAAAAAATAAATTAGATATGAGCAGGCAGTTATAGATGATGTAACCAAATAGTTAAGCCTCTAAAAATAGCAATTTTCGTGGTGTCATCAGTAAAATCACGGCACCTATTTCTGAGGTTAACATAAGTGAGTGTGAGCTAGGTGTGGGCAGGGATTATGTTTCTCTCTTGCTGTATTGTACTTTCCCAATTGCTTAGTACAGTGCTCTCTAGAAAGAGCTCAATAAACATGAACTCAAATACAAATGAATGAAATAGACCTATGGATGTCAAAGTGAAGAGGACGAAGAGT
Source organism: Ornithorhynchus anatinus (assembly GCF_004115215.2). Taxonomy (NCBI): domain Eukaryota; kingdom Metazoa; phylum Chordata; class Mammalia; order Monotremata; family Ornithorhynchidae; genus Ornithorhynchus; species Ornithorhynchus anatinus. Next base: position 92,468,976 of record NC_041730.1, read on the forward strand.
TCAGGGCGCGACACTACAATTGAATGTTACAGTTCAGTCATATTTATTGAGCGCTTTCTGTGTGCAGAGCACTATACTTAGCACTTGGGAGAGTACAATATAACAAAAAACAGATGCATTCCCTGCCCACAATGAGCTCAAGTTGTTTCCATCTCTTGCCAAGTACAATGCCCACAACATGATTCATTTTGGGGAAGCAGTCCAATTTTCATTTTTCACCTTCAAAAAAGATCTTTAGTAGAAGGGAAAATTACACTTGGGAAATTAGTCGTACTTTATAGTCAAGATGTCCAGTTACAGTAAAGCTGAGGATGAGACTGTATATATGTCATTGAGAGAGAATCTCTTGCACCCTAGCAAATTCTTTCCCAGAAATGTAGGAGGATGCTGCTTCTGGCTCTTTCTCAGTTAAGCTCCCAACTTTCTCAGTGTGCAGTGAATCACCGGGTGTTTTGGTTTGTGTGTTTATTCAGAAGTGGAGAAGGCTCACCCCTTCCTCCACTCCGAATATAGCTTTAAATCAATCAACTGTATTTATTATTATGTGCAGAATACTGTACTAAGTGCTTGGGAGAGTACAATACAACAGAATTAGCCGACACATTCCCTGCCCATAATGAGCTTACAGTAGAGGGGAGGCAAACATGAATGTGAACAATATATAATTTAAAGACAAGTACATGAGTGCTGTGGGGTTGGATATGGGGCAAATACCAAATGTCCAAAGGTCATAGATCCAAGTGAATAGATGCTGCAGAAGGGTGAGCGAGATGGGGAAAAGAGGGCTTAATCAGGGAAGGCTTCTCAGAGGAATTGTGACCTTAATAGCCTGCAGCACCCGAGCAAGGAGCTGATATCCTCCTCCAAACTTGGGAAAACATTGCCTTGGCCCCCGTGGCTTTTTGGAAGGTCAGAGAGACTCATCAAGGAATGATGCCCTGCCAATCCCTCACCATTTTCCCTCTGTGGACCTGTGTCTACTTTCCTGGCTTGTTGTGAATGTTGGTCTAATCTTCTTCTTTGTTCCATCCCCACCCCAAGTTTGTCCTGGCTCTGTGTGAAGCTGGCACCTCTGGACCAGGTTTTTTAAGGAAGCCTCATCTGTGTTTATTGAGCATTGTCCTGGATGCCTACTGTTTCCCCAGCTCCATACGAGGCAATGTATAATTTTATATCTATAATATCTATAATTCTATTTATTTTCATGACATTGATGCCTGTCTACTTGTTTTGTTTTGTTGTCTGTCTCCCCCTTCTAGACCATGAGCCCATTGTTGGGTAGGGATTGTCTTTATCTGTTGCCAAATTGTACTTTCCAAGCGCTTAGTACAGTGCTCTGCACACAGTAACCACTCAAATATGAATGAATGAACTTGGGAGAGTTGAATAAATGGCGTAGTGGATAGAGCCCAGGCCTGAGGGTCAGAAGGTCATGGGTTCTAATTCTGGCTCCTCCACTTGTCTGCTGTGTGACCTTGGACAAGTCGCTTCACTTCTCTGAGCCTCAGTTACCTCATCTTTAAAATGGGCATTGACCTTGAGCCCCATGTAGGACAGGGACTGTGTCCAACCCGATTTGCTTGTATGCATCTCAGTGCTTATTACAGTGCCTCGCACATAGTAAGCATTTAACAAACACTTCTTGTTGTTGTTATTACATAATACCTGCCCTTGAGCTTATAGTCTTATGGAGGTAGTTGGAAACAGGAAAATCTGGCAACAAAAGTAGAGAAAAATAAAATCAGTAATGGTATTTGTATGCAGTACAGTGTACTGAGTGCTTTGAGTACAGTAGGTGGGCGCAGTTCCTGCCCCCAGATAGCTATGTCTATTTATTCAAGCCATTCATTCAATCATATTTATTGAGCACATACTATGTGTACTTGGAAAGTACAATTCAGTAATAGAGACAATCCCTGCCCACAAGGGGCTTACAGTCTGGGGGGGGGGGGGGTAGACTGACATCAAAACAAGTAAACAGGCATCAATATAAGTGGAACACAAAAGTGCTGTGGGGCTGGGGTGGGTGGGGGGAGAGCAAAGGGAGCGAGTCGAGGTGATGCGGAAGGGAAGAGAAGCTGAGAAAAAGGGGGACTTAGTCTGGGAAGGCCTCCTGGAGGAGGTGTGCTTTCCGTAGGGCTTTGAAGGAAGAGTGATTGGCAGATTTGAGGAGGGAGGGCATTCCAGTCCAGAGGCAGGATGTGGGCCAGAGGACCGTGGCGAGGCAGGTGAGATGGAGGCGCAATGAGAAGGTTAGCACTAGAAGAGCAGAGTATGCAGGCTGGGATGTAGAAGGAAAGAAGGGAGGTGAGGTAAGAAGGGGCAAGGTGATGGAGATCTTTGAAGCCAGTAGTGAGGAGTTTTTCTTTGGTATGGAGGTTGATAGGCAACCCCTGGAGACTTGTGAGAATGGGGGTGACATGCCCTGAGCGTTCTGAGGAAATATAATCCGGGCCGCAGAGTGAAATATGGACGGAAGTGGAGAGAGGCAGGAGGTTGGGAGGTCAGAAAGGAGACTGATGCAGTAATCCAGTTGGGATAGGATGAGTGATGTCTAGTACGGGAGACAGACATTAAAGTATAAATAGGGGAAGTGGCAGAATTTAAGGATATGCACATAGTGCTGTGGAACTGGAGCGAGTAAAGTGACTAAAACTCACATACACAAGTGTCTATTAGAATGTAAGCTCCTTGAAGACAGGGATTGGGTCTTCCAAGTCTATTGTGTAATGTACTCCATAAATACCATTGGTAGATTTGTTACTGGTAGTTAATAAAATTATCTGATCAAGGAGCTATCAAGATGAAGGAATAGACAGGAAGGCCTCTCGAAGGTTTGGATCTCTACTTAGGAGGGCTTGGGAGTGGAGTATTAGCAAATAATATATTCTATTAGAACAAAATATTAAAAAAAAAACACCACAGGATTCTGCCATGTGATTAATGTATTAAATTATATTCACTGTGGAAGTAGTCAATCATAAAAAATATATGACGATGGTATTTAAGGGCTTACTGGATGACAAGCACTGGGATAGACATAAAATCTTCAGATTGGACAGAGTCCCTGTCCCACATAAGACTCACAGTCTAAATAGAGTCAGATCTAATCCCTATTTTACAAATGAGGAAACTGAGAGGCAGAGAAATTGTGACTTGCCCAAGGTCACACAGCCGACATGTGGTGGGTCCAAGATTAGAACCCAGATCCCAGCTTCCATGCCCTTGTCCTTAGGCCATGTTGCTCTCCCTAGTCACTATTGAAAGACTGGAAAGGGTTTACCTGGATTTACCTCTCTGCCATTTCCCCAGCTGTTTGGGGTTAGCTTAAGAAAATGTGCCTCGAATCAGGCTGTTTCAGGTCACGAAATAGAATCAACAACTTGTCAAGGGCTGTATCTGATACAACCGCACACCAGCGTCTAGCTGGTTCCCTTTCAGTGCCTATATCGAGTTGCAAACAAGCCGGTTTTAGACTAGCTCAGCTTTCATTTTTTTATTTCTTTTAAAGGTCATGGAAGCTGAAGGTTAAAAAAGCAACAGCAAGAAAACATTGCAGTTTCAAGATAAGCGTGAAACCGGGGGAACGGGATTTCAGCAAGGAGACACTGATAACACTGGAAATGCCGAATACCAGGATGTAGGTTTCAGAATGCTGACTCTGGAGCGGAGAAACCTCAGGGCTTTCCCGCTTCTGAATTTTGAGTCATGCTATCATTGGACATTGAGCTGCTTAGGTAACAGAATAGGGTGTCAAAATTTGGACACTGGAAGCTGATATGTTTATCGTTGTTTTCAGACTTTGTAAAACCTAGCCGATTCATTCAATAGTATCTATTGAGCGCTTACTATGTGCAGAGCACCGTACTAAGCGCTTGGCATGTACAAATCGGTAACAAATAGAGACAGCTGATCTCTATGCAGTCTCTTCTCGTGTGTGTCTAAGTTGGTTATGGGGAGGGAATATCACTGTTGTAGTGTGCTTTCCCAACTGCTCAGTACAGTGCTCTGCACACAGTAAGTGCTCAGCAGATATGATTGCATATGTGTGCGCACTCCTCTAGAACTTCTAATAAGTCCTAAATGATGCAGTTTAGGAGTTTGGATGGCCCCTGTAGCCTGATTCGGAAAAATAATGCGTGAGACGCAGCATGGCCTAGTGGAAAGGGCACAGGCCTGAGAATCAGAGGTCCTGCGTTCTAGTCCCAGGTCCATGACCTGTGTGACCTTGGGCAAGTCACTTCTCTGTCCTTTAGTCCCCTCATCTGTGAAATGGGGATTAGGACTGTGAATCCTGGGTGCAACGGGAATGGAATCCAACCTAATTATATTAAATCTACCCCAGGGTTGATTACAGTGCTTGGCACATAGTAAACATTTAAAATACCATTTTAAAAGATGGTATTTACTGAGACCTTTGTGCAGAATATTATTTCAGAGGAGAAGCTTGTCACGACAGGGTATGTGTCTGTTATATTGCACTCTCCCAAGCGTTTAGTACAGGGCTCTGCACACAGTAAGCACTCAAAGTTCAATGAATGAATGGAGAAACATATGCTTATTCCTGCATCCAGCTATTCCTTCATGGCTGTGTTGAGACTGTAAGCCCGTCAAACGGCAGGGACTGTCTCTATCTGTTGCCGACTTGTTCATTCCAAGCGCTTAGTACAGTGCTCTGCACATAGTAAGCGCTCAATAAATACTATTGAATGAATGAAAAGAATACTGCATATCCTTGTCCTAGCCGATTGACAATGGATCAGTCAGGGCATTCCCAACTCTGAATCATTTATGCCATCATCGATATCTCAATCTTAAACTCTTCAGGGAAGTCAGATTGACCCAGGAATCGCAGGAGTCTGATCCACTGATAGTGGCAAATAGTCTGTAAGGCCATATAATAGTGATTATGATATTTGTTAAGCACTTACTATGTGTTAAACGCCGTTCTAGGCACTAGGGTAGATACAAGTTAATCAGGTTGGACACAGTCCCTGTCCCACATGGGGCTCACAGTCTTCATCCCCATTTTACAGATGAGGTAAAGTGAAGTGATTTGCCTAAAATCGCACAGCAGGCAAGTGGCTGAGTCAGGATTAGAACCCAGGTCCTTCAGACTCCCTGGCTAGTGCTCTATGTGAAACCTAGTGGAAAGAGCATGGGCTTGGGAATCAGAAGACGTGGATTCTAATCCTGGCTTTGCCACTTGTCTGCCGTGTGCCCTTGGGCAAGCCACTTCACTTCTCTATGCCTCGGTTACCTCATCCGTAAAATGGGGATTAAGACTGTAAGCCCACGTGGGTTTAGCATGATTCTACCCCAGCGCTTAGAACAGTGTTTGGCACATAGTAAGCCCTTAACAAATACCATCATTATTATTGTTATTAGGCCATGCTGCTTCCCTGTTTAGCAGATTTGGTGCCGCCCCTTGTACTGTTCCTGAATCTCATGAGTTGCAAATGTACCATACCACCCTATAATCTAAGACTTCCAGTTACAAAATACCTCAGTAGCTATTGCACTCAGATATTTCACCTTTCTTCAAGTCATTCATTCAATCGTATTTATTGAGCGCTTACTCTGTGCAGAGCACTGTACTAAGTGCTTGGAATGTACAATGTGGCAACAGATACAGTCTCTGCCCAACGACGGGCTCATAGTTTAATCAGGGGAGACAGCAGAGCAAAACAGAACAAAACAAAAACAAGACAACGTTATCGAGATAAATAAAATCAAGGGGCTGTACCCCTCATTAACAAAATAAATAGGGTAATAAATAATATATACAAATGAGGATAGAGCTGCTCCAGAGGGAGGGGAGGAGAAGGCTAGCAGAGGGAAAGGGGTTCAGCTGAGGGGAGGGGAAATGGGAAGGGGGAGGAGCAGAGGGTGGAAGGGGAGAAGAAGGAAAGGGGGGGATCAGTCTGGGAAGGCTTCTTGGAGGAGGTGAGCTCTCAGTAGGAGGTGAGCTCTCCATGCTTCTTGAACATGGAGGTGTGCGGGGAGCAATAAGATAGTTGTGGGCAGGGAATGTCTACCAACTCTAGACTGTAAGCTCATTGTGGGCAGGGAATGTAATAATAATTTTAGTATTTGTTAAGCACTAACTGGCGTAGACACTATGCTAAACACTGGGGTGGATACAAGTAACTCAGGTTGGACACAGCCCTGTCCCATGTGGGGCTCACAGTCTCAATCCCCATTTTATAGATGAGGGAACTGAGGCCCAGAGAAGTGAAGTGACTTGCCCAAGGTCACCCAGTAGGCAAGTGGCAGAGCTGGGTTTAGAACCCATGACCTTCTGACTCCCAGGCCCCTGCTCTATCCACTATGTCATACTGCTTCTCTAACGTGTCTGTTTATTGTTGTATTGTACTCTCCCACGTGCTTAATACCGTGTTCTGCACATAGCGTGGCTTAGCGTAAAGAGCACGGGCTTGAGAGTCAGAGGTCGTGGGTTTTAATCCCAGCTTTGCCATTTGTCTGTTGTGTGACCTTGGGCAAGTCACTTAACTTCTCCTCATCTGTAAAAATGGGGATTAAAAAATGCGAGCCCCATGTGGGAAAAACTGATTATACTGTATCTACCCCAGCGCGTAGAACAGTGCTCAGCACGTAGTAAGCACTTAACAAATACCATAATTAGTAGTAGTAATCGCTCAATAAATACGATTGAGTGAATGAATGAACTTTCTTATTTTGAGGGTTCCCAAGCCCTTAGTATGGTGCTCTGCACACAGTAAGCACTCGATAAATACGAATGAGTTTTCAGCTCCTGCAGTGATTCCTCAGTGTTCCAATATGTCCAAGAGCTCATTTAACTGTTTAAACAGGGTCTCCACTTGATGTTTGTAAGCTTCGGGCATGCTGTCAGAGCTCCCCCCTTCACTTTAAGTGTGTTGTGGGCAGGGATTGTATCTGTTTACTATTATATTGTACACTCCCAAGTGCTTTGTACAGTGCTCTGCACGCAGTAAACGCTCAAATACAAGTGAATGAACGAATGAATCCAAGGCACTCTGCCATTATTCATGGTTCTGATTGAGTGACTTTCTCAAACTGGGACGTGTGCACATGGGAGGCCTTTTTTTTTTCTATGTCTCAGGTAGAAAAGAGACTAAAAGTTTTGTCTTGAGGAATAATGAAATAGTGTCGTCTCCTCGTTCTTATTGCCTCATCTGTAGTGAGACCAAACACCTATTCCTAGGGATGACTCAGAGGATCACAGAATATCTTAAAAAAAAAAAATGGGTCAGAGTTAATAGCTTCATCGCACTTTGAATAGCCTTGGATGATCCCTAACTTGATTTATAAGCTATGATAGAGATTTCTGGAAGCGTCACTCTGAATCATGAATCACTACCAGGTGCTTGTATAATTGTTTTGCTGTAGCTAGAATTTTATCTCTAATTTGATCATCAGTAGTATTTATTGAGTGCTTACTGTATGAAGAGCACTGAACTAAGGAGTTGGGGAAAGGACAATACAGCAGAGTTGGTATCAATTGTAGCTGAGCACTTATTGTGTGCCAAGCACTGTATAAGCACTAGGGAGAGGGAGTACTGTATAACAGAGCTGGTAGACATGTTCCCTGCCCACAACAAGCTTAGATTCTAGTTTGATGCAAGTGATTTAAGAAGCGGCATAGTGTAGTGAATAGAGCATGGACCTGGGAATCAAAAGGACCTGGTTTCTAATTCTGGTTCTGCCACTTGTCTGCTGTGTGACCTTGGAAAAGTCATTAACTTCTCTGTGCCTGTTACCTCATCTGTAAAATGGGGATTTAAACCGTGAGCTCCGTAGGGACAGAGACTGAGGCCAACCTGATTAGCCAGCGCATAGTAAGCGCTTAACAAATATCATTTAAAAAAAAAAAAAAAAAGGGAATTGTCTGTGACCTCACCTAGCCATGTTCAGCGCTTTGGGCCTGGGATAGAATGTCACAGAGAAATGCCCACTTGCTATTGGGGATTTCTTGTTCCGATATTACTACAGGTTAAAATAGAAGGCCGCCAGTTAGTTTAGTTAACTTCATTCTATCTTAGATTAACTGGCTGAAGTACGGAGTGAATCTAAGCCGAGAAGTATCTAATAGAGGCCTATCTTGCTCTCGGTTAAGTTGAGAGACACTGGGAAGCAGGAAGACGGTAGGATCCTGGTTCAGGAAAAGATCTTGAGCAAGAAACCGCATTATAACCTCTAGGACTTTATATTCAAATGATAAAAGACACCTAATGTCCAAACATACCTGTACCTTAGTGAAATATTGTATACCCCGTCTCAATGGGAGAATCCCGGTGTTCCTGGAATTGAGCAAATCCATATCCCTGTTCGAACATGTCCTTAGAAAGCGGGGAAGGAAAAGACCTACCTGAAAACCTTCTCTAAGAAATACAGAAGAAGCATAGCTTTTTTGGAAAGCGCACAGGCCTAAGAATCAAGGGACTTGGGTTCTAATCCTGGCTCTGCCACTTGTCTGCTGTGGAAACTTGGGTAAGTCACTTCATTTTTACCTCATCGGTAAAATGGGGATTAAAAACTGTGAGCCCCATGTGGGACGTGCACTGTGTCCAACCTGATTATCTGGTACCTACTCCAGGACTTAATACAGTGCCTGGCACATAGTAAGTGCTTAACAAATACCATTCTTTTTAAAGCCTCTTCCAGGAAGCTTTCACAAAATGATCCCCGTTTAAGTAGTTTAGTCGGGAAGGTGGGGCTGGAGGTGAGGCCAGTAAGGTCATGGGATGGCTTTTTCAGTGTGAGAGGGGTTGAAGCTTGTTTCAAGGTAGTGATGATGATGGTGCTATTTAGTGCTGGGATATATACAATATAACCAGATCAATTACAGTCCTTGACTCTTAGGCTATGGTGATGGGGAGGACAGTACGTGGCACATAGTAAGCACTTAACCAATACTTTTAATATTTATTATTCTGAGGCACAGAAGTCAAGTAGGTTACCCAAGGCCACCCAGCAGGCAAGTGGCAGAAACTGAATTAGAACCTGAGTCTCCTCACCGCAGAGTGGCACAGTGGATAGAGCACGGGTCTAGAAGTCAGAAGGTCACAGGCTCTAATCCCGACTCCTGCCGTGTGACCTTGGGCAAGTTACTTCACTTCTCTGCGCCTCAGGTACTTCATCTGTAAAATGGGGATTGGCCCTGTGAGCCCCATGTGGGACAGAGACTGCGTCCAACCCTATTTGCTTGTATCCACCCCAGCGCTTAGTACAGTGCCTGACACATAGTAAGCACTTAAATACCATTATTATTATTATCATGAGGAAAATGATGAAGCTGGCAGTGGAAGTGGGGAGGAGTGATTCACCTCCAACCCTGTGCTCAGCAACACGGTGAATCTGCCCCATCATTATGGGATCCCGCAGACTACAATAATGGGGTCTGGCAGACTCTGGAAGGTTCTCAGAGGAGTATCTGAAAGTGAAGACATTTTTAGTTTTGTAAGTTCCCTTTACAAAGAGCTTACAAGTGTAGACTCCTTGTAGGCAGGGAACATGTCTACCCAATCTGTTGTACTCTCCCAAGCACTTAGCACAGTGAGACAGTACTTCATACACTGTGCTCAAATACAGTTGAAAAGTGAGAAAATCTCTCTCCCTCCTCAGGTCATATTCATCCATCTAACCCTGGGCGTAGTACAGTGCTTGGCTCCTAGTAAGTGTGTGGTCATCATTGTCATCCTCTTCTATAGGAAAGATTGTGTTCACGTAACTATTTGACAGCATCATGGCTTAGTGGAAAGAGCACAGGCTTGGGAGTCAGAGTTTGTAGGTTCTAATCCTGACTCCTCCTCTTGTCTGTTGTGTGACTTTGGCTAAGTCACTTAACCTCTCTGCGCCTCAATTACCTCATCTGCAAAATGGGGATTAAGACTGTGAGCCCCACGTGGAACAATCTGATTACCTTGTATCTACCCCAGCACTTAGAACAGTGTTTGGCACATAGAACTCAACAAATGCCATAATTATTATTATCATTCTAGACCTCTTGGCAATGTACAGGGATTATAGTGGTGATGGAGAAGTTATGATATTAAATGTGTAAACAGTAGGTCAGAATACAAACAGATTTAATGCAAATCTCAAGTGGACAGTCTTAAAAGTCTTCAAAACCCAGAGCATTAAACTCTAAAAGTTAAAGTCAATGTGTTCCTGAAATTCTTCCCCCAGGCAAATAACTTCTTTTATTGTGGATCAGAAGCAATCCGTTCCCATCACCCAATACGCCAGGGTGGTCTTGAGTCTATTAAAGCTGAGGATCAATTTCAAATGTACAGACAATATTTAACGCACCCTGTGAATCTCTCGAGGTTCAACGCGTGGCATCTATCTTCAGATACCAAGCAGGTACTGTCATCTCCATTACACAGATAAAGAAACTGAGGTAAACAAAATTAAGCTACTTCCCAGCCCCATTGTAAACCTGTGTAATAATATTAATTGTGGTATTTGTTAAGCTCTTACTATGTGCCAGGCACTGTACTAAGCGCCGGGGTGGACACAGTCCCTGTTCCATATGGGGCTAACAATCTCAATTCTCCTTTTACAGATGAATAACTTATCTGTACAAAGCTCAGATGATCTCACTCTAGCGCAAATCATCAGGCCGTGCTGTTTCTTCTGGCTGCTATTTGTAATTACTAGGTAAATCCAAGTAATTAAAGCGCCCTGTCTCCTCTAAGGCAGAATCCATATAAAGAGACAGTGTGGATTTGTGAAAAGAACCGAAGTCTGTAAACTGAGACTTGGGTTCTGGTCCCAGCTGTAATAGTATTAAGCAGTTACTGTGTTTAGAGGATGGTACAGGGGAGCAGCATGGCTTAACAATACCCCACTATTATTATTATCACCCTCTGTGTAAGAATTTTATTGCACCAATGTTTTACTGCCCTGGAGATACCTTGGTAGAAAATGAAAATCATTTTCAAGAAGTAACCTGACCTTTGTCTCTGGATGACATAGGGGACTGTGAGCCCGTCATAGGACAGGGATTGTCTCTATCTGTTGCCGAATTGTACATTCCAAGCGCTTAGTACAGTGCTCTGCACATAGTAAGCGCTCAATAAATACTATTGAACGAATAGGGGATAGAGCACAGGCCTGGAAGTCGGAAGGACCTGGGTTCTAATCCCAGCTCTGTCGCATGTCTGCTGTGTGACCTGGGTGAGTCACTTCTCTGTGCCTCAGTGACCTCATCTGTAAAATGGGGATTAAGAGTGTGAGCCCCAAGTGGGACAGGGACTCTGTCCAACCTGATCAATTTATCTACCTCAGCACTTAAAACAGTGGTTGGCTTAGTGGAAAGAACCCGGGCTTGGGAGTCAGAGGACGTGGGTTCTAATCCCAGCTCTGCCACTTGTCAGCTCCATGACTCTGGGTAAGTCATTCAACTTCTCTATGCCTCAGCTACCTCATCTGTAAAATGGGGATTAAGACTGTGAGCGCCACGGGAGACAACCTGATAATCTTGTATTTATTCCAGCACCTAGAACAGTGCTTGGTACATAGTAAGTGCTTAACAAATACCATCATTATTATCATCATCACTATCATCGGGCACTAGATTGTTAGGGGGAGGGAGTGGGTCTGCTAATTGTGTTTGTATTGTACTACCTTAAGCAGTTAGTACAGTGCTCTGTAGATAGTAAGCACTCAATAAACACCATTGATTGACTAGGATCAGTGTTGAGAAGCAGCGTGGGTTTTGGAGTCAGGGGTCATGAGTTCAAATCCCAGCTCTGCCACTTGTCAGCTGTGTGACTGTGGGCAAGTCATTTAACTTCTCTGTGCCTCAGCTACCTCATCTGTAAAATGGAGATTAAGACTGTGAGCCCTACGTGGGACAACCTGATTCCCCTGTGTCTACCTCAGCGCTTAGAACAGTGCTCTGCACATAGTAAGTGCTTAACAAATACCAACATTATTATTATTATTATTAGGAGACAATAAACTAATGGGAGTTAAACACGGTCCCTATCCCCTCATGGGGCTCGTGACTTAAAAGCTTTGCCACTGGCTTTATGAGTGACTTTGCCCGTGTGACAGCCCCGTTTTACAGATGAGGAAACTGAGCCCCAAAGAGGTTAACGCAACCTGTTGTAGGGATAAAAATGAGAATTGATATGAAAGATTCTCTTTGAAAATAAAGTACTCTACCAGTTCAAGGTGGTAGAATTTACCACAGATCCCCCCTCTAGATAGTAAGCCCATTGTGGGCAGGGATCGTCTCTCTTCATTCTCTTCATTGTCGTACTTTCCAACCACTTAATGCAGTGCTCTGCACACAGTGATCGCTCAATAAATACGATCGAAAGAATGACCTACCACCCCACTGAGCAGTTTTATTACGGTTTTGAACACGTTGGCCACTGTGACTCACCTCCAGCTCACTCAGCAATGAGTTACAACGTAGGCTCACAAGCAAGGAAGTCCTGGAATCAATCAGTGGTATTTATCGAGGACTTGCTCTATTGTACTCTCCCCAGTGCTTAGTATAATGTTCTGCAGAGAGCAGGTAAACAAGATCCCTCCCCTCAGAGACCTTACAGTCTAGCAGTGGAGACACAAACACTGCAGATAGAGGTGACATCCCGGGCTGAGGACGCGATCCCATGCAAGTCAACCCACCAGGATCAAAGCTGTACCCGTGCCCATACTTTCGCGAGACTGGTCACAATCGTTGGTGCGTTTTTCTCATCTCAGCAACTACTGAAGGGACAGCGGTGAAAATGAGGAGGAAGAAATAGTGAGCAACATGATCTGGCAGAGCAGGAGGACTGCAGTGAGATAATAGCAGCAGAAAAATCAGGCTGAGAGAAGGTAAGGGTTGTCACTTGCTATCACCAAAGACAGGGTCATCTGCTTGGGAGAACTGTCCAGTTTGAAGGCGACACCCCTGATCACGAGACACCTCTAGATTGCAGAACAATCTTACTAAGATCTATTCTCTTTCCTAGCCACCCTCTGTTTGAGTTGCTTCATTGTTCCCCAATCTATCTCCTGGCAGCAAAGAAGCTTTCATTGATAGGGCTCATCCTGTTTACTGGGGATTCTGCAGAAGGGCCTGATTCATTTCATTCATTCATTCAGTAGTATTTATTGAGCGCTTACTATGTGCAGAGCACTGTACTAAGCGCTTGGAATGGACAAATCGGTAACAGACACAGTCCCTGCCCTTTGGGCTTACAGTCTAATCGGGGGAGACGGACAGACAAGAACAATAGCAATAAATAATAATGTTGGTATTTGTTAAGCGCTTACTATGTGCGGAGCACTGTTCTAAGCGCTGGGGTAGATACAGGGTCATCAGGTTGTCCCACGTGAGGCTCACAGTTAATCCCCATTTTACAGATGAGGGAACTGAGGCCCAGAGAAGTGAAGTGACTTGCCCACAGTCACACAGCTGACAAGTGGCAGAGGTGGGATTCGAACTCATGCCCTCTGACTCCCAAGCCCCGGCTCTTTCCACTGAGCCACGCTGCTTCTCATAAATAGAATCAAGGGGATGAACATTTCATTAACAAAATAAATACACTTACTGTGTGCAGGACACTGTATTAAGCGCTTGGGACAGTATAATATAACAAACAGTGACATACCCTGCCTCATCAACTGTGTTGAGTTTGAATCTGACACCCCAGTGAGGAAATATCTCTAGACTGCCCCTCTAGATTGTAAGTTTCTTCTGGGCAGGGAGTCTCTACCGATTTCCAAGTGCTTAGTACGGGGATCTGCACACAGTAAGCGCTCAGATACATTTGCTCAACCTGAGGAGAAGCAGTGTGGGCCAATGGAAAGAGCACGGGCTTGGGAGTCAGAGGTCGTGGGTTCTAATCTTGACTCCACCACTTATCGGTTGTGTAACTTTGGGCAAGTCACTTAACTTCTCTGTGCCTCAATTACCTCATCTGTAAAATGAGGATTAAGACTGTGAGCTCCACATGGGATGACCTGATTCCCTTGCATCTCCCCCAGTGCTTATTACAGTGCTTGGCACATAGTAAGTGCTTAACAAATGCCATCATCATCATGAGTGCCACTGAGGTTATCTTTTGCATTCCATGCAAATGAAGACAGAGAATGTTCCTTATCTAGTCCCTTGCCATGTGAGGCGAGAGGCAGTGTTGCTTAGTGGAAAGAGCAAAGGCCTGGAAGTCAGAAGGACCTGGATTGTAATCCTGGCCCTGCTAATTGCTTGCTGTGTGACCTTGGGCAAGTCACTTCTCTGGAATTGCTAATAATAATAATAATTGTGGTATTTAAGTGCTTACTGCATGCCAGGCAGTGTACTAAGCACTGGGTGGTTACAAGCAAATAGGGTTGGTCACAGTCTCTGTCTCATGTGGGGCTCTTAGTCTCAATCCCTATTTTACAGATGAGGTAACTGAGTCATAGGGAAGTGACTTGTTTCCTCAACTGTAAAATTCATTCGTTCAATAGTATTTACTGAGCGCTTACTATGTGCAGAGCACAGTACTAAACGCTTGGAATGTACAAATCGGTAACAGATAGAGATGGTCCCTGCCCTTTGATGGGCTTACAGTCTAATTGGGAGAGACAGATAAAAACAATAGCAATAAATAGAATCGAGGGGGTGTACATCTCATTAAAGCAATAGCAATAAATAGAATCAAGGTGATGTACATCTCATTAACAAAATAAATAGGGTGATGAAGATATATACAGTTGAGTGGACGAGTACAGTGCCGAGGGGGTGGGACGGGAAATGGGGAGGAGGAGAGGGAAAGGGGGGAGAAGAGGATTTAGCTGCGGAGAGGTGAAGGGGGGGTTGAGGGAGCAGAGGGAAAAAAGGGGGAGCTCAGTCTGGGAAGGCCTCTTGGAGGAGGTGAGCTTTAAGTAGGGATTTGAAGAGGGGAAGAGAATGAGTTTGGCGGAGGTGAGGAGGGAGGGCGTTCCGGGACCTCGGGAGGACGTGGCCCGGGGGTCGGCGGCGGGATAGGCGAGACCGAGGGACGGCGAGGAGGTGGGCGGCGGAGGAGCGGAGCGTGCGGGGTGGCCGGTGGAAAGAGAGAAGGGAGGAGAGGTAAGGGGCAAGGTGATGGACAGCCTTGAAGCCTAGAGAGAGAGGTTTTTGTACCTGCTCTCCCTCCTACTTAAACTGTGAGCCCAATGCAGGACAGGAACTGTGTTCAACCAATCAACGTTACCTTCCCCAAGCCTTAGCACAGTGTTTGACACAGAGTAGCACACTAGAACCCAGGTCCTTCTGACTCCCAGGCCCCTGCTTTATCCACTAGTCCATGCTGCTTCTCAACAGTTCCTTCTATTTCAATTCGTAGCGTGGCTCAGTGGAAAGGGCCTGGGCTTCGGAGTCAGAGGTCATGGGTTCGACTTCCGGCTCTGCCACTTGTCAGCTGTGTGACTGTGGGCAAGTCACTTAACTTCTCTGGGCCTCAGTTACCTCATCTGTAAAATGAGGATTAACTGTGGGACAACCTGATTACCCTGTACCTACCCCAGCACTTAGAACAGTGCTCTGCACATAGTAAGCGCTTAACAAATACCAACATTATTTATGGAACATTTACTGTGGGCAGAGCACTGTACTAAATACTCGGGAGAGTGCAGAATAACAGAGCTGGTAGACTCATTTCCTGCCCATAATGAGTTTACGGTTTAAAGGGGGAGCACATCAATATAAAAGAATTTCGGATGTGAACGTAAGTGCTGTGGGGCTGATGGAGGGATGAATAAAGCTGTGCAAATTAGCTCATAGTGGGCAGGAAATGTCCGTTTATCATACTCTCAAATGCTTTAGTACAGTGCTCTGCACAAGCAAGGGCCTGGGAGTCAGAAGGTCATGGGTTCTAATCCCGGTTCTGCTACTTGTCTGCTGTGTGACCTAGGGTAAGTCACTTAACTTCTCTGTGCTTCAATTACTTCACCATTAAAATGGGGATCGAGACTACGAGCAGCATAGGAAGCAGCGAGGCTTAGTGGAAAGAGCACGGGCTTGGGCGTCAGAGTTCATGGATTCTAATCCCAGCTCTGCCATTTGCCAACTATGTGACTTGGGGCAAGTCACTTCACTTCTCTGTGCCTCAGATACCTCATCTGTAAAATGGGGATTAAGACTGTGAGCCCCACGTGGGGCAACCTGATAACCTTGTATCTACCCCAGCACTTAGAACAGTATGTGGCACATAGTAAATGCTTAACAAATGCCTTTATTATTATTTGGGACAGGGACTGTGTTCAACTCCATTTGCTTGTATCCACCCCAGTGCATAGTACAATGCCTGGCACATAGTAAATGCTTAACGAATACCAATTATTATTATTATTATACGATTGAAGTGCAAGGGCGATGCAGAAGGGAGTGAGAGAAGAGGAAATGGGAAGGGGGGGCTAGTCAGCGAGAGCCTCTTACCCCAACAAAATGTTGCTCCCAATTTGCTTTTCCCCTCAAACTCTGACTGTGGCAAAAACAGATCCCTCTATTTCCCCATCAGAAATTTTTGCCCAACTCGCCTTTCCTCTCTAACTCTGGCAAATTATGGGTGTTGCTTTCCCTTATGCAACCCTGCAATCTCCAGTCTGAGTCTCCAGTTCCTGAGTTGATAATCTCATTACAAGCTAATCCTGTTTACTGGCCATTTTCTTGGCAGAACAATCTTGTCAAGACCTATTCTTTTTCCTTGCCACCCTCTTATTCTAGTTCCTCCATTGTTCCCCAGTCTGTCCCCTGGCAGCAAATAAGCTTTCATTGATAGGGCTTATCCTGTTTACTGGGGATTCTGCAGAAGGGCCTCATCAAACACTTCCATCCCTTCCTTCAATAAATGGCTCCTTTTGATCTGCACAGCAGAAAAAATATTTATCAGCCTGCTCCTCTCAGCTCTGTTTCCTCAGGCTGAAGGCCGTATCCTGCCCCTGTTCAAACTCCCTAAAATAACACTTTCCAAGCTTCTGAATCTTCAGGTTTTTATTTTTAAGGTAACATCATTTACCAAAAAAAAAAAGGGGGTTTACAGGTTATCTCTCTAGAAACGACCAGCTGGGGTGACATTACTGCTCCCCATACAGAAGAATAGTTTTCCTGCAGATCAGGACAAAACCCAAAGGGATTCCTGGGTGACAATCGGAGAACATAAAAAGAGTGTAAGATTAGGTTTGGGTCAAGTAGTAACGTTTCTATAATATGGATGTGAAAAAAGAGATTCTAGTCACTAGCTATTTTGGTGAGCAACTTGTTCTTTTTTTGAATGGCATTTGCTTATTACATGCCAGGCGCATTACTGAGCGCTGGGTTAGATTAAAAAATAAAATCAGGTTGGACACAATTCGTGTCCCACATGGGGCTCACGATTTTAATCCCCATTTTACTGATGAGGTAACTGGGGCACTGAGAAGTGAAGTGACTTGCCCAAGGTCACACAGCAGACAAGTGGCAGAGCCAGGATTAGGACTCAGGTCCTCCGGCTCCCAAGCACGTGCTCTTTCCACCAGGATATGTTGCTTCTCTGGTTTAGAATCGGAGGGAGCCCAGGGAAAGTGTTTACATAACTTTTTATTTCATTTCTTTATGTTCATAAAATGTCAGAGTAACCTAAGACACAGGATTTATTTACTTTTTGCTTTTCCTGTTGAACAGACGGGCAACCAAGGCTACTGACCTTCCCCCTGGAGTGGGTGAGGGGGAGAACCGGGGATGACTGACACCCACCCTTGCCACGTTAATTCATCCCGTCAGTCCTGTATCTGGGGGGCCACCAAGGTGGCAAGGGTTGGGACAGGAACAGGGTCACAAAGACCAGGCAGTTTTGGAGTCTGCTCTGGGGTAGAAAAAAGAGGTGGAAAGGGGTAGGGATGGGTGGGGTGGGAAGACCCCACCCTAAGCTGGGAAATGGGGTTAATAATAATGGTATTTTGTTAAGCATTTACTATATGCCAGGCACTGTTCTAAGCACTGGGGTTGAAACAAGATAATTGGGTTGGACACTGTCCCTGTCCCACATAGGCCAGTCTTCATCCCCATTTTACAGAGGAGGGAACTGAGGCCCAGAGAAGTGAAGTGACTTGCTTAAGGTCACACAGCAGACAAGTGGCAGAGCCGGGAGTCGAACCCATGACCCCCTGACTCGCAGGCCTGCGCTCTGTCCTCTAGCCATGCCGCTTTTCCAAGTTTAAAAGAGGGTAAGGGATAGGGTTGAGAGGATAGCAAGGGCTTGGGCAGCAAAGGAGCTGCTCATGGACGGCTGGCAGTTAGTTGCACATGATCTTGACAGGAATCTTGTCTAACAACTGCACTTTCCCAAATGCTTGAAGACAGTTTTCCCTGGTGGATATATCCGAAGCCTGGGTTTGAAACCCAGCCCCACTACTTGCCTGAGGTGTGTGACCTTGGCCAAACCCCTTAACCTCTCTGACCCTGTCTCATCCTCCGTAAAATGGATTATCTCCTTCTTAAACTGTGAGCTCTATGTGGAGCAGGGACTCTGTCCAACCTGATTATCTTGTATCTACTTCAGCACTTAGTATAGTACTTAGTACGCAAGCACTTAACAAACAGCACTTTGCATGCAGATCCTAAAGCGGCATAAATCGATCCTCAATCGATCTCAATCTTATTTGCCTTCAACCCCTTTCTAGTTGAATTCTTCAAAGCTAACCCTACCCTAAATCCTGATGTGCTTTTTCTCCAGGCAGTCTTTGACTTTTTGCTCCCTGAACTTGACCTTTTCCCTTTTCCAAGAGTTGCTTCTAGGGGAAGCAGCGTGGCTCAGTGGAAAGAGCCTGGGCTTCGGAGTCAGAGGTCGTGGGTTCGACTCCCGACTCTGCCACTTGTCAACTGTGTGACTGAGGGCAAGTCACTTAACTTCTCTGTGCCCTCATCTGTAAAATGGGGATTAACTGTGAGCCTCATGTGGGACAAATGATTACCCTGTATCTGCCCCAGCACTTAGAACAGTGCTCTGCACATAGTAAGCGCTTAAATACCAACATTATTATTCTCCCCACCCCACTAACTCCATTTGTCCCTGCAGCAGTAGACCCCGCTGCAGACCACCTCCCCATCTATGGCTGCAAAAAATTGGCCAGGGGATCCCAGGAGAACCAATGTGGAAAAGGGGTGAGGGCGGGTGGCAGGGAAAGAGGTATAGACCCTCTTTTCCCTCCTCCCTTACCCCTCAGCTGGCTTTCAGAACTTTTTTTTTTTAAGAAAAAAGAGGTTAAATGCAATTTAAAAGAGGTTAAATGCTTACTAGGTGCCAGGCACTACTCTAAGCACTAGGATAGATACAACGAAATCAGGTTGGTCAAAGCCCCTGCCTTGCTCCTTTTATTCATCCTCCCAGTCCCACAGCACTTATGTATATATCCGTAATTTATTAATATTAATCTCTAACTTCCCCTTTAGACTGTAAGATCATTGTGGGCAGGGAGTGTTTCTGTTGTCGTTCTCTCCCAAGCGCTTAGTACAGTGCTCTGCACACAGTAACCTTTCAATAAATACGATTGACAGACCAAGTCTCACATGGGGCTCACTCTCCTAATCCCCATTTTACGGGTGAGGTAACTGAAGCCTAGGGAAGGGAAGTCTGCTCTGAGTCTTTGAACAAATCACTTCACTTCTCTATGCCTCAGTTACCTCATCTGCAAAATAGGGATTGAGACCGTGAGCCCCAAGTGGAACAGGGACTGTGTCAATCCTATTTGCCTGTATCCACCCCAGCGCATAGTGCCTGGCACACAGTAAGTGCTCAATAAATACCACAATTATTATTGTTCTTATTATTCCTCCCTAGCCTTTTGACACAGAGTTGTCCAAAATTGGACAACTGAGCTAGGAAGGATGGGACAGGGCTACTTCCTCACTGAGTTTTCTTCGGCGGGGATGCAATCTTCATTGATTTAGAGAAGCAGTTTCTGCCTGGTCGATGTGGAATCCAGCTGTCTCAACAGCTGGGAGCCCAACCTTGGTTGCCCACCCACCTAGCCTCAGTTCTCCCCTCAAAACACCACCCCCAGAAAGAAGAATGCAAATCCCTGGCCGTTTCTTCCTTTGCCTAACTGCTAAAGCTACCCGAATGTTACTTAAGATCAAGGCTGCTGCTTCAGTGATGAAATCACAAATTTTACAAAAATAGGGGGCTCACCCCCATCAACTTGCACATTGGCTCTGGAAATGCGCTTAGAACAGTGCTCGGCACATAGTAAGCGCTTAACAAATACCAACATTATTAAATGCAGCCTCATTTCTTACCCTGGAGTTGGAACCAGTGGTCTAGAAGTGAGAGATTCTATATCCCATTACCACTTCCCTGAGCCAGGCAATCCATGACACATTTGTTTTCCCAGGAGTTTTAAGTTTTACACAGCTGGTGTGCATTCCATTCATTGTTGGAATGCTGACTTCCAGAACATGGGTTGGAATTAAGGGCCGGTTCTTCTTCCAGAAGCTTGGGGTCGGGAGAAGAGGGAGGATTTTATATGTTCAAAGAAGTAATCAAGCATCGTGGAAGAGAAAGGGGGTCAGAATATTACCAGAGAAGAGAACTGAGTATTGGGAAAAGCCAAAGTCTCTTTGGGTTTGTATAAGTGTGTATATGACAATTTAGGAAAAATACAGAGTTGCAAGGAGTCAAATGAAGGGTAATCCAATTTTCAAAGGTCGAGCTTTCTCTTTTCACCCACTCCCTAAAAAGGTTGATAGTATTTCTGTTGAAGAAACAACATCATTCGTTTTTTCTGACAGTGCCAACCCAGTTAACTCACTCTATTTTTTTTTTTAATTACTAAGTCTCACCCCATTGGTGGAACATAATGAAAGTTAAAAATGCAGAGGCAAAAGCTATTTTTTCTAGCAGCTATATTTTAAGAAGCAGTATTGCTTGGTGGGTGGAGCATGGGCCTGGGGATCAGAATGGCCTGTGTTCTAATCCTGGCTCTGCCTGTTGTCTGCTGCGTGACTGTGGGCAAGTCATTTCACTTCTCTAGTCCTCAGTTACCCCATCTGTAAAATGAGGATTTAGACTGTGAGCCCCATGTGGGATAGGGACTGTGTCCAACCTGATTAGATTGTATCTACCCCAGCACTTAGTACAATGCCTGGCATATAGTAAGTGCTTAACAAATACCAATAAAAAAGCTCTCTTAGAAGTAAAAGTTAAAGTGCCCTAGAAATTGGTTAGAAGTCGATAGACATTTAAGCAACACATTACAAGGCTGCAAATTGACAACCCCACGTTCTGTCTAGATTCCTTCATTTCAGTTGTTTTCTAAGCAATTGGATAAGATCTTGGAATTCTACAACAAAATAGAATCTGCTGTGCTTCTGGAGGTCATGGGGTTGTTTTTTTCTTTTGTTTTTGGTAGTTAAGCGTTTTTCTAAGTCCCAGACACTGTAATAGATGCTGGGGTAGATAAATGCAAACTAATCAGGTTAGACGCTGTTCACGTCCCACACAGGGCTCACAATCTTAATCCCCACTTTACAGATGAGGTTACACCTGGAGAGTTTCCATTACGTTACCAGTCTCGACTACGGGAGGGAGAGTCAAGCAGAGGCAATTCCATTCCTACCTTAGGCAGTGGCTAGCTTGTGGAAGGCAATCTGCTACAAGTCAAAACTCACCTGTGCTGGGCAGCAGCAGCATGGGAGAGAGTTGAGGTTGGAGACTGACTCAGGTTTACTGTGCAGAAAGAGACAATGGTAAACCACTTCCATATTTTTACCAAGAAAACTCTCTGGATTCACTACCAGAACGATCGTAGGTGGAAGTGACGCATTCTGGGAGAGATGTATCGGTGGTGTCACTATGAGTCGGAGACGACTCGACAGCGGGACAAGGCACGGAAAAGTTACATGACTTAAAGCAGGGATTAGAACCCAAGCCCATGCTTAGACCACCAGGCCATGCTGTATCTGTTTGTTTTCCATCATTAGCAGTAACAGGATTTGTTGTGTTGATTTGTGTGTGCTTGCTAAACTGTATCAAGAGTTAATCCTACAGTTCCTTCCCTCTAAGTGTTTTGATGCCCACTGGATCCAAAGATGATTTATTTGTGTTTGTTTCTTTGTGTGAAAGTGTTGTAAGAATTTCTGTCACACTTCTGGTATAAATATTATTGGGATCGTCATTGGAAATAAGTATAGCCTGTGGCCTTGAAAACAGAATTTCGCTGGCTGCCCCTCCATTCATTCATTCAATCGTATGTTCAGAGCACTATCCTAAGCGCTTGGGAGAGTACAGTATAACAATAAACGGACACATTCCCTGCCCACAATGAGCTTATAGTCTAGAGGGGGAGACAGACATAAACATACATAAATAACTAGCAGATTTGTACATAAGTGCCGTGGGGCTGGGAGAAGAGATGAATAAAGGGAGCAAGTCAGGGTGATGCGGATGGGAGTGGGGGAAGAGGAAAGGGGGCTTAGGGAAGGCCTTCTGGAGGAGACGTCCCTTCAATAAGGTTTTGAAGTTGTGGGGGGAGTAATTGTCCAGATACCGATGTGCCCTCATCCAACTTGTATAAATGGTGTTTATATTTTGAATACGACACTTGCATCTGCTCTGCAGACCATTGGATTTTTCACAGTGGTGAAGCAGAGAGGCAATGTGGCCTAGTGGATAGACCATGGGGCCGGAAGTCAAAGGACTTGGGTTCTAATCCCCACTCTACCGCTTATCTGTTGTGTGGCCTTGGGCAAGTAATTTCACTTAATCTGGCTCTCAGTTGCCTCATCTGTAGAATGGGGATGAAGACTGGGAAACTCATTTGGGACAGGGACTGTGTCCAACCTGAAAAAACTGGTGTCTACCCCAGTGCTTAGTAGTGTGCCTGGTACACAGTCATCACGTAACAAATTCCATTTTTTCAAAAAAAACAGTGGCTGAAAACGAAGTCCATTTGTGGAAGTAACAGTTGTAGATAGTGAATCATGGAAAAGCAGAAAATAAGACAAAAGCCAGGAAGTTGGGGGAAGTGGAACCACATTTCTCCAAAAGCATACCTTGCCAGACCAGTGGAAAGATACGGAGGTTAAAGAAATGCAGAAAGTAAAGACCGTATCTCTTACTCTGTCGTGCTCTGCGTGCAGTAGGTGCTTAAAAAATTTGAGATGGCTTATCTTGCTGCTCTCCTGCTTCCTGGATCTGAGCTAGACTGCAGAGATGCCAGAGGTAGAAATGTTCAAATCCCTTTGAATTAACTTCATCTTTAGTACAGTTCAAGGGGAAGTGCGTTTAGCAGGGTGATGAGTGGAGGTGTAGGTAAAGGGGAAGG
Organism: Ornithorhynchus anatinus; assembly: GCF_004115215.2. Lineage (NCBI taxonomy): Eukaryota > Metazoa > Chordata > Mammalia > Monotremata > Ornithorhynchidae > Ornithorhynchus > Ornithorhynchus anatinus. The sequence goes on from NC_041730.1 coordinate 92,492,250, forward strand.
AATACAGTTTCTCTTCCATTTAGAGGAACTTCAAATAGATGGGGGACTAATGGGATTGTGGATGGAGCATGGGAGTCAGAAGGACTGGGTTCTAATCGGAGCTCCATCTTTTACCTGAGGTGTGGCTTTGGGCGAGTCACTTAACTTCTGTGTGCCTCAGTTACCTCATCTGTAAAACAGAGATTTAGACTCTGAGCGCCATGCCTAACCTGATTAGCTTGTTTCCTGGCACGTAGTAAGCACCTAACAAATATATAAAAATTATTAAAATAGGAATCGTGTAAATGTGCTGGAGGGCTGTATAATAAGAGAAGTGTTGTGCCCGAGAAGGGGGGTTGGGGAGGGTGTCGAGGCCTCGGGCAACACTCTGAAACCCAGGATGAGGATCTTGGTTCTGAACTCCACTGCAGTGAAAGTCCAAAATAAGGAACCTCCTCTTCACCTGGAGTCAAGACACACTCCAATCCCATTATGATAGCATAAAACTTCTAAGAAGATGAGTGAAATGATCTGGTGGCTTAAAATATTTGACACACTTCCTGCAAGAGCAGTAGTGTTAGCTTTTAATCAAATGCTATTTGTTAAGCACTCACTCTGTGTCCAAAACTGTTCCGAGTGCTGGGGGAGATGCAAGTTAAGTTGGACACAGTCCCTGTCCCACATGGGGCCCACAGTCTTAATCTCCATTTTACAGGTGAGGAAAGTGAGGCACTGAGAAGTGAAGTGACTTGGCCAAGGTCACTCAGCAACCGATTGACAGAGCTGGGATTAGAACCCAAGTCCTCTGACCCCCAAGCCCGGTTCTTTCCACTGACCCTGCTGCTTCTCTTGATTATGAGATTGATAACTGAGAAGCATCATGGCTCAGTGGACCGAGCCCGGGCTAGGGAGTCAGAGGTCATGAGTTCGAATCCCAGATGTGCCACTTCTCAGCTGGGTGACTATGGGCAAGCTCACTTCACTTCTCTGTGCCTGTTACCTCATCTGTAAAATGGGGATGAAGACTGTGAGCCTCACGTGGGACAACCTGATTACCCTGTATCTATCCCCAGCGCTTAGAATAGTGCTCTGCACATAGTAAGCGCTTAACAAATACCAACATTATTATAATGGAGAAATACAAACTAAACTGGAACTCAGATGAGTTTTGAGGGAGTCCACCTATCCTGACGGTGTTGGGGAAGGTGACCACAAAGGTTTGTAAACAGTCTTTAAGGGTATCCTTCAAATATCATCCCGAGCCTTTCATTTCTGTCGGTTTGAGAAGAAAGGCACACAGGCTCTTTAAGCAAATTCTAGTTTTTCTAAAGCTCAGGACCCAGCATGAACTCCATAAATGCATACCTCCTTCAGATGGCAGTTGAGAATAATGGTTAAAAGACTGCCCTCCACCAATTACGCAGAATAAGGGGGCTGTTTACTAAGGGGTAGATAAAACTATCGACTGGGTAGATAAGATGAGGCGCTAATGGGAAAGCCCACACTTTAACAATAAATATTCTTCCAGTTGTTACCTGAGTTGAAGCCCAGTGATGTGATAAGGAGAAATTAAATGCCCACCTAAACCCGGTGGGTGACTTTTTTAAATACTCAATCACCTTGCCCCCTTCCTACCTCACCTCCCTACTCTCCTCCTACAACCCAACCCTTGTACTTTCATTCAGTAGTATTTATTGAGCGCTTACTATGGGCAGAACACTGTACGTGGCTCAGTGGAAAGAACACGGGCTTGGGAGTCAGAGGTCATGGGTTCAAACTCCGGCTCTGCCACTTGTCAGCTGTTTGACTATGGGCAAGTCACTTAACTTCTCTGTGCCTCAGTGACCTCATCTGTAAAATGGGGATTAAGACTGTGAGCCTCGTGTGGGACAACCTGATCACCCTGTATCTACCCCAGCGCTTAGAACAGTGCTCTGCACATAGTAAGCGCTTAACAAATACCAACATTATTACTAAGCGCTTGGAATGTACAAATCGGCATCAGATAGGGATAGTCCTTGCCCTTTGACGGGCTTACAGTCTAATCGGGGGAGACAGACCAGAACAGTGGCAGTGAATAGAGTCGAGGGGAAGAACATCTCATTAAAACAATAGCAAATAAATAGAATCAGGGTGATGTACATCTCATTAAACAAAATAAATAGGGTGATGAAGATATATACAGTTGAGCGGACGAGTACAGTGCTGAGGGGGTGGGATGGGAGATCACTCCTGTAGTGCTATCCTAATAATAATGTTGGTATTTGTTAAGCGCTTACTATGTGCAGAGCACTGTTCTAACCGCTGGGGTAGATACAGGGGAATCAGTTTGTCCCACGTGAGGCTCACAGTCTTAATCCTCATTTTACAGATGAGGGAACTGAGGCACAGAGAAGTGAAGTGACTTGCAGCTGACAAGGGGCAGAGCAGGGATTCGAACCCGTGACCTTTGACTCCCAAGCCCGTGCTCGTTCCACTGAGCCACGCTGCTCCTACCGGCTGTACCTCGATTTTTGTCCATCTCACAGCTGACCTCTTGCTCACATCCTGCCTCTGGCCTGTAAACCCTCCCTCTCCTTATCCCACCGACAGTTACTCTCCCCACCTTCAAAGCCCAATTGAAGAGACATCTCCTCCAAGAGGCCTTCCCTGACTACGCCCCGTTTTCCTCGTCTCCCACTCCCTTCTACGTCACCCTGACTTGCTCCCTTTATCCATCCCCCTCTCCCAGCTCCACAGAACTTCTGTCCTTATCTGTGATTTTATTTATATTAATGTCTGTCTCCCTAGATTGTAAACTGCTTGTGAGTAGGGAGAGTCTGTTATATTATACTCTCCCAAGTGCTTAAGACAGTGCTCTGCACAGAGCAAGTGCTTAAATATGATTGAATATATAAATGGTTAAACTATGATTGCAGAGAAGCAGCATGGCTTAGTGGAAAGAGCGTGGACTTGGGAGTCAGAGAATGTGGGTTCTAATCCTGCTTCCACCACTCTTCTGCTGTGAGACCTTGGGCAAGCCACTTAACTTCTCTGTGCCTCATTTCCCTCATCTGTAAAATGGGGATTAAGAATGTGAGCCCCACGTGGGACAACCTGATTACCTCGAATCTACCCCAGTGCTTGGAACATAGAAAGCACTTAACAAATACTATCATTATTATCATCAAGCACTTAGTACAGTGCCCCGTACACAGTAAGCGCTTAATAAATACAATTGAATGAATGACACACAATTCAGCAATTTTGGGAGTTTTGGGAGGCTTGAGGTTCTGCTCCTCAACCTGATGTTTTAGGAGCAGTTGCCGTCATGTAATGATGGATGTTCGGCTCTCTCTTCCGTAAATCATCCATCACGTCCCTGTTGGTTCTCCACTTTAGCTAAGTAAATTGCATTTATTATTCCTCACCCCTAACTCTCCTTTCTTATAATGATCAAGGCTGCCTCACCAAACAAAATTCCCTCCTCTTGCCACCCAACCAAAACCACTTTACATCTTACTGAAAGCAGCATGGAGTAGTGGATAGAGAACGGGCCTGGGAGTCAGAGGTCATGGGTTCTAATCCCGGCTCCGCCGCTTGTCTGCTGTGTGACCTTGGGCAAGTGACTAACTTCTCCATGCTTCAGTAACTTCATCTGTAAAATGGGGATGAGACTGTGAGCCCCACGTGGGCCAGGGACTGTGTCCAACCCAATTGCTTGTATCCACCCCTGTGCTTAGTGCAGTGCCTGGCACATAGTAAGTGTTAACAACTACCAGAATTATATTATTATTTCAGATCAGCTTGAATGGTAATGGCATTTTAAAGGACCAAGTCTGTAACTAAGTACTGATGTTAGCAGACAATGTTAACAAGATAAAAGTCCTGTCCTAAAAGGGGGTCAGTCAAAAGCGTCAGAGAGAAGAGGCATTAATCTTCATTTTACAGAAGAAGGAAACTGAGGCATAGAGAAGTGAGTTACTCCAGGCACGACAGAAGCAGGTTTCAAAGCTATGACTCTGACCTCTATTGCCCTATGCTCTTTCCATTAGGCTAAGTTCATTCATTCATTTTGTGTTTGATGCTGCTTGTTGTGTGCAAAGCATTGTACTAAATTGCTTGGGAGAGTACAATATAACAACAAGCAGTCACATCCCCTGCCTACAAAGAAGCTCACAGTCTAAAGGTGGAGGCAGACATTAATATACCTAAGTAAATAAAATTACAGATAAGGTATATACGTATGATTTGGTAGGGTGGGAGAGAGGAGCAAGTTAGGGTGATGCCAGAAGGTTAGGGGGAGAAGAGGCAGGAGGGCTTAATCAGAGGAAAAAGGGCTTAAATGGGGGAAGGCCTATAGGAAAAGATGTGACCTTATTAATTATTGAAGTAGTGAGCTTTGGCCCTGCGTAATTATTATTTTTTTTAAAGTGAAGACCTAATTTCATCCTCAGGTAAAATCAGAGGCACTGATAAATTCAGTCAAGCTTTTCAACCAGATGAAACTTGGGAAAAAAAAATCCCTTTGGTTACACAAGCCCGCTTCTGGCCACAAAAAGATTTGGGAGAGCAAGAGGAAATTCTCATTTCCCTCATGTGGGGGCTTTCCAGTCCCAGGATGGGCAGATGAAGGATACTTGGGGCTTTGAAGTGTGTTTAGGGGAGCTGACTCCTCCAATAATGAGTTTGTGGAGATTTTTCAGTGTTACCTCTGGGGAGCCATGCCCTCTTCATTATTGCAGGTTAACCTGAAAGGGGAAATATATGGAATTATGCCAAAAATCACAACTGCAGGGCTAGTCTTAGTATTTAATGGTTATTAAGCACATGTTTAAGTTCAAGGGAATTGGATCACTGTCCCTATTCCACATGAGCCACCCAACCAAAGAAGGTAAGTGTTATAAATTAATGACAATCTACCCATCTAGACTGTAAATTCACTGTGGGCAGGAATATGTCTACCAATTCTGTTACATTTTACTTTCCTAAACAGTACAGTGCTCTGCACACAGTGAGCATTCAAATACCGATGATGATGATGTGGGGACAGCATGTAGTTTATCCCCATTTTACAGATGAGGGAGTAAAGAGGTTAACTGGCTTGCCCAAAGTCATCCAACATACCAGTGATGGACCGGAATTAGGATCCAGGTCTCCCGCCTCTGTTGCAGACCCTATTAGTAAGCACTCAAAAAACACCGGTTGAAAGAATTAAGATTTGTAAACTCCCAGAGGGAAGAGAGCAGCCTTGCTTCTGTTGTAGTAATGTGACTATTTGAGAGACTACTTATTATTTATTATTGTATTAAGCCACTGAAGTCCAAAACCCTGTTCTAAGCACCAGAGCAGATACAAGTTAATAAGGTTGAACACAGTTCCTGTGCCACATGAGAATCACAGTCTAAGAGGGAGAAGAGTTATTGAATCCCCATTTTACAGTTGAAAAGACTGAAGCAAAGAGAAGTGACTTGCCCAAGATCACACAGCAAGCAATCAGAAGAGTTGGGATTAGAACCCAAGCCTCCTGATTACTAGGCCTGTGCTCTTTCCATTAAGCCATGCTGCTTCTCAGTGAACTTTGATGCAATGTCCTGTACTAAGTGCTTGGCAAGTATAAATGCAAATAAGTGACATATTCTTTGTCCACAAGGAGCTTGCAGTCTAACAGGGGGAGAGGGTCATACAAATAATAATTTGGATTTAAGCACTCACTCTGTGCCAAGCACCCGTTCTAAGTGCTGGGGTAGATACAAGGTAGCAGGTTCGTCCCCAGTCTTTACAGATGAGGGAACTGAGGCACAGAGAAGTGAAGTGTATTGCCTAAGGTCACACAGCTGACAGTTGCAGAGCCAGGATTAGAAATCCACAACCGGTGACTCCCCAACCGTGCTCTTCCTCCATAAGCCATGCATGGTAAATAACTGAAGGTAAAATTGAATAACCATATGGTTCACAAGTGCTAGAGAATCTTGGGATTATGCGATTTAAGGTGTTGGTGGTTAATCAGGGAACACTTATTAGAGATGAGTGTCTACTGCCTCAGACTGTCCCAAGTGCTTTTTACAGTGCTCTGCACATAGTGCTCAAGTTATTGCTGTCTCACTTCCTCTCAATAATAATAATGATGGCATTTGTTAAGCGCTTACTATGTGCAAAGCACCATTCTAGGCACTGGGGAAGATACAAGGTCATCAGTTTGTCCCCATGTGGGCTCACAGGTCTCAATCCCCATTTTACAGTTGAGGGAACTGAGGCACAGAGAAGGCAAGCGACTTGCCCGAAGTCACACAGCTGACCTGCGGCGGAGCTGGGATTGAACCCATGACCTCCGAGTCCCCAGTCCGTGCTCTTTCCACTGAGCCATGCTGCTTCTCTTACGTATTCAGGTATAATGCTCTACCCAGTATACACGGAATAATAATGTTGGTATTTGTTAAGCGCTTTACTATGTGCAGAGCACTGTTCTAAGCACTGGGTAGAAACAGGGTCATCAGGTGGTCCAGCAGTGAGGCTCACAGTTAATCCCCATTTTACAGATGAGGTAACTGAGGCACAGAGAAGTGAAGTGACTTGCCCACAGTCACACAGCTGCCAAGTGGCAGAGCCGGGATTCGAACTCATGACCTCTGGCATCCCAAGCCCTGGCTCCTTCCACTGAGCCACACAACAGTACTCTGCACTCAAATACCTCTTTATATATTTTTAATAATGGTATTTATTAAGCACTTACTGTGTGCCAAGCACTGTTCTAATGTTGTCTTCACAGCTTGTTGTGTGCAGTAATGTTGTTTATTATTGTAGTCTCTCCCAAGTGCTTAGCACATTGCACTGCACACAGTAAGCGCTAGACGTATAGGATTGAATGAATGAGTGAACAATGGACAGTTTCCAACCTAATTGGCTTTTATCTACCCCAGAGTTTAGTACAGTACCTGGCACATAGTAAGCGCTTAAATACTATAAAAAGCCAGCTTGGTGAGAACCAATCAGAAGAGGGATCCCTTACTCTTTGAACCAAACGTTTAGCAGACCGTGGTACCAAGCAGCAGGTGGGAAAACACAGGCTGGCCCTTTAAGTGGCAAATCTACGGTACGGAAAATGGTGCCGTGCCATGTGCTCACAATATAGAAGGGAGTGTCGGTCACGCATCAGCCTTTACAGCCAAACTAACTCTTAAAGGATAAAGGTCTTAGCACTCGTAACATCTGTCCGTGTTTGAACATGATGCGTTCCACCCAGATACATAGAGATGGTAGACAAGTGGCAATCAGTCGGACATCTAGGTTAATCAGATGGAGTCATATCTGGGTGAAAATAAGAGTGCGTGAAACTCTGTGGCGTGGAGAGGATGAGGAGGGTTTCCTTTTGAAAGACGGATGAGCCGCGGTCGTGGAACTTCAGAGGTGTGCACTCGAAAGATGGAATCAGTTCGGAGAAGCAGCGTGGCTCAGGGGAAAGAGCAAGGGCTTGGGAGTCAGAGGTCCTGGGTTCAAATTCCAGCTCTGCCACTTGTCAGCTGGGTGGCTGTGGGCAAGTCACTTCACTTCTCCGTGCCTCAGTGACCTCATCTGTAAAATGGGGATTAACTGTGAGCCTCATGTGGGACAACCTGATTACCCCGTATCTCCCCCAGCGCTTAGAACAGCGCTCTGCACATAGTAAGCGCTTAACAGATACCAACATTATTATTACACAGCAGGCAAGTGGCAGATAAGAGGGAGATGATCTATATAAATCTTCTGTGTGCGGATCCTAACTGCTCAACCTGTGCAGTGGAATGGCAGATGAGGGGAAGTAAATCCCAAGAACACTAGAAACACAAGAACACTAGCATAATGTTTACTTCTGACTACTTCCAGACAAGAAAAGACCTCCTGCCTGCTTACCTTTTTGCTTCTCTCCTAGATGCCTGGCAGGAGATGAGTAGCAAACATCTTTGGCTAAAGCCACAGAAAGGAAGCAGCGTGGTGTACTTGATAGAGCACGGGCCTGGGAAGCAGACGTTCATGGGTTCTAACCCCAGCTCTGCCCCATCTCTGCTGTGTGTCCTTGGGCAAGTCACTTCACTTCTCTGTGCCTCATTTACCTCATCTGTAAAATGGGGATCAAGACTGAGAGCCCCCTGTGAGACCAAGAGTATATCCAACCTGATTACCTTGTAATCTACCTAGTGATTGGCACATAGTAAGCGCTTAAATATCTTATTATTATTAAGTATTTTAGACCCTTTCAGGGAGATTCATGTAACTTCTGAAATGAGTACAAGATTCAGTGTGATCCCAGTTGAAAGGAGCAATCTGAAACACTAAGTAGGAAGGAAGAGCATACTAAAAACAGATTAGTGTAGCAAGATATAAAGTAAAGAGGGTTATTTAGGTGTCTAGCTGGCTTTCATTTCCAAGACTTGGTGAGTGGGTGGTCTTTTGTTCCTTTGTTTTTTTTAGGGGGGGAAGGAGAGAAGAATGGAGGTAGAGGTGAGGAATAAATTGTTTTTAACCCAAATATTTTAAATCCAGTCCAACAAAATGAACTAATGAAAGACTTTCAAAGCAAAACTTCAATCAGAAATTGGAATGACAAAATCCTTCGATCCTAAATATAAAATGTAACTGCAAGTTTGGATGAGCTCAGAGCATGGCATATCATTACTAAGTGTGATGGGTATTTATTTAGCCGAAACCTCATTCATGCCTATACGCATCTGACATGTTAGCACTTGAAGAATAACTAGTGTACATGTTTAAAAAAACAAAACCCTTAACCTGCCAAATATAATCCTAATTAAAATAACATGGATTAAAAATTGAGTTTTTTGCAATGACTCAAGTGTTCTGGCTTGCTAAAAAGGAATTGAGTGAATTTTCACAATCCTTCTCTAGTTGAACCAAAGTAGCATGAAGCTTATAGAAATAGAATGTGTTCCAGAGAGCTGTGTTGTCTTGTAGGACGATTCTACCTTGTGTATTAGCAACCAAATCACCCAACACACACACTTTTTTTTTTTTTTAGTTCTAGCACATCTTAAAGAGGTTTTGGTGCATTTTGAGAAATGGTAACTGACGTCCTATGTACTCTAATACCCAGACTTAGTAAGCCTCAATAGTATCAATAGAGGATTGACATTTAAGCGTTTCATCGTTTAACAAGTGCTGGGGTAGATAGAAGGTAATTAGGTCCCATGGATCACATCTAGTAGGAGGGAAAACAGGTATTGTATCCCATTTTGCCTTAGTGTAATGAGTACAGGGACAGTATCTGTAACCCTTTTTGAAAGCTGCCAGGCACTCATTCAATATTCGAACCAGCAGTGGCTTGAACAATTCAAATGAATGTATGAAAAGCATGTGGGAAGATGGTGATATTAATGCAGCTACATTCTATAGTGATAATTTGGTTGTCTTTTTTCAACAGTGGTAAGAACTCTGTAAAGAAGCTGGTATTAATTACCAGACTCAAACCAACTCGAGGTAGTCAGCTAGTTGGTAATTCTGCGACTGTCCTGCAGGCCGAAAGGTTACAATTTATAAAATAAATAAAAAAAAATTATGAATTTGTTAAGCATTTATTATGTGCCAGATGTAGACTGCTATAGCACTTATGTAGGCTCTGACACCAGACGCGTTAATTAGTAATGATGTTGCCATTCCATGAAGGGAGCATTCTTGATGAGAAAGCAATCAAGGGATGGTTTCATGTGACATTTAAAGGCACTGGGCTTTGCATCAGTTTAAAGTCTATAGCATGCTGACTTGAGGTTCTAATAAGCTGGCAACTCTTCACGAAGGTACAATGATCGGAAGCTGGGTATAAAGTGTAACTCCTGAGCCCTTCTATATCCATTAGGTAAGCTTCTTATCTTGTAAGAAGCAGCGTGAAATGGAAAGAGCACAGGCCTAGAGTCAGAAGAAGCTGGGTTTAACCCGGTCATCATGTTGCTTTGTGACTTGGGCGATTCACTTATCCTCTGTGTCTGTTACTCATCTGTAAATGGGTATAAGACTGTGACTCCCATGCGACAAGGCTGTTCGACCTGATTTGCTTGCATCCAAGAGTTTTAGTAAATCGCTGGCACGTAGTGAGTGCCTCACATGCTATGTTATTATTTTGGAAAAAGACTAGTGACAATCATGGCTTTTCCCAAAATGGAAACTGATGTGAAATTCCCGTCTCATTTGCAGAATTACCAAAGCATTTCTTTTTGTGATCTTAATGGGAGCATAGTGGATCTCTGAACCCTGGGTGCCTCCTCGGTCAAATCTCCTGTTCCTTCAGCAGAGGTTATGATAAAAGTGACCTTAAAACATGACCTGGAAGAAGTCAGCAACCTTGATTATTCTGGTATATTCCTGGTGCAATCCAGAGTTCTGGGAGGCTCACTTTTTTTAATTGTAACCCTCACTCAGTTTCCTTTTTTTTCCCCTCCCCTCATGAACCTACATAATACTTCTTTATATAGACTTAAAACTGGGAATTTCATTATTATGAAAATTAGTCGGTGTCATTATGGACCATCTGGTGAAATTTCCATTTTACTATGTTTCTGTTGAAAGGGAACTAAATCACATTGGTATTTTCTACCTAAATAATGCAGACGCTTAGAACTCAGCAACACTTTCTTCAAACTTCTACTAAGAAATGTTTCTCTCAGAGAGCCCTTTGTAGGAAGTCAGCTTCTGAGTAGCTATGTTTGTAGATGCAAGTGAACTTCACATTAACTTGCCTGAACAAATCCTAACTCCCTCCTTAGACTGTGAACACACATGGACAGGAACCGTGTCCACCAGGATTGTCTTGCATCTACCACAGGGCTTCATTCGTCCAATCATATTTGAGTGCTTACTGTGTGCAAAGCACTGTACTAAGCGCTGGGGAGAGTACTATGTTACAATAATAATAATTGTGATATTTAAGTGCTTACTATGTGCCAAGCACGGTTTTCAATGCTGGACTAGATTCAGGGTAATCAGGTTGTCCCATATGTGGCTCACAGTCTTAATCAGAGAAGCAGCGTGGCTCAGCGGAAAGAGCCTGGGCTTCGGAGTCAGAGGTCATGGGTTCGACTCCTGGCTCTGCCACTTGTCAGCTGTGTGACTGTGGGCAAGTCACTTAACTTCTCTGTGCCTCATCTGTAAAATGGGGATTAACTGTGAACCTCACGTGGGACATCCTGATTACCCTGTATCTCCCCAGCGCTTAGAACAGTGCTCTGCACATACTAAGCACTTAACAAATACCGACTTTTTTTTATCCCAATTTTACAGATGAGGTAACTGAGGCACAGAGAAGTGGCTTGACCAAGGTCACAAGCTGACAAGTGGCAGAGCGGGGATTAGAACCCACATTCTCTGGCTCCCAAGTCCATCCTTTTTCCATTAAGCCACGCTGCCCTGTCCTCAACAACCTCGCAGTCTGGTACAGTGCTTTGCACATAGGTGCTTAACAAATATTTTTGTAATATTTAGTGACTCTAATCAGGCGAACACAATGGGACTGTATGTGCAGCTTTAGGGAATATTTCTAGGCACTCTGTATTTCCTGGGGAGACGACGGACAGGAGAGGTGTAAAAAAAGCTTCAGTAAAATTTAGCGAATCCTTTTTGCCCCACATTAGGGATGTAGAGGGGTTTCACTTGAAGCCTAAGTTAGATTACGGAATATGAGAGCATGCAGTGAAAGAACCTGTGTGGTTGTATCCCTGGTCAGAGCCAACTGATCAAGTACATTCCTCGGCTCTCCCAGCCCCAAAGCACTTATGGACACATCTGTAATTTTATTTATCCCTTTGCTCTTCCCCGCTCCCAGCCCCAAAGCACTTATGTACATATCTGTAATTTCATTTACTTGTGTTGATGTCTGTCTTTCCGACTCAAGACTGTGTGAGCTCATTGTGGAGAGGGAATGACACTGTTGTACTTTCCCCAGCGCTTAGTACAGAGTCCCGCCCACAGTAAGCGCTCAATAAATACAACTGAATAAATGAATGAAGTAGAATTTTTCCACGCACTGTCTGAAAGCCGCATGCGGATTAACTCCGCTCTCAGTTCACAATCGCCCTGTTTATGGGAAGGCCAGGTGCTCTGTGGATTAGTAAAGGTTGTTGAGAAAAATGCTGGCAGCCTCGAAGCCCCTTCAAGCCATTTGCAAAAGGGCTGGGGAACAGAGCCAGTTGCTACACACAGGGAACTCTAAATATTACAGAGAATAGCAGCAGGGTATATATATATTTTTTTACTCATTTGGAGGATTATAGCCAATATGCTGTGTTCAAGTGAGAAGGAGTGGGTTGTCAGTAAAGGGGTGGATGGAATTTGGTCTACTTTAGTCTGGTCAGTGTTTTTAATGAATAGTCTTTGTGCTTGCATGTGTTAGTGTCTGTGAGTGTTTGTGTCTGTTTTATTAGCTTAATTCTGAAGGGGCTAGGTAGGTGATGCTTCTCCACCCTCCTATTTCAGTTGCTTGGAAAGCTTCACACTGTCCTCCTCCTCCTTTTTTTCTTTTCTGAATTTACTTGTTTTCTGTTCTGTGAATATCTCTTCATTGAGCAATCGTAGGGGCCATTCCTCAAAAACCTGGAGTTCTGCCAGCAATAAGCTGTCTGTGTGTTTCATGGGGGATTTGGAAAATTCCTGAAATTCAAGTCCATTGAGCAACCCTTCAATGTTTGGTTACACTTGCTCACTGTCCATCCAGTGAGCAAAACATAATTCATTCTTTCATGAAGATAGGTAGAGTTGATCTAGCAGACATTAGCTGGATGCCCAAGGTTTAAGATTTTGGTGCATGGTAACCATTCCGATAACACCGTACACAACTTGTTTGTTCACGTAGCTGGAATGTCGTCTTCCCCCCTCTCATTACAACTCATTATCTAAGAGTTGACATAGTACATAAGGGGATTTACCATTTCAAAGGAATGCTTTGGCTTTCTCTCCCTTGGGTTACTTGCTTGGTAGCCTTTGGGCAGTCACTTTGGACTTTCCCAGTGCTGGAAGATAATATGGCGGGTTTGCTCTATCACCAAATGTACAGTATCCCTTTTGGCAGGCAATTTGTCTTCTGGTATTAAAGAGCATCTTCATCTACTGATCAAATCTTCTTAGCTACATTGTCAACACCAATCTGGTTTTAAAAAAATCATGGCTCACACCAGCAGCTTGAATCCAGTCAATCTTATCTGAGTTAACTCTGGGCTGAGTTCTGTACTAAGCATTTGAGAGAGTATAATACAATAGAGCTGGTAGTCTGAAGTTTTTCCTGTTTGAAATAATAATACAATAATGGTATTTAAGCGCTTACTATGTGCTGGGTACCATACTAAGTGGTGGAGTAGATACAAGCTAATTGGTTTGAACACAGCCCATGTTCCACATGGGGCTCCCGGTCTGAATCCCCAGAGGATTTACAGATGAAGTAAATGAGGCACAGAGAAACTGTGACTTGCCCAAGGTCACACAGCAGGCAAGGGGAGGAGATGGAATTAGATCCCTGGTCCTCTGACTCCTATGCCTGTGCTCTTTCCACTAGGCCAGACTGCTTCCTATGCTTTCACTAAAGGATCTTGGAGTATATTGATTCTTAGTACTCATGACCAAATACGTCTACTGGAATCATGTTTCAAAGGTTCATCCTACATGTTGACACACTGCAGTCACCACGAGAAAACCGAAGCAATATATTACACGGAAGAGATGTACGTTCTTACATAAGAATGGAATTGGGTATATAAGGGAAACTGAGATGGACTCAGATTTAGAAAGATTCTAAGTGCCCCCCGAATGGTTTATCAATAAACTGGGAAAATACACTCTAGGTCCATCCACAACTGGATTAAGAGGTTATTCCCAGAAGGTGGTTATGAGTGGATCATTGTCAATCAGGGGAGACTGAAGTGATAGGGCAGGGATGTGCCCTAGGCTCAGGATTCCACATTTCCAGCAATCTTTCGATGGTTGAATAGGTGACCAATCCTGGGGACTTAAGGCTGCAGCCATCAAGGCTAAGGCTCTGTGGCTAGGAAGAATGGTTCAGAATTCCAAGAAACCATAAAGAGCCCTATGTGGGATAGGAATTATGTCCAACCTGGACAACTTGTAATAATAATAATAATAATGTTGGTATTTGTTAAGCGCTTACTACGTGCAGAGCGCTGTTCTAAGCGCTGGGGTAGACACAGGGGAATCAGGTTGTCCCATGTGGGGCTCACAGTCTTAACCCCTATTTTACAGATGAGGTAACTGAGGCACAGAGAAGTGAAGTGACTTGCCCACAGTCACACAGCTGACAAGTGGTAGAGCTGGGATTCAAACTCATGACCTCTGACTCTAAAGCCCATGCTCTTTCCACTGAACCATGCTGCTTCTCTATGTGCCCCAGTGCTTAGAACAGTGCTTGGCACATAGTAAGCGCTTAACAAGTACCATGATTATTATTAAAGACAATTAGGAGGGACTATATCAATTTGGTGGGGGCTTGTGGAGGCGGCAGGTAGACCGAGCTGGGTCTGTCTGTGCAAAAAGGGTAAGAATAGCTAGGCTTCGTGATGGATAAGAAGCTGGCTACAAATCACTTATGGAAATTATGGCAATTCCTTCTGCCATCCGTCTTGTATGTCCTGCTGACACCTCGAATTAACATGTCCAAAACTGAACTCCTTATCTTCCCACCCAAACTCTGTCCTCCCCCGACTTTCCCATCACTGTCTCGCAAGCCCATAACCGACTCATCTCTCTCATTCAACTCACGTATTGGGTGCCACCAAGTCCTGTCAGGTCGAACTTGGCCTAGTGGAATGAGCACGGGACTGGGAGTCAGAAGTTCCTGCTTTCTAATCCCAGCTCCACCATTGTCTGCTCTGTGACTTGGGCAAGTCACTTCACATCTCTGTGGTCAGGTCCCTCATCGGCAAATGGAGATTGAGATTGTGAGCCCCATGTGGGACACTTCACTCCGATGCCAACCTATTACCTATATTGCAATCTCATCTATTTCACGACCGACCTCTCTCCCACATCCTGTCTTTGGTCTGAAAAGCCCTCTCTCCTGGTGTTCGACAGACAGACAATCACTCTCCACACTCTGAAGGCTTTATTACAAGCACATCTCCTCCAAGAGGTCTTAGAGAAGCGGCGTGGCTCAGTGGAAAGAGCACGGGCTTTGGAGTTCGAGGTCATGAGTTTGAATCCCAGCTCTGCCACTTAGCTGTGTGACTGTGGGCAAGTCACTTAACTTCTCTGTGTCCCAGTTACCTCATCTGTAAAATGGGGATTAAGACTGTAAGCCCCACGAGGGACAACCTGATTCCCCTGTGTCTACCCCAGCACTTAGAACAGTGCTCTGCACATAGGGAAGCAGTGTGGCTCAGTGGAAAGAGCCTGGGCTTCGGAGTCAGAGATCATGGGTTTGACTCCCGGCTCTGCCACTTGTCAGCTGTGTGACTGTGGGCGAGTCACTTCACTTGTCTGTGCCTCAGTTACCTCATCTGTAAAATGGGGATTAACTGTGAGCCTCACGTGGGACAACCTGATGACCCTGTATCTCCCCCAGCGCTTAGAACAGTGCTCGGCACATAGTAAGCGCTTAACGAATACCAACATTATTATAGTAAACGCTTAACAAATACCAACATTATTCCCTGATTAAGCCGTCATTTCCTCTTCTCCCACTCCTTTCTGCATCACCCTTGCACTTGGATTTGCACTCTTTGTTCACCTCTCCGTCAGTCCCACAGCACAGCCCTTAGTGGAGCAGCATGGCCTAGTGGCAAGAGCACGGGTTTGGGAGTCAGAAGTTGTGGGTTCTAATCCCAGTTTCACCACTTGTCCGCTGTGTGACCTTGGACAAGTCACTTAACTTCTCTGTGCCTTAATTACCTCATCTGCAAAATGGGGATTGAGACTGAGAACCCTACGTGGGACAATCCAATTACCTAGTCTTTACCCCAGCGCTTAGAACAGTGCTTGGCACATAGTGCTTAACAAATACCATTATTATGTACTTATCCATTATTTATATAAATGTCTGAATTCCCCTCTAGTCTGTAATTTCCATATGGGCAGGGAACATGTCTACAAACTCTGTACTCAGTGCTCTGCTCACAGTAAATATTCAAATACAGCTGATTGATTAGATTGTAACTATACTTGAATGTGGGGATCCAGTCATTAAAAAAAAAAAATTCCAGTGCCTGATAGGGGTTTTTCTTCTGCGTGTAGGTGGCACCGACACATGTCAAATATAGCATGTAGACACTAGGAGGAAATTGTGTGTGAAGCTTCCTAAGAAACTCTGCCTAGGTCATTCCTCCATAAAAAAAAGGGTCAAGAAGAAATGTGGGGAGGGCTCAGAAAATTGCCTAAAACTCTGTTAAAAGAGTGAGGAAATAAGACATAAGAATCAAAGGAACTGAAATGGTTGAACTGGAAGAGATGGCAAAGAGGTAAACTGATAATGATTCTCTAACTCTGGCTATGCAAATTTCCAAACAATTAAGACTGAAAGTTCTACTTTGGCCCGGATACCCAGTATTTTCCAGTAAAATATATTTGTCAGAAACGGCTTGGCCAAAGTGGTTTTTCAAGTGTCCGTTCAGATATTTCGCTTGTGCGGTTGTCATGAGTTACCAGCTGTTTGCAATCTTCACAGCTCTTCCCATCTTCAAAAATTCCACCACTTACAGGAAGCCTTCCCTGATTAATTCTTAACACTCCTAGTGGTGTCAACTCAGCATCCATTTTTAACCCCCTCAAAATTTAGGGATGTTTAGTCAGCTAGCTTGTCCTGACAACTGTACTCCTTACTCCCTGTTCATTCGTTCGTATTTATTGAGCACTTACTGTGGGCGGAGTTAGAGTTAATCATGTAGTTAATCATATAGTTAATCAAGTTATCTCTCCTCTCCCACTATTATAAATCACTTACCTTACTTACTTACCTATAGACTGTAAGACCTTTGAAGGCAAGAACCTTGTGATTTTTGGGGGGGTACTTTCCCAATCATTTAGTATACTGCTTTGCACTCAAACGCCTTGGTTCAAAATGAGGACATAAGCGAAATGAGGCTGAAATGTGGAATGAGTTATGTTAAGCATACGGGAAAATTTCCTGACAATGAAAGGAAATTATGAAATACCTGTCTCTGGAGGTCTTTAAAAATTGGATTAATTCTCTTATGTCTGTGCCAGATTAAAGATTGTTCTTTCTAAAGGAGGTACTGAACAGTATCTGTCAAGTTCTCTTGTGATTCCACAAGACTGTATGTGTGTGTGTGTGTAAGTGAAATAGTGACCAAAGGTGTCCTGTCCATTCAAATCAATTGTATCTCTTCAGTGTTTACTGTGTTCAGAGCATGGTACTACTAAACACTCGGGAGACTACAGGATGACGGAGTTAGTGGACACATTCCCATTCAAACCGTTGGGGCAGTGGGTCTAGACTGTAAGCTCCTTGTGGGCAGGGAATGTGTCTGTTGTTGCCCTCTCCCAAGTGCTTAGTACCATGCTTTGCACACAGTAAGTGCTCAATAAATACGACTGCACAAACGAACGCTTGTCACAAACCCCACCTTAACAGAATGATCTCCTCTGACTCTGGAGATCCTTGAATTTGCACTGAAGAAGCAACATAATAGTAATAATGTTGGTATTTAAGCGCTTACTATGTGCAGAGCACTGTTCTAAGCGCTGGGGTAGATACAGGGTAATCAGGTTGTCCCACGTGAGGCTCACAGTCTTCATCCCCAATTTACAGATGAGGTAACTGAGGCACAGAGAAGTGAAGTGACTTGCCCACAGTCACATAGCTGACAAGTGGCAGAGCCAGGATTCGAACCCAATAGAGCATGGGCCTGTGAGTCAGAAGGTCATGAGTTCTAATCCCACCTCTGTCACTTGTCTGTTGAATGGCCTTGGGCAAGATACTTTACTTCTCTCTGTCTCAGTTTCCCCATTTGTAAAATGGGGATGAAGACTGTGAGCCCCATGTGGGACAGGGACTATGTCCAACCTGATTTGCTTGTATTCACCCCAGTGCTCAGTAAGGTGCTTGGCACATAATAACTGCTGAACAAATACCACAACTATTATTATTATTGCCAGAAGGGGAAACAAAGTCTAGAGGCAAAGGCCAAATAATTAACCTCTGCATTTCCATGAGGGCCCAGCTTGGGCAAGGACAGCAAGGAAATGGTCAATGCGATGTTTGTGTTAAACACAATATTTATTTAGGCCAAAAAAAAAAAGCGCATCATGCTTTTGGAAGCATAGGAGCAAATATACATGGCTTGAAGGAGTGGACAAACCTGATCCAAAATATGCTATCACTTGGTTCAGTGAAACCATCTCTGCCCTTAAGATCCCCAGGGACATACTACAGTATGTGTCCAGAATGCACATATTATTTTGTTACTCTCTAGTCTCTTTAGGAGAGTTTCACAGGGAATCATTTAAGGATCATGATGGGCATGTATTGTCCCTTTAAAATCTGCCAGTATGCCAATTTATGACCAGAGTTGTATCTAACTCCTTTAGTTTTTGTGAAGAACAAGTTAAGTGGTATTCACATAATGATTCATAAGCATGATCTATTGAGCACATGCAGAGCACTGTTAGCCCGGTAGAAAGAGCCCTGCTCCTCAAATTAGGAGATCTAGGCTCTGGTTTGTGTCCACTGGGGCCATGCCATTATTGGTAAGGATTTCTGACTGAAGAATCACTTTTAGCGTGGAGAAGCAGCATAGCCTAGTGGATAAAGCACAGGTCTGGGGGACAGAAAGACCTGGATTCTAATCCCTGTTGGCCACTTGTCTGTTGTGTGACCTTGGGCAAGTCACTTAACTTCTCTGCACCTCAGTTACTTCATCTGTAAAATGAGGATTAAGACCGTGAGCCCTCCATGGGACAGGGACTGTATCCAACCCAATCTTGTATCTACCCAGGCTTATTCCAGTGCCTGTCAGGTAATAAGTGATTAACAAATACCATGATTATTATTAATATAGGATTCAGTTAGATGGACAAACCTAGTAGCAAGCCTGAAAAAAGTCGGCTAACATGGATAGCGGGAAGTACCAACCAAGCTACCAAGGTATCTGCAAGGTCATTCTTGAAGCTACAGGTCTAGCATAAAAATGATGGTATTTATTAAGCGCTTACTATATTTCAGGCACTGAACCGAGTGTTGCAAAAAGCAATCTGTAAATTTATTTTGCATTGTGCTGTATTCCTGCCTGCCTATTTTTCCGTTGCTGTCTGTGCCCCAGTCTGCTGTCTGGCAGGAATGAGTGGGAGAGATGCTGAGAGAGTCAAATGCATTATTACCAATTCCGTTGCAGGCGTTCTTGATTCTGAAATCTCAAGACTGAGGCTTCCCATTATGCCTAATGCAAGACTCTATCATCGATAAATGGTACTTGTTGCAAGCCTACTGTTGGCAGAATGTATCTTTAAGTGCTTAGGAGAGTATACTATAAATGGAAAGGTATGGTCCCTGCCCACAAGGACTGTACAGTCTAACAGGGGAAAGACATAAAAATTTATATGTAGGAGGAAAAAAGTGCTCAACTGGCAGAGTATGTAAACAGAGATGTAAGAAAGTGCAGCAGAAGACTGAGAGGATGAAATCTGGGGGAGAAGAAAAATGTATTCATTCGATTGTATTTGAGTGCTTACTGTGTGCAAAGCACTATACTAAGTGCTTGGGAGAGTACAAAACAACAATAAATTCCCTGCCCACGACAAGCTCACAGTCTAGAGCTGGGGGAAAGGGAAAGGAATCCTTGGAGGAAGAGGGATTTCAGAAGGGCTGTAACCAGGTGAGAGTCGAAGTCTGGCCGTGAACTGGGAGGGAGTTTCAGGCAGGAGACTGGGAACAAGATACCGGGAGAAGGTGATCTTGGGAGAAGCAGAAGGTGAATGAGGTATGGAAAGAAGAGTGGATATAAAAGAGGGAGAAAGGTGATATGGTGCCTTAAAAGCAATGGTTAAGAGTTCCTACTTGATACTGAAAAGGACGGGTAGCCACTGAAGGCTTCTGAAGAGTGGAGAGATGTGTGCAGAACAACATCTGAGTCAAAAAAAACACCACTTGGCAATAGAGTGAAATACAGAGGGGAGAGGTTGGAGGCAGGGAGAACGATGAGGAAGCTGATACGGTAGCCCGACCAGAAACTGACAAGTGCCTCGATCAAGATGGTGGCTTTTTCGATGGAGGGGAAGGGTTGGAGTTTGGAAATGTTGTGGAAAAAATTCTGACTCAATGCGAGAGTTGAAATTGAGTGCGGTGTCAAGGATAATGCCTAGAATTTGGAGATCAGGAGGATGATGGTCCTAGCTGTGATAGGAAAATTAGTTGGGGGAGAGGATTTGGGAGGGAAGGGAAGGAGTTCATTGTTGACATTTAAGTTTTAGGTCCCAGTGAGAGATCCATGTAAAACTGTCCAGCAGATAACTGGAAACAGGAGAATGCAGATGGGAAGTGAGGTCATCCTCAAAGAGGTGGTAGCTGAAGTCAAGGCAGCCGATGAGCTCCCCAGGGGAGTGAGAATAAATTGAAAAGACTATGGGACCTAGAACATTGCTTTGTGGATCACCCACAGTTGGTATTTGTTAAGCGCTTACTATGTGCAGAGCACTGTTTTAAGTGCTGGGGTAGATACAGGGTAACAGGTTGTCCCCACGTGGGGCTCACAGTTCTCCACCCCCATTTACAAAATGAAGGTAACTGAGGCACAGAGAAGTTAAGTGACTTGCCCACAGTCACACAGCTAACAAGTGGCAGATCTGGGATTCGGACCCATGACCTCTGACTCCGAAGTCCAGGCTCTTTCCACTGAGCCACGCTGCTTCACAGTTGACGGTGAGAGGTGAAAGACAACGAGGTAGATGGATAATGTTGGTAAAACCAGTATTAGATAGTATT
The DNA here is from genome assembly GCF_004115215.2 of Ornithorhynchus anatinus. Lineage (NCBI taxonomy): Eukaryota > Metazoa > Chordata > Mammalia > Monotremata > Ornithorhynchidae > Ornithorhynchus > Ornithorhynchus anatinus. Next base: position 92,513,125 of record NC_041730.1, read on the forward strand.
TCCAGTAGGAGAGGGAGTGGTCCAAAGTGGGTGAGAGGACAAGGGAGATTAGGATTAGAGCGGAGACCATTACATTTCGTTTTAAATGCCAGTATCCACCTGGAGAGTTTCCAGTACTCTACCAGTCTCAACTATGGGAGGGCGAGTCAAGCAGAGGCCTACCCATTCCATTCCTAGCTTGGCCAGTGGCTAGCGAGTGACAGGCAATCTGCTACAAGTCAAAACTCACCTGTGCTGGGCAGCAGCGGCACGGGAGAGAGTCGAGGTGGAGACTCAAGTTTACTGCGTGGAAGGAGGCAATGGTAAACCACTTCCGTATTTTTACCCAAAAAACTCTATGGATACACTACCAGAATGATTGCAGATGGAGAGTAGGGCGTTCTGGGAGACATGGGTCAGAAACGACTCGAAGGCATATGACAAGACGAGACAATCCACCTAGTAACTTCCAAAACAACAGCAGGCCTATCTCCAGATGGAAATGGAATCCAGGAAATCCAGAGCTATCTTTCTTACTTTATCAGCGTGGCTCAGTGGAAAGAGCCTGGGCTTGGGAGTCAGAGGTCAAGGGTTCGACTCCCGGCTCTGCCATTTGTCAGCTGTGTGACTGTGGGCAAGTCACTTGACTTCTCTGTGCCTCAGTTACCTCATCTGGAAAATGGGAATTAACTGTGAGCCTCACGTGGGACGACCTGATGACCCTGTATCTCCCCCAGCGCTTAGAACAGTGTTCTGCACATAGTAAGCGCTTATCAAATGCCAACATTGTTATTTATCGATAGTTGTCCTCATTCAAGGGAGTTTTGTCGAAGTGTAGGTGGCAATTTGAATATGAGGAGACTTCTCAGAATGTAATACCTCCCCAGTAGTTTTCAGCAGATGTGGCGGAATCCATTAAATCGTACTTATTGAGCTAGTACTGTGTGCACAGCACTGTGGTAAGTGTTTGCAAGAATCAGCCACAGTGGCTCCTACTAGATTTGAGTAGTGTAGACCTGACACTCCCTCTCAGGGTCACGCCTGGAAAGTTTCCGCTACTCTACCACTCCCGACTACAGGAGGGAGAGTCAAGCCGAGGCGTGCTCTGCACACAGTAAGTGCTCAATAAATACAATTGATTGAATATCCATTGTATTCCTAACTTGGTCAGAGGCTAGTGAGTGAAAGGCAATCTGCTACAGGTCAAAACTCACCTGTGCTGGGCAGCAGTGGCTTGGGAGAAAATCAAGGTCCGACTCGTTTACTGCGCATAAGGAAGCAAAGGTAAACCACTTCCATATTTTTACCAAGGAAACTGTATGGATACACGAGGAAAATGATTGCAGACAGAGGTTGGCCGTTCTGGGAGAGATGTGTCTACGGGCGTCGCTATGTGTCAGAGACGACTCAACGGCTTAAGACAGCAACAGACCTGACACACGACACAGGTAGTATCAAACTTCCTGATGTGTCCCCACAGCCATGGGAATGTTTAATTTAAAGTTCTTTTCCTGCCAAGTATTTAGAAGGTACCTCAAAGAAAGGGCATGTCAACTCTAACCTAGTGGAGACAAATCAAATTAAATACCCAGAGACTCTTGTTTCCTATTTCTAAAGATCCGGGTCCTGTTATCTGAACTCTTTCCCAAAAGTTTGCATCACCAAATGCTTAATATTAAAGTGATTGCAAATTTCCCAACTACTGAGAACTAAAATTCTAATACCAATTGAGTCATAATTTATGAGCAAGATCCGGGTCTTTAGTTTAACAACATGTGAAACTTTTCAACTTTGTACTTAAAATTGCTAACTAGAAACAAAAAAGAACAGAATGTCTACAATGCAACTTAAAACCCAAAGGGCCATTGTTCAAATATTCTGGGTAAACCAGCCAATAGGACAGGATATGAGCATTTAGTAAAGGGCTGTGCAACAGAGAAGTGTTCAAATATCATGGAATGAGGTATTCCCGGAGTTATACAAGCCAATTGCTGTAAACTGGATTTATACTCATTGTGGGCAGGGAACCTGCCTACCCACTCTGTTGTTCTGTACTCTCCTAAGGGCTTACTACAGTGCTCTGTACCCATTAAGCACTCAATAAATACCACTGACGATGATGTAGATACCCAAACCAATGATTAATTCCACTTTCTGATAGATCTAGCTGGCACCAGAACTCCTGATGGTAACAAAATTCTTTAATCCAGCAATGGCAGCAAAAAATGGCTTCAGTCTGCACGATGCTCCGTATTGATGTCCAGATTTTCTTTGCCCTGCTAAAGAAATCAATTTCAAAACAGCAGTCCTACAGATCATTGACCCTCTATCCTAGGCAGCATGAGAAGACAGTGTAGCCTAGTGGAAAGAGCACAAGCCTGGGGGTCAGAGGATCTGGATTCTAATCCCCAGCTCTGCCACTTGCCTGCTGCGTGACCCCTCGGTCAAGTCACTTAACTTCTCTATGCCTGTTTCTTCCCTGTAAAATGTAGATTCAGTGCCTGTTCTCCTTTCTACTTCAACTGTGAGCTTCATGTGGGGGTGTGGACTTTGTCCGACTTGATTAACTTGTATCTACCCCAGCTCTTAGAACATTAGTTGGCGCACATGATAAAATGCTTAACAAATACCATAATTATTAGGAACTCATCAACAGAAGCATTCCTGTTGACCCAAGCTGCCATGGTAATGACTTCTGGTACTTAAACTCCTTCTCTTCTTCCTGTGCAAGACCCAGGCAATGCTGCCAGATTGAATAAGATGAAAATTAAGCCTTGGGAACATAGTTTTAGTGATGATGGTGATGAAAACAAAATAATGAACGCTTATTGAGCTCCAACAGCCCCCTGCAGCTGAAAATCAAATCTGAAACAAAACAAGTAATCAGTGTGAATTGTTGGTGGGGGAGGAGAGAGACTCTCAGTTCTTTGTACTCTGGGGACATTTGCCCTTCACTGTTAGCCTGAATTTGCTCTTGAGGGAAAAGCCTACTTTTCTATATAATTGTAATATTGAAAATAATAAGAATTACAGTATTAAGCACTTACTCTGGGCCAGGCACTCTACTAAGCGTGGGGGGACAGGGAGAGGGAGGGGAAGAGAAATACAAGCAAATTGGGTTGGACACAGTCCCTGACCCACATGGGGTTCACAGTCTCCCCATTTTACAGATGAGGGAACTGAGGCCCAGAGAAGTGAAGTGACCTGCCTAAAGTCACACAGTGGACAAGTGACAGAGCCAGAATTAGAGTGAGAATTAGAATTAGCCTCAAAGTGGCCTTCCCCTTGTACTTAGAATGTAGTTATGGACCCTAGGACTTACAACAAGAGCTCTCAGTTGGATCCTGGATGGATCTCTTAATTCTAATTCTTCTTTTGTTACTCCTAAGTGCTTAGTACAGTGCTCTGCACACAGTAAGCGCTCAAATACGATTGAATGAATGAATGAATGAACCAAGCTAGAAAGATCAAAGCCGGGACTTAATTAGTAATCCAATGGGGAAAGATCTCAATATTGAAGCAGTATGACCTAGTGATCAGAGCACGGACCTGGGTTCTATCTCCCACTCTACCACTGTCTGCTGTGTGACCTGGGTGAGTCACTTTGCTTCTCTGCGCCTCAAGTACCCCATCTGGAAAATGGGGATTAAGATTGTGAGTCCCATGTGGAAGGTGGACTGTGTCCATCCTGATTAGCTTGAATCTACTCCACTGTTTACTAGAGTGCTTGGTGGGCAGGGAATGTGTCTGTTTATTGCTGTATTGCACTCCCTAAGCGCTTAGCATAGTGCTCTGCACACAGTAAACGCTCAGTAAATAAGATTGAATGAACATAGCGCCTAACACATACATCTTTCTATTCCTTATGTATATATCTGTCACACACACCAAAAAGTACTAAATCAAGATTTGCAAGATAACACAAAGCTCCTGAAGATAAAACTGTCAGGGTCAAGCTGGGCTTATGATAAGCATGGGATCTATTCGAAAGCTATGCTTACAGGGCAGGCGAGGACAAGAGAATCCATGAATAGTCTGAAATAACCCACTCTAAATACTTTTTTACCCCAGGTATAGCTTAGGTGCAGAGATACCAGTTTTGTCTCCTGAAGATGTCTTCCGTCAGGGAATCGGAGAAGCAGCCACACAACCCCTCACAGCCACCAGAAAGCTCCCTGGAGGGGGGTGGAGCCTTCTCACTATTGGCAGAAAAGGCAGCTGCCTCCTTGGCTGCTCTGAGCAATTCTGGGGACTTCCAAACTTGCCAAACAATTCTCGCGTAGGAGGTTGACCTTCGGCTGTTCCTGGGACCTTATGGCCCGACCCCCTTTGAACACATTTTGGTTGGACTGGAACTAGCCGGAGTATTAGACTGGATTCAAGGAGGCTGGGTTGGCAAAATTCGTTCATTAGTAGTTCACGTGCAAGTATCTTATTGCTGGTACTTTATGGGAATTAATGAAATAGCTTCCTCACCACTCCTCTGCCTCCCAATTGCCACCTTCAACTCTTCTGCCCTCCATTTTACTTGTATGTACTTTATTCCTATTGCTTCCTCTTACTTATAACTTATTTTAATCAATGATATTTACTGAGCTCTTACTAAGTGAGCACTGTACTGGGCATCTGAGAGCACATAATGCAGTAGAGTTATAGACAAGCATGGGGAGGAGGCAGCACTGGGAATAGACAAAAAATTGTTAAGCGCCTACTATATGCTAGGATTCTGTTCTAGCTAGTGTTCTGTTTAGCACTGTTCTGAGGCTGGGTGTAAGATACAAGGTAATCAGGTTGTCCTACGTGGGGCTCCACAGTCCTAATCCCCATTTTACAGATGAAAGTAACTGAGGCACAAGAGAAGTGAAGTGACTTGCCCAAGGTCACACTTAGAGATAAGTGGCAGACCTGGGATCAGAACAACACGTCCTCTGATTCCCAAGCCCGCGCTCTTTCCACTAAGCCATACTGCTTCTCAGAAATTATTTTGAATTTTCTTTTTGGGGGCCGGGGGTGACTCTTCTGTTCTGGCCACCGTAAATGAGTATCTTTAAATAGCGAGTTGTTCATAAGCTTGCTGTGAGCAGGGAATGTGTCTACCAACTCTGTTGTAGCTTACTCTCCCAAGAGCTTAGTACTGTGCTCTGCACATAGTAAGTACTCAATAAATATCATTGACTGACCACATGTCCCGGGTACAAAACAGATAGTCACAAGAGTCTCCTGATCCCTTGATTTTAAGACAAAAAAAAAAAATTGAAAATATCAGCTCCAGTGCCTTCCCATAGCCAACTCCTCTATCCCTCCTATCTCCTCCAGTCTTTGGTATGATACTGTTGCAATATTCCAGGCACACTGCCAGGATTACCACTAGGCAGAATGGGCTTCTGAAATCATTGTAGGTTTTTTTGTTGTCATTGGTCATCTCATTTCTTGAATTTCATTTTTCCCCATTTGATTCGTTTTAATTAATTTTATCGTATGTGTCGGTCCCCTTCCCTGCTGCTGCTAGTTAGATTGTGAAACTTTTAGGTTTAGAATCAAGCCTGCCTGTGGGATTAAAGGCATGATTCTCACAATTAGTTCCAAAGATTAGCATTGGCAGGATTTTGAACAGCTTGAACAGAGAAGGCAGGGCCCAAGTTTCTCTTTTTTATCGAGCACTCATTATTAAAAGTACTTTTACATTTTCTAAGGCGGGGGGAACGAAAGCTCCGTAAACTTTTTATGGACAGGGTATGTATCTGCCAATTCTGTTGCATTGTTCTCTCACAACGGCTTAGTACAGTGCTCTGCACATAACGTTCAGTAAATACCACTGATTGAAGGGTAGTGATAGACGATTTGCCAAAGCACTAGAATCCAGTTAATCTATTATGCTGCTTTTTCCAGAGAACTAAAAAGAACTCTCCTGTCTTGGAATTGGCTGTTGATATTCCTCATTCCTTCAATCGTATTTATTGAGCACTTACTGTGTGCAGAGCACTATACTATGTACAAAACTAAGCACTGTACTAAGTAAATAACTAGAGCTTGGAATGTACAATTCGGCAACAAATAGAGGCAATCCCTGCCCAATAATGGGCTCACGGTCTAAAAGTCCTCCAGGTTTATATACCACTAATAGCTCCTCGTAGTGGACAGGCAATGTGACTATCAACTCTGTTGTAGTGTGCTTTCCCAACTGCTTAGTACAGTGCTCTGAGCACTCACTAAATACAGTGGTTGGAAGAAATAAACAATGGCTCACTATATCAATTGTATTGGAGTGCTTACTGTGTACAGAGCACTGAAGTAAGTGCTCTGGAGAGTACAAAATAACGGTTGGCAGACGAGTTCCCTGCCTACAGGCTTATTATCCCTGGGCATTTTGAAAGAATAACTAAATGTCCCAGAATCGTCTTGATGCAACCAATCTGCCTATCTTGCCCAATCCCTAGCTGTTGTGGCTCACTTTTAAATGCTTGGGCTTCCACGTCTAAGATGAAGCATCCTTAATTTAGGTCCTACAACATTCTAGCATTTGCATTTGAGATGCCCTAGAATGCTGGGGGAGGATTTTACCCTCACAGTTTCCTCTCTCCCTTTCCTCCCTCCAACCTAATCTCTCAGCTGACAAGAGTGAAGATGATACCCAAGCCCAGTGTGGTGGTGGTTATTATTAATAATATCATAGCATTTCTTAGAGCCCACTCTCTGCTGAGGTCTGGGGAAAGGTGTACTGCTGTCTATCCCCCCCACTCTAGACTGTGAGCTCTTTGTGGGCAGGGAATGTCACTGTTTATTGTTCTTTTGTAGTTTCCTAAGTGCTCAGCACAGTGCTCTGCACTCACTAAGTGCTCAATAAGTACGATTGAAAGAATACAGGAATACTGGATCAGACACCATCTTTCATGCAAGGGGCTCCCGTCTAAGAAGGGTGGAGGAAAACAGACACACACTGGGAAAGAAATAACTAGGCAAACTGTAGTAAAAGCAATTCCACTGCAACATCAACAAAAGCCTCACTCAGCTCAGCCCTGCTGGAAAGGCGGTCTCTGGGTCCTTTCTGATCCCAGCTGAGCCAGCCTGACGAGAACAGACAGGACTTTCCCAGTGTCCCAACAATTGTTAGGGTGGATTCTGCCCACCTTGCTCCCATGGGAGAGGACTTCCTTCTCCGGGGGTGAAGAGATCGAGGGAGTGGGGAGCAGTGGGAGAAGCGTTGGGGTTCTAGGAACTACCTTAGCAACCCTGGAGCTAAGATGATGATAATAGTTGTGGCATTTGTTAAACACTTACTATATGTCAGGCACTGGGGTGGATACAAACAAATCAGGTTCGACACAGTCCCTGCCCCACATGGGCCTCAGTCTTAATCCCCATTTTACAGATTGAGGCCCAGTGAAGTGACTTGCCCAAGGTCACACCAGCATTCATTCACTCATTCATTCAATCAGTCATATTTACTGAGCACTTACTCTGCCACTTGTCTGCTGGTTAGTTCACTGCTTGGCACAAAGTGGAGATTAGAACCCAGGTCCTTCTGACTCCTAGGCCCATGCTCTATCCACTAGGCCATGCTGAAGCCAGCTTTGTCCTGCACTAGTTTCTTCCTAGTGAAAGCAAAGGTGGCCCCCATATCCCCTGTCCGCAAAAATGGTATGGCCATAATGTTTGGCAATAACTATAGCAATCATTACAACTTGGCATTGCAATAGAAGTGGAGAGGGGGAAAAGGTGGTGGCCAGGAAAAAGATGGGGTGGGGGAGGAATAAGACCTTGATCTTCCCGGACACGTTTTAAGGCTGCGGAACTTTAGTGTTATGTCCCTTTATGACCTCCATAAATTACTTTAGCCAAATAGACTATTTAATTACACTACCCATAACCAACTGCTGATTGAGAAGATTGAGAAAGCCGTAATCAAAAGATTGAGAAGCAGCATTGCCTAGTGGAAAGAGCACGGGCCTGGGAGTCAGAAGGTCATGGGTTCTAATTCCGGCCCTGCCACTTGTCTGCTGTGTGACCTTGGGCAAGTCACTTCACTTCTCTGTGACTCAGTTCCCTCATCTATGAAGTGGGGATTTAAGACTGAGAGTCCTGTGGGGGACCGGGAGTGGGTCCAACCTAATTATCTTGTATTTACCCCAGCTTTTAAATCAGTGTCTAGCACAGAGTAGGTGCTCAATACCATAATTATTATTATTATTCAAGTGCTTAATACAGTGTTGTACAAAGTGCTCAAATATGATTGAATGAATGAATAAGTTGCCTGTCTTGAATTGACAGTAAGTCAAAACCAGCACACTTTTTTATGTATTTAAGTGCTTACTATGTGCAAGGCAGTGTATTAGGTACTTTGGCCCTCCATTTTCTTTATATGTACTTGATTACCTCTTATCTATGACTTATTTTAATCAATGGCATTTATTGAGCACTTAGTATTGAGCACTGTACTAGGCAATTGAGAGCATATGAAAAAGTGGAGTTGTAGACATGTTCCCTGCCCACAAGGAGCTTTGTCTAGAGAGGGAGACAGACTTTAAAATAACTTCCATCTATGGGAAAATTTAAAAGTATATGTAATTGATATGGGTGAGTATCAAGACCTTAGGGGATCATTTTAATGCATGGGGTTTATTGAGCTCTTAATATGGACAAATCATCGTGCTACACACTTGAGAGTGTGGTGAGCCCTCAGCAAGCCGCTTTACTAGTGAACCGTTTGTGATCCCGCGAATGACAACAAAGCAGAAGAAGAAATTTGCAAAAGAACTGGGCCGTTCAGTCCTGGCCCTGGCCTCTCAGAACCAGAACAGGTGGTTGCCGGCCCAAGGGGCGGGTCACGGAGGGAGACGTGGCCTTCTCTCCCTGCTCTACCGAGTAATGGGCCTGGACTAACTGACGACGGCCATGTAGAGCCATAGCGTCGATGCCTAAGGCAGATAAAAAGTGCCCGTTTTGAATCACAAGTGGGAAAGCAGTGTGCGGAGGAAGCTTGCAGCATCAGCCGTCCGCTTTGCCGGGAACTTCTCCCAACCTCTGCCGTGGAATCGATAGGACGGGCACCTCTGACCGACAGACTGGTACGGGACCCTTGGTGACATGGATGTGAGTGAGAGGGTGTATGTGTCACTCCCCCGCACGTTGGTAAAAACTGAATCATGCTTTCCACAGTAACTTTGGTGGTTTGGTTTGAGTCTACTTGTCATGGTGGCTAACCTGATCCAGGAAAGTTCTGGTTGGCATGAGCTGGAAGCTCATGTTAGGGGAGTGCAATACAGCAGAGCTGGCAGATGCGTTCCCTGCTCATAACAAGCTGACAATTTAGAGTGTAGGCAGGCGTTTAAAAATATGTACATAAATACTATGGGGTTGTGGTTGGAGCAAATATCACATGCCCAGAGGTCACAGTACCTGCCTTCTCTGCCAAACCTTAAGCCCTCTGAGAGCAGGGGTCAGGCCTCTAACTATTGTACCCTCCTAAGCTCTTAATACAGTGCTCTGCATTCATTCATTCAATCATATTTATTGAGCACTTACTATGTGCTGAGCCCTGTACTGCCGAGCTCTTGGAAATACAATTTGGCAACGGAGAAAGACAATCCTTACCCAACAACTGGCTCGCTATCTAGAAGGGGGAGACAGACAACAAAAAGCATCACTACCATCAAAATAGATCAATAGAACCATAGATAAATGCATATCATTAAAATAAATAGAGCAATAAATATATACAAGTGCTGTGGGGAGGGGAAGAGGGTAGAGCAGAGGGAGGGAGTTGGGGTGATGGGGAGGGGAAGAGGAGCAGAGGGAAAGGGAGGGCTCAGTCTGGGAAGGCCTCCTGGAGGAGGTGAGCTCTCAGTAGGGCTTTGAAGAGAGGAAGAGAGTTAGTTTGGCGGATGTGAGGAGGGAGGGCATTCCAGGTCAGAGTAGGACGTGGGCCAGAGGTCGACGGCGGGACAGGCGGGGACGAGGCACCGTGAGGAGGTGAGCGGAGGCAGAGGAGCGGAGTGTGCGGGCTGGGCTGGAGAAGGAGAGAAGGAAGGTGAGGTAGGAGGGAGCAAGGGGATGGAGAGCTTTGAAGCCAAGAGTGAGGAGTTTTGCTTCAAGCCAAGATTGATAGGCAACCACTGGAGGTTTTTGAGGAGGGGAGTGACGTGCCCAGAGTGGTTCTGCAGAAAGATAATCCAGGCAGTGGAAGGTTCTCAAAAAACGCAACTGATTTTTTTTTTTTAAGGGCTTTTGTGCCACCTCTGAGAAGTTGATCTTTTGGTGATATGTACACTCAGATGTGAACACTAGGTCATGGCTGAACACCATCAGGAAACGTGGCCTTCTGGTAATTCAACTCTTGATCATTTAGGAACATCAAATATGATTATTTCAGACAATTGGTTTTAAGGCTTTCCACCAAATCTCCCTAACTTCCTTCCCCTCTCCACCCTAACTCACACTCTTCACTCCTCCCAAATTCCTCTTTCATTCATTCATTCGTTCAATGTATCTTATTTGAGCACTAACCGTGTGCAGAGCACTGGACTAAGCACTTGGGAGAGTACAATACAACAATAAACAGACACATTCTCTACCTACCTCGAGCCCTTATAACTGTGCTTTGCTTTGGGCTCTCTCACTTCTGATCTCCCACCTCTAGATCTACTAGTCCACAGCTTTTCATATCTACAAAACCCTCCTAAAATCTTACCACCTTCAGAAAGTGATTAACTTCTCTGTGCCTGTTACCTCATCTGTAAAATGGGCATTAAGACTGGGAACCCCATGTGGGACATGGACTGTGTCTAACCCGATTACTTGAATCCACCACAGCGCTTAGTACAATGCCCGGCACATAGTAAGTGCTTAACAAATACCCTTATTATCATTATTATTATCGACACAGAAGGCAGTCTTAGTTTTTTGAGAAGACTAAAATGCTTGCATATTCCATTATTCAGTTATTTCATCCAGATATTTATACCATCACCTGTTTTTAAAATGGTATTTAAGTGCTTACTATGTGCTAGGTACTGTACTAAGTGCTGGGGTAGACAAGCTAATCAGTTGGAGACAGTTCAAGTCCCAAATGGGGCTCAGGGTCTTAATCCCCATTTTACATATGAGATGACAGCGGCTCAGGGAAGTGAAGTGACTTACCCAAGGTACCTCAGCAGACGTGTGGCAGAGCTAGGATTAGAACCCCAGGTCCTCTCACTTCCATGCTCTCTCCCCTAGGCTATGGCTGCTTTCTTATCGTTCTCCTGTTTCCAGTACGTACAAATGTTTCTCTTCCCCCATAATTTGTAAAATCCTTGAGGGTAGGGAATGTATATTTTGCTGCATGGGTACTTTCCTAAACATTTAGGTCAGTAGTTTACCTCGAGAGCTCAATAAATGCCAGAACTCGATACTGCAGTATTATAATAAGACTTGAAGAGTGCATGGGGAGGAGGCAGCACTGGGAATATAAATTATTTTGAATTATTTTTGTGGGGGGATGGGGTCTTTTGTCCTGACCACCATAAATGAGTCTAAGTAGGGAGTTATAAGCTTGTTGTGGGCAGGGAACGTGTCTACCAACTCTGTTGTATCTTACTCTCCCAAGAGCTTAGTTCTGTGCTCTATACATAGTAAGCATTGAATAAATTCCATTGATTGACTACATGTCCCAGGTGCAAAACCAATTCAGAGGTCACAAGAGCCTTCCATTCCTTTGATTTTAAGACCAAAAAAACCTGAAAATTCCAAATCCAGTGCCTTCCCTCAGCCAACTCTTCTATCCCTTCTATCTCCCCGTCTTTGGTATGACACTGTTGCAATATTCCAGGCACACTGCCAGGATTACCCTTGAAAACCCTCTACTGGTTACCCAATGCAATACCACTGGGCTGTCTGGGTTTCTGAAATCATTCTAGGTTTTGTTGTTGTTGTTCATCTCATTTCTTCGATTTCATTTTTCCCCATTTGATTCATTTTAATTAACTTTATCATATGTGTCGGTCCCCTTCCCCGCTGCTGCTAGATTGTGAACCTTTTTGGTTTAGGATCAAACCTACCTATGGGATTAAAGGCATGATTCTCAAAGTTAGTGCCAAAGAGCAGAGTTGGCAGGATTTTGAACAGCAATAAGAGAAGGCAGGGGCCAAGTAACTCTATAAAAAAAACTTCCACTTTTTTCTGTATCTGAATGTTTGCTCTCCTATTATAGACTATTGAGCAGCCATTATTGAAAGTACCGTTCTCTTACATTTTCTAAGGTGAGAAGAAAAAAAGCTCTGTAAACTTGTTATGGACGGGGTATGTGTCTGCTAATTCCATTGTATTGTTCTCTCCCAAGGGCTTAGTAGACTGCTCTACACATAGCATTGAGTAAATACCATTGATTGAATGATAGTGATAGATGATTTCCCACAGCACTAGGATCCAGTCTATTATGTTGCTTCTTCCAAAGAAGTAAAAAACACTCCCGTCTTGGATATTCCTCCAGGTTTATATACCACTATTAGCTCCTCGTAGTGGACAGGCAATGTGTCTATCAACTCTGTTCAAGTGTGGTCTCCCAGCTGCTTAGTATAGTGCTCTGCACACAGCGAGCACTCACTAAATACCGTGGTTGGAAGAAATAAAAATGTCTCACTATATCAATTGTATTGGAGTGCTTACTGTGTACAGAGCACTGAAGTCAGTGCTCAGGAGAGTACAAAATAACGTTTGGTAGACGAGTTCCCTGCCTACAGGTTTATTATCCCTGGCTATTTTGAAAGAATAACCAGATGGCCCAGAATTGCCTTCATTCAATTAACCTGCCTATCTTACCCTATCCCTAGCTGTTGTGGTTCACTTTTAAATGTTTGGGCTTCCACGTCTAAGATGAAGCGTGCTTAATTTAGGTCCTACAACATTCTAGCATTTGCATTTGAGATGCCCTAGCATGCTGGAGAAAGATTTTAACCACACATTTTCCTCTCTCCAAACTAATCTCTCAGCTGACAGGAGTGAAGATGATACCCAAGCCTAGTGTGGAGGTGGTTGTTATTATTATTAATAACATCATAGCATTTCTTGGAGCCCACTCTCTGCTGAGGTCTGGGGAAAAGTGTACTGCTGTCTATCCCCCCCACTCTAGACTGTGAGCTCTTTGTGGGCAGGGAATGTCACTGTTTATTGTTCTTTTGTAGTTTCCCAAGTGCTCAGTACAGTGCTCTGCACTCACTAAGTGCTCAATAAATACGATTGAAACAATACAGGAATACTGGATCAGACACCATCTTTCATGCAAGGAGCTCCTGTCTAAGAAGGGGTGGAGGAAAACAGACACACACTGGGAAAGAAATAAGTAGGCAAACTGTAGTAAAAACAATTCCACCGCAACATCAACAAAAGCCTCCCTCAGCTCAGCCCTGCTGATAAGAAGGTCTCTGGATCCTTTCTGATCCCAGCTGAGCCAGCCTGACGAGAACAGACAGGACTTTCCCAGTGTCCCAACAATTGTTAGGGTGGATTCTGCCCACCTTGCTCCCATGGGAGAGGACTTCCTTCTCCGGGGGTGAAGAGATCGAGGGAGTGGGGGGAAGTGGGAGAAGCGTTGGGGTTCTAGAAACTGCCCTACCAACCCTGGAGCTAAGGTGATGATACTAGATTTGGCTTAAGCCCTTACTATATGTCAGGCACTGGGGTGGATACAAGCAAATCCGATTGGACACAGTCCCTGTCCCACATGGGGCTATCTTAATCCCCATTTTACAGATTGAGGCCCAGTGAAGTGACCTGCCCAAGGTCACACCGGCATTCATTCATTCGATCATGTTTACTGAGCGCTTACCGTGTGCAAAACATGTGCTAACCAGCAGACAAGTGGCAGAGCAGGGATTCATTCATTCAACCACATGTATTGAGCGCTTACTGTGTGCAGAACACTGTACTAAGTTCTTGGAAAGTACTATACAGCAACGAAATCATAGTCTAGAATGGAGACAGACATCAATACAAGTAAATGGGCATCAATATAAATAAAAAAATGATCATATACATCTAGGTGCTGTTGGGGAGGAAGGGGGAGAGCAAAGGGAGCAGGTCAGGGTGATGTGGAAGGGATTGGGAGATGAGGAAAAGTGGGGCTTAGTCTGGGAAGGCCTCTTGGAGGAGGTATGCTTTCAGTAGGGCTTTGAAGGAGGTGGAGAGTGATTGCCAGATTTGAGGAGGGAGAGCATTCCAGGCCAGAGGCAGGATGTGGGCCAAGGGTAGATGGCAGGACAGGTGAGAAGAAGGCACAGTGACAAGGTTAGCACCAGAGGAGTGGAATGTGCGGACTGGGATGTAGAAGGAGAGTAGGGAGGTGAGGTAAGACAGGGAAAGGTGATGGAGATCTTTGAAGCCAATAGTGAGGAGTTTTTGTTTGATAAGGAGGTTGATAGGCAACCACTGGAGATTTTTGAGGATGGGGGTGACGTGTCCAGAATGTTTCTGTCGACAGATAATCCAGGCAGCAGAATGAAAGTTGGACTGAAGTGGAGAGAGAGAGCAGGTCGGGTGGTCAGAAAGAAGGCCGATAGAGTAATAGGATGAGTGATTGTATTAACGTGTTAGCGGTTTGGACGGAGAGGAAAGAGCGGATCTTGGTGGTATGAAGGTGAGACCGACAGGCTTTGGTGATGGATATTTAAGTTGAATGAGAGAGTGGAGTAAAGGATGACACCAAGGTTACGGGCTTGTGAGATGCGAAAGACGGTTGTGCCTTCCACGGTGATGGGAAAGTCAGGGAGAGGACAAGGTTTGGGAGGGAAGATAGGGAGTGCTGTGGTGGACATTTTGAGTTTCAGGTGGAGGGAGGACAACCAAGCAGATACGTCCTGAAGGCGGGAGGAGATGCGAGCCTGAAGAGAAGGAGAGAGAACAGTGGAGGAGATGTAGATTTGGGTATCATCCGCATAGAGGTGGTAGTTGAAGCTGTGGGAGCAAATGAGTTCTCCAAGGGAGTGAGTGTAGATGGAGAATGGAAGGGGACCGAGAAATGAAGCTTGAGGGATCCCACTGTTTGGGAATGGGAGGGGGGAGGAGGATCCCAAGAAGGAGACCGAGAATGACCGGCCAGAGAGATAACAGAAGAACCAGGAGAGGACAGAGTCAGTGAAGCCAAGGTTGGATAAATGTATCCAGGAGAAGGGGATGGTCCACAGTGTCAAAGGCAGCTGAGAGGTCGAGGAGGATTAGGGCCGAGTAGAAGCTGTTGGATTTGTCAAGAGGGAGGTGATCGGTGCCCTTTGAGAGGGCGGTTTCAGTGGAGTGGAGGGGAAGGAAGCCGGATTAGAGGGGGTCCAGGAGGAAGCTGGAGGAAAAGAATTTGAGGTAGCGAATGTAGTTGACTCGCTCAAGGAATATGGAGAGGAAAGGTAGAAGGGAGATCGAGTGATAACTGGAGGGGGTTCTGGGGTCATGGGGTTTTTTGTGTTTTTTCTTTTAGGATGGGGGAGAATGGGCATATTTGAAGGCAGTGGGGAAGAAGCCGTTGAAGATGGTAGTTAGGGAATTAGAACCCAGGTCCTTCTGACTCCCAGGCCCGTGCTCTATCCACTATCCAGCTTCGGCCTGCACTGGTTTCTCCCTAGTGAAAGCAAAGGTGGCCCAATATACCCTGTCCACAGAAAGGACCTGTCCATAATGTAAGGTAATTATTATAACAATTATTACAACTTGGAATTGTAATAGAAGTGGTTTAGTGGAAAGCACTAATTGTAATAGAAGTGGTTTAGTGGAGCATGGGCTTGGAAGTAGAGGACATTGGTTCTAATCCGGCTCTGCCACTTGTCTGCTGTGTGTGTGACCTTGGGCAAGTCATTTAACTTCTCTGGGCCTCTGTTACCTCATCTGTAAAATGGGGATGAAGACTGTGATCCCCACATGGATAACTTGATTACCTTGTTATAATAATAATAATGACAATTGTATTTGTTAAGCGCTTACTATGTGCCAGGCGCTGTACTAAGCATTGGGGTAGATACGAACATATCAGGTTGGACACAGTCCCCGTCCCACATGGGGCTCCTATTCTCAATCCCCATTTTACCCTTGAGGTAACTGAGGCACAGAGGATTGAAGTGACTCGTCCAAGGTCACACAGCAGACAGGCGGCGGAGCCAGAATTAGAACCCATAACCCTCTGACTCCCAGGCCCATGTTCTATCCACTTCACCATATCTACCCCAGTGCTTGGCACATAGTAAGTGCTGAACAAATACTATTATCATTATTATTATTAAGGGGAAGAGGGTGGTGGCCAGGAAAAATACGGGCCAGGGAGATGGGGGGATTAAGTCCTTGATCCTTTTGGAATGATTTTGAAGCAGGGAAACTTTAGTGTTAATGCCCCTTTAAGACCTCCACAAATTGTTTCAGCCAAATGGTCTATTTAATTACCATTCCTATAACCAACTGCTGATTGAGTTGGTTGTCTTGAATTATGTAATTGACAGTAAGTCAAAACCAGCATACTTTTTTTAATGCATTTAAGTGCTTACTCTCACCAGCATAAGACAAGACTAGACCCTGTGCCAGACAGTGTTATTAAGCACTGGGGTAGACACAAGTTAATCACATTGGATACAATCCATGCCCCACATGGGGCTCACAGTCTTAATCACCATTTTACAGATGATAACTGAGGCACAGACAAGTGATATGACTTGCCCAAGATCATACAGCAGACTAATGGTGGAGCAGGGATTAGAACCCAAATAACAATAATAATAATAATACTAATCATGGTATTTGTTAAGCGCTTACTTATGAGCTAGGCATCCCATGGGGTGATGCTAGCAAATTGGGCTGGACACATTCCCTGTCCCACAGGGGGCTCACAGTCTCAATCTCCATTTTACAGATGCGGTAACTGAGGCCCAGAGAAGTGAAGTGACTTGCCCAAGGCCACATAGCATACAAGTGGCGGAGCCATTATTAGAACCCATGACTTTCCTACTCTCAGGCCCACGTTCTATGCACTAGGCCTTGCTGCTTCTACTCATAGCAATGGCAAGCAATATCATAACTCTTTGGGATGTTAGAATCAGAATTTGAACCCAGAATTATCATTAAATTATCATTAACTAAATTATAGCTTATCAAAAGCATTTAGAAAAAAAACCTTATACCATGTGTTTTATTAATCAAGAAAGCCACTGAAATGAAAGAATACTAGAGATTCATAGTGTCTATTACATTTTCCATGCCACTGGATCCAATCCCAAACCACTCTGGGTAAAGAACTCCAAATCCAAATAAATTAGTTGATTACTCTCCTGTCATCTTGCTATAGTGATTTAATTAAAGTTTTGATTCCTGTCCAAAATGGAGCTGTCAAGAAAACCAATTTCATTCTAAATTCATCAGTCAGGCTTAAACCCCAGGATTACTTTCACTCCATCTGCTCGCAGGTTAAAGAATAGCTTTGCCCTACACTGGTAGCTATCTACTTAATTTGCAGGGTTTTTTTCCCCTTCCAAAATGTCTTCCAGGAATCAATCACTCATATTTGAAATGTGCAGAGCACTGTAGTAAGCGTTTGGGGGGAGTACAATGTAACAGAGTGAGCAGACATATTCCCTGCCCACAAAGAGCTTAATAATAATAACAATAATAATGGTATTTGTTAGGTGCTTACTATGTGCCAAGCACTGTTCTAAGTGCTGGGTTAGTTACAAGGTCATCAGGTTGTCCCATGTGGGGCTCCCAGTCTTAATCTCCATTTTGCAGATGAAGTAACTGAGGCACAGAGAAGTTAAGTGGCTTGTCCAAGGTCACACAGCAGACAAGTGGTGGAGCTGGGATAAGCAGCGTGGCTCAGTGGAAAGAGCCCAGGTTTAGGAGTCAGAGGTCATGGGTTCAAATCCCTGCTCTGCCACTTGTCAGCTGTGTGACTGTGGGCTAGTCACTTAACTTCTCTGTGCCTCAGTCACCTCATCTGTAAAATGAGATTGTGAGCCTCACATGGGACAACCTGATTACCCTGTATCTACCCCAGCGCTTAGAACAGTGCTTTGCACATAGTAAGCGCTTAACAAATACCAACATTATTATAAGAACCTAAGTCCTCTGACTCCCAGGTCCATGTGCTTTCCACTGAGCCATGCTGCTTCTCCATTGTTCTAGAGGGGGAGACAGACCTTAATATAAGTAAGGAACTATGCTGTATCTTGACTCAGTGATTTACAGGACCTCAAATTACAATTACAAATTATCTGGAATTCCAGAAAAACACATTTAATGGACCAAGATAAGTGTAATTCCATAACGAAGAAAACAACTTTAGCTGAAGTTTAATGCTTCCACGCATGATTGACCCTAGCAAAGGATATATAACCATGCGAAGTAAATTTTTCACGAGCTTTCTTTTGAGAGTTAGCTATTAATATAAATATTCCAGGGTTATCTTACTTACAAAATTAAATCATTCAAATAGAAGGCAAAATAGAAATATAAGGGAAAAGATGTTGGAAAAAGTAACACAGTTTACTAACAATCATGACTGCTTAACCAACAATATAATTCAAAATTCCTATATTCTTATGCATTGCTTCGTATTTAAATTCAGAAACAAATGTTCTAGAATCTCAAATCTATCCAATACTAAAGCAGAACCAATCCCAAGAATGACTCAATGACTGCCACGTCTAATAAAGGTGAAAATCAATATAAAATTAGCATTTTGAGGAGATTGGTCTTAATGTAATGTTGCAGTATTAATCCAAGCAATTTGAAATTGCACAGAATGTCTCCAATCAGTCCGCCGTTTGTATCTGTTTTGGTCTTTCATAATTTCTAATGAAAATTTCACTTTGTACGGAAAGCTGGGCCAAGTAAGTAACTTTTGGAACCTAGAAGTGAATTATTGACCTAACTAATCCTCTAACTGCTCTTAATGTCTTCTCAAACTTGCTGGCATTAAAACATCGCCCACATAAGACAAACTTAATGGTAGACTGCGCGGGGGGAAGGGGTCAGTCTACCTCCGTGGCTGCTATATCAAGAGAGCACACTTCTTAGCTAGCAAACACCAGTGGATCTGCCTCCAATGAACTTGTGACAATTTAGCACAGATGGGATAAAATCAATCAGTAGTATTGAGCACTTACCGTGTGCAGAGCACTGTACTGAGCACTTGGGAGAGTGTAGTAGATTTGGTAGACACAATCCCTGCCCTCAAGGAGATTACAATCCAGCAGGAGAGACAGACACTGAAAATAGATTACAGGTAGGAGAAGCAACAGAGTATGAAGATGTAGCTTGTAGGGTGAGTGCCTAACATCCTAATATGGACTCGGGGAGATGAAATAGGGTGATGATATGGGCTGTGGCGATGAGTAGTCTGGGAAGGCTTCCTAGAGGTGGTTTTGTTTTGGGTTTCTTTAATGGCATTTAAGAGTTTAGTCCCAGGCGTGCAGTAAGCGCTCAGTAAGTACGAATGAATAAATAAATGACTGTACTAAACACTGGGATAGATACGAGATAATTACTCTCTCGTACACGGTTCCTATCCTACATAGAGCCCACAGTTCGAATCCCCATTTTGCAGATGGAGTAACAGAAGTTAAATGACTTACCCAAGGTCACTCAGCAGACAAGTGGTGGAGCCTCAACTAGAACCCAGGTCCTTCTGACTCTCGGGCCCGTGCTCTATCGTTTAGGCCATGCTGTTTCCCTGTATTTTCTTGTTTTGTTGATGGGCTTCCACACTGTGGAGAGCAGTGGCCCGTTGGCTCTGAAAGGGAGGACAATGGAAACGTCTAGAGTAAGGACTCAGAAGCCACTGATTGATTGGCTGTTGTTGAATTGTACATTCCAACTGCTTAGTACAGTGCTCTGCACACAGTAAGCGCTCAATAAATATGATTGAATGAATGAGGCACCACGAGTAGGCTGATATTAGAGGAGCAAAGTGTGTGGGCTGAGTTACAGTGTGAGAAGTGTGATGAAACATGAAAGACAGAGCTGACTGCCTTAAAGCCAGTGGTAAGGAATTTCCTTTTTTTTATGCTATTTAAGTGCTTACTATGTTCCAGGCACTGTACTAAGCACTAGGGTAAATACAGCTAATCAGGTTGGACATCATCAATAATAATAATTAATAATGTTGGTATTTAAGTGCTTACTATGTGCAGAGCACTATTCTAAGCGCTGGGGTAGACACAAGGGAATCAGGTTGTCCCACGTGGGGTTCACAGTCTTAATCCCCATTTTCCAGATGAGAGAACTGAGGCCCAGAGAAGTGAAGTGACTTGCCCACAGTCACACAGCTGCCAAGTGGCGGAGCGGGGATTCGAACCCATGACCTCTGACTCCAAAGCCCATGCTCTTTCCACTGAGCCACGCTGCTTCCTTGTCCTACACAGGGCACACAGTCTTAATCTCCATTTTACAGGTGAGGTAACTGAGGCACAGAGAAATGAAGCCACTTACCCAAGGTCATGTAGCAGGCAAGTGGCGGAGTCGGGATTAGAAGTCATGATCTTCTGACTCCCAGGCCTGTGCCCTATCCACTACGCCCAGGTCCGTCTGACTGACAGACCCATGCTCTATCACGGGTCATGGGCAGGAGATGAACATCGTAGCGAGCTATCTGTCTGCCGTGAGATTGTGTTCTCCTGGATAATACCTCTAGAATGTAAACTTACTGTGGGAATAATAATAATAATAATAATAATAATGTTGGCATTTGTTAAGCGCTTACTATGTGCCTAGCACTGTTCTAAGCGCTGGGGTAGACACAGGGGAATCAGGTTGTCGCACGTGGGGCTCACAGTCTTAATCCCCATTTTACAGATGAGGTAACTGAGGCACTGCGAAGTTAAGTGACTTGCCCGAAGTCACACAGCTGACAAGTGGCGGAGCCAAGATTCGAACCCATGACCTCTGACTCCAAAGCCCGGGCTCTTTCCACTGAGCCACGCTAATACTGTACTCTCCCAAGTGCCTCGTACAGTGCTCTGCACACCTTAAGTGCTCAATAGATATGATTTCCTGACTCTCATGAGTTTGTCACTTGATTTTGTGAGCATGGTGTCCTTTCTCTCTTCTCAAACTGGACTTCCTTGATCTCTTTTGCTGGCTCCATTTCCACTTCTCATCCCCGAGCTGTGGCCGTCCTACTCTAAACCATGAGGAGCAGGGGGGTCTGGTGGATAGAGCACAGGCTTGGGACTCAAGAGAGCCTGGGTTCTAATCCCGACTCCTCCACTTGTCTGCTCTGTGAACTTGGGCAAGTCACTTCACTTCTCTGTGACTCAGTTACTTCATCTGTAAAATTGGGATTAAGACCGTGAACCCCGTGTGGGACGAGGACTGTGTCCAACTTGATTAGCTTGTATCTAGCTCAGTGCCGACATTATTATTATTATTTCTTCCACTAATTAGTTCACTAATCTGCTTACATGCTTTAAGCTACCTCTTCCTCAGGAATGACCCCCGCGAAATTACTTCTCATCTGAGCTCCAAAGTCACACTGTCCCTCGCCACCAGAACCTTTCCTTTTGGATGTGCTGTTGCCTCTCAAACTCATGTCTAAAACTGAATTTCTCACTTAAACCTCCTAATACTATTCTTCCTTCTTACTTTCCCTTTCCCATTAATGTCGTCATCATCCTCCCTGTCCTAAAAGTCTTGGAATCTTACTTGAAGACTCACTGCCTTCCAGTTTTCATGTTGGCAGAATTTAAAGCAGATTAAGTCGGTTCTTCCTCCATGAAACTCTTTGGTTCTACTCCTTTCTCTCCATCCAAACAGCTATTGCTTTGGTCCAAGCTCTTCACTCTGTCATGCCCTTCACTCACACTTCCTCCAGCTTGGAATTCCATCCCCTCCAAAATCCACCGGGCCACAACTCTCCTACAATCCTATTAACTCAAGGAAAACTTCCCTGTTAAATTCAGAAGACTCCAGTCATGGTGACCCAACCCCATCCTTAATACTTAAACATTTCATTAGTATCTTTAGAGCCTATGTATCCATGTATATTTGTGTATTCTGCGATTTACTCAAGTATCATCTTTTCCTGGTCCATTTTCCCTGACTCGTATTTTTGTGCCTTCAATGAATCAGTGGTATTTACTGAGTGCTTACTGTGTGCACAGCACTGGATCAAGTGCCTGGGAGAGTACAGAAATGTTCCCTGCTCACAGTAAACTAACAATCTAGAGGGGGAGATGCGCATTAATATAAATAATTTAGAATATACATTTTTTTTTAAATGTACGTAAGTGACAGGGAACCAAGAGTGGAATAAATACCAAGTCCCAAGTCGCAGATCCAAGTGAACAGATGACCCAGAAGGGAGAGGGAGTTGGGCAAAAGAGAGTTTAATCAGGGAAGGCCTCCTGGAGGAGGTGTGACCTTAAGGTTTTGAAGGTTGGGAGAGTGGCAGTCTGGTTTATATGGAGGGGGAGGAAGTTCCAGGCCAGAAGGAGGATGTGGTAAAGGGGTTGGGTCCAGTGAGCTAAATATGATTGGGCAGGGAGCAAGTTAGCACTAGAAGAATGAAGTGTGTGGGCTGGACCGCCTTCTACTGTGCCTCTCCGGGAGAGCAGTGATCAATCTATCAGTCATTGCTTCCCTTGTACTCTCCCAATCACCTAAAGGCTTCACAGTCAATAAATACCATTGATGGTGATTGACAGCTGTTACTTCATTCATTCAAAAGTATTTACTTTAATAGTTTACTTTAATAGTTGAATACTTTAATAATACTTTAATAGTTACTTGGCACTACGGGTACGAGATTACCACCTCACCAGATTGCTAGCCTGAGAGCACTCTAGGTAATGCTCCCCATGACCTCTCTAGGATGGGAGAAACGAGGCAAGAGGCTGGTTTTCTGCTCATTAAGCAGTCCCAATGCCGGCAGAATCCCAGATGAAACAATTATATTTACTGAGTGTCTTCTGTGCACACAGTACTGGGTGTCTTCTAGCTGCAGAGCACTGTACAAGGAAGACATTTGGGCACAAACTATAAAATACAGTCCCTGCCCTCTTAGAGCTTATAAGAGAAGCAGCGTGGCTCAGTGGCAAGAACCCGGGCTTGGGAGCCAGAGGTCATGGGTTCACATCCAGCTTCAGCCACTTGCCAGCTGTGTGACCTTGGGCAAGTCACTTAACTTCTCTGTGCCTCAGTTACCCCATCTGTAATATGGGGATTAAGGCTGTGAGTCCCACGTGGGACAAACTGGTTACCCTGTATCTCCCCCAGCGCTTAGAACAGTGCTTGGCACATAGTAAGCGCTTAACAAATACCAACATTATTATTATTATTATTAATCTAAGAAGACAGGCAGGCTGAAATCTGCAAGTCATGGAAGCAAGAAGGAAGAACACTGTCATACTAATAATGAAAACATTGTGGTATTTAAGCACTTACTATGTGCCAGGCATTGTGCTAAGCACTGGGGTGGACACAAGCAAATTGTTAGACACGATCCCTGTCTCACACAGGGCTCACGGTCTCAACCCCCATTTAACCGATGAGGTAACTGAGGCACAGAGAATTGCAGTGACTTGCCCAAGGCCACACAGCAGACAAGGGGCAGAGCCAGGATTGGAACCCATGACCTCCTGACTCCCAGACCCATTCGCTATCCACTTCATCGTACTAGGTGCTCTATCCACTGTGACACTGTCGGTAGCAGGAATATCAACCAATTGTATTTACTGGGTGCAGAGCACTGTACTAAGTGCTTGGAAGAGTACAGTATGAATTGTTAGGTTCCCCGCCCACAAGGACCTTAAGGTCTAGATAGACGGGGACACCAACAGCAATATATGCAGTCTTCTAGACTGTGAACCCATTGTTGAGTAAGGATCATCTCTATCCGTTGCCGAACTGTACTTTGCAAGCGTTTAAGACAGTGCTCTGCACAGAGTAAGCGCTCAATAAAGACAATTGAATGAATATACAAAATAAATTACGTACAGGTACATAAGTACAGGGGGGTTGAGGTAAACAAAGCATGAAAATCCAAGTGCCTGGGTGACAGAGAAGAGAGTGGGAAAAGAGGAAACAATAAGACTGAGAAATGCATGAAGGCTGGGGTGACTTGAATTGAGATGACGTGGGGTAAAAAAAAATAAAAGTGGTATTTGTTAGATGCTTACTGTATGCAAGGCACTGTACTAAGCGTTGGGGTAGATGCAAGCTAATCCAGTTGGACACAGTCCCCGGCCCACAATCTAAATTCAAATTTTAAAGATGAGATAACAGAGAAAGGACTTGTCTGCTCTGTGACTTCATTCAGTCATTCATGAATGAATGGATTAGGACCCAGGTCCTTCTGACAGTTAATCAGGGAATTGTTTC
The DNA here is from genome assembly GCF_004115215.2 of Ornithorhynchus anatinus. Classification (NCBI taxonomy): domain Eukaryota; kingdom Metazoa; phylum Chordata; class Mammalia; order Monotremata; family Ornithorhynchidae; genus Ornithorhynchus; species Ornithorhynchus anatinus. The sequence goes on from NC_041730.1 coordinate 92,537,419, forward strand.
AGGAGATGGTGGAGTTTTCAAAAGGGCTCCGAAGATGGGGAGAATAGAGAGATCATTCAGTCGGCACTTAGCACCCTCACCCTAGTCCCATATGAATTCAAACCTAAAACAGATCTTTCTTCTGAAAAGCAATTCATGAAAATTCAGCCCGTCCTCTACTTACGGGAAGCTTGGCACAGTCCTTTAGTGAAAGCTTAACTTTTTTTTTAAAAAAAGTAAGCAAATAAGGCAGTTTAGAAGTGCTTTTAGAGTACCTACCTAGTTCACCACTCATGATTTCCTTCATGACTTCAAGAGTACCACAGAAGTTTGTATTTAAATACACTTAGTGGGAAAATTCTTAAATGAAAATGCCTTCTTCTCTCGTCTCTGTAATGAACTACCCGGGTTTACTTGACTGTGTTTTTACTGCACCGAAAACGCTGAGTCGATGCTGTATTTTCATTGTTTTCCTAAAGGAAGACTTTTTGAAAAAGTAACCTTCATCTAGCCAGTGAAGAAACAAGTTGGAGTCCCTGGCACCGCAAAGACAACTTCCCAGGTGTGAACTTTCTCACAGTCGCCAAGAAGCGGCCGTGGATAAAGCCCGGCCTGGGACTCGGGGGGACCTGGGTTCTAATCCTGATCCTGCCACCCCCCTGCCGTGTGACCTTGGGTAAATCATAATAATAATGTAATGATGTTGGTTTTTGTTAAGCGCTTACTATGTGCAAAGCACTGTTCTAAGCAGTGGGGGAGATACAAGGTGATCGGGTTGTCCCTCGTGGGGCTCACAGTCTTCATCCCCATTTTACAGATGAGGGAACTGAGGCACAGAGAAGTCAAGTGACTTGCCCAAACTCACACAGCTGAAAAGCGGCGGAGCAGGGATTTGAACCCATGATCTCTGACTCGGCGCTTCTTCTCAGCGCTGCTTCTCAGCTGCTTCATATGACTTCTTAACAAATGCCACAATTATTAAATGGTACAGGTTGCTCTTGGACTTGAGTATTTGGTATTCAGGAACCAATTGTATCATAAAATGAAATATAAGTTGGAACCAGTTTTCTCATAGGAACAATAGTATAATGGGGTTTTGGATATTCAACTTAGGTTCTAAAGATGACTTTGTCCAAATTTGCCTATTGATGTACTCAATTAGATGCATAGTTAAAAAAAATAAAAAACGGTGGTATTTGTTAAGCGCTTACTATATGCAAAGCACTGTTCTAAGCGCTGGGGGAAACAAGGTGATCAGGTTGTCCCAGGTGGGGCTCACAGTTTTAATCCCCATTTTACAGATGAGGTAACTGAGGCACAGAGAAGTTAAGTGACTTGCCCAAAGTCACACAGCGGGCAAGTGGTGGAGTGGGGATTCGAACCCATGAAACTCTGGCTCCCAAGCCCGGGCTCTTTCCACTGTACCACGCATTGGATCAATCAGTGGTATTTTTTGAATGCTTACTGTGTGCTAAGTGCTTGGTAGAGTACAGTACAATAGAGTTGGCAGATTAGATAACTGCCCTTAAGGAGTTTACAGTCCAGAGGTGGGGACAGACTTGTAAATAAATTACAGATAGGGAAAACTGCATAAAGTTATCTGCATAAATGCTAGGGGTGGGGTGAGGTGATTCAGGATGGAGGGAAAGTAGAGTGAGGAAATGAGGGATTATTCAGGGAAGGCCTGAATAATGTGATTTAGAGGAGGGCTTTGAAGGTGGGAAGAGTGATGGACTGCTGGATATGAAGTGGGGAGGGAGCAGACTAAGTTTATTGTGGGCAGGGATTGCGTCTACCAACTCTGTTGTATTATACTTCCCCTAAGACTTAGTACAGTGCTCTGCACGGAGTAAGCGATCAATAAATGCGATGGGTTGGTTGACAGAAGCGGGCAAGGGGTCGGCAGTGAAACCGGAAGCATTCGAGGTACGGCGAACAGGGTGGCATTATAAAGGAGCAAAGAGTGCAGTCTGGGTTGTAGTAGGAATCAGCAAGGTGGGAAGGGGAGGTGTGATTGAGGGCCTTTAAAGCTGACGGTAAGGAATTTTTGTGGGATGTGGAAATGGATGGGGATCCAGTGGAGATCACTGAGGAGTGGGGAGTTGTGGGCAGAATGTGTTTTTTTTAAAGAAAAAGTTATTTGGAGTAGGGTGAGACTGGAGCCAGGGAGATCAACAAGGAGGCTGGTGGAGTAGTAGAGGTGTGTATTAATACTGAGTTGGTCCACATTCGAAGGAAAATGGACCGCGCTGGGGAAATAATGCCGAACAGTTGTTTGGCACATAGTAAGCGATGTCTATTAACTTCCGCGTGAAGCAAAAACTCACTCGGCTTCAAAGCTATCACCTTGCCTCCCTCCTATCTCGCCTCCCTTCTCTCCTTCTACAGCCCAGCCCGTACACTCTGCTTTTCTGCTGCTAGCCTCCTCAAAGGGCCTCACTCTCGCCTGTCCCACTGTCGACCCCTGGCCCACATCCTACCTCTGACCTAGAATGCCCTCCTTCCTCGCATCCGCCAAACTAACTCTCTTCCCCTCTTCAAAGTCCTACTGAGAGCTCACCTCCTTCAGGAGGCCTTCCCACACTGAGCCCTCCCTTTCCCTCTGCCCCTCCTCCCCTCCTCATCACCCCTACTCCCTCCCCCTGCTCTCCCTTCTTCCCCTCCTCACAGCACTTGTGTATATTTGTAGATATTTATTACTCTATTTTATTAATGATGTGTATATATCTATGATTCTATTTATCTATTTTGATGCTATCGATGCCCGTCTACTTGTTTTGTTTCGTTCTGTTGTCTGTCTCCCCCTTCTTGACTGTCTACCCCACTGTTGGGTAAGCTTTGTCTCTATCTGTTGCCTAATTGTACTTTCCAAGTGCTTAGTACAGTGCTCTACACACAGTAAGCGCTCAATAAATACAGTTGAATGAATAAATACCATTATTATTATTATTATAAAGTTGGAAACCGAGCACTCTGCGAATGAGGGTCAGATCCCCTATTCCGCTTGGAATTGTTTCAAAAAGAAGGCATCTACCTATTAATTCTCACCTGGACAGGGACCACAAAGCAATGTGGAGGCTGTGGGAAGCAGCCTGGCCTAGCGGATAGAGCATGGGCCTGGGAGTCAGAAGGTCAAGGGTTCTAATCCTGCCTCTGTCACTTGTCTGCTGTGTGACCTTGGGCAAGGCACTTCATTTCTCTGTACCTGTCACCTCATCTGTAAAATGCAGATTGAGATTGTGAGCTCCACATGGGACTGAGTCCAACGCGATTGGCTTGGATCCATCCCAGCGCTTAGTACAGTGAGAAGCAGCGTGGCTCAGTGGAAAGAGCACGGGCTTTGGAGTCAGAGGTCATGGGTTCGAATTCCGGCTCTGCCACTTGGCAGCTGTGTGACTGTGGGCAAGTCACTTAACTTCTCTGTGCCTTAGTTACCTCATCTGTAAAATGGGGATTGACTGTGAGCCCCATGTGGGACAACCTGATTCCCCTGTGTCTACCCCAGGGCTTAGAACAGTGCTCTGCACATAGTAAGCGCTTAACAAATACCAACATTATTATAAGTAGTAGTAGTATTATTACTACAGTGTCTGGGCATAGTAAATGCTTAACAAATACCATCATTTTACTTGAATTTTTTGTGAGCGGGAGGAGACTTGACCCTGAGGCAGTGCCAGACCAGCTTTCAGGGAGGCTGCAAGAGGCTACCGGTATAACTGGTGTCAGTCTAGCTTCTTCTTTTTCTCTTTTTCTTTTCTTTTCTGGGGGTGGACCCTGGCAGGACCCCCACCTCTGGCCCGAACCTGAGGCCTGTGGGCCTCGCTTCGCCAAAGGCTGCAAGATGAGCCAGAATCTGACTTGCTGCTACAACTTGCTTGGCGCCCTCCTCCCTCCCCACATGCAGAACACACACAACGGACAGGATTTTCCAGGTGTCTTCGACCTGTTTGTCTCCATTTTCCTCCATGAGTCAAAGGTTTTTCATTTTGTTTTTCTGCGCTTTTATCCCCGTGTCCTCTTTCATTCCTTCACTTTTCTTTTCCCATTTCCCCCTAGTTCCGCTGAGACTTCCGACCCCCAACCCTGTGCCCCTGGGCCTGGTGCCATAAAAGTGAGCTAGAGTTGGACGGTTCAAACCGGTGTGTTGTAAAGCTGAAACGGGGTGTGGATTTAAAAACTAACAATTTAAAACAACACAAAATGTCTTATTTTGAGGACTGCCTATACCTCGGTTTCGGGGAGACGTGCAGTGTTTCAGAAAGCACGTGGATGTAGCAGCAAACTTGTTGGCCTCTAAGAAATTTTTAAAAGCCCAGCAAGTCCTGGGGGCCCTGTGGTCTCTCCAGCTGGTACCCACCTGGATTTAATAATAATAATTATGGCATTTTTGTTAACTATATGTCAGGCACTGTACTAAGCGCTGGGGTGGATACAAGCAAATCCAGTTGGACACAGTCCCCTGTCCCCCATAGGGCTCACAGTCTCATCCCCATTTTACAGATGAGGTGACTGAAGCACAGAGAACCGAAGCGACTTGTCCAAGGTCACACAGCAGACAAGTTGCGGAAATGGGATCGGAACCCACGACCGAACCCGTGGCACAAATGCCTCGCACCGAGCGGAGCAGCCAGGGCCGGGTCCTGCAGAGCGCGCAAATCCAAAACTCTCCATTCGTTCTAGCGAAGGCTTTCCGAGGCATCTCACCCTACTCCGGGAGAGAAGTGCGGAAGTGGGAACAATGCAAGGGTGGGGGGGGAGGGTGGAAGAAGGGGAAATATCACACCATTAAGAGATCCGTTGTTTTATTTTATTTTTTTCTTGGTTTGTTTTCCTCCTCCGCACAAAATGAGCCGGCTCCGCCTTCCAGGGAAAGACTAGGTGGTTCCAGGAAATTCTCAGTGTGTGTCCCGTTTAACCGACTCCAGCGGTGCCAATGTGCTTCCCCTCCCATCGTCGACGCGGGAAATCTTGGATTGTCACCCAGATGGCCCGCGGAGGTGCCGGGGGGTTTGAGTGGGTTTGTGCCAACTGGCCACCCGGTCGGCCGTCCAGCCTGCGTTTTTCTCCGGAGCTCGGGGCGCTGGCTTTGCATGTCAGGAAGGATGGGTTGGATGGGAGCTGGGTTCCCTCGGAGGAGGATGGGACAAGTTGGAATACAGGGGCAGGAAAAGGGATGTTCGGCTAGTTCCTCAACCGGGATCGCGCAGGGAGAGATTTTCCTGTCGGACGCTATCAGCGCCGGGAGCAAGGTCTTGCAGTGATGGTATTGGTAAAGCCCTTACTATAATAATAATAACTGTGGCATTTAAGTGCTTACTATGTTCCAGGCACTGTACTGAGCGCTGGGGTGGATTCAAGAACATCAGATTGGACCCACCCAGATTAGAACCCTTGACCTTCTGACTCCCAGGCCTGTGGTCTATCTACTACCCCCTGCTGCTTCCCAAACTACACGTCGAGCTCGTGGCTTAGTGGAAAGAGCCTGGGCTTGGGAGTCAGAGGCTGTGGGTTCTAATCCTGGCTCTGCCACTTGTCAGCTGGGTGACTTTGGGCGAGCCACTTCATTTCTCTGTGCCTCATTTCCCTCATCTGGAAAATGGGGATTCAGACTGTGAGCCCCACGTGGGACCATCTGATTACCAACTTGATTACCTTGTATCTACCCTAGGACTTAAAACAGTGCTTGGCACATAGTAAGTGCTCAACAAATACCATTATTGTTATGACTATTATTATGTTGCTCGTTAAGCGCTTACTATGTACCAGGTGCCGTACTGAATGCTGGGGTAATCGGGTTGGACATAGTCCCTGTCCAGCGTTAAATCCCCATTTTGACAGATGAGGTAAGTGGGGCACAGAAACGTGAAGTGACTTGCCCAAAGTCACAAGCAGACAAGTGGCCAAGCCGGGACTAGAACCCAGGTCCTCCTGACTCCTAGAGCCGTATTTTATCCACGAGGCCACGATAAGAGAAGCAGCGTGGCTCAGTGGAAAGAGCCCGGGCTTTGGAGTCAGAGATCATGGGTTCGAATCCCGGCTCCGCCACTTGCCGGCTGTGTGACTGAGGGCAAGTCACTTAACTTCTCTGTGCCTCAGTTACCTCATCTGTAAAATGGGGATTAAGACTGTGAGCCCCACGTGGGACAACCTGATTCCCTTGTGTCTACCCCAGCGCTTAGAACAGTGCTCTGCACATAGTAAGCGCTTAACAAATACCAACAAATACCGACATAATAAATCACCTTTTTACTTAGCGCCACGCCTCTTCTTCCCTCTCCGGCAGCGCCACGCTCTTGGGTCAACCACCCATTTTACCAACTTTAAAATGGTATTTAAGCGCTCACTATGTGCCATATGCTATACTAAACGCTGGGGTAGATACAAACTAATCAGGTTGAACAAAGTCTACATTCATTCAATTGCATTTCTGGAGCACTTACTGTGTGCCAAGTACTGTACTAAGCACTTGGGAGAGTACAATATAACGAACACATACCCTGCCCACAATGAGGTCACAGTCATCGGGCTTGTAGTCTTAATCCCCATTTTGCAGATGAGCTAATTGGGGCTCAGAGAAGTGCAGCGCCTTGCCCAAGGTCACACAGCTGACAGTTGGCAGGGCAGCACTCAATACCCAAGTCCTTTTGATGCCCAGGCTCTATCCACTAGGCAACACTGCTTCTCCTTTGCCAGTGCGCCCTACTGATTGCTACTGGTGGGCAGGGAATGTGTCTATACTCTCCAAGCGCTTAGTACAGTGCTCTGCACACACTGTAGTATGTAGTGTAGCAGAGCTCTGCTGGCTGTTAGCCAACTGGTGGTTGGCCTGCCCCCGCCCCACAGAGGCTGGGTGCCTGGCATCCTTTGGCCCACGTTAAGACCGCTGGCGATGCTGGCCTCCCTCTGCCCACCCTGTCGTGACTACTGGTGAGCTTGGCATCCCTCTGCCCCCCCTGTCGCGACTGCTGGCAAGCCTGGCATCCCCCTGGCGCTGTCGTGATTGCTGGCAAGCCTGGCATCCCCCCGGCATCCCTGTTGTGACTGCAGGCGAGCCTAGCATCCCTCTGGCCCCCTGCCGTGACTGTTGGGGAGCCTGGCATCCCTCTGGTCCACTTGTCATGACTGCCGGCGAGCCTGGCATCCCTCTGGCGCTGTTGTGATTGCTGGCAAGCCTGGCATCCCTCTGGCTTCCCTGATGTGACTGCAGGTGAGCCTGGCATCCCTCTGGCCCCTCTGTCGTGACTGCTGGGGAGCCTGGCATCCCTCTGGCCCCTCTGTCGTGACTGCTGGGGAGCCTGGCATCCCTCTGGCCCTCCTGTCGTGACTGCAGGCCAGCCTGGCATCCCTCTGGCCCGCCTGTCATTCATTCATTCATTCAATAGTATTTATTGAGTGCTTGCTATGGGCAGAGCACTGTACTAAGCGCTTGGAGTGAACAAGTCGGCAACAGATAGAGACAGTCCCTGCCCTTTGACGGGTTTACGGTCTAATCGGGGGAGACAGGCAGACAAGAACGATGGCGATAAATAGAATCGAGGGGAAGAACATCTCATAAAAAGAATGGCAAATAAATAGAATCAGGGTGATGTACATCTCATTAAACAAAATAAATAGGGTGGTGAAGATATATACGGTTGAGCGGACGAGTACGGTGCCGAGGGGGTGGGACGGGAGAGGGGGGAGGAGGAGAGGGAAAGGGGGGAGAAGAGGGTTAAGCTGCGGAGAGGTGAAGCGGGGGAGGGTAGAGGGAGCAGAGGGAAAATTCATTCATTCATTCAATAGTATTTATTGAGCGCTGACTATGTGCAGAGCACTGTACTAAGCGCTTGGAAGGAACAAGTCGGCAACAGATAGAGACGGTCCCTGCCCTTTGACGGGCTCACGGTCTAATCGGGGGAGTCGGACAGACGAGAACAATAGCAATAAAAAGGATCAAGGGGATGAACATCTCATTACAACAATAACAAATAAATAGAATCAAGGTGCTGTACATCTCATTAACAAAATAAACAGGGTAATGGAAATATATACAGTCGAGCGGACGAGTACAGTGCCGAGGGGATGGGAAGGGAGAGGGGGAGGAGCAGAGGGAAAGGGGGGAAAAGAGGGTTTAGCTGCGGAGAGGTGAAGGGGGGAGGGGGAGCAGAGGGAGCAGAGGGAAAAGGGGAGCTCAGTGTGGGAAGGCCTCTTGGAGGAGGTGAGTTTTAAGTAGGGTTTTGAAGAGGGGAAGAGAATCAGTAGGGCGGAGGTGAGGAGGGAGGGAGGGAGGGAGGGGAAAAGGGGGGAGCTCAGTCTGGGAAGGCTTCTTGGAGGAGGTGTCGTGATTGCGGGTGAGGCTGGCATCCCTTCTGCTCCCCCTTTTCCTCTCCCGGGGGGAAGGAGGAGGAGGAGGAGGAGCCCCCTCCCTCCCGCGCGTGCACGCCATTCCCCCCAGCCCCGGCGGGGGCGCGCACGTCCCTCCCGCGCGCGCCCCCCTTCCCTCCCGCGCGCGCCCGTGCCTGGGGCGGCAGACCGCGCGTTTCCGGTCGGGGCGCGCGCTCGGGAGCGAGCGGGGGGCGGGGGCGGGCGCGCCCCCGTCCGTGAGGGACGAAGCACCGCCCACACTCCCGCCCCGGCCGGAGGCGGGGGCGGGTCGGGAAAGGGGGGGCTCCGCCGCCGCCGCCGCCGCCGCCGCCCGCCCGCCCGCCTCGCCCCGGGACTCGCCCGGACCCACCGAGAGGCCGGGAGGGACCCCCGCCGGAGCCCCCGCCCGCCTCCCCTCCCCTCCGCCCGCCCCGTCGCAGGGCAGCCTGGCGGGAGGCGGACGGACATGGACGAGTAGCGGCCCCGAGGACTGTCCGGGTGAGTGCGGGCGGTCGGGGGGTTCGGGGGACCCCGGGGGGTCGGGGGGGGCGCCGCTCCTCCCCGCCGGGCCCGGCCTCCCCCGCCGCACGGCCCGGGGCCCCGACCGCCCCCCCCCAGGACCGGTCCCGGCCCGCACACGCATTCATTCATTCGTTCACTCGTCATTCAGTCGTTGATCGAGCGCCGACTCTGTGCGGGGCGCTGGGCTGAGCCCCTTGGAATGGCTCATTCGGCGGCAGATCAATTCGTTAATTCATGTTGATATTGCATTCATTCATTCACTCATCCGTTCACTCATTCATTCACTCATTCAATCAGTTATCGAGCTCCGACTCTGTGCGGGGCGCTGGGCTGAGCCCCTTGGAATGGATCATTCGGCGGCAGATCAGTTCATTGATTATTGTTGGTATTGCATTCATTCATTCACTCATCCATTCACTCATTCGGTCATTTATTGAGCTCCGACTCTGTGCGGAGCGCTGGGCTGAGCCCCTTGGAATGGCTCATTCGGCGGCAGATCAATTCGTTACTTCATGTTGGTATTGCATTCATTCATTCACTCATCCATTCACTCATTCAGTCGGATTTACCGAGCGCCGACTCTGTGCGAAGCGCTGGGCTGAGCCCCTGGGAACGGACAATTCGGCAGCAGATCAGTTCGTTAATTCATGTTGGTGTTGCATTCATTCACTCATGCGGTCGTATTTTGAGCAGTGACTTTGTGCAGAACGCTGGGCTGAGCCCCTGGGAATGGCCAGTTCGGCTGCAGATTAATTCGTTAATTCATGTTGGTATTGCATTCGTTCATTCACTCGTTCAGTCATTTATCGAGCGCCAACTATGTGTGGAGCGCTGGGCAGAGCCTCTTGGAATGGCTCATTCGGTGGCAGATCAATTCGTCAATTAATGTTGGTATTGCATTCATTCGTTCACTCATTCATTCACTCATCCATTCACTCATTCAGTCATTTATTGAGCGCCGACTATGTGCGGGGCGCTGGGCTGAGCCCCTTGGAATGGCTCATTCGGCAGCAGATCAATTCGTTGATTATTGTTGGTATTGCATTCATTCATTCACTCATCCATTCACTCATTCATTCACTCATTCAGTCATTTATCGAGCGCCGACTATGTGTGGGGCGCTGGGCTGAGCCCCTTGGAATGGCTCATTCGACGGCAGATCAATTCGTTGATTATTGTTGGTATTGCATTCATTCATTCACTCATCCATTCACTCATTCAGTCATTTATTGAGCGCCGACTATGTGCGGGGCGCTGGGCTGAGCCCCTTGGAATGGCTCATTCGACGGCAGATCAATTCGTTGATTATTGTTGGTATTGCATTCATTCATTCACTCATCCATTCACTCATTCAGTCATTTATTGAGCGCCGACTATGTGCGGGGCGCTGGGCTGAGCCCCTTGGAATGGCTCATTCGGTGGCAGATCAATTCGTTGATTATTGTTGGTATTGCATTCATTCATTCACTCATCCATTCATTCATTCAGTCGGATTTGTCGAGCGCTGACTATGTGCGGAGCGATAGGCTGAGCCCCTTGGAATGACTAATTTGGCAGCATGATCAATTCCTTAATTCATGTTGGTATTGCATTCATTCATTCACTCATTGCCAATCACTCATTCAGCCGTCAGTCGGATTTATCGAGCGCCGACTATGTACTGAGCGCTGGGCTGAGCCCCTTGGAATGGCCAGTTCGGCTGCAGGTTAATTCGTTAATTAATGTTGGTATTTCATTCATTCACTCAGTCATTTATCGAGCGCCGACTATGTGCGGAGCGCTGGGCTGAGCCTCTTGGAATGGACAGTTCAGCAGCAGATTAATTCACGAATTAATGTTGGATTCCATTCATTCAATCGTATTGATTGAACGCTATGTGCAGAGCACATAAGGGTCTGCACTATGTGCAGAGCACTGGACTAAGCGCTTGTGTGCCCAGCGCTGGCGGAGGTACAAGGGCATCGGGGTGTCCCCACGTAGGGCTCACGGTCTCCATCCCTATTTTAGTAATAAAAATAATAATATTTTAACTTTAATAATAAAATGATGGCGTTTGTTGAGCGCAGACTATGTGCCAAGCGCTGTTCTCAGCTCTGGGGGTGATCCAGGGTCATCAGGGAGTCCCACGTGGGGCTCCTAGTCTTAATCCCCATTTAAATAATATCAATGATGGCATTTGCTGAGCGCTTACTGTGTGCCAAGCGCTATTCTTAGCGCTGGGGGAGATCCAGGGTCATCAAGTTGTCCCCACAAGGGGCTGACAGTCTCCATCCCCATTTCAATAATAATAATGATGGCGTTTGAGCGTTTACTATGTGCCAAGCGCTGTTCTCAGCGCTGAGGAGAGGTCCAGGGTCATCAGGTTGTCCCACGTAGGGCTCACAGTCTCCATCCCTTTTTTAATAATAATAATGATGGCGTTTGTTGAGCGCTTACTATGTGCCAAGCAATGTTCTCAGCGCTGGGGGAGATACAAGGTCATCAGGTTGTCCCACGTAGGACCCGCAATCTCCATCCCTATTTTAATAATAAATAATTATGGCGTTTGTTGAGCACTGACTATGTGCCAAGCACATTTCTCAGCGCTGGGGGAGATACAAGGTCATCAGGTTGTCCCACGTAGGGCTCACAGTCTCCATCCCTATTTTACAGATGAGGTAACTGAGGCACAGAGGAGTGAAGTGACTTACCCAAGGTCACACTGCTGACAAAAGGCCCAGCCGGGATTAGAACCCATAGAATCCATTAGAACAGAGAGAGAGACCATCCCTGCCCCACAACGGACTCACAGTCTAAAAGGGGGAGACAGACAACAGAACAAGTTGTCAGGCTACAATACCATCAAAATAGAAAAATAGAATCATAGATATATACACATCATTAATAAAATAGAGTAATAAATAATATATACAAATATACACAAGTGCTGCGGGGAGGGGAAGAGGGTAGAGCAGAGGGAGGGAGAAGGGGCAATGGGAAGGGGAGGAGGGGCAGAGGGAAAGGGAGGGCTCAGTCTGGGAAGGTCTCCTGGAGGAGGTAAGATCTCATTCATTCATTCAGGGGTATTTATTGAGCACTTACTGTGTGCAGAGCACTGTACTAAGCGCTTGGAATGTACAGTTCGGCAACACAGTCCCTACCCCACACAGCGGGCTCACAGACAGACAGCAAAGCCAAACAAGCAGGCCTCAATACCATCAAAATAGATAAAGAGAATCATAGATGTAGACATATTAATAAAATAGAGTAATTAATATATACAAATATACACAAGTGCTGGGGGGAGGGGAAGGGGTAGAGCCGAGGGAGGGAGAAGGGGGAATGGGGAGGGGAGGAGGGGCAGAGGGAAAGGGAGGGCTCAGTCTGGGAAGGCCTCCTGGAGGAGGTGAGCTCTCAGTAGGTTTTTGAAGAGGGGAAGAGAGTTAGTTTAGAGGATGTGAGGAGGAAGGGCATTGCAGGACAGTGGGAGGACGTGGGCCAGGGAAGAACGAGGCCCAGTGAGGAGGTGAATCTCTAAAAACCCTGCCCTCCAAAGGAGCCACCCACCTTGGACCGATCCTTACTAATCATCGTCGGATTTCGTCATTCATTCATTCAATCGTATTTATTGAGCGCTTACTCTGTGCAGAGCGCCGTACTAAGCGCTTGGAATGGACAATTCGGCAACAGATAGAGACAATCCCTGCCCATTGACAGGCTCACAGTCTAAAAGGGGGGAGACAGCAAAGCAAACCAGAACAAAACAAGACAACTTCATCGAGATAAATGGAATCAAGGAGATACACACCTCATTAACAAAATAAATAGGGTAATAAATCATATATACAAATGAGCACAGTGCTGAGGGGAAGGGGGAAGAACAGAAGGACAAGGGGGCTCAGTCTGGGAGGGCTTCCCGGAGGAGGTGAGCTTTCAATAGGGCTTTGAAGAGGGGAAGAGAGTTGAGTGACAAGCGCTGTTCTAAGCACTGGGGAGGGGGATGCGAGGTCGTCTGGGTGTCCTTCGTGGGTCTCCTGGCCTTCATCCCCATTTGGTAGACGAGGGGACTGAGGCCCAGGGAATAATAATGATGATAGTATGGGTTAAGCGCTTACTATGCGCTAAGCGCTGGGTGGGGGCGATACAAGGTCATCAGACTGTCCCTCTTGGGGCTCCCGGCCCTCATCCCCATTTGGCAGACGAGGGGACTGAGGCCCAGGGAATAATAATGATGATGGTATTTGTTAAGCGCTATGTGCCAAGCACTGTTCTAAGCGCTGGGATGGATAAGGGTCATCAGGTTGTCCCACGGGGGGCTCCCAGTGTTAATCCCCACCTGAGGGAAGCGAGGCCCTGAGAAGTGAAGCGGTTTGCCCAAGGTCACACGGCAGACCAGTGGCAAGACCCACGTCCTCTGCCGCCCAACCCCGGGGGTCTTGCCACCAAGACACCCTGCTTCCCTGTCGAGCGTGAAGGTCTTAACACTGAGCTGAACGCTTCCTCCATGCGCCCCCATCCATCCTATTTATTAAGATGCCTACTAAGTGCGGAACACTGGACTAAGCGCTGGGGAGATGGAACCACTCTTTTCTCCACGGCTTAGGGAAAACTGGATAATCAGTCGTACTTAGCGGGCACTTACTGTGTGAGGAGCACTGTGAGCGGAGTGACTTTGTGTCGTTGGGATGGGGAACGACCCCAGACTGTGAGCTCGCTGTGGGCAGGGATTAGTTTATTGTTGTATTGGACTTTCCCAAGCGCTTAGCACAGTGCTGCGCACCCAGTAAGCGCTTAATAAATACGATTGAATCATTCTGCCCTCCCCTCTCTAGCCGCATCCTGGCATGCTTCGGTCAGAAACCAAGGTGGGAGGAAAGAAATCCATTTATTTCAAACCCTTTTATTTTCTCCAGCATGCTTGGTGATTGAAATGGATTTATCCTTTAGTTCTTCAAAAAGACAGTCTTAATTAGGCTGTTTACATCCCTCCCTCTACTCTGCCCCCACAGCATTTGTGCCTATTTGTATATATTATTTATCGCTCTTTTTATTTTATTAATGATGTGTCTATATCTATGATTCTATTTATCAATTTTGATGGTATTGAGGCCTATTTGGTTTGTTTTGTTGTGTGTCTCCCCCTTTTTAAGCTGTGAGCCCGTTGTGGGGCAGGGATTGTCTCTATCTGTTGCTGAATTGTACATTCCAAGCGCTTAGTACAGTGCTCGGCACATAGTAAGCGCTCAGTAAATACAACTGAATGAATGAAATCCTTACCGTGTGCCAAGCCCTAAGTTAACACGGGAATAAAATGCAAGATATGTTATCAGGCAAGATTTGGAGGCTTTTGTGGGACAGAGATTGAGATAGGAAACTGGGGATGTTGGAGAATTTTCGAACCGGTCGCTTACTGGGACGAGAGAGTGTCCCGAGTCTCTCTAGGAGTTGATGTAATGTGGACTGACATTTATTCAGTCATATTTATTAAGCGCTTACTGTGTGCAGAGCACTGTACTAAGCGCTTGGGAAAGTACAACCATCAACAGTGGCTTTCCCTGCCCACAACGAGCTCCCAGTTGGAGGGGGGAGGGAGACATCAATACAGATAAATAAAATTGCAGATAAATACATCAGCGCTGTGAGGGATGAGTCTCAGAGACTTGCTAATTATTCGGGAGAGGAAAGACTTCTTTGATTTCCGAAATTATTTTTCTAAGTCGCCTAAGCAGTTTAGAGTTATTTGCCAGTAGTGTGAAAGGAGCTGAAAAATCCCAAGCCCTGGTGTCCTACGGAATATATTTTCAGCAGGTAATGGCCTACCAGGTATCTCAGCCCATGACCTTTCATTAAAGGGGAGTTAATATTCCAGTGGTGTTTAGTACAGTTAACTCTTAAAACTTTGTTTTACAATATTTAAAAGTCTCTTGCATTCCAGCCCCCAAACAAAAGGGTTTGGGATATGTCTTGCCGATACGTGCAGAGGGAAAAAAAAAAACCTGCAGCATTTTTGTAAAACATGGAAATCAGCGTTTCTTGGTCTTTTCTGCATAATTTTATATTTCGTTTTCTGACCATTCGATTTACATGGTGTCTGGAATTCCAAATTATATCATTATAAATATAGGGTACACATTTGCTAGGTATTTTGTAAAGCAGGGCTACATTCAGTGTGGCGATGTGGTGACGAGAACTAAGATGAAAAATAACTCTGGAAACATTGAAACCTATGGCATTGCTTCTTTGTCCTTGCAAAAGATAACTAGCATCGTTTTGGATACTGTGAGCTCGTCGTGGGCAGGGGACGTGGCTATCAACTCTGGATCGAACAGTCCCAAACATTTAGGACAATGTTCTGTGCAAAGTAAGCGCTCAATAACAATAATTATTGTATGTGTTAAGCGCCTACTATGTGCCAGACACTGTACTAAGCAATATAATACCATTGATTGCCATGACTGCTCCCCTCCCCGCCACCCACCTTTCTCAAGCCACTTTGCTTTCAAAACGCTGAAAGCTTAATCTTTGGGTTTATCTCTTGTGCTTCTGGGAATGTGAAAATTGCTGCAATACAATAGATTTACAGATCCCTTGTGTGGCATCTATGTTAGGTTCTCATTCTTCACATTGAAGATAACATTTGCCTTCGGTATAAACATTTAAGTCTGCAAGGGAGAAAAAAAAATCACTGGGCAGTTATCAGTAAAAAGGAGAGTTGAGACAATCCTTTGGGTCATCAGTGTACATATTAACAGATTTGTGCTTTTAGTTGAATTATCCAAATTTCCTCAGCCCTTCATTTTGCATTGCCTGTATAGATCTTGCTATTAATTATAATGGAAGGATTCTTTATGCTTTTTGAATCAGGATAAATTTGTTTGAAGTATACTTAACAGTTTTATTTTTTTTTTCCTTCCAAGGCATATTATACTTTTGTCAGATTTGCATAAGCTTACAGGATATCGAATCGGACAGTTTACTGAACTGTGACTTACTAGAACAAGATGTGCTTTTAGATAGGGTGACTCCAATAGTTGATATATTTTTTTCTTTTTAAGGAAGATCTAAGTTATTTAAACGTAAGGTTTACAGAGACTCTCATGTCCTGCTGGCTGTTTTCTGATTAACTTAATTAGATGATGTGATCTAGTAATTAGACAAAATAAAGCTCTAACATAGTGATTAAAAGAGGAATGTGCGTCTTCATTGGTAGGTAACATGTGGAAACTTGTGGCATTTCTTCTCCAACATTTAATCTGCTGGTTACTTAATTTTTTATTTTTAAATAATATACATGGATCTAATTTATTGTAAACTGAAGGTTTGGGAAAAGGAAAGATTTTGACTGTTTATGTCAAAGGTGAGGGTAGGAATTAGATTTGAGTATTCAAAATCTCTTCCCTGGATGCAGTCATATAGACCTGTTTCCTCCCCCCTCCACCCTCCCATTGTTCCCCGAATTAGGGATTCCTTACACACTTGTCGTGAGTGATAATCCTGCATCCTGCACCAGTGAACTAGGAAAATGAACCTATGGCATGGACCGTAAAACAGTGAGTGCCCAGTTTTGGTTTGAGGGTTACACCCAAAGGGAGGACATCAGTGACTCACTGTTAGCCTGGGGAATCAATCAGTGTTTTTTGTGGAGCACTTACTGAGTGAAGAAAGAACTCCTCCTCTTCCCACCCAAACCCTGTCCTTCCCCAGACCTTCCATCACTGTGGACAACACCATCATCCTCTCTGCCTTACAAACTCATAAACTTCTTATCCTCGGCTCCTTTCTCTCAATCAGTCTGCCAGTCAATCCTCAACTCCTCACTCTTTGAACTCTCACATTCATTCTTTTGCTAACTCTTTTCAGTTTATCTTCCACAGTATTTCCTGGATCTACCTCCCCACCAGCCAATCCCTCAAAATATTCCTCCTAGACTACTGAATGATTCTCTTCTCTGTACTAAGTGCTTGGCAGAAGAGTTGGTAGCATGATCCCTGCCCACCAGGAGCATAGTAGAGAGGGGCAGACAAACATGGAAATAAATTACAGATAGGGAAAACGGCAGGGTAAAATTATCCTCCCTTTTTTTTTTCATTTTATTAGGACTGGTTAACTCTCACTACATGCCAAGCATTGTACTAAATACTGGAGTAAGCCGGTTGGACACAATCCCTGTTCCGCTTAGGGCTCACAGTTTTTAAATAGGAGAGAGTACAATTTAATCCCCATTTTACGGAGGCACAGAGAAGTTAAGTGACTTACCCAGGGTCACAGAGTAGACAAAGTGGCCGAGCCAGGATTAGAACCCAGGCTCTGACTCCCAGACCCGAGCTCTATCCACACTAGACCACCCTGCTTCTCACGCTGCTGTTTGAGTGAGGCATTTGTTGTAACTGAAGTAGAATAGGGATTCAAATTTCAGAGCATCTTACTGCTGATGTAGTTGGGGGGATTAGTCATTGTAGACCATTAAATGATTTCTCTCAGCAGTTTATGATCTGTATTATTGGACAGAAGTGGCATGAATCATAGCAAAATACAAACGCGTGGAAGGATGTGACCCCATGACCTAGTGTAGCAACTAACACATGGAAGCGGCCCTGAGTTTATGAAGCCTTGAGAGCTTCCGCCGTGTCCTGAGGAGGCTGCAATATGGGAGTGCAACAGAGGGAAGGTAGCCTTGTAGCCTGTAAGAGTCGAAGTCAGTGCAGATAATTCTATATTTTGACTAACGATCTCGACCGACCCCAAAGTGCTTGTCTCTTCCCAAAGATGAGCAGTTTACTATCTAAAAACAATGCTATTTCATTCATTCATTCATTCAGTCGTATTTACTGTGTGCAGAGCACTGTACTAAGCATTTGGAATGTACAATTCAGCAACAGATAGAGATAATCCCTGCCCAACAATGGGTTTACAGTCTAAAAGAGGGGAGACAGCAAAACAAAACAAGTTGGTATCAATACCCTCAAGAGAGACTTGAGAAATAGTAGTAAGTCTTCTGTTGGAAATGAAATGAGACACGGGACCCGAAAACCTGCACAGACACTGGATTATGTGCCAGTGATGATGATGGTATTTGTTGAGCGCTTACTCTGTGCCAAGCACCGTTCTAAGCACTGGGGTAGTTACAAGGTTGATCAGGTTGTCCCATGTGGGGCTCATAGTCTTAATCCCCATTTCACAGATGAGGTAACTGAGGCCCAGAGAAGTGAAGTAACTTGCCCAAAGTCACACAGCTGATAAATGGAGCCGGGATTAGAACCCATGACCTGACTCCCAAGCCTGTGCTCTTGCCATGCTGCTTTGCTTGCCAGTGACTTGCACAGGACTACTTGTAGTCTCTTTCCTCCATGTCACTCATTTTCCTGCTTCAAACTGAATCAGGACTAGAGTCCTGTTCTCTCGATTCACAGAACAGTGGACTGCAGAGTGGAGTTAAAACCACAGTGACTGTCTTTTTTTTATTAAAAAGTAGATGTTTGATTAGTATGTCCCCAACTTGCATTATACTAGGTCTGACTTGAGACCCGGCCAAGTTTTTGAGCTTCCTGTTCCAAAATTGTATTATTAGCTGTAATGAGGGTATTGGCTATTTGGTGTCTCACTGCCCCTGAAGGTGCTGAAGTCCGTAGGTGAAAGGTGTTGTGTACAAGCATAAAAATGGGAGCCTAGTGTTTTGTGAGATTTGAAAGTAATTGGGTTCAATTTAGAAATTAAGTTGTGAATTGATCTAAAGTTGTCATCAAAGTATTTGAGTGTCTACTCTGCTTAGCATTTGGGAGTCTACAGTAGATGTGGGAGACACAATCCATGCCCACAAAGAGGTTAGTCTGAGAGAAACAGACACTATTTGTAGATGAGGAAGAGGTTATTAAACAGTATGTCCCTTGGAGGCTGAGAGGGGAAAATAGTTGAGAGAATGGAGCCTCTAGAGAAAGATTTCTGGAGGACATGGGGTTTTAGAAGGGCTTTGAAAATGAGAAGAGCTAAGATATGGTGGATTTGAAGGGGGTAAGGAGTTCAGGAAAAGGAGATGAGAGTTGGGAACAAGACACTTGGGAAGCACAGTGGTGTAGTAGAGAAAGCATGGGTCTCTGAGCCATAGGACCTGAGTTCTAATCCAAACTCTTCCACTTGCCTGATGTGTGACCTTAGGCAAATCACTTAACATCTCTACATCTCAGTTTCCTCAACTGTGAAGAAGGGAGTCAGTACCGGTTCTCCCTCCTATTTGATTTTGAGCCTCCATGTGGGACAGTGATTGAATCTGGCCTAATTAACTAGTATCTATCCTAGCACTTACAACAGTGATTGGCACAGAGTGAGCACTTTAACAAATACCATTTTAAAAAAAGGCACAGAGGGAAGGTTTTCTTAGGAAGAATGGAGAATGTGGGCTGAATATAGTAGAGCGAAATGGAGATAGCTGATGGGAGTGTCTTAAAGCCAATGTGGTCAGGAGAATTTTGAGGAATGAAGAAATGTGTGCAGAATGAAGTGTTAGTGTAGCCTGTGGAAGAAAACCTGAAAGAAGTTAACGGACTGAATGTGAGAGTTGAAAGAGTGAGGGGTCGAGGATAATGCCATGGTTACAGGCTTTGATTAGAAAGATTGTTGGTGTTAACTGAGTTGGGTGTAGTTAGGCGGAGGCGATTTGTGGAGGAAGATGGATTCAGTTTTAGCCATAAGATGCTGATGGACCATCCTTGTGGAGCTGTCTTGGAGGCAAGCAGAAATGTGAGAGTGCCGAGAAGGTGAGATGATTTGGGAGCATTCCACCGAAAAAGGCTGAATCCATGGGAGCTGTCAGTCCCTGAGAGATTGAGTGGAATATGAAAAGATAAGGGGGCTCAGAAGAGAGCCTTGAAGAACACCCACAGTTAGGGAGTGAGGCAGAAAGAGACAGAGTGAGCTACCTGAGAGGCAGGAGAAGCCCAGAGAGAACTCTTGTGTAACTAAGATTAGATAGTGTTTCCAGGAAGAGTGTGGTGTCTTGGGAAGGGCAAGGTGGCTGAGAGGTCAAGGAGAATCGGGATGAATACAGACAGTTTTGAGATGAACAAATGTTATCAGCATGGAATTTTTCCTGAGAACTGAACAAAAATTAAAAAAAAATCAGTTCTTTTTATGGAATTTCAGTTTTTTAAAAGGAGACCTGAAGTGGTGTGTATAAATTCTCCCCCCACCCCAATGTGGTGATGTGGGGGATGTTCTAACTCACATATGTTTTTTTCTTGGCAGAGTGCTTGGCAGAGTAAGTAATCTTAAGAGAGAGTTCAGCTGTGCCCTTTTTTAAAAGGAGATTTCAGCCACACTTAGAGCATTTTACTTTATTGAACTCAGATCATTTAAGTACCTTGTAGCAATAACTACCATAAGTGGGTTAAATATCCATAAAATATTTATAGAACGGTATAAACAACTTGTCAGTAGCTTCTACTGAAAGTATATTAAAGGTATTTTTAAGAGATTCTGTCCCTGTGGTTGTTACAGGAATTTAATTGATTTTTTTTTTAATCAATCAAATAAGGGATTCCTGAAACTAGATCTATACTTCTTGATAAATACTGTTGTATTAGCATGAATAATGTTGAACTTGGGTAATTTTTTCTTTTTTCTTTCCTTTTCTTACAGTCTTGAACCATTTTAATTAGTAGTGTATGTTAATAGGGCTCAAGGACGTCGGGCCTGAAAGTAAAGGTCTTGAAAGTAAAGGTCCTAAATTATGCAGAAAGCAGAATTCCAATCTTTAGTGTTAAATGTTTCAAGTAACTCTGAACTCTCCCAAGAGCTTAGTACAGTCTTGTAGTACTGATTGTGTAATTTGAGAGATCTTGGGAAAGTAGTATAATAATGGTTAAGTGCTCACTATGTGCCAAGCACTGGGGGTAGCTACAAGCTAATCTTCTCAGACACACTTCCTGTTCTGTACCTGTTCTCCCTCCTACAGTCTGTGGGAGGAAGAGCAGGTGTTCCTTTTACAGCTGTGGAAACTGAGGCACAGAGTAGTTATGTGACTTGCTCTAGGTCATACAACAGGCAAGTGGTGGAACTGAAATTAGAACTCAGGTATTGTTACTCTTAGCCTTGTGCTCTTTCACAAGACCACACTGCTCTAAATTTATCATGTTAGGTAAAAGTTTTTCTTCAAAATTTCCCCAAATGGTCTTTTAGTTTAATCAAGTACTAATCCCTAAAGTTGCTTAAAGGTGCCCTTTGCACTAGCGATAGCCTTATGCCCTTCCTCCTCACATCCCCCAAACTAACTGTCTTCCCCTCTTCAAAGCCCTACTGAGAACTCACCTCCTCCAGGAGGCCTTCCCAGACTGAGCCCTCCTTTTCTTTCCCTCTGCCCCTCCTCCCCTTCCCATTCCCCCTACTCCTTTCCTCTGTTCTACCCCCTTCCCCTCCAAACAGCACTTGTGTATATTTGCTTATATTATTTATTACTCTATTAATGATGTGCATATATCTATGATTTTATTTATTTTGATGGTATTGATGCCTAATTACTTGTTTTGCTGTCTGTTTTCCCCTTTTAGACTGTGAGCCCATTGTTGGTCAGGGATTATCTCTATCTGTTGCCGAACTGTACATTCCAAGCGCTTAGTACGGTGCTCTGCACACAGTGAATGCTCAATAAATATGAATGAATGAATGAATGAATATCTGTCCCCAAATTGGCTTATGTACACACACCCTTGGAGGCATGCAAAGCAAGAACACTGAAAATCCTTGAGGAGCCAGATGGAATAAATTTGTCACTCTTTCAGGCTTTGCTTCTCTCATCACGTTTCTGCCTATCTCTGAAAAAAAAAAGGAACATTTGAGGTGACAGTGGGGTGTCTATCAATAATGGCTATCTCTTCCTCCCCGACTCATTTTCTGTATTCTTCCATTTCTTCTGGGGAGGGCAGTTGTATGTCTTGCGTATGAATTTAAGGCCCTGAGGTGAAATGGCTAGGAGAGGTACCATCACTTACCCTTGTCTGGGGAGTAACAATCTTTCTGCTATACTCTGCATAGGTTACACTGTTGTTAAAGATTTGGTCTCAGACTTTTAAGAAAGAATCACGGTGATGAAAGGATTTGAGACGAAATCTTGTGTGTTCCAGGTCTACTGAGGACCAACAAGGGGAATTGAGCTTAAATTTAACTGGGAGAAATTTCACTTGGACATAATACA
Source organism: Ornithorhynchus anatinus (assembly GCF_004115215.2). Classification (NCBI taxonomy): domain Eukaryota; kingdom Metazoa; phylum Chordata; class Mammalia; order Monotremata; family Ornithorhynchidae; genus Ornithorhynchus; species Ornithorhynchus anatinus. The sequence goes on from NC_041730.1 coordinate 92,559,425, forward strand.
GAGTTGACTTGGAGGGTGATAAAGCTCCCTGGCAGAGGTGGTGAGAGAAGAAAAGATGAGTGGTTTCTGGATGGAGGGCTGGAACTGTGGGATAGTTTCTCAAGATCAGTGGGAGTTGGACTCATTGAGGAACATGGTTTAGTTGAAGAGTCCCAAGAAATCTCTGGGACTGATGGTTGGCTCTTTTTCCTGTTATCTGAGAGGGGGAGAGAAGAAAGGTGGGGCATGAAGTGAGAGATTGCTGCTAGACTCCTAGATAATGAGGTGAAAAAGTGATTTTCCATCATTCAGTCATATTTTTTGAATGCTTACTGCGTGAAGCGCACTGTAGTAATTGATTGGGAAAGTCTAATATAACAATAAGCAGACATGATCCCTGCCCACAACAGGCTTACAGTCTAGAGTGAAAAAATGACTTGGTTGATTTTTTTTTTCTCCTACCACTGTTTTTTGTTTTTTTTAAATCAATCCATGGCAGTTGTTGAGCACTTATGTGCAGAACACTGTACTAAACTCTTGCGAGGCTACAATACACTAGAGTTGGTAGACATGATCCCTCCCTTCAAGGAGCTTACTATTTCTTAGTCACAAAATTGACAGCAAACATACTAACAATTGATATGCCAAAAGCACAGATTCTGCTGTTATTACATTCTACACCCCTATTTCAACCAAAATTTTCACAAGGTGCACTATTGACTATAAGAGATTGGGTGAGACTTTGTGGATGATAACTAACTCATCTCTATTGGCGAAGCATTTCCAATCAATAAATAGTATTTCTTGAGCATTGTTTAGATACTACTCCCTATCAAGTGCTTGGGAAAGTGCAATAGTAATAATAAGAGTTATATTTCTAAAATGCTAAGCACTGGGGTAGGTGCAAAATAATTACAAAATGAGAAGCAGCGTGTCTCAGTTGAAAGAGCCCGGGCTTGGGAGTCAGAGGTCATGGGTTCGAATGCTGGTTCTGCCACTTGTCAGCTGTGTGACTGTGGGCAAGTCACTTCACTTCTCTGTGCCTCAGTTACCTCATCTGTAAAATGAGGATTAAATGTGAGTCTCAGGTGGGACAACCTGATTATCCTGTATCTACCCCAGCGCTTAGAACAGTGCTCGACACATAGTAAGCGCTTAACAAATACAGTCATCATTATTATTATTAGGTCAAACACCATCCTGGTCCCAGGTGGGACTCACAGTCTAAGTAGGAAGGACAGCAGGTATCTTGTTGTAACTTCACAGATGAGGAAAACTGGCATAGAATTCACAAGGTCACACAGCGGGCAAATGAAGAGGGGCAGTTAGAACCCAGGTGCTCTGACTCCCAGGCCCCTGCTCTTGATGTGCAAATAAAGAATGCCTGCACTCAAAGTTTAGAGTGTAACTGGAGGAGTGGGGGGTTACCTTAATAACTTAGAGAGCCTAGGATGTTGGATCTTTGTCGGAGAAGCAGTAAGCTCTGTTCAGTGGCTTCTTTGATGATTTAGTCATTCAGCTAGCAGCTGACCACGTGATTCTCTTTCTTCATCTGCAGCCGTATTGAATACAGAGCGTGATGTCTAGGCAACTGAAAATATAAAGTAGCAGTCAAAATTCCAGTCTTTGCCTTGAAATTTATAATCTAGTGTCCCAGCTCCATAAAGAATCCACTACCTTGGCAGTGAGAATGGCTTTGTATAAATTCGGTTCATGTATTAAAGTCCAAAGGGATAAAGGTCAACATTGAAGAAAAAAAATTCCGGGTGTGTTTTGCATTTGGGTTTATTTATTTATTTTTTGCGTGAGACTTGACTCATCTTTAAAGCTGACAATTTTGGTTTCCCAGAAATGTGTTTCTGGCTCAGAATAATATTTAAGTGGAATTCTGGAAACTGTCTCTGTAAGATTTGTGACAATGTATATAAAGTAGGCTGCCGAACACCATTTCAGATTAAATACACCATTCAATAAAAGTAAATTCCGTGGTATTTCAATTCTTTTTATCGTAAATAGTATAATTCTTAGAGTGCCGCACCTTCTATCAAGCACATTTATAGCATTTACTTTACTACCACCTTCTGGTAGAAAAGTCTGGATGAAGGGCAGTGGGTGAAACTCATATCTATTTAAGTCTCTCTATCAGTCTCAATCCACAGTGAAGTATTGCTTCCTGTTTTTGGTAAAAAGTGAATCTAGGGAGCATCTGTTACTGGTAATCAGGTACCAGAGAAAAGGGTGCTTGTAAAATTACAACAATGAAGTATTCTTTTATTTTTTCTTTAAGGAATTAGGTCTATTATTGTTTTTCTCAGGTATAGGTGTCAGCGAAGATAGAAATCTGAGGAAAATGTCTTAAGCATCTAAGTTAATTGCAAAAACTAGTTTAGAGATCTTAAAGACCTAGAGAAACAGTGAAATTATATATTATAGGAGACATATTCATGTCTGGCCCTCTAGACTGTAAACTCGTTATGGGTAGGGAACGTGTACACCAGCACACAGTAAGTGTTCAATAAATATTGATCGACTGATTGATGAGCAGTGTGGCCCTACAGTGGAGAAGCATTGTGCCTGATGGTTAGAGCCCGGGCCTGGGAGTCAGAAGGACGTGGGTTCTAACCCCAGCTCAGCCACATGTCTGCTGCGTGACCTTGGGCAAGTCACTTATCTTTTCTGTGCCTCAGTCACCTCATCTGTAAAATGGGGATTAAGACTGAGCCCTGTGTGAGACATGGACTGTGTCAACCTGATTAGCTTGCATCTACTCCAACGCTTAGAATAGTGCCTGACACGTACCGAGGGCTTAACAAATACCATTGCGGGGGTGGGAGGAGGAGGGAGAAAGTGGACTAAGGGGGTGTCAGATTGCTTTCTTTGAGTGAAGGGTTAGTGAAGATTGGGATATCCACGGTTAAAATGACAGCCCTTTTATAGTGCAAACAGGCATGAACACACTATTAATATGGAAGAGAATGTTGATCGCAAGTCTTCAGCCACACTCCATGCGTGGATGGGGCCTTGCAATCAGTAACATTATCTTTGAAAACAAAGGACATATTTTTTGTGTGTATTTATAGACCTTGCGGAGTGTTTGTGTGCACACACTGCATTGTTTAATAGGCGGTCCGGACTCTCACTAGGCAACAGAAGCCAGTGCAGTGATTCTCAGACTTTTTTGAGGGGGGCCCTCGATCTCTTTCTGCTGACAATACAATTGGACAGATTTTTTTTTAAGCCAAGTTTCTTTCAGCAGTGGACTTTGGATAAATATAGCCAAAGAAGTTTTTTTCAAATCCACAAAGAGAAGTCTACTCAATTTCCCTAGCACTTTTAAATTTCAATTTTCCAATATAATTTTATAAGAAAGTCATTTAGGACATTACCGCAAAGAAATTCAGTTTCAAGAAATCCATGACAAATGCCTTGATTTTTTTCCAAGATATTAAAAATTTCCTCTATCCTAATTCTTAAATAAGCTTCCCTCTAGTTTTCATTTTTTTCTTAAAGGGGCAGGAAATGATCACTGCCTTAGTGCATCAATTTAAAAAATATTAAAGAAAAAAGTATTTAAGGGTATAGTATAATTTAATTTTAAAAAATTTTTGGGTGTGCAAAAATTAGTTCAGCGTATCTGAAAGGGTCATACAAAGATGTGAATATTTTTAGTTAAAGGTACTCTTTCCCTATACTATTTTGTTTGTATTCATTTATTTCCTGTGGCTTTCTACTTATTTAGTGTGGTTGGGTTCTAGATTGTGTGATTTCACTCCTGGTTATTGCGAATGGAACAAACTGGCAGCAACACAAAAGAAGCTTACAAATCCCATAAACTGCCGGGAAGTGACACCTAAGGGGTGTTATCCTCTCCTGCGTATCTCCCGCCATTCCTTTGGAGGTTACCTCCAACTGGTCCTCCTTTTCTTAAATCCAATAGATCACAACTCTCTCCATACTTGGGGCCCTCCTAAAAAAAACCCATTTCCTCTAACCAGCCTTTCCAGATGAGTTTCCCGTCCCCTCAAGCTGTTTCAATCCATCAGCCATCTCTAGCACCTACAAACTATTAGAGAAGCAGTGTGGCTCAGTGGAAAGAGCACGGGCTTGGGAGTCAGAGCTCATGGATTCTAATCTCGGCTCTGCCACTTGTCGGCTGTGTGATTTTGGGCAAGTCTCTTCACTTCTCTGTGCCTCAGTTATCTCATCTGTAAAATGGGAACGGAGACTGTGAGCACCACTGGGACAACCTGATCGCCTTGTATCTCGCCCAGCGTTAGAGAAGCAGCGTGGCTCAGTGGAAAGAGCACTGGCTTGGGAGTCAGAGGTCATGGGTTCAAATCCCAGTTCAGCCGCTTCTCAGCTGTGTGACTTTGGACAAGTCACTTAACTTCGCTGTGCCTCAGTTACCTCATCTGTAAAATGGGAATGAAGACTGTGAGCCCCACGTGGGACAACCTGATCAGCCTGTATTCTCCCCAGCGCTTAGAACAGTGCTTTACACATAGTAAGTGCTGAACAAATGCCATAATTATTGAGAAGCAGCGTGGCTCAGTGGAAAGGGCCCGGGCTTTGGAGTCAGAGGTCATGGGTTCGAATCCCGGCTCTGCCACTTGGCAGCTGTGTGACTGTGAGTAAGTCACTTCACTTCTCTGTGCCTCAGTTCCCTCATCTGTAAAATGGGGATGAAGACTGTGAGCCTCACGAGTGACAACTTGATGACCCTGTATTTCCCCCTGCGCTTAGTACAGTGCTCTGCACATAGTAAGCGCTTAACAAATACCAACATTTAAACTTATAATAATAATAATGGTATTTGTTAAGCGCTTACTATGTGCCAAGCACTATTCCAAACGCTGACGTACATACAAGCTAATCAGGTTGTCCCACGTGGGGCTCACAGTCTCAATCCCCATTTTACAGAAGAGGTAACTGAGGCACAAAGAATAATAATAATTTGGTATTTGTTAAGCGCTTACTTGTGCCAAGCACTGTTCTAAGTGCTGGGGTAGATACAAGGTAATCAGGTTGTTCCACGTAGGGCTCACAGTCTTCATCCCCATTTTACAGATGAGGTAACTGAGGCACAGAGAAGTGAAGTGACTTGCCCGAAGTCACACAGCTGACAAGTGACGGAGCTGGGAATTAGAACCCACAACCTCTGACTCCCAAGTCTGTGCCCTTCCCATTAAGCCACGCTTCTTCAGCATCCTGATTTAAAAAAAAAAATTAGTCAAATGTGTATTCAATTATTTAATGATAAATACTTTTTTCCACGATTCGTGTAGGCTGCTGATTATTAGGGAATGTCACTACTTGATTCTGAGCTTCCCAAGAGTCCAGAGGAATGCACTGTACCAAGTGGGTGCTCAAACACCGCTTCTCTCTGGATTTATGAGGTCCCCAGGGAGCAGAGAACGCACAAGCAGCAATGTCCTGCTGCTTGCCGCATTCTCTCCTCCAGTCCTTAGGGATGGTTCTTTTTTGTGCTTTGACTGTCAATCAGTCAATCGGCTTACTATGTGCAGAACACTGTACTAAGTGCTTGGGACAAAAGATTGAGTTAAATGATTGGCCTCCAAACCAGCGTTTCTTAATGGCGCTTCTTGGAGCTACAGAATTGAGCGTGATTCTCTTGAAAAACTATGGTGGCTCTTGTTGGGATCACCGTTTATCTTAGGGTGGCATTATTTTGAAAATTAGGCTCCTCTATTCCCTAAACCCATAGGCCTGATGATCAACTTCTCTCCCTCTAGACTGTAAGCTCACTGTGGGCAGGGAGCGTATATGCTAAATCTGTTACATTTTACTCTCCTGAGTGCTTAGTACAGTGCTCTGCACATAGAAAGTGCCAATAAATATGGTTGATAAACTTCCCCTGACTTCTCAACCCACCCTCCCAGTTTTATTATTCGCCAGTGGGCACCTTTCCCTTCCTAAACTATGCACTTGGTCCTTGGTGATTCACTGGCCGAGTTTGGGATGCTTCCATGTCTTTGTAGACCGCAGGGCTCAATACTTAGGTTAGTGACTATTTTGGAATTTCTGGAAACCGCATTTCCACCTAAATGTACTCTGTGAGCAATCAGCTCCCATTTCTCTTAGTGAGCACATGCTTTCTAGAGACAGAGCACTCTCTGCACTGCAGCCTGAGTAACTCCTACACCTGTGCTTTGCATCCCTCTGAACAATGCTCTGCACACAGTAAGCACTCAAGAAATATGATTGAATGAATGAATTGCTCTTAACCTTCTTCATCCTGCCCCTTCTTTAATGAGACTCACAATCTAGACTTGGTAGATAGAATTTGGGCATTGACTTGCTAAATCAACTAATTAGTAGTATTTATTGAGTGCTTACCGTGTGCAGAACATTGTACTAAGCACATCGGGATGGTATGATACGTTGAGGGTTTCTTTTGTTTTTCTCTAATGGTAATTTAAGCGCTTACTATTTGCCAGGCACTGCACTAAATGCTGGGGTATGTACAAGTTAAATGACTTGTCCAAAGTCACAAAGGAGACAAGTGGCGGAATGGAGACTAGAACCCAGGTCTTTCCGACTCCCAGGCCTAAGGTTATTAGCAGAGTTGGTCTGTGTGATCGCTGCCTACAAAAAACCTAGTCTCCCACTTAGACTTTACATTTCTTCTCCCACTTGCTTAGCTTTTTTTCAACATCTCTGGATTGATGGGCCGAAGTGCCTGTAAGGTGATACGATTTTGTTGGCTAACTGTGTGGTGAATATGCAGCCAGAGCTATCTAAACTTGTACTGCCTCGATACTCTGTGTATGAGAATTTCTAAAGTATTTCACATTGTTATAGTGCTCATTACCCTGTAAATTTTACGTAGTTCAATTTTTAACCTTATTAGGTATCTTTTTCAAGTACAGTGAGAAGCGGTTGAGTAATGTGCAAACTTGTAAAGAGGCTGAATACTTGCCATGTCTAAAATTACTTGGAATAGGATATATAAAGTTAAGGATTGGAAGTTTCACTACAGCTCTTAGAGCTTGCTTTCACTGGCAGCAACAGGGGAAACCCCTGGAAGTCTCATTTTGCTCTCTTCATAAAATTTATCTTTCCTGTGGTGGAACCATTTAGCTTCTGTGGTGGGGGTCAACAGGAACTGTTAATCAACATCGAGAAATGCCTTAATGCCATAAAAGATATCCTCCTCCCCCACTGAGTCCATTCCTAGAGTGGATGGACAAGCCACCCACTTCAGAGGAAAAGAGCCCAGGCCCTGGGAATCAGAGGACCTGTGTTCTAATCCTGGCCCTGCCACTTGCCTGTGGGTGACCTTGGACAAGTCACTTAATGTCTCTGTGCCTCAGTTTCCTCCTCTGTAAAATGGGGATTCAATACCTGTCCTCCCTCATATTTTGACTATGAGCCCCAATGTCGGGCAGGGACACATTGGACAGATTTTATAATCTGACCCGATTATTTTGTATCTAGTACAGTGCTTGGCACATAGTGTCTAACAAATACCATAAAAAAAACTTCAGAGACCATTGGTTTGAGACTAGAAGTAGGGGAAAAGGATGATGCTTAAAGAGCAAATCTGCTTGCTGCAGCAGCCCCTCCTCCTTGCATTTGTTCTGTCTCACCCTACCTTATAAGATGCCTTGCTTCCCCAAAATTAATTATAACCTTTCCTGGTTAGAGTGATGTTGTAAACACAGTAGCCACTTTAGAAATTAAATATTCAACCATAGTGAAATTGAAAACATAATGGCCTTTGCTCTATTTCTCCTAAACAGCTTTTTCAATCCAGGTAGTATTTTCAGTTTAATGACTTCTTTTTAATCAAGATTTTGCTGTAAACTCTTCCAAAGAACCAAATTTCTTTTAAGGGAGAGATTCATATTTTTTAAAAGCACCATACGATCATTCTCTGTCTGCCAGCAAAAGCCTGGACAAGTACTTGTACCATCGATCCATTGTATCTTGTATCTGACCCTACACTTAGAAAGTGCTTGCTCATAGTAAGTGCCCAATAAATACCGTCGTTATTAAACAGGGGAAAAGGGAAAACCTATAAAATTTTAAAAGCTTACACTGCTGTCCAATACAGTGAAGCAGCATCACCTAGTGGAAAGAACACAGGCCTGGGAGTCAGAGGACCTGGGTTCTAATCATGCTTTGCCACTTCCCTGCTGTATGGCCTCGGGCATGTCGCTTCACTTCTCTGTGTCTGTTACCTCGTCTGTAAAATGGGGATTAAAACTGCGAGCCCTATGAGGGATAGGGACTGTCAAACCCGATTTGCTTGTATCTACCCCAGTGCTTGGTAAAAATAATAATAATGATGATAATGGTATTTATTAAGCACTTACTATGTGTCAAGCACTATTCTAAGCTCTGGGTAGGGATGCAAGGTAATCAGGTTGTCCCACGTGGGGCTCACAGTCTTAATCCCCATTTTACAGAAGAGGGAAATGAGGCACAGAGAAGTTAAGTGACTTGCCCAAAGTCACCCAGCTGACAAGTGGCAGATCCGGGATTAGAACCCATGACCTCTGACTCCCAAGCCTGTGCTCTTTCCACACGTACAGTGCATGACACACAGTAAGCGCTTAACATATACTATATCTTTTTCTTCTTTCGAATGCTGGCTCTGCCATTTCCCTGTATTGTCCCCTTGGGCAAGTCAGACTGTAAACTCTTAGGCAGGGAATGTGTGTGTTTATTGTTATATTGTACTTTCCCAAGCGCTTAGGACAGTACCCAGTAAGTGCTCATTAAATATGATGAACTGCCAACTTCCCTGGACCTCTCATCTGTAAAGTGGGGATTCATTACCTGCTCTGTCACCTGTTTAGACTGCGAGCTGCATGTGCGACAGGAACTGGATCCAGCTTCATTATCCTGTGGTTTCCCTAGCTCTTTCTACAGTTCTTGGCACATAGTAAGTGCTAGATAAATAACACAGTTGCTATTATTAAGTTTGATCAATAGGAGGCATTTTTTGTACTTCTCCTGGATCATCAGTAAGAAAATCTTCTTAGTTTTGTTCTCTTTTTTTTAATGTTTCTGTTTCATTCAGGGGAATCCCTGTTTTGTCGTTTTTTTCCATTCCAGTGACACCACTAACTTATTGTATGTATCCTTTCCACTTTTTCTTTGTCTCACTTTAAAAAATAAAAAGAAAAAAATTAATGGGGTTTCCTCATCCAGTACCAGCATTTCCTATCCTTCTGTTCCCGTTGTTTTAGTTCATTTCAGTTCAGAAACTACCTTTCTGTTCTGTGGGCTGGCCTAATTTTCCTCCTTTCTCCTCAGCATGTGATCAAAGGGGAAATTCACTCCTTGTATAAAGGGCTTTACTGTAGTCTCTTGGATATATTCAGCATTTGCCAAGCGTTTTTCTCGCTCTTCCTAACTTCGCCACTGCTTAGGAGAAGGGTGTCAGTCCCAAGCTCTGCTTCTGGGATCTTATGTTGATTTTTTCTTCCCCGTATTTCTCTGACTGCGTTACTTTCTGAGGAGCAGGGTGCATAGCTTGGACCTTGGGACTCTTCTCTGACCTTAGCCCAGCAGAGTTGACTAAAGTTTGGGGAACACTACCCCAAACCTTATTTTATTTTTATTTTTTGGAAGATTTCCTAGTATGGCAGAGCTCTAAGAAGGGTGGCTGCTGACACAAAAGGGAGCATTTAAATATGCATTCAATCTCCATTTTCCTCTCTTCCCTGGTTGCCTAATACACAGTTGGGATTGGGGCGGGAACTTTGACATACACTTACTTGGAATATTCTCCAACTTTTACTTGGAGAAGCAGCGTGGCTCAGTGGAAAGAGCACAGGCTTTGGAGTCAGGCTTCATTCATTCATTCAATAGTATTTATTGAGCGCCTACTATGTGCAGAGCACTGTACAAAGCGCTTGGGATGAACAAGTCGGCAACAGATAGAGACAGTCCCTGCCGTTTGATGGGCTTACAGTCTAATCGGGGGAGACGGACAGACAAGAACAGTGGCACTAAACAGCGTCAAGGGGAAGAACATCTCGTAAAAACAATGGCAACTAAATAGAATCGAGGCGATGTACAATTCATTAACAAAATAAATAGGGTAACGAAAGTATATACAGTTGAGCGGACGAGTACAGTGCTGTGGGGATGGGAAGGGAGAGGTGGAGGAGCAGAGGGAAAAGGGGAAAATGAGGCTTTAGCTGCGGAGAGGTAAAGGGGGGATGGCAGAGGGAGTAGAGGGGGAAGAGGAGCTCGGTCTGGGAACGCCTCTTGGAGGAGGTGATTTTTAAGTAAGGTTTTGAAGAGGGAAAGAGAATCAGTTTGGCGGAGGTGAGGAGGGAGGGCGTTCCGGGACCGCGGGAGGACGTGACCCGGGGGTCGACGGCGGGATAGGCGAGACCGAGGGACGGTGAGGAGGTGGGCGGCGGAGGAGCGGAGCGTGCGGGGTGGGCGGTAGAAAGAGAGAAGGGAGGAGAGGTAGGAAGGGGCAAGGTGATGGAGAGCCTCGAAGCCTAGAGTGAGGAGTTTTTGTTTGGAGCGGAGGTCGATAGGCGACCACTGGAGTTGTTTAAGAAGGGGAGTGACAGGCCCAGATCGTTTCTGCGGGAAGATGAGCCGGGCAGCAGAGTGAAGAATAGACCGGAGCGGGGCGAGAGAGGAGGAAGGGAGGTCAGAGAGAAGGCCGACACGGTAGTCTAGCCGGGATATAACGAGAGCCCGTAATAGTAAGGTAGCCGTTCGGGTGGAGAGGAAAGGGCGGATCTTGGCGATATTGTAGAGGTGAAACCGGCAGGTCTCGGTAACGGATAGGATGTGTGGGGTGAACGAGAGGGACGAGTCAAGGATGACACCGAGATTGCGGGCCTGCGGGACGGGAAGGATGGTCGCGCCATCCACGGTGATAGGGAAGTCTGGGAGAGGACCGGGTTTGGGAGGGAAGATGAGGAGCTCAGTCTCGCTCATGTTGAGTTTTAGGTGGCGGGCCGACATCCAGGTGGAGACGTCCCGGAGGCGGGAGGGGATGCGAGCCCGAAGGGAGGGGGAGAGGACGGGGGCGGAGATGTAGATCTGCGTGTCATCTGCGTAGAGATGGTAGTCAAAGCCGTGAGAGCGGATGAGTTCACCGAGGGAGTGAGTGTAAATGGAGAACAGAAGAGGGCCAAGAACTGACCCTTGAGGAACTCCAACAGTTAAAGGATGGGAGGGGGAGGAGGCTCCGGCGTAGGAGACCAAGAATGATCGGCCAGAGAGGTAAGAGGAGAACCGGGAGAAGACAGAGTCCGTGAAGCCAAGGTGAGATAAGGTATGGAGGAGGAGGGGATGGTCGACAGTGTCAAAGGCAGCAGAGAGGTCAAGGAGGATCAGAATGGAGTAGGAGCCATTGGATTTGGCAAGAAGGAGGTCATGGGTGACCTTAGAGAGAGCAGTCTCGGTAGAGTGGAGGGGACGGAACGAATCCCAGCTCTGCCACTTGTCGGCTGTGTGACTGTGGGCAAGTCACTTAACTTCTCTGTGCCTCAGTTCCCTCATCTGTAAAATGGGGATTAAGACTGTGAGCCCCACGTGGGACAACCTGATTCCCCTATGTCTACCCCAGCGCTTAGAACAGTGCTCGGCACATAGTAAGCACTTAACAAATACAAATACCAACATATTACTTCTAAGGAAGAGGAAACAGTAACACTGTCAAGATCATCTTCTCAAAATTGACCAGAACACACACTTCATGGTACCTGATCTTCATCAAAGCCGTAGGTCAGAGAGCAACCCCTCTCTTGATTGCTTGACTCTACAACCACCTTAAATAATGATTTCATTAAGCACTAAGTATATAAGCACTGGGTTAGGTAAAAGGTAACCAGACGACAACTCTTGTCTCAGCCTGTGGAAGGGAGAACCAACTTTTCACTTTATAAATGAGAAAACTGCAGTCCCCAGCAGGCAAATGGCAGAACTGAAATTAGAACCCAGGTCTCTTGATTCCCAAGTCCCATGCTTTTTCCCAGAAAGGTAGAAAGATGAAATTGGACACCTCAGACACTTTATATAACTCACAATTTGCATTTGTTACCACAAAGGAGCTCTTCAAATCTGGTTTCTTCCTTCCTTTATTGGATATATGATGATAATTTGAGAAACATCATTCGAGCCTCAAGTCGCTATTTACCCAGACAATATGGTGTAGGATTTTTTAACTTTTGCCTCTTAGTCGTAGTTTTTTTAGGTAAGCCTGTAACTACAGCTGCTGACCTTGTTCCTGTAGAACACAGTTGGGCTGGTTTTTGGTCCAAGGAGAATTTGCTCAAGAAGGTCCTGGGCAATTGGAACGTTGCATAATAATATTCCCATCACCCCTCCTCTAAAAGCCATCTCTGACCCAACTCTACCTTTTGAGTCCCCGTGACTGGAAGTTTGGATATACTTGAATGATGTCTCTATCGTGATTTTTCTTAATACTTTCATTGTCCAGCATTGTTTCATGTTTAAATACAAGCTTTTTTGTTTGTTTTAAATCTGGCAAAAGGAAAGGAGAGTGATTTGCATAATTCAGGGGTGGCCAAGCCTCATGAAGAGCCACAAACCAAAAACCTATTATGGCCAAGAGTCACTGATCACAAATAATTCCTTTAGCTTGAGCAGACATTCCAGAGGGACAGTTGGCAAAGGAGACACAGGGACCAGGTGCTACACACACACCCTTTTCCTTTTCTCACCTCTTTAATCCATTTCCCATTTCTCTAGAAAGTTATTCTGTGCATTTTAAACACTCCAATGATTACCTATTCGTCTCCACAACAAGCACAAACTCCTTACTATCAGCTTTTAAGAACCCAATCAGATCCTTTTCCTCCCACTACAACCCAGCCCACTCGCTTTGCTCTCATAACACTAATCTATTTCCTGTGCCTCACTTTTCTTACAGTCAATCCCTTCCTCACTCCCTCCCCCTTTCGTATCCAACAGACCACCACTCTCCCCATTTTCAAAACCCTACTAAAACCACTACTACCTCCTCTAGGAAGCCTGCTCTGACTAACCTCTGCTATAACAATAATTATGGTATTTGTTAAGTGCCTACTATGTACCAGGAACTGTATTAAGCATTGGGGTGGACACAAGCAAATTGGGTTGGGCACAGTCCCTGTCCCACATGGGGCTCACAGTCTTAATCTCCATTTTCCAGAAGAGGTAACTGAAGCACAGAGAGGTGAAGTGACTTGCCCAAGGCCACACAGACCAGTGGCAGAGCTGAGATTAGAACCCATGACCCTCTGAGTCACAGGCCCATGCTCTATCCACTACTCCTTGCTACTTCCATAAAATGCTACAAAGACTTTTTTATGGTATTTGTTAAGTGCTGATCACCGCTTTCTCCCTTCTTTTGATTCATTCAGTCGTATTTATTGAGCGCTTACTGTGTGCACAGCACTGTATTAAGCTCTTGGGAAAGTACAATACAACAATAAACAGTGACGTTCTCTGTCCACAAGGAGCTTTCTATATCACCTGTGTATTTGCATTCACACCTCCAAACACTTTAATATCCATCCTACCACTAGAGCACTTATGTACAAATCCTTATATTATGTTACTTCCCCGATCAGTAATTTATTTTGTTTTTTCTCTCCCCACCACCTTCCACTAGATCAGAAACTCTCTGTGGTCAGGGATTGTGTCTACCAACTGTATGGTCTTCTTCCAAGTACGTAATACAGTGCTCAGTATATACCCTTGATTGACTTGGCCCATATGCTGGGGTGGGGTTTGGGAGGAGAGTTGCTGCCAATTCATTACCCACCACAGCCACAGCACGAAGTAAAAATAAAACATGTTAACTAGCTAATCATCTACAGTCGCACAGCAAGTGAAGAGATTCAGAAGGTTTAGAGAATGATACTTGGCATTGTTTGGATTCAGTTATTAAGGCAGGATTGTCTACTGATTAGTTTAGGATAACTTTTTCAGAGGCAACTAGAGGGCGAGCCCTTTTGGCTAATCCTATTAACAGAACAGCCTCAGTCAGAGGCTGTTTGCTTATCAGACTTGCAGATTTTATGGAAAGGCTCCAGGGAAGCTGCAAACCCAAAGCAGAGGACTTAACCACCCTAAATTGCTTCTTCTGGAGGGATCCACCAAGATTGCTTGGTGTGCAGGATATTCAGAGTAGCAGTCGATTTTCTTAAAATCAAACTCCTGGAGTGAGGGTCTAGCCATGTGGACAGGTGTAGCTAAAAAGATGTACAACCACCAATCCATTCATTCCACACTAGATGCAAATGCTAATGGTTTTTCTGTGTCTATTTTTAAATCTACCTCAGTTGAATGCCGTTTAAGGAGAGCAGTCAACGCTTCTGATTGTTGTGTGGTTATGGTTGTCTCCTAAAAGTAATAATAATAATTGTGGCATTTAACCAAGGGCTGGGGTATATACAGTTAGGTAAGACACGCTTTCTGTACACTTGGATCTGTACCCTTTGGGCATTTAATATTTATTTACCTCTAACCTGGTCAACCTGCAATGAAGTCATGGAACTATTTTGCCCCTTCATGTCGAATATCCTTCACTGGTGACGCTGATTCCGTTTCGCATGCAAGTTGGTTGCAAATCTCACAACTATATAGATGTGGCAGGCAGCTTTATGCCCGTAGTGTTGTCACCCTCTTTATTTTTGCTGTCAGTCCTCATTACTGTACATGAAACACTTGATAGTCACCCATATGTCATCTAGTTTATGTGCTTCAAGAGCACAGTTCTCAGCATCTATAGACTTTTGGATGACAGACAGATGAAATTCTTAGCTTCTCCCTTATGGTGTTTATCAAAGGCTTGTGCATGGCTCAGTGGCAAGAGCCCGAGCTTGGGAGTCAGAGCTTATGGGTTCGAATCCCAGCTCTGCCACTTGTCAGCTATGTGACTGGGCAAGTCACTTAACTTCTCTGTGCCTCAGTTTCCTCATCTGGAAAATGGGGATGAAGACTGTGAGCCTCACGTGGGGCAACCTGATTACCTTGTATCTCCCCCAGCGCTTAGAACAGTGCTCTGCACATAGTAAGCGCTTAACAAATACCAACATTATTATTATTATTATAATTATGAAGTGCTGGAGTGCCTACAAAGTTTTCTGATCAGACAGTCCCTGTCCCACATAGGTCTCCCAATCTATTTTTTAATCCCCATTTCAGAGATAGGAAACTGAGGCCAGAGATTGGTCCTGCAGCGGGCCAGTGGCAGATCTGGGACTAGAACCTGGGTCTCCTGACTGATTCCCATGCACTTTCCAGTAGGCCACACTGCCTCTGTATGTTGAAGTGTTCCCAATTTCAGTGCATTCTGAAACAAGCTCCTAGGTTCCTCGACACGGTCACAAGCCTGTGTAGAATAGATTGAACAGGCCTATACCTGTGACATAGTTTCAGATACAGCATTTTGAAATAAGAAGTCTGTGGAGAATTTGACTCTGCAGTATGCTTGGCATAACGTTTTGTTTTTCAGGAACGTATCTATAACCTATGCCATGTTTTCCTCACGGATAAATATATACAGTATTATATATTGTAACAGTTTGAAGGATGTACTTATATTCATTCAGTAGTATTTATTGAGCGCTTACTATGTGCAGAGCACTGTACTAAGCGCTTGGAATGTACAAATCGGTAACAGATACAGTCCCTGCCCTTTGAGGGGCTTACAGTCTAATCGGGGGAGACGGACAGACAAGAACAATAGAAGTAAATAGAATCAAGGGGACGAACATCTCATTAAAACAATAGCAAATA
Organism: Ornithorhynchus anatinus; assembly: GCF_004115215.2. NCBI lineage: Eukaryota > Metazoa > Chordata > Mammalia > Monotremata > Ornithorhynchidae > Ornithorhynchus > Ornithorhynchus anatinus. Next base: position 92,575,157 of record NC_041730.1, read on the forward strand.
AATAGAATCAAGGTTGCTTTGCTGTCCCGAACTCTCTTTAGGAAAATGACAAATGTGACTTAATTTCCTATCCTCTTAGAAACTGTACTTCAGTAGTATTTATTGAGCGCTTACTGTGTGTAGAGCACTGTACTAAATACTTGAGAGGTACAATATAACAGATTGGTGGATGTGAGCCCTGCCCAAAAGGAGCTTACAGTCTACGGGGGACGCAGATGTTAAGATGTAAATATAAGAATATTTAGGTAAGTGCTGTGGGGCTGGGGTGAGTATCAAAGTGCCTAAGGGGTACATAGTGCATTCAGTAAGTGCCCAATAAATTTATTTGCTTGATAACCAAGTGCATAATCAAAGACCAGCATAAGGTTCTGAAAACAGAAATTATAACCTAAATCAACAGTGAAAGTAGTTGGGCTAGTTTTGTTGCCTAAAGTGAATGAAATACCAAGAAAAAATATTTATCATAATAATAATAATAATGTTGGTATTTGTTAAGCGCTTACTATGTGCAGAGCACTGTTCTAAGCGCTGGGGGAGATGCAGGGTCATCAGGTTGTCCCACATGAGGCTCACAATCTTAATCCCCATTTTACAGATGAGGTAACTGAGGCATGGAGAAGTTAAGTGACTTGCCCAAGGTCACACAGCTGACAAGCGTTGGAGCTGGGATTCGAACCCATGAGCTATGACTCCCAAGCCCAGGCTCTTTCCACTGAGCCATGCTGCTTCTCTGGGACAGTTACCAAGGTTGGGGAGTGAGAGGAAAAGTTAATGGCCCTTAATGTTGATTTTCTTCCATGTACAATTTTTATCGCCAGAATAATCAGGGTTGGATGACTTAAAAGACGTTAATTAAATCAGGAGCTAAAATTATTTTTAATGGCATGGCTGAATGTGAAACAAGATTGACTTGATTTCTAGCTTCCCATATATTCCACAGCAATATGTTAAATTCTGTCATTGTATCATGTTAATCTGTGGTAAATATATGCTCTTCTCCATGTAAACACGTGCACCTGATTTTTTTCATAGGTTATTTTTCTAAATTATTGGAGGTAGTTTCAAAAATAAAGTTTCATATGTCTTTGCGTTTTAGGACTGACCCGTTTGTGAAGAACATTTCTCTTTGTGACGGACTGATAAAAAATGTGGAATAATTCAAGTTACCAATGGCTCTTGTCAATAATTCTTTTATGTTTAACAAGTCAGGTACATAGCCAGAATCAAGGTAAGTGTGTCAAATAAACTATTTCCTTTTTTTGATCACTTATGTATACAGAAAATTTGTTTTAGTGTTCATTAAAGTGATTAAAATTCCAGTTTCCTTAATTTGAAATCGACTTTTCACTCAGAATTTTGAGTGTCTAATATCAATCAATGGTATTTGAATGCTTATTCTGTGCAGCGCACTATTCTTAGTACTTGGGAAAGTATAATATGACCGAATTGGTAAACAGAATCCCTGCCCACAAGATGCTCACAGTCTACTGTTGTTCAAGGTGCTATTCTAAGTGCTGGAAAACATTGAATTAGATCCAGTTCCTAGCCCGAAGGTGCTTAAAATCTAAGAATAAGGCGAAAAGGGTTGGTAGTAGACATATAAGGAAAGATGATGAACATGGAATTGCAAGAAGCCTTCCCAGACTAAGCCTCTTCTTTCTTTTTCATTCATTCATTCAATTGTATTTATTGAGCCCTTACTGTGTGCAGAACACTCTACTCAGCACTTGGAAAGTACTGTTGGTCAACAAATTTCCTCTTTTCCCACTCCCTTCTGCGTCACCCTGACTTGATCCCCTGGTTCTTCCCCCGCTTCCCAGCCCCACAGCACTCATGTACTTATCTGTAATATATTTGTATTGATACCTGTCTCCCCCCATGTAGACTGTAAACTCACTGTGGGCAGGGAATTAGTCTGTTGTACTCTCCTAGTCACTTAGTGCTCTGCACACCGTAGGTGCTCAATAAATACAAATTAAGAATGAATGAACATAAAGAGCAAGGCAAATATAACGAGAGCTGCAAAACACGGTGGCTAAAGGACCAGTCTTATGCTCTCAGTGGTCGTGCACGATTATTCAGAGTCTAGCAGTCAGTCATGGTCATCCCAGTATTCTAAAAGTTTAGAAGGGTTCTTGCTGTACCCTCTCGACTCTGATCCCTCCTTCTCAATCTTTTTGCAGTCTCCTTTTCTGCCTCCCGGCCTCTGACTGGGCATCCCTTGAAGCTCAGTTCCAGGTGCCCATCTATTCTTCATCTAGAACTACTCCCTTGGAGAACTCATTAACTCCCATGGCTCCAACTACCATCTTTATGCAGATGATTCTCAAATTGACCTCTCCCCTGCAGCCTGCCTTCAGGCATTACATCCTGCCTCCAGGGCACCTCTAGCTGGCAGTCCCGCTCACCCCTGAAACTTCACATGTTCAAAATAGAACCCCTTTCCTTCCCACCCAAATTCTGTCTTTCCCATCACTATAGATTGTATCTTTAATGTCCTCATCTCACAAGCCCATGACCTTGGCATAATTCTTGACTCATCCCTTTCAACCCCCATATTCAACTGTCACCAAATCCTGTCAGTTTGACTTCACAGCATTGTTAAAATCCACCCTATCCATTCTAACTGCTACTACACTGATCCAAGCATCTATCATTTTCCACCTTTACTCCTGCATCGGCTTCCTCACTGACCCACCTGCCTCCTCTCTCTGTACTCTGTCCCGTCAGCTTTAAAGCACTCAATCAGCTCACCCTCTCCTACTGTACCTTCCTGATTTCCTTCTACAGCCCAGCTTGCACACTTTACTCCTCTTATACCACCTTGTTCACTGTACCTTGATCTCTATCTCACTGCCAACGCTTTTCCCACATCCTCCCTCAGACCTGGAACTCCCTTCCCCTCCATAAATGCCAAATGACCACTCTCTCCACCTTCAAACCCTTATTCAAATCGTATGTCCAAGAAGACTTTCATTTAGCCCTCTTTTCCCCTACTTGCTCTCCCTCCTACATTGTCTGTTATTTTTTTTAATTTTTAAAAATTTTTTATAGGTATTTGTTAAGCGCTTACTATGTATCAGGCACTCTTCTAAGCGCTGGGATAGATATAATAGGGTTGGACATAGTCCCTGTCCCGCATAGGGCTCACGGTCTTAAGCCCCATTTTGCAGATGAGGGAACTGAGGCACAGAGAAGTGAAGTGACTTGCCCAAGGTCACACAGCAGACAAGTGGCAGAGTCGAGATTAGAACCCATGACCTTCTGATCCCCAGGCCCATGCTCCATCAATTGTGCCATGCTACCTGACATACACTTGAATTAGTACCCTTTAAGCCCTTGATATTCACCCCACAACACTTACATGCATATCCATTACTTATTTGTTGATATCTATCTCCCCTCTATTGTGGAGAGGGAGTCTTTCTGCCTACTCTGCACACAGTAAACACTCAATAAATATGAGTGAACTTTGTTGTATTGTACTCTCCCAAGTGCTTAGTACAGTGCTGTGCACACAGTAAGCACCCAATAAATACCTGATCAACTGGAATAATTCATGGTGGGGGGCCCTGGTGATCTGAGGCGCCTGTCTTTGCATTGCAAGGTTGGAGATGCAGCTGGACCTGAAATTGCCGCTGTTTCTTCATTCTGCATGCTGGGACGAGGGAGGAGAGGGGCCCTGGATGGGGAGGGGGAAGTCCTCTGCTGCCTGTTTTTCAGTCTAGAGAAAAAATATGGAATGTTCTGTCACCTCATCTTTAAAATGGGAATGGAGCCTGTGAACTCCATATGGGGCATGAATTGTGTCCAACCTGATTTAGGTTGAATCTACCCCAGAGCTTAGTACAGTAAGCGCTTAACAAATGCCATTTAAAAAAAATGCTTCACAAATTTGCCTGTCATTACTTAAACAACAGTGTATCCATACCTGTAACTTACATGCACATTATTCTGATCTGTTTTACCCCTTTACCCACTATTCCCCACCTCAGTAACTTCCTTTCTCTTAAGCCCGTACCTCATTCTCGATTCTTCCATCTGTTACCTTGCTCCCTTATGCAGTTCCCCTGGCTTGGAACTACTTTCCTCCCCACATCAGACAAACCAAGGCTCTCCTCGCATTCAAATCCCACTTCCTCAAACTTTTCTCAATTTGCTCTCTCATCACCTTGAGACACATCTTGCCGTCAACCATCTCTAGTGCTTATAAACTTACTTAAAACCCGTACTTCTTCATCATCCCAACACTCAGGTATACACATATACTCATTTATTTTAACTGTTTTACTTATAAATATTTTTAGACTCCCTCTTTAGTATATAAAATCCTTGTGAACAGAGAATGTGTAACTTCTTTGTTCTTTACTTCTCAAGTGTAGTGTACCACACCATGTGGGAATTCAATAAGTGCTGCTGTACTACAGTGTCATGTTATTTGGCCTCAAACTGACTCACACAGTAGATACTCAAATACTAGTATGTGGAACAATGTACTAAGCATTTATGGAAAGAATAATAGTGGTAAAATATATAATCCCCGCCCTCAAAGAGTTTGAAATCTAATAGGGGACACAGGCATGAATTGATAGAAAGAGAATGGATAGATGGGTAAGAAGTAAATGCTTGAAGAGTATAGTGTATGGGTTACTACATAAGGGTTTTGAGTGACTGAACATTTTTAGAATTTTCTGAGGTGGTATTAGATGTGAGAGATGTGACTCTTCTCCCTCGGCTATATACATATATATATATATATATATATATATATATATACACATATATATATACACACACATACACGTGGGTGTGTGTTTGTGTGTATGAAATGTATAAACCAAACAAAACTTAGACCAGTGAAGAAAGACTGAACAAATAAACAACATGCTTTATAATGGTTCCACATTGCAATACAATGCCCCCTCCCTGTTCTGCTCCAAAATGTTATGGAGAGAGAGAGAACACGACAGACCCGAAAGGATGATTAATTAAAATTCCCTTGCCCTTTTCCATCTTCCCCTCCAGTTTGGTAACTTCCTGAAAGCCAGACTGAGTCGGGGAGAGGGATAGAAAAAAGATTGTCATCCTGTTTCCGTTCCATACCTAGGAAACCACAAAATATAAATAAGAAGGCTTTTGTAGGGACAGGCTAGACAGGCTCCTTATATAGATGAATATAGTCAGAAGTGTCTTTTTATACTCTATTAAAGTAATAAAACATGCACCATGACTTTTGTCTTCAGGAGCTCCTCATGATTTGAAGTGCGTAACACATAACTTGAAGGCATGGGACTGTTCCTGGAAAGCCTCCTCTAGTACAGATTTTGTCACTACTTATGAAGTTTGCACTGAAAACAGGTAATATGGATCCCTCTCCCCCCAACCCCCATAGGTTGAAAAGCCAAGTCTATAATTCATGCTTCAAAGGGTCTGTACTTTGTTTAGCCATCTCAAATTGCTGGAAAGGAGAAGGTGAGGGACATAAAGGGAGGCAGGAGAAGTAAATATGCTGATGGTTGGAATATTGTACAGAAGGACACGAAAATTTAGAATAGGAGAGAGCACGGTGGAGACAGAAGTTAAATATAAACATGATCAGTAGCAAATGGGGAGGGGGGCATAGCGTTGCTTGCTATTCAGAAATATAGAACACGAGCACAAGAATGGCCACCAGAGGCTTAAACTTGGAGTGAGAACCCTTTTTTTTTCCCTTAATGATATTTAAGCCCTTACTGTGTAGCATCTATCCTTATATCTAGGGTAGATATAAGCTAATCAAGTTGGACTTAGTCCATGTCCCACATGAGGCTCACAGTCTTAATCCCCATTTTACAGTTGAGGGAACTGAGTCACGGAGAAGTGAAGTGACTTGCTCAAGGTCACACAGCAGACAAGTGGCAGATGAGAACCCAGGACCTTCTGATTCCCAGTCCTGTGCTTTTTATCCAGTAGGCCATGCTTCTTTTTCTGTTCTTTGTACCTCGACTGCAGGGTAGAAAGTGGGATGTCTTAGTTTCTTTCTACTGGCAAGGGATTCTTCATCTTCCCTCATTCTGGGTAGGAAGTCATCGGGGTGAAAAGTATAGGGGAAGAAAGAACCTGTACCCTATTGAGACACTCATATGACAGCCACATGTAGTGTTTTTCTGCGGTCTTCCTGAGCAGCTGAGGCATGTCTGCAAATTAGGGTGGGATAGAGAGGATAAGATTTCCCTCTCTTCCCTCCCTTTCCCCTTGCTCCATATGCCCTTACCTCCACCCCCCACCTCTCCTGCAACTTGTTCTCCTAAATCAAGATTTGGAAATATGTGACCCGCATACTCCAGCCACAGGATTTTAAATAGTTTCATGGCTACTTGAAGATGTGGCTCTGTCCCCTTGTTCTGGGTATTTTTTCATGCTTTCCCTGTCCAAACGGTGTTCGAATTCCCCCATTATCAATCTTCATCTTGGGAAAGGGACCTCTCTTGGACCATCTCTCAAGACCCTGTGTTTAGTGCTCTTTTTGCTCAAGGTGACATCTTGAAATACCCATGTCTCCAGGGTGAGTCTCTGAAGTAGATCTCTGAAGCATTGTTAATGTTTACTGATATTGGTTTCCAAATTTAAAGGCTTAAGCTTACATATTATTCTGTGATCAAAATGTCAAAAGTTCTCTCAGAATGCTTAATTGTAACCACCAAGACATTAATTCTCACTTTTAAAAAATTTCATGTTGTGGGAAATTGAAATCTAAATCTGAAAGTGAGAGAGCTGTCCAGGTGTTTTATCATGGGGCTGAATTAGATTTCTTGTTGTTATTGTGACTTCAGCCAATGCTATAGTACCCTAAATAAAACATAAATTGGCTGTGGCCTCTACCAATATTTCAACTTGGGTTTTTTTAAAATTGAGAAACACAATTTTCATAGATTTGGTGTAAACTTTGCCATTTAACCAAATACAGCAAACACGTACTGTTATACTGTTATGTCAAGTTTTACCAAAGTGTTTATTTTTAGTGTATGCTTTGGACAGAACTTGCTAGAACTCCAGAAAGATGGCATCATGTCAAGATAAAGCACAGAGTGGCTTTGGAAGAAATGGCTGTATATGTCCGTGTGGTGTCTGTCATGGAATATTTCAGTGCGAGTTTTCCTTAATGCAGTGTCCTGTAAGATCATAACCCCCATGTTATAGGAGACCTGGGTGTAAAATGCACATTAAATATCTGTTCTTGGGAATCTAATAAAGCCTACTTAGAGAAGTAATAGCTTTTAAAGCTTTAATGCAGATTTAAATATTTACTTTGTTTCAGCTTCTACCCATGTAATCGGACAGAGAAAACAAGAATCGAACTTCCAGCTCCTTCATCCGCTGAGTATGAAATAACAATAAGTGCACTACGTCTTTCTGGAAATGTCATAACTAAATTTGTGGTGAATGAAAGAAATGTTTGTAAGTATCCACATCAGAGAAAATTGGTTTTATACAAACTCAAAATAAATGAGACTTTTTTTTTCCTGTAGGATTTGGTACTTTTTTGACTTCTCTTGTTGGCAAGAATATATTTAAATCCTTGGACTTAGGTACTTCTTCAGTAATGACCTTTCTCTGTGGCACTACTTCTGTTTTCTCCCCATCTTCCTCTCTTCCTCCATCTGACATCTGTGGCTGATTGATATAGTGAGAAACATATGCGTAGAGGTATTCATTTACCCAGATATAATAATATTGTTGGTATTTAAGTGCTTACTATGTGCAGAGCACTGTTCTAAGCGCTGGGGGAGATACAGAGTAATCAGGTTGTCCCACGTGAGGCTCACAGTTAATGCAAACTTGACCATTTGTTTTCGAAATTAAAATTTGTTTTCAGTCTTCCATTGCTTTTGCAAAGTTCCTTGTAAAAAGTATCATAGCTGAAAATTTCATAGTTAACTTTTGCTATAATTTATGATGGTGCTGTCTATCCATTGTGGGACTAATAATAGGGAAGCATTGTCTGAGTAGTTCAAATAAGTGGTCAGAGTGCTATGTGAATCATTCCAAGCAGATTTTCCTATACTTATATCCATTTTATTTCTCTCTCTCGGTGTTCTCCCCTCGTCCCCCCCCCATACGTATACATTCTGTTCTTTTTTTTAAATTTGCAGTTCTCTTACCATTGCTTGTGCTTTTAATTCATCGAGAACATCTTTGGCAAAGGAAATATAACAGACATTTGAAATTACTCGCAGAATAGTTTTATATTGATCTAAAATCTCTCTTTGTATGTACACAAATGCACTTCTTAGCACAATCTAGGCAAAAACATCTACTCAATACACCATCCCCCATTCTCTCATTAAAGCAAGCATAGGTTTACTTCAATCACAGAATTGTCAAAAGTATTTTATGTTCCCTAGCACCTGGCTGCCCCAGGGCCAAATTGCAAGAGAATATAGTGAGTTGATTCCTCAAGCCCTCTGTCACTAAAGCACTGGAAGACCATGAGGGAATGTGGGTGGCACTGGGAGGTCTCCTTCCCTGGGGGAGGGAGGAGAAATAGTTTTCTAGAAGTTGGTAGTAGTGTGAAGCGAGTCCCTAATGCTACCCTGAGCCTTTGGCAGACCTGGTACATCCAGGGAACTTTAAGTGCCTTGGGACACTAAGAACCAAGAGGTACTGTAGGGTTATTCATTTATTCATTCAATCGTATTTATTAAGTGCTTACTGTGTGCAGAGCACTATACTAAGCATTTGGAAAGTACAGTCCAGCAACAGATAGAGACAATCCCTACCCATATGGGTTATGAAGGGCCCACCCCCAGAATCATTCAGTCATGTTTATTGAGCACTTACTATGTGCAGAGCACTGTACTAAGCACTTGGGAAAGTACAATGCAACAATAAACAGTGACATTCCCTGCCCACAATGAAATTAGAATCTAGAGTCAGTGAGACAGACATCAATACAAATAAAATGACAGATATGTACATAAGTGCTGTGGGGCTGGGAGGGTTGGGAAAGAGCAAAGGGAGCAAGTCAGGGAGACACAGAAGGGAGTGGGAGTTGAGGAAAAGTGGGGCTTAGTTTGGGAAGAATAGAAGGGGACCCAGAACTGAGTCTTGAGGAGCCCTTACTTTCAGAAGGTATGAGACAGAGGAGGAGCCCAAAAAACAGACTCTGAATGAGTGGTTAGAGAGCTAGATATTTAATGTGCATTTTACACCCAGGTCTCCTATAACATGGGTGTTATGATCTTATAACATAGGAATTCATTCATTCATTCAATAGTATTTATTGAGCGCTTACTATGTGCAGAGCACTGTACTAAGCGCTTGGGATGAACAAGTCGGCAACAGATAGAGACAGTCCCTGCCGTTTGACGGGCTTACGGTCTAATCGGGGGAGACGGACAGGCGAGAACAAGGGCAATAAACAGCGTCGGGGAAGAACATCTCGTAAAAACAATGGCAACTAAATAGAATCGAGGCGATGTACAATTCATTAACAAAATAAATAGGGTAACGAAAATATATACAGTTGAGCGGACGAGTACAGTGCTGTGGGGATGGGAAGGGAGAGGTGGAGGAGCAGAGGGAAAAGGGGAAAATGAGGCTTTAGCTGCGGAGAGGTAAAGGGGGGATGGCAGAGGGAGTAGAGGGGGAAGAGGAGCTCAGTCTGGGAAGGCCTCTTGGAGGAGGTGAGTTTTAAGTAGGGTTTTGAAGAGGGAAAGAGAATCAGTTTGGCGGAGGCGAGGAGGGAGGGCGTTCCAGGACCGCGGGAGGACGTGACCCGGGGGTCGACGGCGGGATAGGCGAGACCGAGGGACGGTGAGGAGGTGGGCGGCGGAGGAGCGGAGCGTGCGGGGTGGGCGGTAGAAAGAGAGAAGGTAGGAGAGGTAGGAAGGGGCAAGGTGATGGAGAGCCGAAGGAGATGTGCCTTCAATAAGGCTCTGTCTGAAGAGCCTGAGAAGCAGCGTGGCTCAGTGGAAAGAGCCCAGGCTTGGGAGTCAGAGGTCATGAGTTCGAATCCCAGCTCTGCCACTTGTCAGCTGTGTGACTGTGGGCAAGTCACTTAACTTCTCTGTGCCTCAGTTCCCTCATCTGTAAAATAGGGATGAAGACTGTGAGCCCCACGTGGGACAACCTGATTCCCCTATGTCTACCCCAGCGCTTAGAACAGTGCTCTGCACATAGTAAGCGCTTAACAAATACCAACATTATTATTATTATTATGAAGAGGGGAGAGTAATTGTCATCAGATTTGAGGAGGGAGGGCATTCCAGGCCAGAGGTAGGACATGGGCTAGGTGTTGGTGGTGAGACAGGAACGATGGAGGCACAGTGAGAAGATTAGCACTAGAGGAGTGAAATGGGTGGGCTGAGTTGTAGCGGGAGAGAAGCGAGGTGAGGTAGGAGGGGGCAAGGTGATGGACTGCTTTAAAGCCAGTGACGTCTGATGTTGGTAGAGCTTTCTGTACATGGGGAAAGATTATCAGTCCATTCATTCGATCATATTTACTGAGCACTTACTGTGTGCAAAGCACTGTGCTAAGCTCTTGGGGGAGTACAATAAAAGGACACATTCCCTGCCCACAGTGAGCGTACAGTCTAGAGGGGAAAATGGACAATCAGTGGTATTTATTGAGCACTTACTGTGTGCAGAGCATTCTACTAAGCACATGGGAGAATACTATACAACAAAGTTAGTACATGTTCCCTTCTGACTCCCAGGCCTGTGTCTATCTACTGTGCCATGCTGCTTCTCATACGTGCTGGGAGCAGCATATTAGCAGTTTGGATGGAGAGGAAAGGGTGGATTTTTAGTACTGTTGTGAAGGTAGAATGAGTAGGATTGGGTGATAGCGCAGGGACTGTGTCTATCAACTCTGTTCTGTTGTACTCTCCCAAGTGGTTGGTTAGTACAGTGCTCTGCACTCAGTAAATGTTCTAATACCATTGATGATGACAAGTTAAATATGTGGATTGTATGAGATGCGTCAAGGATAATGCCAAGATTATGGAGTTGTAAAACAGGGAGGGTAGTGGTATTGTCTACAGTGATGGAAAAGGCAGGGTGGGGACAGAGTTTGGGTGGGAAGATGAGTTCTGTTTTGAGCATGTTTAGTTTGAGGTATCGGTGGGACATTCAGGTAGAGTTGTCCTGAAGGCAGAAGGAAATGTGAGACTGCAGAGGAGAGAGAGAGGTCAGGGCTGGAGAGGTAAATTTTGGGAATCGCCTGGGTAAAGATGGTAGTTGAAGCCATGGGAATGAATGAGTTCTCCAAGGGAGTGGGTCTAGATGAAGAATAGAAGGGGACCCAGAACTGAGTCTTGAGGAGCCCTTACTTTCAGAAGGTGTGAGACAGAGGAGGAGCCCAAAAAACAGACTCTGAATGAGTGGTTAGAGAGCTAGGAGGAGAACCAGGAGAGTTCACAGTGTCAAGGAAGCCTAGCTTGGGTATTGTTTCAGGGAGAAGGGGGTGACCCATAGAGTCAAGAACAGCTAAGAAGTGTGAGGATGTGGTTAAATTCTCCCTTCACTCTTCTGACATACCTACCACAACTTACTCACTCTGTGGATTTAGGTGCCAGTTACATGCCAAACATAATGCTAAGTGCTGGGGCTGATACAAGCAGCTTCAGATTTACGATGCCCTGGCCGCCACAGAAAGAAAATCCGTTAGGATAAAAAGTCCTTGTTTACTTTGAAGTATAAGTGATGAGGCTATACAGACTGATATGAAGTAAAATTTCTGTTCATTCTCAAACAGATTATTTGCATTCATACATCCTACCACTGTCATCACAGATAAGAGGGAATTTGATGCTGCTTTGGGAATCTCGTTAATACACGGTCTAACTTTTGAGGCTAAGACCCTACAAAGAATATCTAACTTTCCAGTGGTGGGGAAGACAAGACCTTCACTCCAGCACTTAGTGAAGTCCTGCCTGTGATTTGCCATGAAACTCAGACAGCTGCCTGGGTGCTTCCTCAGCCACATATCTTCCATGTGTCCGTGGGCAAGTCACTTAGCTTGTCTGGGCCTCGTTTACCTCATCTGTGTAATGAGGATTGAGACTATGATCCCATGTGGGACATGGACTGTATCCAACCTGATTAGCTTGTATTCACTCCCACACTTTATACAGTGCCTGACACATAGTAAACCCTTAACAAATGCCTTAGAAAAAAAAATGCATGGAACACCACGATAAAGACACGGGTTATCAAAGCTCTCAACATCACCATTCTTCAAAAACCTTAAAACTGACCATGGAAACTCATAGAATCTCAGTGTTGTCCACCGCTGATCAAATTCTAATCAGAGTGATTGTGGACTTGCTACTGAAAAACTTGGTCAGCAGCCATTCCCAGAACTGCCACGTAGCTTTAGACCACAAAGGTAGAGTGGGGATGAGCCTTGCTGTACATCCAGTTACAGGAGCAGTGCAAGGAAAATCCTCAGTGATTATTCACTCTTCCAAAACAACACTAGTAGATCTTATCTTGAACAACTAAACAAGTTTGGATGCCTTGGGAACTTTGTCAGGTTACTTTATTCTCAGGTGCTATGGCCAGCCATGTCTAACCCTTTCTCTTTCACACATGAAATGATGTAACGTGTCTCACTGTATTCGTTAAGTGCTTACTATTTGCCCGACACTCTACTAAGAACTGGAGTGGATGCAACATAATCGGGTTCGATGCAGTCCCTGTCTCATATAGGTCTCACAGTCTTAATCCGCATTTTGCAGGTGAGGTAACTGAGGTACAGAGAAGTTAAGTGACTTGCCCAAGGTCACACAGCAGTCAAGCAGAGGAGACAGGATTAGAACTCAGGTCCTCTGACTCACAAGCCCATGCTCTTTCCACTAGGCAATGTTGCTTTTCCTGCCAGTCTTTTCCAAAGCAATTGTATACAACTATGCTCAAATTTCAGGGCAGGGGAACAGCCTGAAACAAGAGATCTCTGGTGATATAGTCAAGAGCAGCAGAGAAACAACATGGTGTAGATAATGGGACAACCTGATTCCCCTGTGTTTACCCCAGCGCTTAGAACAGTGCTCTGCACATAGTAAGCGCTTAACAAATACCAACATTATTATTATCTAATAATAATAATAATAATGTTGGTATTTGTTAAGCGCTTACTATGTGCAGAGCACATAATCAGGTTGTCCCACGTGAGGCTCACAGTTATTTTACAGTTGAGGTAACTTAGGCACAGAGAAGTTAAGTGGCTTGCCCACAGTCACACAGCTGACAAGTGGCAGAGCTGAGATTTGAACCCATGACCTCTGACTCCCAAGCCCGGGCTCTTTCCACTGAGCCACACTGCTCAGTGATAAAGAAATAGAGCTCGGGACTGAAAGTCTGAAGGACCTGGGTTCTAATCCCATCTCTTCCACTTGTCTCCTGTGTGACCCTGGGTGAGTCACTTAATTTATCTATGCCTCAATTACCTCATCTGTAAAATGGGGATTAAGAATGTGAGCTCCCTACCAGACAGGGTCTGTGTCCAACTTGATCAAGTCGTATCTACCTCAGCGCTTAGTACAGTGCCTGGCACATAGTAAGCACTTAACAGATACCATTGGAAAAAAAGAAGAGTATTATTAGGTGAATTTGGGAGAAGAAAGAAGTGAGAACTGGTGAAGAAAGCTGTTACGTAAAGTGGATAAAACAGGTGGGTCCTCTGAAACCAATGGTAAATTTTCTGCTTGAGGAAGGTGGTCAGTCTTTGGTGGTTTTTGACAAGTGGGGAGACGTGTCAGGGGCATTTCTTTGGAAGATGATTCTGGCAGCAGTGTGGAGTGTGAACTGAAGGGAAAATTTGAGAAGCAGCGTGGCCTGGTGAATAGATCACAGACCTGGGAGTCAGAAGGACCTGGGTTCTGCTGTGACGTTGGGCAAGTCACTTGACATCTCTGGAGCTCAGTTACCTCATCTGTAAAACGGGGATTAAGACAGGGAGCCCCGTGTGGGACATGGACTTTGGCCAATCTGATTAGGTTGTTTCTACCCCAGCACTTGGTAGAATGCCTGGCACATAATAAGTGCTTAACAAATACCATAAAAAATTGAAGGATAGGAGACAGCAGGGAAGTTGATAACAGTAATCTAGCCAAAGTAGTCACAGTAGATAAGAGTCAAACAATAAGTACTTCTACTGGATAAGAATGGCTGGAAGTATGCTTACTGATTGGGGCTATGTGGAGAAAGTTGAATTATGTTTTGAAAGGAAGAGCTTTTGCTAATAGGAAGGGCAAGTTTAGAGAATATGGACGTGGGCCAGGAAAAAGATTAACTAGAAAGCCCAGAGGTGAACTTAAAGTTATGACAAATCTTAAATATTTTGAAAATCAATGGTCATGGTCTAATGTGACCTAGGCTTGCTGTGGTCACATTAGTCGAAGTGTTTCAGTCAGTTGTATTTACCGAGTGCTTACTCTGTGCAGAGTACTGCCCTAAGCACTTGGGAGAGTACAGTATAACAGAGTTGGTAGATATATTCAATATCTTTGTATGGCTTCAGTAATCATCTCTCTGAGAATGATGCCCAAATCTCCCTCTACTCCTGATCTTTCCTCCCACTACTCAATCTCAAATTTCATCTTGCTTCCAGGACATTCCCAGTGTAAAGATCCACTTGGACCCACTTTGTTAAATAACCTGACCATTTGCATGTTTATCTTTTTTTTCAGTGGGAGAGATCGTAGCGGATGATTTTTTTAGGTGAAAATATGAAGTAAATTTACTTAGAAACTACAGGTTGTTTTCCTTAGTAATTCTTCTGGTTTGTGTTTGCTCTTTTCCTTTTCAAGCCTTAATTCCAGTTAAGCCACAGATAGTGAGTTTGATTCCTGAGTTTTCAACCTCTACATTATATCTGAAGTGGAATGACATTGGTTCAGCCTTCCCACACAATTCCAAAGCCAACTGGGAGATTAAGGTTATGCGTAAAGAAAATATGGAAATCGTAAAATTAGTAAGTTTCTTTTTTTCATGAAAACATGATTCCCCCCGCCCCCTTTCAGATTCTTATTGAAAATGTAGAAATGTTATAGTTTATAAGCTTGCAGTCTATTGAAGGTCTGGTTTATTTCAAACCTTGTGATGCTATAATCAACCTAAAAATATTTTTTTCTTGATATTTACCCCCATAGTTCACATCTTGATACTTTATTGTAGTTCATCTTGTTTGTTGACATTTTACAGAACATAGCATCGTGAAATGGCTCTCATAAAGCAATTATTTATTGTTGTACAGGATTGGGTCCAGCATTTGTTTCTTAAGCATTGGTGTGATTTGGACATGCTCAGATGCTAAGTAAGGATTGAAAGGATCGAAAATGGTTTAGGTTGAGAAAAAGGATACTGAGATGGGGGAGAAGAGGAATGGTGATTTATTTTTTTTAAGGTGAGAGAGGGTTGGATTCTCAGCATAGCCGTATGAGAATATAGATTGTAGCTTGCATGTTGAAACTGCAAGCTTATTGGTTCTTGTTGCAGCCTGTTGTCACCAGATCAGTTTTTTGTTTTGTTGTTTTTTTTATTATTTAGACAGTGAAAGACCTTTTGTGTCCGACTTCTGCAGCGTGGCGCAGTGGAAAGAGCACGGGCTTTGGAGTCAGGGCTCATGAGTTCGAATCCCAGCTCTGCCACTTGTCAGCTGTGTGACTGTGGGCAAGTCACTTAACTTCTCTGTGCCTCAGTTCCCTCATCTGTAAAATGGGGATTAAGACTGTGAGCCCCACATGGGACAACCTGATTCCCCTGTGTTTACCCCAGCGCTTAGAACAGTGTTCTGCACATAGTAAGCGCTTAACAAATACCAACATTATTATTATTCTGACAGACTTCCTCTATACTGTGAACTCGTTGTGGGCGGGGAACCTGCCAAACAACTCTGTTGTGTTATGTTGGTTTCTCCCAAGCGTTTAGTACAGTGCTGTGCACACAGTAAGAGCTCAATAAATACTATTGATTGACAGGTGGAAGTGTCACAATTCACTCAGCTAATAGGTAAGAAGCTGTAGCATGGTGACAATCTAAGGAAAAGTTACTCAGCCCTGAACTAAAAAGGGAAAGAATATTAGCTAGTATGTATTAAGTCAAGTCAGTGGTACCTACTGAGTACTTAAGTCTAAGCACTGTACTAAATGTTTGGAAGAGTACAAGAGAAGGAAGACACACTCCCTGCCTTCAAAGAGTTCACTGTCAAAATGGACTATCAAAATCTTTTAGCATCAAATTAAATGACTTGAAAATGAACGCAGTTCCAATATCACCACTTATCAGCTGTGTGACTTTGGGCAAGTCACTTAGCTTCTCTGTGCCTCAGTTATCTCATCTGTAAAGTGGGGATGAAGACTCTGAGCCCCACATGGGACAACCTGCCTACCTTGGATCTACCCCAACGCTTAGAACAGGGCTTGGCACATAGTAAGCTCTTGATAAACACCGTCATTATTATTATTATTATTACTGCTGACAGCCATTAGTAGTCAACAATCTGCTCTCTTCCTTGTGTGAGGGTCTATCAGTTGGGGGATAGGATTGGTACATCGGGGTAGATGTCTGAGGGTTTGAGACAGGATTCTCAAACAGAACCCTCAATAAGTAATTTTTTCATTTCAGGCAAGCCATTATAGGATCAAAAATGGGAATTTATGGTCCCTGTCGCATGACAGTGATCATATACTCCTTTCTCCCTAGCTCATCACTATGCCACTTTTTCTATTAATAATAATAATGAATAATAATTATGGTATTGTTAAGCACTTACTATTTGCCAGGCACTGTACTAAGCGCTGGGGTGGATACAGGCAAACCTTGTCTCACAATAGGGCTCATAGTTTTGATCCCCATTTTACAGATGAGGTAACTGAGGCAACAAGAAGTGAAGTGACTTGCCCAAGTCCACCCAGCAGACAGGTGGCAGAGCCAGGATTAGAACCCATGACCTTTTGACACCCAGACCAGTGCTCTATCCACTATACCATGCTGCTTCTAACCCAAACATTTGAATTGTATGTGAATTGCTGCAATTGCCACTGCATGGCAACTCATGTTAAAAACTTAGTCAAGCTCAGGAGCCTGACTTTCTCTCCCCTAAAGAATTTTCCAATTAAGAGAGAATCTATTTCTTTGGGGTAATTTAGCAGCCTGTGCAAGACCAGAATATTCATCCATTCATTCACTCAATAGTATTTATTGAGTGCTTACTATGTGCAGAGCACTGTACTAAGCGCTTGGAATGGACAAATCGGCAACAGATAGAGACAGTCCCTGCCCTTTGACGGGCTTACAGTCTAATCGGGGGAGACAGACAGACAAGAACAATAGCAATAAATAGAATCAAGGGGATGAACATCTCACTAAAACTATAGAAAATAAATAGAATCAAGGTGATGTACATCTCATTAACAAAATAAATAGAGTAATGAAAATATATACAGTTGAGCAGACGAGTACAGTGCTGAGGGGAAGGGAGAGGGGGAGGAGCAGAGGGAAAGAGGGGAAAAGAGGGCTTAGCTGAAGAGAGGTGAAGGTGGGGGTAGAAGGGGATCAGAGGGAGCAGAGGGAAAAAGGGGGGAGCTCAGTCTGTGAAGGCCTCTTGGAGGAGGTGAGCTTTAAGTAGGGTTTCAAAGAGGGGAAGAGAATGAGTTTGGCGGAGGTGAGGAGGGAGGCCATTCCAGGACCGCGGGAGGACGTGGCCCAGGGGTCGACGGCGGGATAGGCGAGAAAGGGGGATGGTGAGGAAGTGGGTGGCAGAGGAGTGGAGCGTGCGGGGTGGGCAGTGGAAAGAGAGAATAGCAATGGAGTTTGGGTGAATGTCACTGCTAAAAATCAGAAAGGGGGACACATAAAATCTTAATGAACTCTGTGAGGCTCTTCCAAGTCCATATACCATTTAGAGAGGAAATTAAAATCCAGGCTCTCCTGTGTGAATTAGAGACCTTGCCATTTTATCCATCAAATTGAAAGCTGGGAAACTGCAGAGCAGTTCTCAGTGAGCACGTGCAATGTGTGACCTTGCTGGTGGGTAGCCAAAGGGGACTTAAATGTCATAGTGGTTCACTCCAGTGATTCTCTACCCCACCCCACCTCCCAACATAATATTTTGATACCATCCGTGGCCATACTGATGTTGTAGGAGAAGCTATAGGTAGAGAGGGTATAGCAGCATCTCCATATCATTGTTGGGTAAAGGTGGTAATCTTGAAAACTGATACAAGAATTACAAGCCTGTCATAAGGGCAAATTATAGTTCACCTTGGTGTGTGGTGGGTTGGTTTTTTTTTGTTTGTTTTCCCCAGAAATCTGTCCTTGTTCCCAGTCATGGGGTTTTGTAATTTTAATGACTTTTTCTTTCTTAGAAACGAGGTATGTAAAGACTCACCTAATCTAAACTGATTTTTGCTCAAAGATATAGTCTGTCAGCTATACTGTTTAGCAATGCTTTTGAAGAAATGAATGACTTGTCCTCATAGTGGTCCTATTTTGAAATACTACTTCAATGCTTTAGGCAACCTTCAGGACAAATCTGATTGGTAAGGATTCAGTTCTTGCTTGGCATTGGACTTCTGACATGCCCCTGGAGTGTACTTCACATTCTGTGAGCATCAGATATTATGTTGACGTGCTTCATTTCTCTGGTCATAAAGAGTGGAGTGAGTGGAGTCCTCCAAAGACTGTTTTTGGTAAGCTGATTCTTTTGGGTGTACTATATAACACTTAAATGTACTTAATGTGGGAAGAATAGCTTGATTGAAAAACTGGAAAATGTTTAGGTTCATTTGCAGAGCTGGCCAAAATATCCCAATTACCTTATATCTACCTCAGCGCTTAGTACAGTGCTTGGTATGTCATAAGCGCTTAACAAATCCCGTTAAAAAAAAAATTAAAGGAATGGGGCCTGCTACTGAGTTGGTTGACAATATTAGTTTCTTGTGAAATTGAACTTTTGATAGAATATAAACTGAGCTTGTCTGCATTGCACACATGAATCTAGGAGGGTTTTAAGGTGAGAACTTGCTAAAAAAACCCACTAAATATATATATATATATGTATATATACACACATATATATATGGAATTTATATATATATTTTCCAGGGACATCCCAGGGGCTCTCACTAAATAATTGAATCATGCCCATAATTGCATCTTAACTCTTCAGAACCAGGTTCTGAATAGTGCTATAATTGGTTTGGCATTGTAGGAGGTGATCTGTTTCTATTTTATTGTATACGTTCTAAGATTTCCAAAGAATTTGTAAAAATGTACCTATATGTATGTCTTACAGGATACCAAGCCAAATTAAAGAATAAGGTTTTTCCTCAAGACAAAGTGATACTTGTTGGTTCAAATATAACCATTTGTTGTGTAATTCAAGACGGAGACACTTTTAATGAGTTCCTTTTAGGAAGTCAACATTACAGCCCTATTCATCTTGATCATCGAAGTGTTGCAATCCAGATAGACAAAATAAATGCCTCACAGTCCAGCGGAACAAATGCAGTTTTTTTTACTGAGAAGGATATTGTTGGGACAGTGATTTTTGTAGGATGTAAGTATATAAATAGAGATGATTTTTAACTTGCTTTTCTTTGTAATAAAAGTTATTTCACCCTCATATAAGCTATACCATTCTTGACCTGGCTGATTCCTGTTGTCCCTTATTAGGTGCCTTGTTGTTTTCTTTTTAGTCAAAGGTATACAATTCATGCTTTTTTAAGAATCTGACACTTGATTTCCTACACAACTCCAAACTTTGTCTCGGGTGTTCTCAAATGAAAGAAATCAAACTGCTGGTTTAATTAGCTATCAAATTATAAACACTGTTTTTACAGTGTTTTTTGATTGTCCACATAAAAACAGTAAATAAATAGTTAAGTGCCTGCTGTTAAGGCACTATATTATTTGTTAGGGAGAGAATAATGGCATTAAAGGGAATGATCCTGCCCTCAAGAAATTTACATTACAGCAGGTGAAAATACTAAAATTACAGATAGGAAAAATAAGGAAAAGGGGCATATGTACATTATTGCCTGCTTAAGACTGGTACACCAGTACTGTGGGATTCATTCATTCAGTCGTATTTATTGAGCGCTTACTGTGTGCAGAGCACTGTGTACTAAGCATTTGGAAAGTACAGTTCAGCAGTAGAGACAATTCCTGCCCACACCAGGCTTACAGTCTAGAAGGGGGGGAGACAGACATCAAATCAAATAAATAGGCATCAGTATAAATAGAATTGTAAATATATGCACATCAAAGCAAGTAAACAGGCATCAATATAAATAGAATTTTAGATGTGTTCCTATATACACAAGTGCTGTGGGGCGGGGAGCGGTGGGTGGAGCAAAGGGCGGAGAGGAAAAGGGGGCTTAGTCTGGGAGCCTGGGCGACTGGGATGTTGAGAGTGCTTAGATTGCATGGAAGTACTGAAGTGGCAGTGGAGAGGTTGTAAATTGAGAAGATTAGAAGTTGGACGAGATGTGACTTCACTCTGGGCAAGACTGTTGGAGGAGATGTGACTTCAGTAGGATTTTGAAGATGGGAGAGCTGTGGTCTGTTGGATATGAAAGGGGAGGAATTCCAGGCTGGGGTAGCCACGAGCTGGAGGGAGGTGAATGAGGCACAGTGAATAGGTTAGCTTGAGAGGAACAAAGCATGAACCATTGGGTGGTGGGAAAAGTGCACTGAACGCTTTAATGCCAATGGTCAGGAATTTCTGCTTGGTGTGGGGAGGAATGGTTAACCTTTTGAGGAGTAGGGAGATATGTGCTGAATGATATTTTAGAAAAATGATCTGGGCAGCAGCAGTATGGACTGGAGAGGGGAAACTGGAGGCAGGGAGGTGGGCAAGGGGAGGAAATGTATACTCATCAGAAAGCAGACAATCCAAAAGTTGATTCAAGTGCAGGGAAGAGCCCTGTTCTGGAGGCTGAATCTTTAGCAGTAGCGTAGGAGAGGTAATAATGATGCTGATGGTATTTGTCAAGCACTTACCATTTGTCAAGCACTTTTATAAATGCTGGATGAGATGAAACTAGAAAATGTGTACATACTTTTAAATTATTTATTTTACAGTATGAGCCAATATATTAGAAGTAATACCTAATATTCTAAATTGTTATATAGAATATACTAAATAATTATATAAATTGATTATTCATATTAATGTCTGTCTCCCCGTCTACATTTACTCTGGGTAGGGAACACATTTGCCAATTCTTTTTTATATTGCATTCTCCCAAACACTCAGTACAGTGCTCTGTACATAATAAGCGCTCAATAAATACCATCAATCGACAGAAACTCTTACCCCTTGAGCCATCTCACTTTCCATCCCCTTCTGCATGAGTGGGGAGTGAGGAAGGTAAGTATCTTCACATCCTAGATGGCATGCTATTTGCAATAAGTTAATGGAGGGTTTTAGTCTAGCCATATAGAGTATAGCTGAGGTTAATTCCCAGGTCTTCTACGTTATGCTCATGTTTATACAGTACCAAATGAACTTTTAGAAAAAAAATCCTGTATTTGTACTAACTTGTGGTATAATAATAGTGGAAATAGTAGTATTTTAACACCCACCAGGTACAATGCCCTGAACTAATTAAGATTTTTTTCATACTGAACTGTACTTAGGTCTTTCCTCATTCTCTATTTAGACCGTTGGTGTGTGTATGTCTCTAATGTACTACTGTACGGTAATTCATTAGGGGTTTGTCCTGTTTTTGTCAGATGATTTTTATAGTTTATCCAAGTCACTTTTAATTTCATCCATATCTGACAAAATGCTAACAACCTGCCCTGTTTGGTATCTGTAAATTTTTCATAAACATTTTGTAATTAGGGTATACAGAAATGAGAGGCCAAAGCTGTGCATCTTCCCGAAGGTGATATTCATAATGGGGTTATTCAATTGATCATGTGGTAGTTAGTTTGAATCTATTAATTATTGCTCTGTCAACCAGTCCCTGAAGTTACTAAATGGAGAGAATAGCTTTAAGCATCTGAAGTAAGGAGCGGTGATCATTGTGAATGTCAAGAAAGATCCTTACAAGTTTCTAAACCCTAGTTTTATTTGGCTCGTAAAGTGAACTATCTTGCCATTTATAATACTTGAATCCAAAGATCTATAGCATGGTTCCCAGCTGCAACTATTACCACTTTGCACCAACTGTGTTTATAAATAATGTCAAGACTACTTACTGCACTAATATATTTTTGATCTGTTCAGTATTTGAGTTTAGGACGGCTTTGGTTGATTCTGAGATGTTACAGTTGGGGCCCTCAGCCCCACAACACTTAGGTACATATCCGTCCCTCCCTGAAGACTGTAAGCTCATTATGGACAGGGAACGTGTCTACCAACTCTGTTACATTGTTATTGTACTCTCCCAAATGCTTAGTATAATGCTCTGCACACTGTAAGCACTCAATAAATTCAATAGAATGAATGATCTGCACATAATAAGTGCTGGATAAATACGACTCACCGATCTGATTGTTTGACTTAGTGTATTTAGGCGCTTACTAGTGTCAAGCACTGTTCCAAGAGCTGGGGTAGATATAAGTTAATCGGGTAGAACAAAGACTTAACCCGGTATAGAACAGGTGCTAAGAAGAGGTATTGAATCCCTATTTTATAGTTGAGGAAACTGAGTCACAGCAAAGCAAAGTGACTTGGCCAGGCCACACAGATAAATGTGTATCTTTCCAGGTGGAATTTAGGCTCCGTGTGGCAGGGAATGCCATTTTGTTTTGTCCTTACCAAGCTCTTAGGACAGTGCACTCTGCCTAGTGGGTGCTTAAATACAGTGCTTTGCACATGGTAAACGCTTAACAAATGCCATCATTATTATTACTAATAGTTCTACTACAAAAGCTGTGTTCCACTCTGAGCTCCACTTACTGTGAACTTTTTACCTTCTTGAGAGGAATATTAAGGGAATTCTGACTGTACAGTTTCCTAGTTTTGATCATCTGGATAGTCATTTTTTTCTTTTTTTGATGGTGGAGGAGGGTTCTAGTTTAAGTCACCATGATAGAGCCAGAGCTGGGCCTGCTCTGGAAACCCCTCCCTCACAACAACCCCCAGAGAAGTGATGATTTCACTAGCCGGAGCAGACCATCAACGTGGGAGGGCTGGACTCTCCACAGGAGAGGCAACCAGCCGGGTGGTCCCACAGTGGAGTAGATGCCTGCAGAGAAGGAAAGGGGGATGGAAAGGAGTAATTGTACTTGAAAATAAGTTACCCAGCACTAAGAGAGTGTGTGTATGTGTATGTGTGTGTCTCGCAAAGGGGTGTGTGGGGGCAAAGAGAAAAGATTCAAGAATGCTGACAGCTCACTTTTTAAGCACATAGTACGTGTTTTAACCCTATTTTCGTCTAACAACAAAACATCCTTTTTGTATCAGTAATCCTCACTTTTTTTGTTGAGTATAAAGAACTTTCAGAATAGTGAACAGATTTGACTAGACTCTGGGAGTTGAATTGTTAGCTTACAGAGAAATCATGGTCGACGGTCTTGTCTGGAATAGTTGTAGTTCATGGAGGCTGTTCTTGAATAAAACCTACAATGTGATATGCCATCTTGACTGATTTGAGGTATATGTGCACAGCTTTCTTTTGGCCCAATATGTCATTTTACCTAGATATAAATGCATTTGATATATATAAAAAGAATTTCTTAATTCTGCAACAACATTCTATCTGAAACAGAAATATCTTGTATGTATTTTTAATAGCTATTTTGAAACAAAGGAAGTAAAACATTGTGTCAGAATGCCACAGACCCAAATATTCTTGAACTGTTTGAGGTGAAATTGTGTTATTAAATATCTTTTTTTGGCAAGTGCCCAAAGTTAATTATTAAATTAGTTTCACATAATGGTCATACTTGGGCTCTACTTAGGGAAGCATTATGACCTAGTGGAAAGAGCATGAGTCTGGCAAGTTCAAGGACCTGGGTTCCAATCTGGGCTCTCTCACTAGCCTGCTATGTGACCTTGGACAAGGCACTTAACTTCTCTATGCCTCAGTTTCATCATTTGTAAAATGAGGATAAAATCTTACTCCCTCATGTATAGATTGTGTGTGGGACGGGACCTTTGTCCAACCGGATCATCAAATATCTACCCTAGCATTTAGTACAGTGCTTGGCACAAAGCAAGTACTTAAGAACTATTATTATCATTACTATGAAAGTAAAGGTGTCTAATTTGGACTCTTTTCTTGTTAGATCCACCTGATACTCCACAAGAGTTAAACTGTGAAACTCACAATTTAAAGGAAATTTTATGTAGTTGGAAAGCAGGAAGAGCAACTAAATTGTTTGGCCCATATGGAACAAATTATACATTACATGAAAGGTAAGGTGGAAAGAATGAAGCCTTTGTTAGGAAAATAGTCTAAAGTGTTTAGTCACACTGGATTAAACTTTTCCAATTTTAAATTTAAAATAAAATATCCAAACTGATAGATTTCACATAAACTGATATGCTTGAGGTATTTTAAAACACTTTTCAGTAATTTTCTCTGTTCCTTATGTGAAAGCTGATTTTTTTTTCTTTATAAAGCTTTGTGAAAAGGGAAATATAAAGTTTCTGTGCACACAAACCAAAAATATAAGTGGGTGGGAAGGACATGAGAAATAAGCCCCTTGCATATAGTTATCTCCCTGAAGGGATGTATCTAATGAGGCTTCACAGGAATTGCTAATGCAACTAATGCTAACTCATATCTTTATCTTTACCCAAAATTTGCTCATCAAATCTGCAGAAATTCATTGCTGAAACTCTTTAAAAGACAGGAATAGAATTCCTTTATAATTTGGAAAAAATAATTCAATCACTTAAGCATATCTTTTAGGATAATGTGACAATTATAAAATTTCATTCCTCAAGCTATAAATTATACTATAACTTTGGAATGAAAAATTGATCACATTTGGAGATAGAAAAGATCAGAAGAAAATGAAAATCCCAAAACTAAAGATGCACTCTATTTTTGATAGAAAAAAGTACCATTATTGGCTTTCCTTCTTCCCTCCCCCCAAGCATTTCCTGTCTGACATAAACCCAATTGAAAATTTTTTAGTATTTTTATTGAAAAATTGTAAAAATGGATTTATTTTCAATTTTCAGAATTTCTGGGAGGAGTATTACACATAAAAGTCCCGATTCCTTGGATGAAAACTACCTGTTGCTGTTTCAGATGGTAGCGAATCAGAAACTGTATAACTTTACTTTGCAAGCTAGTAATCCTTTGGGTAGATCAGAAACATCTGTTTTGGTGGACATAACCCAAAAAGGTAATAAGGCTTCATAGTACTTTTATTATTTTTCTAGAAGGTTGCAATATCTTTAGATCAATAAGAACTAATCATATGAATTGCTTTTGTTGGGCTTTTAAAGTTTATCAGGACGATCATAATTGTAACCTCCCAAAATTAACTTAATCTAAATTTCTTCCCATTTGAATTTGTGAATTTTAACCTCATAATCTTTAACCACAGTTGTAGCCCAAAGTAGTACTAAATTGTGACACCATCCTTTTTTTAACCATTGTCATGCCTGCAAAGCAGAATTAAGCATTTCAATTTGAAAGGAAAGAAAAAATAGAGACATTTGAAAAATCAGTGTCTCCTTAACACAGGCAGAAAATATAGATTTGTGGTCCTCCCCTCCATGGTCCAATAAGTATTTAGTTTATTTTCAATGTTTCCACAGCTGCTTGCCTTATGTCAATAGAAAGAACATATTTTTTGTCTTTTGAGAAATATGTTAGTCCAGACCTTTACACAGATTAAGACTAATGGTAAAGCTACACTGTATAGGGTTTTCCTGGACAATAAGGCCAGTTTTGAAAGTACAATGTTGAAAATTTTTCCTCTTATACAGTAACCACTTATTTGAAGGCCAGTTTTGAAAGTACAATGTTGAAAATTTTTCCTCTTATACAATAGCTAGTTATTTGGAAATTTGATTTACAGTTGTCCCACGTGCTCCCACTAAACTCTTTGTGCAAGATGACGATTCTACAAACATCATACTGCATTGGAATATGCCTGGAAACTTTGCAAAGATGAGACTTTTATGTCAAATTGAAATGAATACAGTTGATTCAGAACCAAAAGTGGTAAGCCTTTTTTAATGTAAAATATCCTTATTTAAAATTTCAATAATGCTTTTTACCTAACTGCTAAGTTAAAATTGAAGCATTAATCAATATTACCAGGACCTGAGAGTTTATCTTTGAAGATTTACTAGCTGGTTTGCTTTGAGCACCAAATGTCCTTAACACAGGCATTTGTATCATGTGCAATCTGAACTCTGTATCTCTAAATAATAGGAAAAACCAGTTTTTCAAAAATCACCTGATTGCAACCAAAAAAGCGTGTGTTTGGGAGTTCACTGACACTTTCTGGGGAATTTTTGTAAAATGCGTGTCTTACCCAGAGAAGGTAAAACCTGGATTGGGCTGACTCCATTTATGGACTCCACTCCATATAGCGAGGGCTTTGTGACGACTGTTGGGTATGTTGATCTTGGGAAGTCTTGTGGTGGAGAGATGTTCTGGTCTTAAACTATCCCCACCCTTGGATCCAGCAAACAACTGCCTCCCCCAAATTACCTGGTTAGAGAAGCAGCGTGGCTCAGTGGAAAGAACACAGGTTTGTGAGTCAGAGGATGTGGGTTCTAATCCCGGCTCCACTACTTGTCTGCTCTGTGACCTTGGGCAAGCCTCTTAACTTCTCTGTGCCTCAGTTACCTTATCTCTAAAATGGGGATCTGTGAGCCCCACGTGCTACTCCAGTGCTTAGAACGGTGCTTGGCACATAGTAAGCACTTAACAAATACCATAATAATAATAATTATTATTATTTAGGGACTCTCAAGACTGAGACTTATCAGGACTGCCAGAGGTGCCGAGGGGATAGAGGGGCAGCAATTTTAAAAGAAAATAAATTCTCCTCGTGCCTCTCTTCTTACCCTTTCTTTCCCCTCCTCCCCAGACCCCTTCCCTGTCTCCTCTCCCCCAACACACACATATACACACACAAACTCCACCTCCCCCTCTGCACTAACATTCAGTCACCATCATATGGGCAGTTGTTTAACAGCCCCAAGTCAGTTAATCAATTTTATCAATGGTATTTGGATGTTTCCGCTTGATATTCACCTCAGCCCCATAGCACTTATGTATATATCCATAATTTATTGCTTAGCTTCCCCCTCAAGACTGTAAGCTCCTTCTGGGCAAGGACTGTCCTACCAACTTGTATTATACTCTCTTAAGTGCTTAGTATATTGCTCTGTACCCAGTAACCACTCAATAAATACCATTTGTTGATTAATTGATCAACCAAGGCAGTTGTTCTAAAGGATCTTACGATACCAGTGGGTCTGCACATGGGTGTGTCCCTAAGACCTGAAACCTTGTTGTCTTTATAATAAAATTTCCATTAATTTTACTTTCTATATTAGCCCCATATTTTGGATAAAAATTTCTAAAGTAGGCCTATTAAATCTAGGTGGAAATGTATTTTTATGTTAACACATAATGAAAGCATAAAAGGTGTACAATTTCTGATATACCATGCAATTTGGAAATCTTGGTTCATGAATGTTTTAATTTTTAACAGTTGAACATCTCAATTCAAGGATTAGATACCTCTGGATATCAGGTTTATTTGAACATGTTAAACCCCTACACCAGATACACTTTCCGAGTTCGCTGCTCATCTGAGAACTTTTGGAAATGGAGTGAATGGAGTAACAGAAAGCAGTATTCAACTAAAGAAGCCCGTAAGTTTATTGAATAAGTATAGTGCTTTGTGTACAGTAAGTGTTCAATTTATACAATTGAATAAAATTCCTACTAATTGTTTAATTTAATTCTACCCCAGATTTCCAAACATTAATTTTTTTTATTTACCTCTTCTAAAACCAATCTCTTAGTTCCTTCAAAAGGACCAGATATCTGGAGAGAATGGAGCACTGATGGAAAGAAGCTGATAATCTACTGGAAGGTAATAATTGCTTTTAAATCCATTAAGATCATATAACTTTAATACCATATTCTATGATTTGATACAGTGAATGGGCTCCAGATTTTGTTTATTGTCCTTAGGCTTACAAAAGTCTACTGTGTTTCCTGACCTAATAATGATAATTACTGTATTTAAGTGCTTACTACGGGCAGGCACTCTGCAAGTTCTGGAGTAGGTACAGGCTAATCAGACCAGACACAGTCCCTGGCCCACAATGGGTTTACAGTGGGGAGGGAGAACAAATATTTAATTCCCAGGTTACAGATGAGAAAGCTAAGGTATAGAGAAGTTGTTACTTGTCCAAGGCCACGCAGCAAGTAGGTGGTAAAAACCAACCCCTTAATTTGCTAACACTTTTGGATGTTTATATTTTGTTTTCTACATTTTAGGTATAGAATCTTAGGGTTGAAAGGGAACTGTTTCATTTTTTGCTATCAGGCAAGACCACATGTAACCTACTGGAAGTTGACATTCTAATCATTACTGTCTTTTCTGGTATATTTTAATTGGAAAGTAAACTAGCTTGCAAGAATAGAAAAATAATAATAATGTTGGTATTTGTTAAGCGCTTACTATGTGCAGAGCACTGTTCTAAGCGCTGGGGTAGACACAGGGGAATGAGGTTGTCCCACGTGGGGCTCACAGTCTTAATCCCCATTTTACAGATGAGGTAACTGAGGCACAGAGAAGTTAAGTGACTTGCCCACGGTCACCCAGCTGACACGTGGCAGAGCTGGGATTCGAACCCATGACCTCTGACTCCAAAGCCCGTGCTCTTTCCACTGAGCCACGCTGCTTCTCAAATAAGTACTTACCATTTCATGCCGTAGTTACCAAATGCTTAAAATGTGTGAAGTGATGCTTATATAGCATAGTTATCTAATATGTAGTATATCAATATTTTTTATTGGCAGTAAAACTGTAAATATTTCTAGCTTGACCATTTGATCTTAGTTTGGTCACTAGCACAAGACTATTTTATTTTAATTGTCGAAGTTGGTGAGATGCTTACCTTGATACCGTCAGAGTTTGTAGAAGTTTTTCAAGCCAATAATTTCTTGTGTTGTTTGTAGCCTCTGCCTATTAATGAAGCTAAGGGGAAAATACTTTCTTATGGCCTATCTTATTCATCAAACAAAGAGATACATTATATTCCCGAGGTCCCTGTTTCTCAGCACGAAGCAGAAATAAGACTTGATAGAAGTGATTACACCATTAGTGTTGTGGCCAGGAATTCTGTTGGACTCTCTCCACCTTCCAATATATCTAGCGTGGAACTTCCAAGTGGTGAGTATTTCAGGCACCAAAAAAAACAAAAGTCTGACTTGCAGTAACGGTTCTTGATTGAAATGTATTTGATTTTTTTAAATAATTGGGTATATTTCTCTTTCCGTCTGCTGCTTTGTAAAATTACTAATGTTAGTCAGTCAGTCGTATGTATTGAGCACTTACCGTGTGCAGAGCACCATACTACAGGCCTGGGGAGAGTACACTGTAACAAT
Source organism: Ornithorhynchus anatinus (assembly GCF_004115215.2). NCBI lineage: Eukaryota > Metazoa > Chordata > Mammalia > Monotremata > Ornithorhynchidae > Ornithorhynchus > Ornithorhynchus anatinus. The sequence goes on from NC_041730.1 coordinate 92,604,700, forward strand.
ATAGCAGACACATTCCCTGCCCAGAGTGAGCTTACAGTCTAATGTTTGTTCTCAGATCTCCAACAATTAAGCATGCCAGTTTTATATACTTTAGGTTTAGGTAGCTTTTCAGAAGTGAGGAAAAAATCTGCTTTTTAGTGACTCATCTCTGAGTTCAATCCCATTCCCGGAGTTGGAAAAGAACAGACAGTCTTTAGGTCCTCAAAAAGATTGCTTATACTGAGCTACAATGAGAAGGTTAGCACCAGTGGAGCAAAGTGTGCAGGCTGAGTTGTAGAAGGAGAGAAGCGAAGTGAGGTAGGAGAGGGTGAGGTGGTGGACTGCTTTACAGCCAGTGGTGAGGAGTTTTTGTTTGTTATTCATTCAATAGTGTTTATTGAGCGCTTACTATGTGCAGAGCACTGTACTAAGCACTTGGAGTGTACAATTCGGCAACGGATAGAGACAGTCCCTGCCCATTGACGGGCTTACAGTCTAATCGAGGTGGATGGGCAACCGCTGGAGATTTTTAAGGAGGGGTATGACATCCTGAATGTTTCTGTAGAAAGAATATCCAGACAGCAGAGTGAAGAGTGGAGGGGAGAGAGGCAGGAGTTAGGGAGGTCAGTAATAAGGCCCTGACCCATGTCCTTCCTCTGGTCTGGAACACCCTTCTTCCTCAAATCTGCCAGACGATTACTCTCCCCCCCAACCCTTCAAAGTCTTACTGGAAGCACATCTCCAAGAGGCCTTCCCAGATTAAGCCCCACTTTTCCTCATCTCCCACTCCCTTCTGCGTTGCCCTGACTTGCTCCCTTTGCTCGCACCGCCCCCTCCAAGCCCCACAGCACTTATATATCTGTAATTTTATTTATCTATATTGATGTGTGTTTATTTGTATTGATTTCTAGACTGTGAGCTTGTTGTGGGCAGGCATTGTCACTCTTTATTGTTGTATTGTACTTTCCTAAGTGCTTAGTACAGTGCCTGCCACATTGTAAGCACTTAACAAATGCCATGATAATTATTATTATTTAGCCCTCCCCTTTTTGCCCCTCAGAACTGCCCAAGGAGATTACTAATGTTATGCAGATGATTCCCAAATCTCCCTAACTCCAACCTCTCATCCGACCAGCAATCTGCATCTCCTTGTGCTTCCAGGATCTCTCCTGTTGGATCTTCTGCCAGCACTTCAAATTCAACATGTCAAAAAACAAACCAAGTATTTTTCCCCTTAAACCCACTCCTTCCCACTTGGACATGGAAAAAAAGGCATTTTGCGGAATAGCAGTAGGGTACCAGTGCAAAGAGATCCTGCCCAGACTATAATATGCCTACTACGATCACTGAATAAGAGAGAGAGAGCTTGCTTTTTCTTCCCAGAATTGGTGTATTGAGTCCTTGTTAATTAAGGATGAGCTAATAGAGCTTGATGTTAGTGGTAAAATAATGATTGAGATTTAGAGATGTTATGGTTTCAAGTGATTGCAGAACTGATTGAATTAGTGAATTGAATACATGTGAATTCGGTTTTGACTACTGAACCTTGACAACATACACTTTTTAAAATGGTATTTAGGTGCTTACTATATTCCAGGCACTGTACTGAGCACTGAAGTAGATACAAGTAAATCAACTTGAACACAGTCCATGTCCCACGTGGGGCTCAGTCTTGATCCCTATTTTACAGATGAAGTACCTGGGGCACAGAGCAGTTAAGTGACTTGCCTAAGGTTACAAAACAGACAAGACGTAGAGTTAGGATTCGAACCCGGATCCTCTGAGTCCTAGTCCCGTGCTCTTTCTTCTAGGCCATGCTGATTCCACTTTAACAATTCACAAATGACTTAGTAAATCCGAAGTCCCAAAATAAATCACTTCCTCATATTCATAGTTTTCTGAGAGGACTGTTGAAAGGCATGTCAAAAAAAAAAAAAAGAAAAGGAAGAACTTGAAAAAATGGCTTTGGTCTGTTCCTGAGAAGATTTTTTTTTTCCTGGTTTACTTAAGAATTCTCAGGTAGCATCTGGGGTCAAAAGTGTGATTCATTTTTGTTTTATATCCTTTTCCGAATGTTAAATTTCTCTGTTCTAACCAAACGGATATTTTCAAGGTATGGAAATTGTACTCCCAAAATAGTCAAGAAAAATATTAATAGAACTGGCTGACAAGGCCGCTGAGTCATAAAGCTAAAACAAAAGCCTCAACTGTTTTTGAAGGTGACACAATTGGCCAACTTCCTAAATAAAGTTACAGGCAGTTCAGTAGTAGTATCAGATGACCATTCACTATCGTAAACTATGTTAATACTTATGTTTGTCCCAAAAGGAGAAGCTGTGTTGAAGCAGAATGTGCTCAATATTTTGATTTTTTTTTTTATGAGTTAAACTCTATCCATTTAATATATAGAAGAAAGGATATGGAAGTCACCTAGTAAACTTTCCCTAACTCCAAATAGATGAAAGACTAAACCAGCTTGAACAGGATGTTCTTTTCTTCAAAATCTACAACCCCCATTAGTTGTGCATAACAGTATTTTATTTTTCTGTTGGTCAAGGGAATTCTTCATTTTGTCTAACTGAATTAAACCCATTTCCTCATTTCGTCTATGGACTTCAAGAATAATCATCAGCACTTTCCCCATTAAAACCTTCCAATACTGGAAGACCATATGGAATCACCCTTTTACTTTCTGTTCTCTTGACTAAATCCCCCAAATTTATTTATTCTTTCCTCCCAGAGCAGATTTTTGTCACTTTTCTGGATCCTCTTCAGTTTTCCTTTCGGGTACTTTAAACTCGTGACTGGCTGGGGGGTTGTCTACAACTTGACACAGCAAGGAAACCAAAGAGCTGTGGTATTTCAAATATGGTATTTTGAAGGAAGATGGCTTAGTAGAGAGAGCATGGGCCTGAGAGTCAGAAGGTCGGGGTTCTAATCTCAGCCACTTGTCTGTTGCATGCCCTTGGGCAAGCTACTTCACTTCTCTGGGCCTCAATTCCCTCACTTATAAACTGGGTCCCACATGGAACAACCAAATTTGTTTGTATCCACTCCAGTGTTTACTACAGTGCCTGGCACACCTTAAGAGCTTAACAAATGCCATAATTATTAATTATTAAATACCCTGGTTTCTCCTCTGCTGTCTTGAGCATTTTTTTCAGTCCCCTTGATTCTCTCTCCCATCATTCACCCTGTTTCTGATTGAAACACCATCCTTTCACAAATCTGACAGACCACAGCTCTCCCCATATTCAGAGCCCTACTAAAAATTCCACCTTCTCCAACAAGCCTTCCCTGATTTAATTCTCCAGCCCCTATGCCATATAAAACCATCTCCCAACTCTCTAGCACTTGTGAACCCATTTACACCCACCCTCAACACTCTTACTTATATGCTGTACATTTTTTGATTGCCCCTATAAATATTTCTCTCCCACATTAGAGTGTCTGAGTTTCTTGTAGGCAGGGAACATAATATGTCTTAATTTTGTACTTTCCTGGAATCCACCAGATGGGGTTTCTAATACTACTGTGACCTTTGAAGACTGAGAAGTCCAGCTATATATCACGTATTGGAAGAAAGTAAATTAGTTGAACATTTGCTTTTCACTAAACTAAGTAGCTTACCATGCATATTCCAGGTGGCTTATTTTAACTGCAAGATATTGAAATTACAGTGAACTCCTGGCTTTTTGAAAGAAGGACCTCTTTCTTACACCAGGTGGCTTAATTTAACTGCAAGATATTGAAATTACAGTGAACTCCTGGCTTTTTGAAAGAAAGGCCTCTTTCTAGGCATTTTACACTTTCTTCAGGAGCCCTAAAAAACGTGCATTAGTGGCCAAGTTGGAAGGAGACCTTACATGTGCCCTTTCATGTGCCTGGCGAGGAACAGGGGAGACTTTAGGGAGATCACGTCTGCTGGTTTCAATTACATCAGTTGGCTACCGGTTGATAACCCCATTTTAAGGAAAACTCACCTTATTCATTCATTCAATAGTATTTATTGAGCGCTTACTATGTGCAGAGCACTGTACTAAGCGCTTGGGATGTACAAATCAGTAACAGATAGAGACAGTCCCTGCCCTTTGACGGGCTTACACCTTATAGCACATGTGTCTTGGCATGTATTCATGCATGCACACATTTTTTTTTATTCATGGCTATTGCATAATGTCTAGGTAGATCCATATTGTTGAAAGAATGTTCCCTAGTTCCCTAACAGTATTATATCTAAAATATGTTGTGAAAACATTCACTATGGAAATGTTAAGAATTCATATATGCATAATTAAGAAGGCCATTCTGAATCCTCTTCCCTCTTGACCCTGCAGGAGCAGTGCTTCCATAATATCATACTTTAGAACTCCAGAACAGCTAGGTGTTGACAGTATCAGCATTTTTGGCTTACATCACATGACAAGTGTGGTGAAATGAATCACATTGAGTAAAAGGGTGACAGAATAAACTAGTTGGGTAGTTTTGCCCAAGGAAAACTTTCAGATAGATACAATTAAACTCCATACAACCAATGCCTGTGTTTTTTAATAACTTGAAAATCTAAACAATTATTCTCCAGTTGGTGGTTCTTTTAATCAAATGAGTTCAAAAATTGTTAATGCAAAATCTCAGTATTTCCAAGTGAACATGGTTCTCCTGTATTCAGTATCACTAAGAACTATTACAGGGTAAAATGTATGTGGCTTGGTCTACTCATAGCTCTGTGCCTATTGGTTCCATTATGGTGTCATGCTAATTATTGCATTAAAAGTGGGTGTGAAGTTAGAATTTTTTTCAGTCACTTGAAGGTGATATTAAGATGTATTCTCTGGTCCATGATCAGAGCTATCATGCTAATGGAAGGACGTAACTATTCTTTCTCTCTCTGGCTTTATTGCAGATGATCTCAAAATGGAGAAAGTGGTTGGGACTGGAAAAGGCATTCTCCTGAGCTGGAATTACAATCCCAATGTGACTTGTGACTATGTTGTAAAATGGTGCAATTCAACCCATTCTGATCCTTGCTTTGTGGAGTGGAAGAAATTTCCTTCAAATAGTAGTGGGGCTCTTCTGGAATCCGGTAAGATAAGTGGATTACTGTGTTAAAATCCATACAGCATTTGTAGTTCATCAGTTCCCAATATTACGTTTATGTAAAATGTGAACACCGACCGAATGGTTCTGTAGAAAAAGGATCTGTGCAGCAGAGTGAAGTACGGACTGGAATGGGGAGAGACGGAGGATGGGAGGTCAGCGAGGAGGTCGATGCAGTAATCAAGACAGGATAGACAGACTGTAATAATAGTTATGGTGTTTGTCAAGCACTTACTCTGTGCCAGGCATTATGCTGAGCGTTTGTGTTTATTGTTATTCTGTACTCTCCCGAACGTTTAGTACAGTACTTTGCATGCAATAAGCGTTCAATAAATACAATCAAAAGATAAGGAGTTCTGTTTAAAACGTTAAACCTGAGGTGATGGCAGGGCATCTGAGCCTGAAATAATAGTGCTGCCTTTTTGCTCTTCATATCACAACGCAGAACTTCACCGAGGGTGTGGCATGCCCGCCGTCTCTACCAATGGGTTGGCTGGTGATGCCCTTGAAGCAGGGCCAGAGGGCCACTCTCCAGGTGGAAAGTGTGAAAATCCCCTCCAGTCTATACACTATGCATTTCTAGCACCACATTGCTCACTGGGTCTTGATCTTATCCATTTCACAGCCGACCCCTTTGCCACATCCGCTGTTCGACCTGGAACTCCCTCACCCTCCATATCCAACAGACTACCACTCTCCCCACCTGAAAAACCTTATTAAAATCAGATCTTCTCCAAGAGGTCTTCCCCAATTAACCCCTCTTTTCCCCTACTCCCTCTTCCTTCTCCATTGCCTATATACTTAAATCTGTACCCTTTAAGCACTTGGTTTTTGCCCCACAGCACTCATATACCTACCAGTAATTCATTTATATTCAAGTCTGTCTCCCATCTAGACTGTAAGCTCCTTAATAATAATAATAATAATAATGATGATGATGGTATTTGTTAAGCACTTACTATATGCCAAACAGGTTGTCTCACGTGGGGATCACAGTCTTTGTCACTCTTTTACAGATGAGGTAACTGAGGCCCAGGGAAGTTAAGTGATTTGCCCAAGGTCTCACAGCAGACAAGTGGCGGAGCTGGGATTAGAACCCACAACCTCTGACTCCCAAGCCCGGTCTCTTTCCGCTAAGCCACGCTGCTTCTTGCGGGCAGGGAATGTGTCTACCAATTCTGTTATATTGTATTTTTCAAGCGCTCAGTAAATGCTAAGCAGCACCCAGTAAATACCTTTGTTTGATAAGCAGCATTCCTCCCTTCCGATGGTGTCTCCCGCCAAATGATGGATGAGACTCAATCCTGTCCCAAAGACTTCAGAACTGAGAACGCGTGTAAAGAAATTGACTTCAGTGATGCTGGTTTGGCTAGTACTTCTTGTCTGATCTCCTCCCGGCATCTGTATTCCACTGGGTCATGCGGTCCAACAAGTGGACAGGAGTGCCGCTCACTGGGAGACGCTCACACGAGTATTACACGCAAGTTTCATTTATGATTGAAGCGGCCAGTAGTCAGTGTTGGACGGTAGCGTCATGATCTAACAGTTATCGTGTTCATTACCACCTGTGAGAGGTTTCTTCGGCATCCCTGCCGCACCTATCCCCTCTGCCATCAGCCTTTGAAAGAAGACCCACCTAGGGCATTCCCCTACTTCTCGCTGTTACCCTCTCCAACCATGGTGCGTGGGGTGGATTTTTATCAGTTAGGAAAGTGGCTGTCTTAATCTGGACGGGCTGTCACCGAACTGGGTAGGAGCTCGCTAAAAAACAATGGTAGGAAGGAAAGGATACCCAGGCCAGTGTGGTAGGTTGCAGGGTAGTCTTGAGTCCCCCACCATCACCTAGGTGGAAGTTAGAAAGAGGAGGGGCTGGGTCAGGGGAGGGCCAGAACATTTCATCTGGCCTGCAAGCCACATCCCAACGGGCTCCAAGGGAGTTGCTTCTAACCTACAGGATCTCCTACCTGTTGCTGCAGATGCACTCGACTTCTCACGTATCCTCAATCAATGGCATTTATTGAGTGCTCACTGTGTGCAAGGCACTGTGCTAAACGGTAGGAAAAATACAGTACAACAGAGTGATTAGGTGCGATCTCTGCTCATAAGGAGCTTACAGCCCCTGGGGGAGACAGACAGATTCGAGATAGGAGGAAATAGTAGAGAATAAGAATATTAGCATAAGTATTGTGGGCCTGGGGTGAGTATCAAAGTGCTTACGGGGTACACAGCCGTATGAGTAGCTGAGGCAGAGTGGAGGGGAAGAGTGAAAATAAATAATAATAATGTTGGTATTTGTTAAACGCTTACTATGTGAAGAGCAGTGTTCTAAGCGCTGGGGTAGACAGAGGGGAATCAGGTTGTCCCATGTGGGGCTCACAGTCTTAATCCCCATTTTACAGATGAGGTAACTGAGGCACAGAGAAGTTAAGTGACTTGCCCACGGTCACCCAGCTGACACGTGGCAGAGCTGGGATTCGAACCCATGACCTCTGACTCCAAAGCCTGTGTTCTTTCCACTGAGCCACGCTGCTTCTGACTTAGCCTGGGAAGGATGTGGAGTTTTTTTGGGTGGTTTTAGGTGTTTTGTTGTTTTTTTTTTGGAGGATTTGGGAGAGTGGTGATTTGTCAGATATGAAGGTGGGAATGAATCAGGAGTTAGTGAGTGTATTTACAGCCACTTAACAGGCCAGTTCAGAGCCACCTTGGAAGTGTCTGGACTTCTCATTTCTTAAACCACCTCACCCCCTACCCTCCAACTCTTCCTTATTGGCCAATTCTTTGAAAAAATGAGTTGTTGTCGTCTGTTTTTATTGAGCACCTATTGTCTGTATTTGGGAACATAATATAAGCAGGCGGGCTGCCTTCCTAAAGCCCTGCCTCAAATCCCTAAAGTCACCTTTAGGTGTTTTGAGTGATGTGTTTCATCAAGATGGGGGACATTTCAGGACTGAGAACCTGCACAGAGGAATCAATTGTAATAATAATAATAATAATGTTAGTATTTGTTAAGCGCTTACTATGTGCCGAGCACTGTTCTAAGCGCTGGGGTAGACATAGGGGAATCAGGTTGTCCCACGTGGGGCTCACAGTCTTAATCCCCATTTTACAGATGAGGGAACTGAGGCACAGAGAAGTTAAGTGACTTGCCCACAGTCACACAGCCGACAAGTGGCAGAGCTGGGATTCGAACTCATGAGCCCTGACTCCAAAGCCCGTGCTCTTTCCACTGAGCCACGCTGCTTTGGCATTTGACTTTCATACTGTCATTGCTGCCAGGGCACAAAGTTCAGTGGACAAGTAGGTGGGCCAAGGCGCTGTTCAGTGAAGAGGAGGTAAAGATTTTTACATACTGGACAAATGTATAGCCGAGGGACCTTGGCATAGGACTGTTGCTCTGTTGGAGATCCATGACCCTAGGCAGCTGGTCCTCACTGCCTACACTAGCCAGCTATTTTTTCAGGCTCCCGCTGGCAGAATATTCCAGGTAGTTCAGAAACTTTCTGGTTAAACCCAAGTAGGCAAAACTCAGACTGGAACCCATGTCTCCATATTCCCAGATCAAGGCTCTCTCTGCCAGTCCAGCAGGTGAACTGCTTCCTTCAGTATCTGAGAGGATAAAAGATTCCTGAAAAAGGTTTTGAGGAGCAAAGGGCAGTGATGGGAAAAAGAGAAAATTGACTGTGTGTGTCTAAGTGTGAGAAGTTTCATGAAAAGGAGAAGCCTCATTGAATTGTCAATGTTCCTTATAACTTTGCTGTGGTTCTAAATACCCATTCTTTTCCTTCTTCCCAGTCAAGTTGAGGGATTTTATGCTTCCCTTTATGGGTGTGTGAATAAGTGGTTGATAGAGAAGGCTTTGCTGCCCAATTACTTTTCTGTTATAATCAATGCTGTCATTCTTCTTCCGGTACCGCTCGTTTGTGGCAATCACATGCCCAAGTAGTGGCGTTGGCTCAGTGGGGCCAGGAAGAAGTCATTCATTCAGTTGTATTTGAGCGTTTACTGCTTGCCCCGCACTATACTAAGTGCTTGGGAGTGCACAATACAACAGTAAACACACCCATTCCCTGCCCACAATGAGTTTACAGTCTAAAATCTGTAGTCTCTCCCAGAACCAGTCCCTTAGGAGCTCTTTGGAGTTGGAACCTTAGTTGTTCTTCCACCTCTGCCTCACCTCTGTGGCAGGGCAGGGGGCTTAGTTTGTTCGTACTGGACCCAGTGCTGGGATGGGGAGGGGTGGGCTTCACCTGCTTTATTTGCCTCCAGGAGCCTGGAGCTCTAACTCACCCAATACTGAACTGCAGGTCTAGAGCAGGGACTTGAAATCACCTGCTGTACGTCTAAACTGGGAATTGATGGGGGACTATGAGGCTAATAAAAGAAAAAAAAACTGTGGTTACTTGCGTGACTAGCAGCAACTGAGATTTCTTCTTGTGAGTTTTTGCTTCTTACCTTACTTTTTGATGGACTGGGTTGCAGTGGAAGCAACATCTTGCCAGAGATGTGAAATATGGGCCCCGCAGGGAGAAAATTCCCAAGTGTTTAAGAAAGTGAATCTTTCTCTGTTACTTTAAGATCTTTGGATAAAGTTTATCTGGAATGGGTGAAATGGTACAATAAGCTTACTTAAAGTTTATATTCATAGGTCATGTCTATTGCCTCTCCTACTAAATTGCAAACTCTTTTTGAGAGTAGAAATCACTTTATTTTTCTTTTGAATATTCTCAAAGTACCTAGAGCAGTTGTCTGTACCAAGCACTTATGAGATCCAAGCGCTTAGTACAGTGCTCCCCACACAATAAGCGCTCAATAAATATAATTGAATGAATGAATTGATTATGATGCAGTTTCTCAGTGAAAAATAACCATTGTTTAACCATTTTCCTTTGTCATCATATCAAACATGTATTGATCTTAAATTATTAATCATTGTACAATTTGATTGAGCTCCTACTGTGTGCAGAGCACTGTGCTAAGCACTTGGAGACTAGAGTAGTTAGTAGCCATGATCCCTGCTTTTAAGGAGCTTTCAATCTGCCATTACAGATATGAAGAAAGAAAGAAAAGTAATAAGGTACATGAGCCAGTGCTGAATTGACGGATTAAAATATGTACATAAATTACTGTTAGTTCAACTAATTTTAAAAAATAAGACATTTTAGAAAGATTTGTTTTCTTAGCTTAAGACTTGGATCACATTTTTACATATAAATAATACAGTATTTTTTTCCATTGAATAGTCCTATTAAAGTTTTCTAACAATGCTGTTTTCTCTAGATCACTTTCAGCCTGGTATAAAATATAACTTCTCCATATATGGATGTAGAGACCAAAGATATCAATTGTTTAGTTCTACAGTTGGCTATGTGAAAGAGTTGGGTAAGTAATTATAAACTCCCTGGGGGCAGAGACTGCATCCTTTACTTCTATTTCTTTACTTTTATCTTCTCTTCTCCGCCAATGGTTGGCCCATCCACCTCTGCATCAAACAGAAACTCCTACCATCTGCTTTAAGGCATTCCACCTCTCTCTTCCTCTGACCTTACCTTGCTGATCCCCTACTAAAACTCAATCCTCACACTTCACTCCTCTAATGCTACCACCTCATTCTCATCTAGCCTGCCACTGACCTTCTGCCCACATCCTCCCTCTGATCAGGAAGTCCCTCCCAGATCATGTCTGACAGTCTGCCACTCTCCCCACCTTCAAAACCACATTTCTTCTGAGCGTCCTTCCCTCACAGAGTCCTTGTTTTCTTTCTCCAACCTCCCCTCTTTCTCTAATTTTAATGTCTGTCTCCCTGTGTAATCTGTAAGCTCCCTGTAGTCAGAGATCGTATCTAACAACTCTATGATAGGATACTTTCCCCAAGTGCTTAGTACAGTGCTCTGAACACAGAAAGCACTCAATAAATAGTATTGACTGAATGACACTGGCTTTACACAGTTTTAAACTATACATACATTCAGATGGACCTGAAAAAGGAAATCACAAACCATCCAAGAGTTCAGCAAAGATCTTTCTTTGTAAAGATAGAAGCCCAGCAAGCATTGTAAATATTTGAAAACATATTTTAAAACAGGCTCTCTGTTGCAGTGCTTATTAAAGCAGGTTTGTAAGTGCAAAAGCATTTGTGGCATCTTAGTGACTTGAAAGAAAAAGCATATTTAAAGTTTTGTCCATAGGCTCAAACAGCTAGAAAATGAAGCTTTTATGCTTAAGCCTGAACAAGTTTCTTCTGTTCCCATTCGATTTTCTTCTGTTCCCATTCAGTTTCTGAATATATGTCTGTTTCCTCTCACAGCTCCAAGTGTTGCACCAAATTTTACTGTTGAAGACACATCTGCAGATTCAGTATTAGTAAAATGGGAAGACATTCCTCCCGACGATCTACGGGGATTTTTAAGGGGATATTTGTTTTATTTTGATAAAGGAGAGAAGGGAACTTCCAAAACCAGAGATCTGGAATCAGGTAAATAAAAAACATTAGTGAGTCCTCAATTTATCTACGTTCTCCTTCTCTTACGATGGGTGAAGTCGAAGCCAGATTCTGGCCACTTTTTGTGAGGTACTGGAGAAGCGGGAAGTCTTTAGACCGTGATCTTTTTGTTTTCTACACTCGTTTTTAGGTAGGGTCTTAAAGACTTCACAAACTGTATGGATAGTGAGCAGTATTCCTAGATTCATTCATTCAATAGTATGAGCGCTTACTATGTGCAGAGCACTGTACTAAGCGCTGGGAATGTACAATTTGGCAAGAGATAGAGACAATCCCTGCCCAATGACGGGCTCACAGTCTAACCGGGGGAGACAGACAGCAAAGCAAAACAAAAACAAGACATTATCAAGATAAATAGAATCAAGGGGATGTACACCTCATTAACAAAATAAATAGGGTAATAAATAATATATACAAATGAGCACAGTGCTGAGGGGAGGCGAAGGGAGAGGAGCAACATTCTAATCTTTCTGATAATGGTTTAATTTGCTAGTTAACCATGTATGGAAAAGAATACCGACTACAAAAGGTAGACTGAGTTCATGTGTATTTGTTCTTAGTGTGTTGTTTTTTTTTAATATGGAGTTACATACAGATTTATAATAGAGGATCACTAATCGGTTACCTATACTGCTTTAAAAACAGGGGCATCTGAGCTAAAAGTTAAGAATATTACTGACATAACACAAAAGACACTGCGAATTGCCGACCTTCAAGGAAGAACAAGTTACCATCTGGTCTTGCGAGCCTATACGAACGGTGGCGTGGGTCCAGAAAAGGACATGTATGTGGTTACAAAGGAAAATTGTAAGTTAACATATTCCCATTTATATTTATCCAATCTATCACATTTTAGACTGGTGGTTTACTAGACTGTGAGTCCGTTGTTGGGTAGGGATTGTCTCTATCGTGTGCTGAATTGTACTTTCCAAGCGCTTAGTACCGTGCTCTGCACACAGTAAGCGCTCAATCAATAAGATTGAATGAATGAACAGTAAAGAGCACTGAGTATCCGAGAACTTCAAGTCATCTGGCCTACCACTTCCAACTACTGTAACGTATGACTGTCGTTGATGTCTCAAGCGGGTTGCAAACCACCCAACCTGGGGGTTCATTTCAGCCTGTGGAATCACATGAGAACTATTAAATGTCCATTAAACAAGGAGGCTACCACATGTGGAAATGAGAAACAGCAAAGGCAAAATACATATGCCAGGAGTCTGAATTTATAAATTCTGGTGGTAAAGCACTTACCGGAGGGCCCTTGCTATGAAACTCTAGGGCAGTACAAGATCATCAGATCTGACACAGTCTCGGTCAGACACAGAGGCTCACCATCTAAAACATGAAATAGGGTGCCTGATTAGTGAGGAAACTGACATTATTTGGCCCCTCTGATGCTTGGAGAAGAAAACTCATGGGCTGATAAGCTATAAATTCTACAAGAAAGATGGGGTTGGGCGCATGGGACTGAACATGAGCGACAACATGAACGGTAATATAAAAATATTACTAGTTAAGCAGAGTATATTAGAATCCCATTGAATAGAAATGCCAAACAAAAATATCTCTTAGAAAGAAATGTTCTATATACTCTATCTGACAAGGATGAAGATAGCATTTGATGAGCTTTTCCTTCTTGTTAGGGGTGTGGAGGAGAGATAAATTATCCCCATGAGGGAAAATTATTTATTATTAGACTTGCTCTGAAAGAATAATGAAGCCACTTAGCTGATTTCCACCAAAGCAGCATTAAAAATAAAATGGAGACCCTCCTGTATTCAGAGAATTCCAGAAGAAAGGAGGGTGTATAGAATTTGGCCAAGATCTGTTTGCTTACTCTGCTAAGGCCCCACTAAGGATAGCTGAATCCTATTCCCAAACAGGATACTGTCCCAAAATGAGATTTAGCCAGTGTTACAAATTGGAAAGAGCATCAGCAGAGGAATACAGAGGCTGATGTTTGTAAACTGTTGAAATCCATGGAGGTTTAAAACTACAAATGCAAAGCATAACTGCCTAATAATAAAAGCCTTGCTCCATTTAAAAAAAATAATAATTATGGTGTTGGTTAAGTGTGCATTATGTAGCAGGCACTGTGTTAAGCACTGGGGTGGATACAAGCAAATTGGGTTGGACACAGTCCCTATCCCACATGGGGCTCAGTCTCAATCCTCATTTTACAGATGAGGTAACTGAGGCCCAGAGAAGTAAAGTGACTTATCCAAGGTCACATAACAGACAAGTGGCAGAGCCAAGATTAGAACCCATGCCCAGGTCCATGCTCTTTATACTATGCCATGGTACTTCTCATTTAGGATTGTGATTCCTTGGAGAGACAGGGATTGTGTCTTATTCCGAACTACGTAATCTTTCCCAGACAGTGCAGTGCTGTGCTCACAGTAAGTGCTTAATAAAAGCTGTCTACTACAAAGATGCCTTGGGCATTTTATTTTGGGTGGTAAACCTTAAACTGAAAATCCCGAATTGCTTCACCCTAACTTCCTTTGTCCCAGGTATAGTTTGAGCCAAGTGATAATTATCTCATCACATGGAAAGCGTCTTCTATCAGAGACGGCCACACCAGACTTCAGAGAGGGGATGCGGAGCAGCTAGCAAGGCTCAAAATAGCACACAGCAAACTGAGAGTGGAATGGAGTTTTCCTCAAAAATTATTCTGGGAGGAGCATCAGAGGGGATCCATGGGGGCCTACTTTTTTTTCTCTGTATGTGTGGTTTTTTTTTTGTTTTTGTTTTTTGGTGGGAAGGCACACCCCTCCCAAGTGACCCAGTGACTTTTGGGAGATCAAGGCAAATTAGCCCGGTAGCATCCTGAATTATATAGTTTTTTCCTTACCTGCAATCCCCTGGACTGCTTTTAACCAGGCCCGTTTGGAAGGTTTTGACTGCATATCACTTTGGGATTTCACCATTTAACATTCATGCCTCACTGTATTGCCGGAGTTCTTTGCAGTGAGATAAATAGTGACATGGTCAGAACCACTGATGTAAAATATAATCTCTGCTGAAATTAATGATTTGCTATTTGTAAAGCTGAATGCTAAAAGCTGAGAAGGGATTATATATTGATAAAATAGCTTATTAACGGTAACGTGGCTGAACTCTGAAAGTATCAAATCATATTTTTTTGAGTATGACATTTAAAGGAAATGACACCGTCCTATGAAGGCTACTTTCTATTGTAAAACTGTGAGCTCGTTGTGGACAGGGAATGTGTCTGTTGTATTGTACTCTCCCTAGCGCTTAATACGGTGCCTTGCACAGAGTAAGTGCTCAATAATTATGATTGAATGAATGAATGAGCAATAACTGATCTTTCTCTTTTTTAGCCATAGGTTTAATCATTGCCATTCTCATCCCGGTGGGAGTAGCTATCATTGTTGGAGTGGTAACCAGTGTGCTTTGTTATAGAAAAAGAGAATGGTAAGCATTTCCAGTCAGTAGTGTTTTATTATCAAGGGTGATAATGGTTGTTTAAATTATATTAAATGTATAAGTCCAAGTTATTGAAGAAAGTGATTAACTTGGTAAAAATAAATCTGAAAAATGGTGACCTCAGCATAGCATAATATAACAATAGGGTTGCATGCCTGAAAATCTGTAAAGCTAAAGAGGTAAACTTCAGGTGATTTTGCCAATAATTTTACATTTAGAAAATGGTGGACTACAGTGGCTTGAAACATATGTAATGTCTATGTGAAATTTAACATGGCTATTTGAGTCATTTTTTTAAAAAAAAGAAAGTTATGAATTATGCACACTTTACCAACTGGTCTCTTGTAGCTCTTGTTGACAGAAGACATTAGTCAGATCCAGTTTCCTTTTCTGGATTGGTTTCAATTCTTTTCCTCTTCCTTTTCAATCAGTCAGTGGTATTTATTGAGTGCTTACTGTCTGCAGAGCACTGTACTCAGTTGTGATCCTTTCCCTATGGCTTACAGTCTACAGGATAAGCAAAGACATTAAAATAGATTAGGGGTAGGGGAAATAGAGTATAAGAAAGTACTGTGAGGAAGGGATGAGTATCAAAGTGCTTAAGGGGTACACAGCCAACTTTATAGTTAATACAGAGGATGAAAAAGATAGAACAAATAAGGGCTTGAAGGAGGTATGCTTTGTATTTTTACTTTGTTTAAATTATTTTTTAAGGAGGGTTTTGAAGGTAAGGAGAGTGGTGAACTGTCAGATATGAAAGGGGAGGTAGCTCTAGGCCCGAGGGAGAATGTGGGCAAGGGGCAGTGGAGAGATCGGGGAGATAAAGACCAGGGAATAGGTTGGTGTTAAAGAAGTGGTGTATGCGGGTTGGGTTGTAGATGATCACTGAGGTATGGTAGGAAGGAGAGAGTTGATTATCTTAAAGCCAGTGGTAAGGAGTTTCTTTCTCAGGTGAATGGGCAACCACTGGAGGTTTTGGAGGAGTTGGAAAATAAGGACTGAATAGTTTCAAAGTGATCCAGGAAGCAGAGTAAAGTGTGGACTGGAGTGGAAAGGGAGAGGACCAGGGAGTTCAGTGATAAGTGAGTGCTTGGATTGGCACAAGAGCAGTTTGGATGGAGAGGTGGATTCAATAGATGTTGTAAAAGTAGAAGCGACAGGATTTCGTGACAGATTGAATGTTATGGGTAAAGTGAGAAGAATGATTCCAAGGATAATGCCAAGTTTGAAGAGGGCTGTTTCCATGGAGGGGGCAGGATCCAGTTTCAGTCCTGCCTGATGTTTTGTCTTGAGTAACTTTTGGTTTCTCTTTTGGGTGAATTAAAAATCCTTTCCTACTTTTTTTTTTTAAGGATTAAAGAAACATTCTATCCTGATATTCCAAATCCAGAAAACAGCAAAGCATTGCAGTTTCAAAAGAGCATCTGTGAGGTAATCTCGATTGCTTAATGGTTTTTAAACGCAGAGCTACTGTTCACTTTTGCTTAATACCGTCACTTCCTTTTCATCTATCACGAAGGTATTGTAGATCAACATAAATATGAAGCTGAAAATAAATGCTAACACGATGATGATGTTTTGGGCATGTGTATTTCAGAAGTTAAGCAGATTAAAGTGATATTTGTTTTTTCTTGTCAAATGTAATAGGGAGCAAAAAAAAGCAAAAAATATATAGTTGCTTTGCAGTAGGTAAGTCCATTATAGTTTTTTGAGTGTTTACAAAGTGCTGAGCATTATATTAAGTGCTTGAGAGAGTTTGAATCAGTGAACCTGTTCTGTGCCCTTTAGTAGCTTCAGAAGGGTAGGCTGGTGCTTAAACTGAAGGATATGTAACTTGATAAAGAAGTGTATAAATGGATGTAGGGGATTATAAGTCAGTCAGTTAATGGTATTTATTGAGCATTTACTCTACGCAGAGCACAGTACTAAGCGTTTGGGAAGTACACTATACAGATTCAGTCCCTGCCCACAATGAGCTTGCAGTCTAGAGGGGAGACTGACATCAATACAAATAAAATACTTATAACGCTTCAGACTTTTGTTAGCCTTTCAAGGTAAATTGTTTTTAGCAACAATTTTTAACAAACTAATGATGACTACTATTTTTATTTATTTTATTTTTTAGGGAAGCACTGCTCTGAAAACTTTGAAAATGAATCCTTGCACTCCTAATAATTTGGAAGTGGTGGAAACTCAGTCAACAGCTCCTAAAATAGAGGACCCAGAAATGACATCCCCAGGAATTATACGTTCCGAAGAAGGGTCTGATGCAGAACCAGAAAATCTTGTGGTGGTTTCCTATTGTCCACCAATCATTGAAGAGGAGATCTCAAACCTTCCAGGGGATGAGGCCGGGGGATCTTCTCAAGTCATCTATATTGACGTCCAGTCAATGTATCAGCCTCAAGCAAAACCAGAGGAGGAACTAGCGAACGACTCTGTAGATGGAGCGGGCTATAAGCCACAAATGCACTTGCCTATTAATTCTCCTTCAGCAGACATGACTGCCGAAGATGACTTAGATAAAATGGCGGGTTATAGACCTCAGGTAAATGTGAATACTTGGAATTTAGGATCTCCAGACTCTCCAAGCTCCATCGACAGCAGCGGTGAAATGGTGTCTTTTGGAAGTCCCTGCTCCATTAATTCTAGGCAGTTTTTAATTCCTCCAAAGGATGAAGATTCTCCCAAGCCTTCCAGTGGAGGATGGTCCTTTACCAACTTTTTTCATAACAGACCCAATGATTGACAATATCATGACTTCACTTCAGTCTGCCATCTCAATAAGCTCTTATTCCTAGTGTTCTACAGCAGCAGCAGATTATTCTTCAAAGCATCAAGAAGAGTGTTTTTGGTGAGATGAACTTTATCGTGTGTAAGTTACACTGAAAGTGTTAATTTTTCCTGTTATAGCATAAAAGCCAACTGTACGGTAACTCCAGTAATTAGCTTCATATACAGTTCAGGATGATGGACTTGCATTTGTGACCCTAGCCAAAGAGTTCCCATTTTCTAAGTAGTGTTTTAAAATTAACATTTCCTGTTACTTTGGTAAAGTTTTCCACTTCTTTGTTGCTAATTGCCTTTTGTTGTTGTTGTTGTCATGAATAACAAGTATTTTTTTGTTTTTCTCTCCCAACTTGTCTATTTGGAGGTTCAGACCTGGGGAAAGCATTCTCCCATTCAGATTAACAGATGAGAACCTCAATGAAAATCAAGCACAGATTGAGCAGATGAGACTTTAAATATCATTTATCCGTCCCCACAAGTTCAGAAATGAATATACCTTTTTTAAATGTAGCAGCAGGTATTATAGTGTCTTATTTGATAACTTAGGTAAACTAGTTTCAGTGCTTAGTGCCTACTGTATTATAGTTATTGAATAGTTGACTCAGGGGTTCAAACTTGGAAAATTAAGTGTAACACTGACTGAAATCAAAATAATTACATGTTAGCAGATTTTCAAATCTTTGTGCAAATATTGACCCCTTTGGTGCTAGCCCTGGGTTGCCCTAAAGTAGTGCTGTTGAGTTTTAATTTCCAGGGCTACTTAGCAGGTTAAGCACCTAAAAGAAATGCCATTATTATTTGGTGACTTTTTTGGTTCCTCTTTCGTTATTGGGTGAGCAGACTGCATGCAGTTAAACCCAGCGCAGTCTTCATTTGCACAAACATGCCCTCTAATAAACACCCTATCAGCAATATTTAGTGGCACTAGCTACCAGCCAGGGCTTTCCTAAAAGGAGAGTTGGTGCTATCAGTCTGTAGAGGAGAGACTGAGACCTCTTGAAGCGACATTGTCATGACCCAACCCATGCCCTCGCTGGGTCTAGCAGTTATTCCATGGATGATCCTCACCATGGCCACTCGGAGTACCATATCAAGAGAAACTTTCAAAGTAATTCTTTGAGGATGTGTATTAAAATTAAATATTTTAAGTTGAATATGAATTATTAGGCACCCGTAGATATATACACTTATTTTATTGACCTAAAAATGTCCATAAGAAATTCATACATCTATCCTTGTGTATCAGAAGTAATGTTATGGGTGATATTGCTCCTGGAAGAACTTCAAATAATGTTACCGACAGTAGAGTGTATTTTATTTGCTCTCAGGTTATATGTGTGTTTTGCCTTTTGACAGCAAATACTTGAAGTCCTCTCTCTGAACAAATAAAGGTAATTTTTCTCCTTTGTAATATGCTATAATATTTTATACTCAAAACACATGGCTTATATGGCTTATCTTTTACAAGACGTCATGTTTTTTGAAATCTTGCTTCAAAAGAAGATATTCTTCTATTAAATGAATCGGAAAAAACCCTCCTTTTGCTCGTTATATGGCTTATATTTTATAAGATGTCATGTTCTTTTGAGATCTTGCTTCAAAATAAGATATTCGTCTATTAAATGAAAAAAACCCGCCTTTTTTTAAAAAAAAAAAACACAAAACACCATGGTTTTAAGATGTCTGTGAGCTTTACAAGTATGGGAGTTCTTATTTGAGGCAGACTCCATAGTTTGCCCAGTGTTGTAACCACAAAATTGAAGCTGTTTGCTTAGCATGTCGTTTTGAACACTAGTAAAGCTTTACGACTTACTCAAAAAAAAAATAGCAAGATGCCTTACACTTGTCTGTATCATTATGAAATAAGCCCTCACGCATTTGTTTGAGCATAATGGACACTATGTGATCCCTTTAGGGAAACAATTTTTGCAAGTGTAAAATGACATCCATAGGTAGAATAGCCACCCTTCCAAATATTTGGCTTTTTTTTTTTTAATTGCACCTGTTAGTGCATGCCTCCTAAAGCTAAAAATTGCTGTAAACTTAATGAAACACCTTGTGCCAGATGGTGATACAAAATAACGATCCTAATGAATAAACCTATTATGTGACAGAACAGCTTTGTGCCTCTAGGTTGATATTTTGGAAATAGAAGCAACCATTTTGTAAATACCAAGGAATCCTGGGTCTGGTATTTTATACCAAAGTTACTTTCAGCAGTTGGTGCTGTTGTGATTCCAAAATCAGTTCTGAAAACTTAAAGGTTAGAATTTTTGCTTCAATTGGAAATGCTGTTAATTTGGATTAGGATAATTAGGTTAATTAGGTTTTCTTATTAGGTTACTAATTTTCAGCCAATTAAATAGCCAATATTTCTACAAAAAAATTAAGCTAAAGGAGTTACACTAAATTTCAAATGGACGATGGTAGGATTAACAACTGTTTTAAAGGGAAACTGAAATCAATTTTAAGATGACTTCTCAGAAGACTTAAGAACTGCTCAGGCAAATGCTCTGATGGAAATGAGATTTTCTGTTGGCCTGATTACTCTGAAGCAAATAACTTGAACTGCTGCTTTACATTTTGAGCCACGTTGAAAGTTTGTGTAGCGTCTTTTGTATTTTTAGAGCTCTAACCTTGAACACTATTCAGGAGCAAGGGGCTGTTGCTTCAGTAACAAGCCCTGGAGTTGTCAGGCTTCAGCTCAGTACCCCAGTTGTGGTCCAACAGTATCTCAGTCTATCGTAGCCCAAGCTAACTCCCTGCCCCATAGACCAAGCCAACTCTTAGGGGTCTTCTGGATCAAGGCCTAGTTTAGGCGGACAAAAATATCCAGATCAATTCCAGCCAGTTTGGAACCTATTGATCTGGACGTCCCAGCTAGTGAGGAGACGAGGCCCCTCATACCTAGAATTCAACTCCCTGGTGGACACTAAAAACCAGTAGTTCACACTGCTGCTTTCCTATTTTTGAGCCATAAACCAGTATACACATGTATAATTTTCTTTGTCTTTTGCACTCCATAATTTGTGGGAAGTAAGCCTAGATCTGCTCTTTAATGGCTTGTGTCTTCAGTTTTCTTGTATGATGGACCTAAATGCCTGTAACAAAACAACATTAGATTTTGCACAGCTTAAACCTGGGCTTCATACTTCAACATATGAGAGGGTCGGCAGATTGTCTGCCAACTCTGTTGAATCATACTCTACACACAGTAAGCACTCAAATACCATTGAGGAGGATGATTTTAGATCAATGTAATCATTTCATTTGAGTTCAGTCATTTTTAGCTCTGCACAAATTTATGGTAGCATGTAGAATGGAGAGCAGTTTCCTGCTATGGACTATTAATTACCAGTAAAACACGTAAATTCAATCTGTCATATTTATTGAATGTTTACTGTGTGCAGAGCATTGTACTTAAACGCTTGGGAGAATACAATATAAAAGACACCTTCCCTGCCCACAACGAGTTCACAGTCTAGAGGATGAACTTAAGTGTGACATTGTTTGCCTATCAAAGCATCTCCATGTTGCTTGAAACTTAATGCAGATTTCTAGTGGATGGGGCTGGAGGACACCCTCTGAATTTGCACATGCTTGAATGTAAAGGTGAGGAAGCAAACAGAGAAACAACAAATTAAAGATTGTTATAGAAATGAAATAACATACAAGAAATTAAAGCAGTGATGATTTCATTGCTGAGCATGTTACCATAAGAACAGTATTCTGACTAAAAGATGCAAATCGGCAGAGATGTTGTTTCCTGTTGTAATCGTGCAGGAATTGATTGGATTTATAGGTGCAAAGCAAGACTACAAGACTTTTACTTTATCTAAATGGGTATCAATATTTTAATACAACATTGCAATATCTTTTATCAGTCAATTCTCCACTTGAATTTTTTTTTTAATTTCCAGAGAGTGACTTTCCAAATTTACCGTACCATTTCAGCTTTGGTCAGAGAACTCTCACCCATTCCAAGTATGATGGGGAAGAAGTAATCTTTAAGGTTTTTCACGAGAGTCGCTAGTGGAGTGTTTTTTAAATCTGGTGTGTTGAGGATCTGGAGCGATAGCTAAGGCTGTTCTTTTTCATAGTTTCATAAGTGCACACTAATTTGGATAGGTGCTGTACTTTTCATAGTATTTTTTATATAGCATATACCTATGCTATATATCAATATTTACTATGTTAATCACCAAGAACATCACCAGTACTACAATTTTGAAGAATGCAGATGGAAACGCTTGAGCATGCACAAGTAAAGGGCTATCTTGGGCCCTTCAGTCCCAAGAATAAACTCCAGGAAGAGTACTGTGATTTTTCCTTAAGACACTTCAATTCAAACTCACTCGTATCCTGGATTTGTCATCCATTTCTAATATCGGTATCCCGATCAAAAGGTGAGGGATTTTCCTCGTCAATGATGGGGATGTGTTCTGAATGTACCCACAGTTGTCCAAACCAAAGATTTATGATATTAAGGTGGGTAGAGACGGTCACACCAGGAATGTAAGGCTTGGGGAAAAACAAAAAGCATTTTAACCTTGTTTCAATTAGGTGCTTGCTACTTTCTTAAAGGACAAGTTCATCGTTACCAGCAAATATACATGGTAAGTGAGCTGTAAGCACGTACCTTAGGCGTTTAACTTCTCTGCCTCAGCTTCCACATCTGTAAAATGGGACACAATACCTGTCCTTCCTCCTCCTTAGTCTGTGAACTCAAAGTGGAACAAGGGCCCTGGCCAAAATGATTATCTGGCATTTAATAGCGTTTGAGCACATAGAGAATGCTCAGTAAGTACCATCACTATTATTATAATACATGCTAAAAATAAGCTACAGAGGATAAACATGGATATTCCAGGATAGGTGGGAAGGTGGTGTTTGGCAAGGTAAACCTATGCATTTCTTTAGAAATTGTTGGATTTGCATGTGTACATAAAATTTCCAAGGCCATAGCTTTCCATACCTAATTCAATTCATATGCAGCTTAGGGGGTAGGGAGACTCTACAAAATTAGAGGCCTTCCCCTGTGACTACAGATATTCTTCCTTTAGCTCTGGAAAAATTCCCCTCCCCATCTGAAATTGCATTATGCCGAATTGCTGTTTTCTAAATGCATTATACTGTGAACAAGTTTAATTCTTATGAAGCGTTAAGACTTTGTAGAATGAGGGCTCTTAAACTGTATAGTCTAACAGCATTTTCAGTTCCAGTTGTGAAAAACACTACAATGCATCCTATGTAAACATTTCAATTTGTGTAAAGATACTCATAGCATAAATTGTGAAAATGACAAATTACTAACATTGTTCCTTACACATTTCACTTAATTACCACTGCAGATTTGTTTGAGTAGGTGTGATGTATGTCAGGTTTAAAATGTCTCCTTCCTGATTTAAATTTTAAAAATTAGCCTATACTAAAGGTAAACAGTATGGCCTAAAATGATTTCAGAAAAACATTTTAACTAATGTATGCTTAAAGTGAGTTTCTGTATCATGTTATAAAAGAAAGTATCAACAAGGGCATAGAATATAACCTATTACTAAAACATTGTAAAATGCAAACTAGTTTGCTTGGCTGTCGATTCTTCAAGTGCTGCTTATGTGTGTTTTTAAAATATGCATGTATTTAACAACTTTGCAATAGTAATGCCATAAACAAATAAATATATTTTCTTACATTCCGATGGGTTTGGCTATTCATTTGCTTAGGTACTTTTAATTTACACATTTGTAGGAAAACTGCCTGACGGAGAGTCCGAAGGTGTGAATGGCACCTCCCCTCCTACCGTCTCCATGCAAGCTGATCTCAAACAGTCCATTTTCTCCCCCCACATTTTCAGAACATTTCACAGTTACCACCTAGCCCCCTTACCTCTGGCTAGCCGAATTCCCAGGCTGATTTCTACAGGATCCGCACCAGGGTCTCTGCTTCAGCCTAGGGGCCGGCAATTCTTCAGTCCCCTCTGTGCCAGGGATGGCATCGTGGACGTTTGCCAGAGTGGAACAAAGGCCGTGGCCAATCTGATTATCTGGCACTTAAGTGTGGCACATGGAGAATGCTTAATAAATACCATCAGTTATTATAATACACGCTAAAAATGGCCTACAGAAGATGAACCTGGATATTCAATGATAGGTGGGGTGGTGATGTCTCAACCTGGCTGAGGGACTGAAAAGAATCAGCAAATAACCCAAGCAAAGTGTGGGTGTTTCTTGCAATAAAGCTATTTCCGCTCTTATTAGGACAACCTTTGCCCTCATCACCTAGATCCAGTCAGTGCACATTATTATTGTCATGGTTGTTAAGCACTAGGGAAGCAGCATGGCCTAATAGGAAATGCTTAGGCCTGGGGGTCAGAGGACCGGGGTTCTAAACACAGAGTAAACACTTAATGCCTTTAATATTTATGCGCCAAGCACTGGGGTAGGTACAATTTAAGCAGTTCAGACACAGTACCTGCCCCACATGGGGTTAACAGTCCAAGCAGAACCAGCATTGAATCCCCATTTTCCAGAAACTGAGGCAGAAAGTCGGTAAGTATCTTCACTACTTGCCTGCTGTGTGACTTTGGATGAGATGGAAAAAACAGCGTGGCTTAGTGGAAAGAGCACGGGCTTGGGAGGCAGAGGTCGTGGGTTCCCATCCCAGCTCTGCCCCTTGCCCAGAGTCACATAGCTGACAAGTCAGCCTCTCAGTGCCTCAGTTACCGCATCTGTAAAATGGGGATTAAGACCGTGAGCCCCACGAGGGACAACCTGCTTACCTTATATTTACCCCAGAACAGTACTTGGTACATAGTAAGTGCTTAACAAATACCATAATTGTTGTTATTACTATTAAGTGCTTAGTACAGTGCTCTGCACACAGTAAGCGCTCAATAAATACAACTGAATAAACCCAGGCCCCCTGACTCGTGGCAGTCAGAAGAACAAGTCTCTCTACTTAGACTGTGAACGTAGAGAAGCAGTGAGGTCTGGTGGATAGAGCATAGGCCTGGGAATCAGAAGGGCCTGGATTCTAATCCCCACTCTGCCACTTGTCTGCTGTGAGACCTTGGGCAAGTCACTTCACTTCCCAGTGTCTCAGTTCCCTTATCTGTAAAATGAGGATTAAGACCGTGAGCCCCGTGTGGGACATGAACTGCATCTAGCCCAGGGCTTAGTACATTTTCTGGCACATACTAAGCACTTAAATGCCATTAAAAAAAACAAAACCTGGGTGGGGAAAGGACTCTACCCATCTGATTATTAGAGAAGCAGCATGGCTCAGTGGAAAGAGCATGAGCTTGGGAGTCAGAGGTCATGGGTTCTAATTACAGTTCCACTGCTTGTCGGCTGTGTGACTTCGGGCAAGTCACTTAACCTCTCTGTGCCTCAGTTACCTCATCTGTAAAATGGGGATTAGGACTGTGAGCCCCATGTGGGACAACCTGATCACTTTGTAACACCTACCCCCAGTGCTTAGAACAGTGCTCTGCACATAAGTGCTTAACAAATACCATCATTATTATCTTGTCTTCCCCAACAATTAGTACAGTGCTTAATAAATGCTACAGTAGTAATGATAATAATTAGAAGAGGACTTGGAGTCACAGGATCTGGGTTTTAGGCTTGGCTTTGTCGCTACCTGCATAACTTTAAATAGACAAGGACTTTTTCACCTCAGCTTCTCTATCTGTAAATTGACAATGGCATTTGTCCTTCCCTAACTCTGCTGAGACTAAAATGAGTTATGAAGAAAAATTGTGGTGGTCTTTTACTCAAAATTCTTGGATCCCATGAAGGAATTTAGAACCATTTAAAATGAGCTGAAAAGCAGATGTTAGGAATTAAGGAAGAGAAGAGCTCATCTGTGTAGTATATATTTGGAGGAGGTCTGTCTACGAAACAGATTGAGTCCACAGGGATGATTCCTGGGAGCTAATGTTGTTCGTTTCTTTTCTGCTGAAAAAGCTCTATTGAAGCCAAAATCTCTACTGTTCTGAAAAACATTTGAATCAAGTTGCTGAGATGGGAGGGAAAAGAGAGTAATTTTTCAATTCACCTGGTCCTTCTTCACTCTTCGCTTGGAGTTATTCGCACCAGATAAGGTCGTCGCTAAGCAATTCAGGCCATACTCTGAAAACCAGATCCTCGGGTATAGAATTGCTCACACCCACTTTTGGACCTAGGATGCGGGAAGCAAGGATTATGCCTCCTACATCTATCGTACATTCCTCCAAATGCTTGCTCTGCTTACAGCAGCTGCTCGCACACTGCTGTGTGCCCACTGGCAAGCCACTTAACCTCTCTGTGCTTCAGTTTTCTCCTTTCTAAAATGGGGGAGAATGTCTATCTCTGCCTGTCTCAAAAGGGCATGGTTAAAATGAGCTAAGAAATAGAAGATGGCTTTGGAAAGCACAAAGCACCACAGGAATTCAAGGAGTTATTAATATTATTAAAGGGCTTTATAATGCTTGTCAGTGGTGGCATTAAATCTGTGCTACCTGATGATCAGTGGTGAAAATAGGTCCAGAAAACCCTCCAAAACAGACAAGAACGTATGGTCATGGTCCAATGTGTGTGAGAGCCATGGGAGGAAGAGGAGCAACAAAACGGTGGACAGCGGCTGTCCAGGAGGAAAGTGATTTCGGGAATTCAGGAGGCCTAGTGGAAGAGATAGACACGCAAAAAGATGGGAAGGTGGGGATTGCGTGAGTCTGGGATGGAGAGACAAGTTGGGAGGGCAGTGGATATGTGAGCAGAGTGTGTATGGGAAGAATATGGCAGGATGGGAGGTCCAGGAAAGGGTGGGAGAACCGGCACTGTCAGAGTGTGGGAGGTAGAAAGGGAGTGTGGGAGGTAGAGAGGGTGGAAGAAGGACAGCTAATGACTTTCAACTTCCATGTGTTTTTCTTTTGCTTCAAGGAACACGGATTGAGACGGGACAGGGACCTGACCCCGAAGACACGGAGCAGAGCCATCCAAAGAATTTCCCATCGCTTTAAATCACCGAACTATGTAAACCACTCGAGAGTTACATTCTGCCACTCGGCACATTTTCCAGATCCTTGCCTGGGCCCCAGGCCCGAGGGCCAGGAGTGAGATCTCCGCGGTTCTTTCCAGGAAACCGTGAACACGTCTGGAGTGTGTCTCTGCTCTTTTTTGGGTGGAAGCTCCCGGGGAACAAAGGATAGTTCCGAGTTGCCCACTCACTCAGATCTGTGGAGCTGTCTGCCCTCAGCCTGGCCCGACTGAAGCTTGACTCACTCTGCTTGCTCAACCGACTGCCCTTTTGAGCTGAGCCATCTGAAAACAGCTTCCAAGGGTTCTGCCCACCAAGGAGGCAAGAATAACAATGGTGGTACGGGTTAAGCGCTTACTATGTGCCAAGCACTGTAACTAAGCGCTAGGGTAGATACAAGATCATCAAGTCCCACATGGGGGCGAGTCTAAGTAGGAGGGAGAAGAGATATTGAATCCCCCCCTTTTGCAAATGAGGAAACTGAGGCACAGAGAAGTGCTGCTAAGAAGCAAAAAGTGACCCAATTACTCCTTACCGCAGAAGGGCTCGTCTCCTTAGCCCTGTCTTAGCCCAATGTGACTGGTCAGTGACATGGATTAGGAAAAATTAGGCCAGGGGCAGCTGGAGTCCCCTGTTAGAGAGCAAACCAGAAATGGCTTAGTGGATAGAGCGCAGGCCTGGGAGTCAGAAGAACCTGGGTTCTAATCCCTGCTCTGCCACTCTTCTGCTATGTGACATTGGGCAAGTTACTTCACTTCTCCGGGTCTCAGTTACCTCATTTGTAAAATGGAATTAAGTCTGTGAGCCCCATATGGGATAGAGACTGTGTGCAACTCAACTTTGTATCTACCCCAGTGCTTAGAACAGTGCCTGGCACAAAGTAAGCGCTGAACCAATACCATTAAAAAACAAAAAAGAGAGAGGTGACCTGAAGGACTGCCATTGGGTCTTTCGATGTCTTCATCCAGCAGGGATCAGAATTTTTGTTCTTCCTGCCCTGGTATGGAGTTAGGAGAACCAGAAACTAGGTTGCTTCAGTGGACTAGGGGTAGAGCTAGAAAAGGGGATGGTTTTGGTGTTGTTTTGTTTTAAATGGAATTTGTTAAGCACTTACTATGTGCCTGTCACTATACTAAGCACTGCGGTATCTACAAGCTAATCAGTTTGGACACAGTCCCTGCCCCACAAGGGGCTCAGCGTCCTAATCTCCATTTTACAGATGAGGGAACTGAGGGACAGAGAAGTGAAGTGATTTGACCGAGGTCACGCAGCAGACATGTGGTGGAGCCAGGTTTAGAACCGACGTCCTTTTGACTCCCAGGCCTGCGCTCCAGCCACTAGGCCTTGGTGCCTCTCCTTTAATGAGAGGGGAGAGACAGAGAGAGGGGAGAGACAGAGAGAGAAGAGGATGGGGAATGGGAAAGGGAGAGATGAGAAGAGTAAGAGGGTGGGGCGAGACAGGAGGCATAGGAGAAAGGCAGAGAGGGGCAAAATCACTCACCATCCGCTGGGTCACCAGAGGCCAATTGAGGGTCGTGGTTGCTTCTGCTCGTGTGGCGGGTACAGTGCGAGGGGCACCGGATTGGGAGCCGGGGGACGCCCACAGGTAAAAGGGCTTGTCCTGGGCCGGGGCTTCAAGGCCTCTCCCGTCAGTCAATCAGTCATATTCATTGAGAGCTTACCGTTTGCAGAGCACTGTGCTTAGCGCTTGGGAGCGTACAATAGAACAATAATGGAGAAGCAGCAAGGCGTAGTCGATAGAGCTTGGGCCTGGGAGTCAGAAGGCCACGGGTTCTAAATCCCCGCTCTGCCACTTGTCTGCTTTGTGACCTTGGGTAAATCACTCCACTTTACCTAGGTTATCACGTGTATAAAATGGGAATTGAGACTGTGAGACCCACGTGGGACAGACACTGTGTCCAACCCGATTTGCTTGTATCAATTCCAGTGCTTAGTACAGTGTCTGGCACATAGTAAGTGCTTAACGAATTCCATCATTATTATTATTATTATTATTAATAAGCAGACACAAAAAGAGGGTTAGCAGGGACTGAGGACTATAACTGGCATTCAGCTGTGCTCTGTGGCCACAGGCTCAAACGAATTCCCCTCAGCCTTGGTTCCCTACAATGTCTCTCCCGGAAGATTTGAGAAACCTTTCTCCCCTTCCTGCCCTCTGTCCCGTACCAGGCCTAAATGAACATACCTCTCCCTCCAGACCTCACCCCGGTGGCTGGCTGAGTCGGGAACCTAGCCACACTGGCTGGGTTGCCAGCTCTTGGGACCATCTTGGGCAATACCAACGGGTCCCGGGGCAAGGGATGAGCCAGACCCCTAAATGACAGGACGTGCCCACCCAACCCGGGGGGTCTGATCACTGGTCGCTGTACACTGGAGCTTCCGTGGTTCAGAAAAGGATCTAATTCTCTCTAGACTGTAAGCTCATTGTGGCTAATAATAATAATAATAATAAAGGTATTTGTTAAATGCTTACTACGTGCCAGGCACTGTACTAAGCGATGGGATGGATACAAGCAAATCGGGTTGGACACAGTCCCTTGTCTCACATGGGGTTCAGAATCTTATTCCCCATTTTTCAGATGAACAGAGGCACAGAGAAGTGAAGTGACTTGTCCAAGGTTACACACCAGACAAGAGGCAGAGCCAGGGTTAGAACCCATGATCTTCTGACTCCCAGACCCCTGCTCTATCCGCTACACCAGAATGTGTCCGTTAGACTGTTATATTGTACCCTCCCAAGTGCTTAGTACAGTGCTTGGCCCACAGTGAGTGCTCAATAAATACCACTGATTAACTGATTTCCACCCCTTGTGAATATATAATTAGATCAATCAATCAATCACTGTACTTAGAGCGGCAGCATGGCTCAGTGGAAAGAGCCCGGGCTTGGGAGTCAGAGGTCATGGGTTCGAATCCCGGCTCTGCCACTTGTCAGCTGTGTGACTGTGGGCAAGTCACTTCACTTCTCTGGGCCTCAGTTCCCTCATCTGTAAAATGGGGATGAAGACTGTGAACCTCACGTGGGACAACCTGATTACCCTGTATACCCGAGTGCTTAGAACGGTGCTCTGCACATGGTAAGCGCTTAACAAATACCAACATTATTACTAAGCACTCAATCAATACCACTGATTGATCTAATTGTGGGTTCACAGGGGATGGAAACTAGCTCAGTTCTCGGGCCAATGTGGGAGGGAGCCAGCCAGCCGGCCGCTTGGGCCCCGGAACTCTGTGGAACGAGGACTAGGCATGAAATACCAGGACGCGCAATGGGGCAGGGCCAGAGGGCCTGGTCTTCAGGAAGCAGAGCTGAAGAGGCAGAGAAACATCCTGAAAGAGACAGGGTAGAGGAGGGGTGCGATTGGAATACAGAGCACAGATAGTCATGAGAAGCAGCGTGGCTCAGTGGAAAGAGCACGGGCTTTGGAGTCAGGGCTCATGAGTTCGAATCCCAGCTCTGCCACTTGTCGGCTGTGTGACTGTGGGCAAGTCACTTAACTTCTCTGGGCCTCAGTTCCCTCATCTGTAAAATGGGGATTAAGACTGTGAGCCCCACGTGGGACAACCTGATTCCCCTATGTCTACCCCAGCGCTTGGAACAGTGCTCGGCACCTAGTAAGCGCTTAACAAATACCAACATTATTATGTTCACCTCACATTCATAATCACCTCGTCCCCTCCTACCTCACCTCACTACTCTCCTACTTCGATCCAGCCGCACACTGTGCTCCTCTAGTGCTAACCTTCTCACTGTACCTCCATCTCATCTATCTCTTGCCCACGACCTGCCTCTGTCCTGGATCACCCTCCCTCCTCATATCCGACAGAAAATGACTCCCCAGCTGCTTCAAAGCAGCGTGGCTCAGTGGAAAGAGCCTGGGCTTCGGAGTCAGAGGTCATGGGTTCGACTCCCGGCTCTGCCACTTGTCAGCTGTGTCACTGTGGGCGAGTCACTTCACTTCTCTGGGCCTCAGTTACCCCATCTGTAAAATGGGGATTAACTGTGAGCCTCACATGGGACGGCCTGATGACCCTGTATCTACCCCAGCGCTTAGAACAGTGCTCGGCACATAGTAAGCGCTTAACAAATACCAATATTTTTATTTATTGAAAGCACACCTCCTCCAAGAGGCCTTTCTCCACGAAGCCTCCTTTCCTCTTCTCCCACGACCTTCTGCGTCACCCTGACTTGCTCTCTTTATTCAACTCCCCTCCCAGCCCCACAGTACCTATGTACAAAGCTGTAATTTATTTATATTAATGTCTGTCTCTCCCCTACTGCCTGCTCCAAGCAGCAAGTGCTCAATAAATACCATTGATTGATGGATTGATTGATTGATTGAAAAGTCCAACAGGCATAGGGCCGCCCTGAGATTTCAGACCCTCCCCGAATTGTCTCCTGTTGCTGTCAGCTCATATCCCTGCCTGGCCTAGGTTTCATTAAATAATTAATTCACCCCATCAATCATGTTTATTGAGCATTTACTGTGTGCAAAGCACTGTACTAAGCGCTTGAGCGAGCGAAGCAGCATGGCTCAGTGGAAAGAGCCCAGGCTTGGGAGTCAGGGGTCATGGGCTCGAATCCCAGCTCTGCCACTTGTCAGCTGTGTGACTGTGGGCGAGTCACTTCGCTTCTCTGGGCCTCAGTTCCCTCATCTGTAAAATGGGGATGAAGACTGGGAGCCTCACGTGGGGCAATCTGATTACCCTGTAACTACCCCAGCGCTTAGAACAGTGCTCTGCACATAGTAAGCGCTTAACAAATACAAACATTATTATTACAATATAACAATAAACAGACACATTTTCCATGCTCAGTTTTCTCCATCTGTCCCTACCTCTATGTTTGATCCCATTTATCAATCCACGGCATTTATCGAGTGCTTACTGTGCGCAGAACACTGAGCACTGAGTACCATCCCATAGAGTTCACTCATTCAATCTTATTTATTGAGCACTTACTCTGTACAAAGCACTGTACTAAGCGCTTGGGAGAGAACAACAGTTAACAGACACATTCCCTGCCCACAACGACCTTACAAGAATAGTCTCCACAGACTACAACTATTACAGACAACAACTTGGACCGCGACATCTCTGTAAACTAACAGTTCAACATCCAAAGCCTAGACAGGTCTGTTTACTATTCTGAAATGTCTTTATATTCAACAAAAAAGGGACAATTACTAATTCAAAAAGGGTGCTGTGACGCTAGACAAAAATAGCGTTTAAACATGTACTGGTTTCTTAAAAATGAGTTGTCAGCAATCTTGAATCTTTTCCCTTTGTGTGAGTGACACAAAATAACACACACTTGGTGCTGGGCAACCTATTTCCAAATACAATTACTCCTTTCCATCCCCACCTCCCTTCTCTGCAGGCATCTACTCCATCGTGAGATCACCCTGCTGGTTTATGTCTATCCCCTTCTCTGCCCACATTGAGCTTACATCTAGAGGGGGAGACAGCCATTAATACGAACAAATTATTTACAATATATAATTTAAAGACACATACATAAGTACTGTGGGTTTAGAGAGACTATCGAATGTCCAAAGGCCGCTCTGAAGTGACTGGCAGAATGTGGCTTAGCGGCTAGGGCCCGAGAGAAGGACCTGGGTTCTAGTGCCCTCTCTGCCTCTTGCCTGCTGTATGACCTAGGGCAAGTCACTTCACTGCTCCGTGCCTCAGTTACCTCATCTGGAAAATGGGGTTTAAGTTTGTGAATCCTACGCGGGACTGATTAACTCGTATCTAACCCAGCGCACAGAATGGTGCTTGACACGTAGCAAGCTCTTAATAAATGCCATTGTTTATATTATCGTTATTATTTCTCTTACCGGCCTAAGATGTTGGGTACGGCCAGTTCCTCTCAGAGACGATTGAGAGTCCCCAAGGGCCCATTGAGTGGTCTTCCCGGGAACATGAGTGACCTGCGATCTCCAGCATGCACCACTCCCTTCTCCCTGACCGCCAAAGCCGAGGCCCACGGCTAACCACCCCACCTCACTACCCCCACCGCTCTCCTAGTGCTAACCACCCCCCCTCACTACCCCCACAGCTCTCCTAGTGCTACCCACCCTGCCTCACTACCCCTTGCTCTCCCTGTCTAGTGGCGAGGATCAGAACTGGCACTGTGGGCCGAGTTCCCCAATCCCCCGTGCCGCATCTGGTCTTTATCCCTAGACGGGTTAACGATCCTTCCAGTTGAGGGTCCAGGCCTCTGCCTTCACCTCGCCTGCCCCAGCTCTCTGGCCCGCCTCCCCGCCCCTGCGGTCCCAGAGAGAGGAACGCCCGCCGCTTTGGAAGGCTTGGGAACATTCCCGGTGTCCGAGTTCCCTGAGTTTGGGAGAAAGAGGCTCCCTTCAACTCCTCACGCTCCACTGCCCCCTCAGGGAATGCTCAGCCCCAAGAATATCCCTTCTGTGAGAGAGCTGCCCCAGAGCAGACCCCCGGATGCCTGCCAGGAAGAGATGCACTGCAGGGAACCGTTCTTGGATGCTGAGGGGGTTGCGGCCAGGGATTTTCTCTCTTTATTGCAGAATTGTACTTTCCAAGCCCTAAGTACAATCCTCTGCACACAATAAGTGCTCAATAAATACTACTGAAGGAACTCCATTCTCCGGGCCAAACTCAACACCTGGTCTCCTCAGTGATCTTGTACTAACCGTCCCCCAGGCCTGGATCACCTCCTCCTCCTCCTCTTCTTCTTCTTCCGCTCACATGCTCACTCCGTAAACGGACCTCTTGGCAGAAATGTAAGCATCCGGCCGACCTCACCCACCTCAAATCCATCATCACCTGCTTAACTCTGCCCAGCAACACCACGACTCTCTTATTGACTCCCTTGCCATTTCCCTCACCAACTATTCCAGAATTAACTCCCTCCTTAAACCCAGAAGGGGCTCCTGCTTCCCTCTCCCTCTCCTGGACT
This sequence comes from Ornithorhynchus anatinus, assembly GCF_004115215.2. Lineage (NCBI taxonomy): Eukaryota > Metazoa > Chordata > Mammalia > Monotremata > Ornithorhynchidae > Ornithorhynchus > Ornithorhynchus anatinus. The sequence goes on from NC_041730.1 coordinate 92,638,494, forward strand.
TTGGCGACTATTGACAAAATCGAGAGCAACACACGTGAATTCCCCTTCATTTCCCCAGATACCGCAGTCAGGAGGTCAATCGTATTTATCGAGCACTTACTGTGTGCAGAGCGTTGTACTAAGTGCTTAGGAGAGTACGATATGACAGAATAGACACATTCCTCGCCTACAGTGAGTTTTTACCTCACCATTTGCTCTCTCATCCTTTAAGAGGAGATCTTCATCCTGTTTTCAAAATCTATGCCCTCCATCTGCTCCTCCAATCAAATAAAGGTATTTACTGAGCACTTATTCTGCGCAGAGCACTTTACTAAGCACTTAGGAGAGTACAATACAACCGACGTCAGAAGCAGCATGGCATAGCGGATAGAGCGCAGGCCCGGGAGTCAGAAGATCATGGGTTCTAATCCTGGCTCCGCTACTCGTCTGCTAGGTGACCTTGGGCAAGTCGCTTCACTTCTTTGCGCCTCGGTTACCTCATCTGTAAAATGAGGATTAAGACCGTGAGCCCCACGAGGGACAGGGATTGTGTCCAAACCGATTTACTTGCATCCCCCTAAGCGTTTAGTATAGGGCCTGGCACATGGTAAATGCTTAACAAATACCACTGTTATTATTATTAATGACGAGAAGCAGCTGGCCTCTTGGATAGAGCATGGAACTGGAAGTCAGAAGGCCCTGTGTTCCACAACCAGCTCCACCACTTGTCTGCTGTGTGGCCTTGGGCAAGTCGCTTAACTTTTCTACGTCTGTTATCTGTAAAACGGGCATTAAAATAAAAAATAAATGGTGGTATTTGTTAAGCGCTTACTATGTGCAAAGCGCTGTTCTAAGCGCTGGGGGATACAAGGTGATCAGGTAGTCCCACGTGGGGCTCACACTTTTCATCCCCATTTTCCAGATGAGGTAACTGAGGCACAGAGAAGTTAAGTGACTCGCCCAAAGTCACACAGCGGGCCAGCGGCAGAGCCGGGATTAGAACCCACCACCTCTGACTCCCAAGCCCGGGCTCTTGCCACTGAGCCACGCTTCGTTAAAACTGTGAGCCCCATGTGGAACACGGTCCGTGTCCAAGCAGAATACTCTGTTCTACCCCAGCGCTTAGAATAGGCCCCGGTACATAGAAAGCGCTTAAATATTAAAACAAAAAAAAAAAGCTTCCATATTGAGTCAGTCACCAGATCCTAATGGTTCTTTCTTCCCATCTCCAGAATTCACCCCTCCCTCTCCACCCGACTGCCGCCATAGTGGCCCAAGCTCTCGTCACATCCTGTCTTGACACCTACATCAGCCTGCTCGACGGCTTCCTTGCCTCCAGTCCACGCTTCATTCGGCTGCCCGGATCATTTTTTCTAAAACACCGTTCTGCACACACCACCTCACTCCTCAGAAACCTCCAACAGTTCCTCTTCTCATCAGGCAGAAATTCCTGACCACTTGGTTTTTAAGGCACTCGACCAGCTCTTCCTCCACTACTCATTCTTGCCCCCTCTCCCACTACACCCCAGCTCCTACTCTTTGCTCCTCCCAAGCTACCCTGGGCTTCGATCTCACCTCTCTTTCTGCCAACCCCTGGCTTACGGTCTTCCTTCTGCCTGGAATTCCCTGCCCTTTTGCACCTACCAATGAAGCAGCGTGGCTCAGTGGAAAGAGCGCGGGCTTGGGAGTCGGAGATCACGGGTTCTAATTCTGACTCCGCCGCTTGTCGCCTGTGACCTTGGGCGAATCGCTTAACTTCTCTGTGCCTCAGTTACCTCCTCTGCCAAATGGGGATTAAAACTGTGAGCCCCACGTGGGACAACCTGATCACCTTGTATCCCCCGGCGCTTAACGAATACCACAATTTTTATTTACCAGACCTCTCTCTCCATCTACAAGGCCCTTCCGGAGAAGCTGCAAGGCACACAGGCCGGGGAGTCAGAAGGTCATGGGTTCTAATTTGGCTCCATCACTTGTCTGCTGTATGTCCTTAGGCAAGTCACTTCACTTCTTCGTGCCTCAGTTACCTCTTCTGTAAAATGGGGAATAACTATAATAATAATTATGGTTTTTGTTAAGCACTTCTATATGCCAAGCACTGTTCTCGGCATTGGGGTAGATACAAGCTAATCAGGTTGTCCCACACGGGCTCACAATTTTAATCCCCATTTTACAGATGAGGTAACTGAGGCACAGAGAAGTTAAGTGGCTTGCCCGAGGTCACACAGCAGACAAGTGGCAGAGCTGGGATTAGAACCCACGTCGTCTGACTCCCAAGCCCGTGCTCTTTCCACTAAGCCACGCGAGGCTGAGAGCCCTAAGCGGGACAGGGACTGCGTCCAAACCGATTTGCTTGTATCCATCCCAGTGCTCAGTGCAGTGCCTGGCACATAGTGAGCACTTATCAAGAAGGAGCGTGGCTCACTGGAAAGAGCCTGGGCTTTGGAGTCAGAGGTCACGGGTTCGAATCTCAGCTCTGCCACTTGTCAGCTGTGTGACTGTGGGCAAGTCACTTCGCTTCTCTGGGCCTCAGTTCCCTCATCTGTAAAATGGGGATTAAGACTGTGAGCCTCACGTGGGACAACCTGATTCCCCTGTATCTCCCCCAGCGCTTAGAACAGTGCTCTCCACATAGTAAGCGCTTAACAAACACCAACATTATTATTATTATCAAGTGCCACAGTTATTATTATTAGGTCAGCGTTCGAGATCATACAAGTTGGCTCGTGGTAAGGGCATGACGAATGCCATTACTAAATCCCCACGGGTTTACCTTTCCAATTAGAGGTCCACGCCCAGGCTTCCTTCTGGAATCCAAACGGTCCCCTCCTCTCCCTTCTCTTCTTTCTCCTTGCAAGTGGCTTCGGCAGACAGCGGCTGCGTACCCGAACAGCCGGTGGTTTGACCGGGTGTGCAAGGAGACCACTCCATTTCTCTCCAACAAGGTTTCTTTCCTCCAACCCCGCGGGCAGCTGTTGACGGTTTCCCGCTGCAGGGGACCACCGGCATTGTTGCCCCAGTGTGGCTTAATGGATAGAGCGCGGGACTGGGAGTCGGGAGGACCAGGTTCTGACTTCGGCCTCCTCCGCTTGTCTGCTGTGTGACCTTGGGCAGCTCACTTCACTTCTCTGGGCTTCAGTTATCTCATCTGGAAAATGGGGGTTGAGACTGTGAGCCCCATGTGGGACAAGGACTAGGTCCAACCCGATTTGCTTGTATCTACCCCAGCGCTTAGTCCAGTGCCTGGCACACGGTAAGCTTTTAACAATACCGTAACGTTATTACTAAAATGACAACCTACGGTGAAACATCCTATAGGAGGTTTTCAATCCTTTTAATTTGCTCAGACCAGGAAACCTTCCCAGATTTACAGTTTAAAAGGCCAAAATTTACAAAAGAGAAGAGCAGGCTCTCTCCTGCTCTCCACCACCCCTCTGGCAGCTTCCTCTCATGTGTACACACACCCACACACATATACCCCTTTTTGTAAGAAATCCAAACCGGCACAATATGCTAAACTACCAGAAGTGTATAACAGAGTTATTTCTGAAGCTATAAAAATATTCACATACAAAACGACTTCTACAAAATCCCCCTCCCACCCCCAACCGCCCCGTGGTCTCTGATCCGATTACAAAGCGGGCATCGGGTACGGAGGACAGGGCCTCCAGCCACACACCGCCCTTTTCAAGATTCCCTTTGGGGCGCGCAGTTCATCGCCTCCTCGTTCTCCCCGAGGCGGCGCGTGGACGCACGTGGACACAGGGGCATTTCCCCAGTCGGCCTGCCCGGGTCAGTCAGTGCCGGCAGGGAAAGGAGGCCAGAGGAGGAACGAGGTCTGGAGACCACACCGCCCTCCCGGTCCCGTCCAAGCGCCGGGGGTCGGGAACGGAGCGGAGCGTCGGAATACCGTCCCGCGGGACACCGCGAAAGCATGACGGTGTACAGTACGGCCATTAAGCTACTCTTTACAGCACAACGATCCTTCGGGATCTGAACGGGTGTTGGGTCCCCGGCGCTGGCTCGATGTTCAGAGGGCAAGTCGGGCACCTCCTCCGTGGGACTCGGTTCGGTTCGGTCAAGAGAACGTCGGTGGTGGAGGCCGCGGGAACCCACCCCCCCAGTCTTCTGATCCCGCAGCGATGGCGTTGGTCTCCCGGTCGGCGGGCGGTACCGTCGGGCCCTGGGGTGACAAAAGGTTCTGGACCCGGCCTCCGGAATGCCCGTGTCGCAGGGGGAGGGGGACGTGACGGGGCGGGGGGGGGGGCGTCTCCCGTGGGCAAGGACGGCGGGGCTATTTCTCGCCGCAGGTGTCGATGTTTTTGCCGGAGGTGGCGTCTTCCACCAGCGCCACGTGGTAATCGGTGGAGAGGGTGAAGTGGGAGATGCAGCCGACGAGGCCCCGCAGATACTGGCGATGGGTGTGCAGGGCGATTTCCTTCACGCCACCTGGGGGAGAGACACCCGAGTGAGAAAGCTGTCCCGAGTTTGGGAATGGCGGGTCTTCCCTGGCTCTCCAGCTCCGCCACGGACTCTCCTGTTGTGCTTTTTATTTTTCACAACATGGGTTAAGCGCTGACTATGTGCCAGGCGCTGTTCAAAGCAGCAGTGGGGTAGATACAAGGTGATCAGGTTGGACCCAGTCCGAGGGATCACAAGCCCCATTATAAGGGTGAGGTAATCGGGCTCAGGAACATGAAGTAACTTGCCCAAGGTCACCCAGCAGAGAATAATAATAATAATAATAATAATGTTGGTATTTATTAAGTGCTTACTATGTGCAGAGCACTGTTCTAAGCGCTGGGGTAGATACAGGGTAATCAGGTTGTCCCACTTGGGGCTCACGGTCTTCATCCCCATTTCACAGATGAGGCAACTGAGGCCCAGAGAAGTGAAGTGACTTGCCCACAGTCCCACAGCTGACAAGTGGCAGAGCCAGGATTCGAACCCATGACCCAAGCCCGGGCTCTGGGGAAGCAGCATGGCTCAGTGGAAAAGAGCCTGGGCTTCGGAGTCAGAGGTCATGAGTTCGACTCCCGGCTCTGCCACTCGTCAGCTGTGTGACTTTGGGCGAGTCACTTAACTTCTCTGTGCCACAGTTCCCTCATCTGTGAAATGGGGATTAACTGTGAGCCTCACGTGGGACAACCTGATGACCCTGTATCTACCCCAGCGCTTAGAACAGTGCTCGGCACATGGTAAGCGCTTAACAAATACCAACTATTATTATTATCATCTTTCCACCGAGCCATGCTGCTTCGAGGGCCAGGATTAGAACCCAGGTCCTTCTAATTCCAAGGCTCTATCTACTAGATCATGCTACTTCTCTTGTTGAATCCCTTCTCCTTTTACTCATTTTCCGTCCTCTGGTTACAATTAGCGGTAACTCACTCTCTTCCCCCGGCTCCAAGCAGTGTAGTGGAAAGAGCCCAGCCCCGGAAGTCACAGGATCTGGGTTCCGACGCGGACTCCGCCACTTACCTGCCGTATGACCTTGGGCAAGTCACTTAACGTCTCTCGGCCTCAGATTCCTCAACTGTGAAATGAGAATTAAATACCCGTTCCTCCTTCTAGTCGGACTGCGGGCCTCAGGTGGGACAGGAACTGTGTCCAACCTGATTATCTTGTTTCTACCCCAGCGCTTGGGACAGTTTTGGCACATAATAATCGCTTAACAGATACCACCATTATTAAGAACTTTTGGGCTGACCCCTTTTAAATTATAAGCTCCCTGAGGGTACGGAACCACATCTTTAATATCTAACTTGCCCTCCCATCACTTGGTAGGGTGTTCTACGTGCAGCAGCGCTGAGCTCTCCCCCGATTAGACCGTAAGCCCGTCAAAGGGCAGGGACCGTCTCTGTCTGTTACCGATTTGTCCATTCCAAGCGCTTAGTACAGTGCTCTGCACATAGTAAGCGCTCAATAAATACTATTGAATGAATGAATGAATGAATGAATGAGCGCACAATGGATGGCCAATATAAGTGCCTGTCCACAGCGGACACTCGGTAAAAACCACTGATGATGACCGTGACGTTGGCTGACTTCCGAGGACCAGGAATAGATCCTGCTGGAATGGTTGTGATGGTGGAAAGCAGGGGGGCAATTGGGGGGAAGATATTCTATCTTCCCCTTCAGTGCAAGGATCCTTTTTTTTTAAAAAAAAAAAAATGGTATTTGTTCAACGCTTCACTCACTACTTAGTACTATGTAGTGTAGGTAGAACACGGTACTAAGCGCTGTGGTAGACACAAGCTAATCATGTAGGGCCCAGTTCACGTCCCATGTGGGGCTCACAGCCTTAATCCCCATTTTAGAGGCGAGATAACGGAGGCCCGGAGAACTTAAGTGACTTGGCCACGGTCACGCAGCAGACAAGTGGCAAAGCGGGGATTAGAATCCAGGTCCTCAGACTCCCAAGACCGTGCTCCGTCCGCTAGGCCACGCCAGTACCACGTCATCTTGGCACTTAGATACTCGCTCCCCACCTCCGGTGACCTATAGGTCGATGTCGATCTCGTCTATCTCGCCGCCGACCTCTCGCCCACGTCCCGCCTCCGGCCTGGGACGCCCTCCCTCCTCCTATTTAACCGACGATGACTCTCCTCCCTTCAAAGCCTTATGGAAGGCCCGTCTCCTCCAAGAGGCCTTCCCTGACTAAGGCCTCCTCTCCTCTTCTCCCACTCCCTTCTGGGACTCACTGACTTGTTCCCTTTATTCATCCCCCCTCCCAGCCCCAAAACACTGATGTCCGTATCTGTCATTTATTGATTTAAATTAATGTCTGTCTCCCCTTCCAGACTGTAAGCTGGTTGTGGGCAGGGAATTGGCAAGTACCGTTATTGCTAATATTATTATTATCATTACGTGTTCGATAAATACCACGGAGAGATGGGGACATGCGAACTGCTGAAGGCTAGGCGTTACCCCTTCCTGGCTCCCCCGACTTCATCCCCCCCCAGGGCTTTCTTGGCGGTTGGGAAAGCAACCTGAAACTGCCCCTGCGGCCCCGGGACCAAGTCAGCCAGTCGATCCTATTTACCGAGCGCTTACTCTGCGCAGAGCACTGTCCTAAGCGCCCGGGGGAGTCTAATGCGACAATAAACCGACACGTCCCCCGCCCTCATCGAGCTTCCGGTCTAGAGGAATCTAGGTCACTCACCTACGTAGAGGTCCCCGTTGATGTTGAGCTGCCGCATCTGGCCAGGAGACTTTCCGGCGCGGGCCCCGTAGTCGTCCACGGTGACCTTTCCCGATCGGCCGTCGCTGCAGACGGAGATGCCGTTGACCACCGTCAGCGCCGAACGGCGGGACGGACTCCGGCCCACCCCGGCTCCCACCCCCCGATCGATCCCCGGCGACACAGCGGCCGCTCCCGATTCTCAGTACGGTCCTCTGTACATTGTAGGGGTCCGGTACGGTGCTTTGGCTACAGCGGATGCTCACTGTGGTCTCTGCACACGGCAGGGGCCCAGTACGGTGCTTTGTATACGGCAGGCGCTCAGTGCGGTCCTCTGTACATTGTAGGGGTCCAGTACAGCGCTTCGCATATGGCAGGCACTCAGTACAGTTCTCTGCACACGGTAGGTGTCCGGTACAGTGCTCTGGCTACACTGATTCTATTTATTTGCTATTGCTTTAATGAGATGTTTTTCCCCTCGATTCTATTTATCGCCATCGTTCTCGTCTGTCCGTCTCCCCCTGTTAGACCGTGAGCCCGTCGAAGGGCAGGGACCGTCTCTATCTGTTACCGATTTGTCCATTCCAAGGGCTTAGTACAGTGCTTTGCACATAGTAAGCACTCAATAAATACTATTGAATGAATGAATGAATGAATACAGCAGGAGCTCAGTATGGTTCTCTGCACACAGTAGGTGCTCAGTACGGTGCTTTGGCTAAAGCGGGAGCTCAGTATAGTCCCCTGTACACTTTAGCTGTCCAGTTCAATGCTTTGGCTACCACAGGTGCTCAGTAGAGTTCTCTGCACACAGGTGTCCGGTACAGTTCCTTGTGTACTCAAGGCACTCCGTAGTATAATGATAATGGTATTTGTTAAGCGCTTACTATGTGCCAAGCACCGTTCTAAGCGCTGGGGTAGATTCAAGGTCGTCCCACGTGGGGCTCACAGTTTTAATCCCCTTTTTACAGATGAGGTAACTGAGGCCCAAGAGAAGTCAAGTGGCTTGCTCAAGGTCACGCAGCGGACGTGTGGCGAAACTGGGATCGGAACCCACGTCCCCTGACTCCCAAGCCCGTGCTCTTTCCACTGAGCCACGCTGCTTCTCGGGACACAGTGGGTGCCCCGTAATAATAATGTTGGCATTTGTTAAGCGCTTACTATGCGCAGAGCACCGTTCGAAGCGCTGGGGGAGATACCGGGTCATCGGGTTGTCCCACGTGAGGCTCCCAGTCTTCATCCCCATTTTCCAGATGAGGTGACTGAGGCCCGGAGAAGCGAAGCGACTCGCCCACAGTCCCACAGCCGACAAGTGGCAGAGCCGGGAGTCGAACCCATGCCCTCTGACTCCCAAGCCCGGGCTCTTTCCACTGAGCCACGCTGCTTCTCTAGAGTTCTTAGCATCTAGCCGGTACTTAGTAAAGTTCCCTGCGTTACGGTAGGTGCTCAATAAATAATAACAATAATCATGTCGGTATCTGTTAAGCGCTTACTACGTGCCGAGCACCGTTCCAAGCGCTGGGGTTAGACACAGGGGAATCAGGTCGTCCCACGTGGGGCTCACCGTCTTGACCCCCATTTTCCAGATGAGGGAACCGAGGCACCGAGAAGTGAAGTGACTCGCCCACAGTCCCACAGCCGACAAGTGGCAGAGCCGGGATTCGAACCCATGACCTCGGACTCCCAAGCCCGGGCTCTTTCCCCTGAGCCACGCTGCTTCTCGTGCCGCCGACCGATCGATAGTCCGAGCGTCCAGCGGACGCGCGGGGCCCAGCTCGGACCGGGCTGGCAAACGGGGCTTCGGCTCTCCGGCCGCAGAGACCCAAGACGGCTCCGGCCGTCTCTACCCCCATTGGCTTTTGGGCGTGTGCTACGTGAGCTGGTAGCGGGCAGGGAATGTGTCTGTTTATTCCCTCATTCATTCAGTAGTATCTATCGAGCGCTTACCACGGGCAGAGCACTGGACTAAGCGCTCGGAACGGACAAATGGGTAGCCGAGCCGGGCCCCGCCCTTCGACGGGCTCGCGGTCCAACCGGGGGGAGACGGACGGACGGGAACGACGGCAGCGTCGTCGTCTCAGGCATTCGGTACGGCGATAAATAGGATCGAAGCGCCGAACGGACGCCCAAGGCCCGGCTGGGGTGGAGGCTCTCGGGCTCTCGGGGGACAGAGATGACGGTTTCGCCGCTGCTCCCGACCCGCTCGGCCGCCTGGAGACGGTCCCCGGCCTGACCCGCTCACTCATTCATTCGACAGTATTTATTGAGCGCTTACTATGTGCAGAGCGCCGTACCGAGCGCTTGGGATGAACAAGTCGGCAACAGATGGAGACGGTCCCTGCCGTCTGACGGGCTCACGGCAGAAGCAGCGTGGCTCAGTGGAGAGGGCCCGGGCTTCGGAGTCGGAGATCGTGGGTTCGAACCCCGGCTCTGCCACTTGTCGGCTGTGGGACCGAGGGCGAGTCGCTTCTCCGGGCCTCAGTTCCCTCATCCGGAAAATGGGGATGAAGACCGAGAGCCCCACGTGGGACGACCCGATTCCCCCGTGTCTCCCCCCGGCGCTCAGAACGGTGCTCCGCACATAGTAAGCGCTTAAATGCCAACGTTACGAATCGGGGGAGACGGACGGACGAGAACGACGGCGATAAATGGAGTGGAGGGGAAGAACGTCTCATTAAAACCTGACCGGGGGCCCTCCGGCTCCGGCCCCGAGGCAACACAGTCGCCGACCTTTTAGCTCGCAAGAGGCCCTCGGGGCTCTTCCCGTCATCCTACCGCGAGAAGCAGTGCAGCCCAGTGGACGGAGCCCGGGCCCGGGAGTCAGAGGATATGAGTTCTGATCCCGGCTCTGCCACGTACCTGCTGGGTGACCTTGGGCAGGTTTCTTTGCTTCTCTGGGCCTCAGTTCCCTCATCTCCGAGATGGGGAATTTGAAATAATAATGTTGGCATTTAAGCGCTTACTAGGCGCAGAGCACCGATCTGAGCGCCGGGGTAGACACGGGGGAATCGGGTCGTCCCACGTGGGGCTCACGGTCTTCATCTCCGTTTTACGGATGAGGTAACTGAGGCCCAGAGAAGTGAAGTGACTTGCCCACAGTCACCCGGCCGACGAGGGGCAGAGCCGGCATTCGAACCCATGACCTCTGACTCCAAAGCCCCTGCTCTTTCCACTGAGCCACGCGACCCGATCTCCCTCTTACTTAGAGTGTGACAGTAAGTCCTCCAGGGCAGGGGTTGTGTCTTTAACTTTTACTCTACTCTTCCGAAGAGCTCAGTACAGTATCCTGCACCTAATAAGAATCATAATTAGATAATTAGAGAAGCAGCGTGGCTCAGTGGAAAGAGCACGGGCTTTGGAGTCAGAGTTCATGGGTTCGAATCCCGGCTCGGCCACTTGTCTGCTGTGTGACTTTGGGCAAGTCACTTAACTTCTCTGGGCCTCAGTTCCCTCATCTGTAAAATGGGGATTAAGACTGTGAGCCCCACGTGGGACAACCCGATTCCCCTGTGTCTACCCCAGCGCTTAGAACAGTGCTCGGCACATAGTAAGCGCTTAACAAATACCAACATTATTATTATTATTATTATTATAATTATGGTATTTGTTAAGCGCTTGCAACGTGCTGAGCACTGTTCTAAGCGCCGGGGTAGATATAGGGTCATCAGATTGTCCCACGTGGGGCTCACATTTTTTAATCCTCATTTTTACCGATGAGGTCACTGAGGCCCAGAGAAGTGAAGTGACTTGCCCAAGGTCACCCAGCTGCCAAGTGGGGGAGGCGGGATTAGAACCCATGACCCCTGACTCCCAAGCCCAGGCTCTCGCCCCTAAGCGGTGTGAAGCACGCCCAGTGAAGCAGAGAAGCAGCGTGGTTCAGTGGCAAGAGCCCGGGCTTGGGAGTCAGAGGTCATGGGTTCGAATCCCGGCTCCGCCACTTGGCAGCTGGGTGACAAGTCACTTCACTTCTCGGTGCCTCAGTTCCCTCATCTGTAAAATGGGGATTAACTGTGAGCCTCACATGGGACAACCTGACGACCCCGTATCTCCCCCAGCGCTTAGAACAATGCTCCGCACATAGTAAGCGCTTAACAAATACCAACATTATCATTATTATTACGCCACTCTGCTTCTCTCAGTAGGCATCTCTTAATAGGCTTCTCTTAATAGGTATCAAGCACAGTGCTCTGCACCTAGCAGGCATCCAGTACAGTGCTCTGCAAATAGCAGGCATCCAGTGCAGTGCTCTGCATCTAATAGTCACCAAGCACGGTGCTCCTCACCTAGCAGGCATCCAGTACAGTGCTCTACACATAGTGGGCATCCATTCAGTGCTCCACACCTACTAGGCATGCAGTACAGTGCTCTGCAAATAGGAGGCATCCAATACAGTGCTCTGCATCTAGCAGGCATCCAGTGCAGTGCTCTGCATCTAACAGTCACCAAGCACGGTGCTCCTCACCTAGCAGGCATCCAGTACAGTGCTCCACACCTACTAGGCATGCAGTACAGTGCTCTGCAAATAGGAGGCATCCAATACAGTGCTCTGCATCTAACAGTCACCAAGCACAGTGCTCCGCACCTAGCGGGCATCCAGCGACCCTGTATCTCCCCCAGCGCTTAGAACAGTGCTCTGCACGCAGTAAGGCGCTTAACAAATACCAACGTTATTATCATTACAGCGCCCTGCATACGGTAGGCATCCATTCAGTGCTCCACACCTAGTAGGCATGCAGCACAGTGCTCTGCAAATAGGAGGCGTCCAATACAGTGCTCTGCATCTAACAGTCACCAAGCACAGTGCTCCGCCCCTCGCAGTCACTCCGTGCAGCGCTCTGCTTCTAACGGGGATCCGGTACGGTGGTCGGCATCTAGTCACCGGCCCGTTCACACCACTGGACGAATGAGGGAATTCCCGGGTTCAGAGGCCGCACGGGCCTCAGCGTCGGGTCCCCCGAGGCGGGCAGAGGGAGCGAGCCCGGGCGAGGGTCACTCACCGCGCCGCCTTCACCCTGTGCCACCGGCCGTCACCGAAGGAGCCGTTGACCACGATGGAAGCCGCGCCGCTGCCGAGGTTATAGCTGGAAGGGAAGGGCCCGGGGTGACAAAAGGTTCTGTCGTTCCAGAGACGTTCCTCTCCATCCAAAGATGCAGATCCAAGCGCTTCTCCCGTCCCTCTGCTTCCTCACCCACCTCCCCGCCTCCCGTCTCTCCCCACTACAATCCGTGCTTTAGACAAGCGGCCTGGCTCGGTGGAAAGAGGCCGGGCTTGGGAGTCAGAGGGCACGGGGCTCCCATCCCGGCTCTGCCGCTTGCCGGCTGCGTGACTTTGGACCGGTCACTTCGCTTCTCCGCGCCTCAGTTCCCTCATCTGTAAAATGGGGGTTAAAACCGGGAGCCCCACGTGGGGCGACCTGATTACCTTGTATCCCCCCCGGCGCTCTGCACGTAGTAAGCGCTTAACAGATACCGCCGTCATTATTACTACCCGGATCACTTTTCTACAGAACGTTTCGGCCCGTGTTTCCCCACTCCTCGAGAACCTCCGGGGCCTGCCCGTCTGACTCAGACGGAAACTCTTTCCGACCCGCTTTAAAACATTCAATCGGCTCGCCCCATCCTACTTCGCCTCTCTGATCTGCTCCTCCAGCCCCAGCATAGTCACTGTGCCCCGATCTCGTCCGTATCGCCGCCGACCCCTTTCCCACTTCCTCCCCCTAGTCTGGAACTCCCTCCCTGTCCATATACTCCAGACCACCACCCTCTCCAGCGCGGCTCAGTGGACAGAGCACGGGCTTTGGGGCCAGGGGTCATGGGTTCGACTCCCGGCCCTGCCACTTGTCGGCTGTGGGACCGTGGGCGAGCCGCTTCACTTCTCTGGGCCTCCGTTCCCTCATCTGTAAAATGGAGATTGAGACTGTGAGCCCCTCGTGGGACGACCTGATTCCCCCGGGTCTACCCCGGCGCTTAGAACAGTGCTCTGCACATAGTAAGCGCTTAACAAATACCAACACTATTATTCAAAGCAATGTTAAGGTCACATCTCCTCCAAGAAGCCTTCCCTGATTGAGCCCCCTTTCCCCTGGCTCCCACTACCTTCCGCGCCATCTAAGTACTTTGGATCTGTGACCTTCAGACATCTGATATTCACCTCACCCCCCAGACCCGATGCACTTAGGTACTTATCTTTATATATTACAAATCACTTATTTATTCATATCGATGCCCGTTTCCCCCCTCTAGATTGTAAATTGATTACGGGCAGGGAACGTGCCTGCTCATTTCACTTCTCTGTGCCTCCGTTATCTCATCTGTAAAATGGGGACTGAGACTGTGCGCTCCATGTGGGACGGGGACTGTGTCCGGCCTGATTTGCTTGTACCCACCCCAGCATTTAGTACAGTGCCTGGTACGTAGTAAGTGCTTAACTAATGCTATGATGGTAACAATTGCATTGTACTCTCCCAAGTGCTTAGTACAGTGCTCTGCCCATAGTAAGCACTCAGTAGATGCCCCTTTACTTGTTTTGATGTCTGCCTCCCCCCTCCTAGACTGTGAGCCTGTTATGGGCAGGGATTGCCTCTCTCTGTTGCTGAATTGGACTTTCCGAGCACTTAGCACAGTGCTCTGCACACGGGAAGCGCCCGATAAATACAGCTGAATGAATACCACCGATCGATTGATCGAAGGACTTCGCGTTCCCAAGAGACAGACTCCGGAAAGTCTGCAGAGATGTCGAAGGCCAGGATCTGGAAGGACTCCCTCGTGGTTATCATAATAACGACGGTATTTATTAAGTGCTTACTATGTGCCAGGCACTGTACTAAGCACTGGGGTGGATACAAGCAAATTGACTTGGATACAGTTCCCGTCCCAGGTGGGGCTCACGGTCTCAATCCCCATTTCACAGATGAGATAACCGAGACGCAGAAGAATGAAGTGACTTCTCAAGGTCACACAGCAGACAATAAAACAGCAACAGGGGCCGGGGGAAGTGGGGGGAAGTTGGGGGGAAGTGGCCGTTTCCCCACAGCCCCTGCCAAGAGGTAGCCCCGATCCGGGGGACTGGCCCGGAACAGCCCAGAGGTCTTCTTTCGGGATCATTGCCTCCTCCACCGTTCGAGACACGGAGGAGCTCTCGGCTGTTCTGGCCGGGTAAAGGTTGGGCTCGATCCGGCGGGAGCTACCGTTTTGGTTCCCTTTTCTTTGTACAATAATGCATTTGAGGTATTTTGCCCGGTTAACCACAGGAAAACCACAAGAAAATAGCCGTGTAGCAATAAGCTTGAAATCCAAGCTCTGGCTCGCGCGGCTTGGTACGGAACCCGGCCGAGCCCCTCGGCCCTCAGCGGATGGAACCGTCTCGTCGTGGCCCGGATAATCCGGCCTTCCGCCGGCCCGACGAAGCCCAGCGGGGCCTTTAAGCGTCCAGGAGGCCGGCAACTGGGGCTTTTAAAGTGCTCCGGCCTTTAGCTCTAAGTACAGAAGGCCCAGAAAAGGTTAGTTCTTCATCGACAGGCCTCTTGCAGACCGCCTCTGAAATCTGCTAACCCACTGACACAGGGCAGACTCAGGTCCCTGGGCTCGGGTAGAGAATCAGTGAGGCCCAGTGGATAGAGTCCGGGCCCGGGGGTCAGAAGGACCTGGGTTCTAATCCCTGCTCCGCCACTTGTCTGCTGTGCGACCTTGGGCAAGTCACTTCTCCGCACCTCAGTTCACTCATCGGCAAAACGGGGATTCACACCGTGAGCCCCGTGAGGTGCACGGACTGTGCCCAGCCTGATTATTTTGTATCTACCTCGACGCTTAGTACAGTGCCTGGCACGCATTCATCGCTTAACACGTACATTAAAGAAAAGACAAGACAACATCCCTCAGGGTTTCGAGGTGGTCGTGTCCCAACCTTGTTTCAGGCTGGCTCTCCCTGGATCCGAGGAAACCTGGCATGGTCTCTTCATCACCTCTCTCTTCCTCATCCCTGTCTCGTCACCGCTACCGCGAGGAGAGAGCCATCCCGAGACTCGAAGACGGCTCTCTGGAGGAGAGATTGTTTCCACGTAGCGTCTTGCAAGGAAACCCGGCAGAGCACTCGCTTTGGCCCTGGTACTCACCCGTGTTGGGCTGGCGAGGGCAGAGGCTCAAGTCTACTGCGCGGAAGGAGGCAAGGGTAAGTCGCTTCCATATTTTGACCAAGAAAACCCTACGGATCCACTACCGGAACGACCGCGGATGAAGGCGGGCGATCTGGGAGAGATGCGGCCTCGGCGTTGCCATGGGTCAGAAACGGCTCGACGGCATAAGACAAGACCATGGCTCATATACCAGTGGTCCGGAGCGGAGCGAGAGACCCCACCACCAGCGGGACGTGCGCTCGCCTTGCTTTTCCATCAGTGGCGACGGCTTGCGCCGAGCCATCCACGCCCTCTCGCTGCTCTGTCACCAGCGCAGATAACGGCGGCCACGCGACGACTTGCCCGGGCCCCCGATTACCTGAACACCAGCATGCCCTGCTGCAGTCCCAGGGAGATGAAGTCACTGTTGGGTTTCACGTGGCTGTCCCCTCTCCACATCAGCAGCCCGTCCTGGGCCGTGGTCTTGAACCTCATGAAGGCGTTGGAGCGCGATCCCGAGACCCTGGAGTTTGGGGGTGCAGGAGGGGAGCCGGGTGAACGTTCTAGAAAGGCCTGCCTCGCGACTGCGCGGCCTCGGCCCGGCTCCCGACCATGCTGGGGGCGTGCGCCGATTCTCGCTCTGCCTCTCGACGGGCCTCTTCGGCAGCGCCCCTTTCAAAATGCCATCGTGGGGGATGGCCGTGCCACCTGGAATGGCGGGAGTGTCAGCGGTGGACCGTGGCCCTACCCGGTAGTACGCGCTGAGGGCTCTTGGCCTGTGGCTCTGAGTTGCTGGTAACCCGAGCGATAGATGATAGATAGATAGATAGATAGATAGATAGATAGATAGATAGATAGATAGATAGGAAGGAGCAAACATGGTGGGTGCCCAGGACATTTAGGGCCCTGCACACAGTGGGTGACCAGTTTGGTCAGGTCTCCTTCTAAGCAGCGTGGCTCAGTGGAAAGAGCCTGGGCTTCGGAGTCAGAGGTCATGGGTTCGACTCCCGGCTCTGCCGCTTGTCAGCTGTGTGACTGTGGGCGAGTCACTTCACTTCTCTGGGCCTCGGTTACCTCGTCTGGAAAATGGGGATTAACTGTGAGCCTCACGTGGGACCACCTGATGACCCTGTATCTACCCCAGCGCTTAGAACAGTGCTCTGCATAGAGTAAGCGCTTAACAAATACCAACGTTATTGTTCATGCGCAGAGCACTGGGGTGGGTGTCTATTTTGTATGGAGCACTGAACTGGGGGCCTACTTTCAGTGGAGAAGCAGCGTGGCTCAGTGGAAAGAGCCTGGGCTTCGGAGTCAGGGGTCATGGGTTCGACTCCCGGCTCTGCCGCTTGTCAGCTGTGTGACTGTGGGCGAGTCACTTCACTTCTCTGGGCCTCAGTTACCTCATCTGTAAAATGGGGATTAACTGTGAGCCTCACGTGGGACCACCTGATGACCCTGTATCTCCCCCAGCGCTTAGAACAGTGCCCTGCACATAGTAAGCGCTTAACAAATACCAACATTATTATTATTATTACTAGAACACTGACCTGGGGGCCTACTCTGAATGGAACCCCGTAGTGGGAGCCTACCCTGAGCAGAACACCGTACTGAGCACCTTCTCTGAGCAGAACACTGTAGCGGGGGCCTACTCGGAGCCCTCTTAGGTTGGTGGAGGAATGGCCTAATGGAAAGCATATAGGGCAGGGAGGCGTGTAGGGCAGGGAGTCGGAGGACCTGGGTTCTAATCCTGCTCGGCAGCGAGTCTGCCGCGTGACTTTGAGCGAGTCACTTCACTTCTCTGTGCCTCAGTTACCTCATCTGTAGAGTGGGGATGAAATCTTCCTCCCTCCAACTTAGGCTGTGAACCCTTTGTGGGACAGGGACTCTGTTCAACCTGATTAGCTAGTCTCCACCCCAGCACTTAGAACAGTGCTTCACATATAGTAAGTACTTAATGAACACCATTAAAAAAAATGGCAGCAGGGCCTACCGGCTCCGGTAAGACAGGCGCCGTGCCAAAGGGGGCTCGGAGAAGCTTCCTCCGATGCTTTCCCAGGGCTCTTACCTTTTCAGGATATCCGGGTCGTCGTACGTCAGATAACTGCGGCCGATAAACTGAGGGATCTCGATGGCCTCCGTGACAGCTGCGAAACGAGACGGGACCGAGGATATCCGTGAAGAAGCCGCGTGGCGGGAAGATGTGATGAAGTCGGCTCGGGGCAGACCTCGGCACCGAACAGGCGGGCCACCCCTTCTCGGTCGGGTTTCCTCCGCGGGTCCCCGGCCCGGACGCATCCGGTGGCCCCAGCCCGATTCTGCTTCCATCCCCCCGTGGGCCTGGAGGTGGCTGAGCCGGGGCCTCCCTCGAGGTTGCTGGGGTTGGGCTGCGTGCCGGGGCGGCGGGGGGGGGGGTCAAAATTGCCCTCTAGCCCTAGCCCACAGCTGTCCCACGCCCACTCATCGAGTCTCTCCCCTCCCTGGAGACTACCACCTGGGGTCAAGCCGGGTCCCCTTCCCTGAGCCCGCCGGCCGGACCGAACCTGCCCCAAGCCCTCCCCCGGACCACCCCCTGGCTGTTTGTCCTCTGATCGGATCCTGCTTTGAAGTCACAGGGTGGGCCTGGACTCTGGGACCGGTTACCTGGGTCCCAGGGACCACCATCCGCTTTCTGGACAAGTGAGACCTCCCTTCCCCGGTCTGACCTCGGGGTGATGCGGTCGCTGGCTAGGGTTTGTCATGAAAGCAGAGAAGAAGGGTTGGAGCAGCCCACCCCAACCATAGTCCTCTAGCTGCAATACCAAAAGGGCTCCCCCTTGCCACTAAGTTGTAAACTCCTGGAGGGCAGGGATCATGTCTACCAACCGCTGTCCTGTTGTACTCTCCCAAATGCCTAGGGCGGTGCTCTGCACACAGGAAGTGCTCGATAAATACTACCGATCGACTGCCCAGCTGAGCACCCTCCACCACACTCCCCAGGGTGATCTCTGCAGTTGGATCAGTGAGTTTCTGTTGTAGGCCACTGGCTCCAGACTGTAAGCTCACTGTGGGCAGGGAATGCATCTTCCAACTTTGTTAAATTGTACTCTCCTAAGTGCTCACTACAGTGCTCGACACAAAGTAAGCGCTCAATAAATGCCAGTGATCGACTGAATGCCTTTCTGCGCATAACCAGGAGACTTACCCCTCAGACTCCCCCTTCCCCTCCATACATCCATACACACACATATTCATTTTCTCTCTCTCTCTCTCTCTCTCTCTCTCTCTCTCTCTCTCTCTCTCTCTCTCTCTCTTCCCCCCCCCCCCCACCCCAGGTGAGCTTTAGGCAGCTCAGGCTCTGAGATAATAGTAATAATTGTGGTACTTTTTTTAGCCTCTTACTATGTGCCAAGCACTGCATTAAGCACTGGGGTAGATGCAAGATCGTGAGGTCCCACTTGGAATTCACGGTTAGTACAGTGCTCTGCACATAGTAAGCGCTCAATAAATACTATTGAATGAATGAATGAATGAATGAATGAAAGTAGGAGGGAAAACAGGTACTGAACCTCCATTTTGCAGATGAGGGAACTGAGGCCCAGAGGAGTAAAGCCAGTTGCCCAAGTTCACATATCGGATACGTGGCAGAGCCGGGATTAGAACCCGGGGCCTCTGAGTCCTCGTCTGGTGTTCTCGCCACTAGGCCACGCTGCTTCCAAAATGGGGAATCCTGTCGGGCCCATTGACCCGCGTCACCCCCGACCCCAAACACCACTCTCATTCCGGGGGGATGAGAAAAGGGTAATTGGGGGATGGGGGAAGGGCGGTTACGGTGTGGCCCGGGCCACCAGAGACAGATGCCCTCACCATCAACCCAGATTGGAGTCTGGGTTCCGCTTGGCCAAACTCCAGCTAATGGGCTCCGAGTGACAGGAAAAGCTTGCCCAGCAGGTCCAGATGCCTGCCCCGGGTGATTTGTTCCATTCACTCCGGACTCTCGCTGTACTTACTGTTTAAGCAGTAATTCCCACACTCTGCAGGAGGCCAGCGTGAAACAGAACAAAGTGAGTCAGGATTTCCCGGCCGTCAGAAAACCTCCCTCCGAACCAATCTTGGGAAAGCGGAATGCTGATCCCAGTGCTAACAACGAGCGTGCCAGCTGCCTTTTCCCGGCGGGGCTGGCGGCACCGCAGGTTGGCAGGACCCCAGGGGAGAGCCGGCCCATCCGCCTACCCGCCTGTCCTCAGCAAGAGGGACACCTCGGATCTCTAGCCCAGCCCATAACGGCCTATCGGACACACTGAAGATCTCCAGTGTCCCCCGGAGATCGTCCAGGTTGAAAGCTGCCCGCTGATCAATTCAATCATTTCGATTTTTGCACTTTTGAGGCCAAGAATAGGGATAGTGTTGGTATTTGTTAAGCGCTTACTCTGCGCGGAGCACCGTTCTAAGCGCTGGGGTAGGTACAGGGGAATCAGGTCGTCCCACGTGAGGCTCACAGTCTTAATCCCCATTTTACAGATGAGGGAACTGAGGCCCAGAGAAGTGAAGTGACTTGCCCACAGGCACACGGCTGACAAGTGGCGGAGCCGGGATCCGAACCCATGACCTCTGACTCCCGAGCCCGGGCTCTTTCCACTAAGTCACGCTGGGGCACTGCGGCTACAGGACTTCGGAAAATCACCCCCGACTTGCCCCCGGCCCTAGGATATACCGTTGGCTTCTTCTATCTGAAGATGATGCTGACGGTGAGGTTTACCTGTGAGAGTCTGTGAGGCTGAGAAGACCAAGGCGGGTTCCACAGCCCCACTCACCCCGGGCACACGAAAAGGCAACTTCTCGGGTTGTTCTTAATGTTTTCTCTGCTGCCTCGGTGTCTCTCTTCCCTTCCTTATGAAGCTCTTGCTCCACTCCCCTCTTACTGGCAGCACCCCAGGCGG
Source organism: Ornithorhynchus anatinus (assembly GCF_004115215.2). Lineage (NCBI taxonomy): Eukaryota > Metazoa > Chordata > Mammalia > Monotremata > Ornithorhynchidae > Ornithorhynchus > Ornithorhynchus anatinus. The sequence continues at coordinate 92,658,680 of NC_041730.1, forward strand.
GTCTGTCCACGGCAACCGACTCCCAGTTTCCCGCTGGGCAGCAGCCCTGTCCGAGGCTTTGTTTTACCGCGTCCTTAAAACGCTTCCTTTGGCTTCCCTGTTTTCGAGAAGCAGCGTGGCTTCGTGGAAAGAGCCCGGGCTCGGGAGTCAGAGGTCGCGGGTTCTGATCCCGACTCTGCCACTTGTCTGTTGTGTGACCTTGAGTAAGTCACTTCACTGCTCTGTGCCTCAGTTAGCTCATCTGTAGAATGGGGATTAAGACTGTGATTCCTCACCTTGGACAACCTGATTACCTTGCATCCACCCCAGCGCTTAGAACAGTGCTTGCCATACAGTAAGCGCTTAACAAATACCATTATTTATTTCTATATTTTTTTTGTTCCCCCGATTTCAGCTCTTTGGGTCTGCCGCTATCATTTATTCTTCTCACAAGGGTCACCGAGCGGAGCTCTAGTAAGATGAGCAGAGGTTTAGCGTCAGGAGGCTGCTTTCACTCCATACCTCATAATAATAACAATAATAACTGCGGTATTAAGTGCTTACTATATGCCGAACAACGCACTAAATGAAAGGGTAGATACAGATTCACCAGGTCCCACGTGGGGCTCACGGTCTAAGTAGGAGGGAGAACAGATATCGAATCCCTATTTTGCAGAGGCGGGAACTGAGGCACACGGAAGTTAAGTGACTTGCCCAAGGTCACACAACAGGAAAGCGGCAGAGCCGGGATTAGGAGCCAGGTCCCCTAACCTCCGGCCCCTGCTCTTCTCCTTGTTTGGGACGCACTAGAGATGCTCGGCGTAGCTAAGTTGCCCTTCCAGGACTCAGGTGGACACAGTGAAATGTGGAAATGAAATGTTCTGATAAAGCAAAGTGCAGGCCTAGGCTTGGAATGCGCTGTACGGTTTGGGAGGGAATGACCGGGGACTCGCCAATCCTCTCCTGGCGGTTTCAGCGACACCCGCACAGAACCGGCTTGGCCGACCACAGACCCGCATCTTCCCCTTGGGGCACCGACCGATACAAGCCGCACAGCCTAGCGGAGAGAGCACGGGCCTGGGAGTCGGAAGGATCCGGGTTCTAATCGTGATTCCGCCACTGGTCCGCCGCGTGGGCAACTCACTTCACTGTGTCTGTTACCTCGTCTGTAAAATGGGGACTAAGACTGTGAGCCCCACGGGGGACAGGGACTTGTGTCCAACCCGATTGGCTTGTATAATAACAATACTAACGATCGCGGTATTTGTTAAGCACTCATTATATGCCGGGCACTCTACTGAGCACTGGGGCGGCAGCGCGGCTCGGTGGAAAGAGCCTGGGCTTGGGAGTCGGAGGCCGTGGGTTCGAATCCCGGCTCCGCCGCTTGCTAGTCTGTGTGACTTTGGGCAAGTCAGTTAACTTTTCTGTGCCTCAGATACCTCATCTGTAAAATGGGGTTTAAAACTGTGAGCCCCGTGTGGGACAATCTGATCACCCTGTATTCCCCCCCCAGCGCTTAGAACAGTGCTTTGCACATAGTAAGTGCTTAACAAATACCACCATTATTATTATTATTGTTACAAGCAAATCAGGTTGTCCTGCCTGGAGCTCCCAGTCTTAATTTCCATTTTACAGATGAGGGAACTGAGGCACAGAGAAGCAAAGTGACTCACCCAAGGGCACACGGCAGACAAACGGCAGAGCGGGGATTAGAACCCATGACCTTCTGACTCTCAGGCCTGTGCTCTCTCCACTACACCCTGCTGCTTCCCGTAATAGTTATGGTATTTGTTAAGCACTTAACTACGTGCTGGGGTGGGTACAAGCAAATCGGGTTGGACACAGTCCCCGTCCCACGTGGGGCTCCCGGTCTCAATCCCCATTTTACAGATGAGGTAACGGAAGCCCGGAGAAGTGAAGTGACTTGTCACACAATAGAGAGGTGGAGGCGGCAAAATTAGAACCCATGACCTTCAGACTCCCAGGCCGATGCTCTATCCATGATGCCATGCTACTTTTAGAACAGTGCTTGTCATATAATAAGCACTTTAACAAATGCTATTATTATTATTATTGTTTATTGAGATCAGCCACTGGGCCCAGTTCTTGATTCTACCTTCTGGCTCTTATTTTTTTTTTCCCCGCTCAAAGCAAACCTCCTGAGTTTGGGATAAAAATAATACTAATAACTGAGGTATCTGTTAAGTGCTTACTATGTGCCAGGCATTTCACTAAGCAGAGAAGCAGCGTGGCTCAGTGGAAAGAGCGCGGGCTTAGGAGTCGGAGGTCATGGGTTCTAATCCCGGCTCCGCCACCTCTCAGCTGCGTGACTCTGGGCAAGTCACTTAACTTCTCGCCGCTTCAGTTACTTCATCTGTAAAATGGAGATTAAGACTGTGAGCCTCATGTGGGACAAACTGATTACTCTGTATCTATCCCAGCGCTTAGAACAGTGCTGTGCACATAGTAAGCGCTTAACAAATACCAACATTATTATTATTATTATTAATTATTAAGCGCTGGGGTGGAGACGAGCAAATCGGGTGGGACACGGCCCCTGTCCCCCGTGGGGCTCCCGGTCTCAACCCCCATTATACAGACGAGGGAACCGAGGCCCAGAGAAGTAAAGTGACTTACCCAAGGGCACACAGCAGACAAGTGGCGGAGCCGGGACTAGAACCCACGACCTACCAGGCTCGTGGTCCATCCATGGGGCTTGGGTCGACCTCGTCTGCCCCCCGCTGCCCCGGAGCAACCCAGTGTCGGTTTCCGACGTTTGAGCCGCACTGATGATCCCGGCTCTGCCACTTGTCAGCTGTGTGACTGTGGGCGAGTCACTTCACTTCTCTGTGCCTCAGAGTTCCCTCATCTGGAAAATGGGGATGAAGACTGGGAGCTTCATGCGGGACAACCTGATGACCCTGTACCTACCCCAGGGCTTAGAACAGTGCTCTGCACATAGTAAGCGCTTAACAAATACCAACATTATCATTATGATCCACCCAGTGATTCTTCCTGCCAACCTTGCTGCCAAGGCACTGCCACTTCCAGGCCAGCGGGCGCCTGGGATGGCAGGGCGCCGTCACCTAGCAGTCCCAGTGGGGCCTGGCTTTCTAGGCCTCCGTTCCAGTTGCAGAGCAAAGGCCCTTGTCAACTCATTCATTCCTCTCAATCGTATTTATCGAGCGCTTACTATAAGTTGGTATTTGTTAAGCGCTTACTATGGGCAGAGCACCGTTCTCAGCGCTGGGGTAGATCCAGGGTAATCAAGTTGTCCCACGTGAGGCTCACAGTCTTCATCCCCATTTTACAGATGAGGTAACAGGCACTTTTCATTCAATAGTATTTATTGAGCGCTTACTATGTGCAGAGCACCGTAGTAAGCGCTTGGAATGTTCAACTCGGCAACAGATAGAGACAATCGCTGCCCATTGACGGGCTTACAGTCTAATCATAATAATGTTGGTATTGGTTATGCGCTTACTACGTGCAGAGCACTGTTCTAAGCGCTGGGGTAAGTACAGGGTAATCAGGTTGTCCCACGTGAGGCTCACCGTCTTCATCCCCATTTTACAGACGAGGGAACTGAGGCACCGAGGAGTGAAGTGACTTGCCCACAGTCACACAGCTGACAAGTGGCAGAGCTGGGATTCGAACCCATGCCCTCTGACTCCAAAAGCCTGTGCTCTTTCCACTGGGCCACGCTGCTTCTCTGTGCAGAGCACTGTACTAAGCACTTGGAATGTACAATTGGGCAACAGAGAGAGACAATCCCTGCCCGATGACGGCTCACAGCCTAATCGGGGGAGACGGATGGACAAAAACAACATAATCACAATAAATAGAATCAAGGGGATGTACACCTCATTAACAAAATAAAAAGGGTAATAAAAATATATGCAAATGAGCACAGTGCTGAGGGGAGGGGAAGGGAGAGGGAGAGGAGCAGAGGGAAAGGGGGCTTAGCTGAGGGGGGGAAAGGGGAGGGAGCAGAGGGTGGAGGGGGAGCAGAGAGGGAGCAGAGCGAAAAGGGGTAGCTCAGTCTAGGAAGGCCTCTTGGAGGAGGTGAGCTCTCAGTAGGGTTTTGAAGAGGGGAAGAGAGTTAGTTTGGCAGAGGTGAGGAGGGAGGCCATTCCAGGGATAGGCGAGAACGGGGGCCGGTGAGGAGGTGGGCGGCAGAGGAGCGGAGCGTGCGGGGTGGGCGGCGGAAAGAGAGAAGGGAGGTGAGGTAGAAGGGGGCAAGGCTGACGGAGAGCCTTGAAGCCAAGAGTGAGGAGTTTTTGTTTGGAGCGGAGGTCGACAGGCAACCACTGGAGGTTTTTAAGAAGGGGAGTGACAGGCCCAGAGCGTTTCTGCGGGAAGATGAGCCGGGCAGCAGAATGAAGAGTAGACCGGAGTGGGGAGAGACGGGAGGAAGGGAGATCAGAGAGGAGGCTGACACAATAATCCAGCCGGGATATTATGAGAGCTTGCACCAGCACGATTCATTCGCTCAATCGTATTCATTGAGCGTTTACTATGTGCAGAGCGCTGTACTACGCGCTTGGAATCTACAGTTCACAGCCACGAGATTCACATTTTCACCGCCCCACTCGGCATCCAGGGAATACTAACAACGCTGGTATCCGTTAAGCGCTCACTAGGTGTCGAACGCCGTTCTAAGCGCTGGAGTAGATGCAAGGTCATCGGGTCGTCCCACGTGAGGCTCACAGTCGTAATCCCCGTTTTACAGAGGAGGTAACTGAGGCACCGAGAAGTTAAGTGACTTGCCCCAAGTCAAGAGCTTCAGTTTCCAGAAATAGGGTGGCAGACTTCACAGGAGGCTGGGAAAGCTTTCTGTGCTTAGAGGGACTCTACCCACTTCTAGACCGTGAGCCCGTTGCTGGGGAGTGTGAGCCCGTTGTTGGGCAGGGATTCTCTCTATCTGTTGCCAAATTGTACATTCCAAGCGCTTAGTACAGTGCTCTGCACATGGTAAGCGCTCAATAAATACTATTGAATGGAGAGGGCTTGTCTCTACCTGTTGCCGAATTGTACTTTGCCACGTGCTCAGTACATTGTTCTGCACACAGTAAGCGCTCAATAAATACGATTGAATGAATCAATGGAGGAAGACCCTACTCTGGGCTTGGACTGCGGGCAGGGAATGTGTCTATCGTCGTACTGTACTTTCCCAAGTGCTTAGTCGAGTGCTCTGCGCACAGCATTCAATAAATACGATTGATTGAATGAATAGAGGAAGACCCTACTCTGGGCTCGGATTATTTTTGTACTGTACTTCCCCAAGTGCTTAGTGCTCTGCACACGGTAAGTGCTTAATAAATACGAGTGAGCGAATGAATGAATGGTGTTGGTTGGAGGGGGGACGACAGGTGGAAGTACCCCAGTTTTTGTCTGGCGGGGATGAGTTTCATTCAATCGTATTTATTGATCACTTACCGTGTGCAGAACACTGTACTAAGTGCTTGGAAAATACAATTCAGCAAAAATAAAAGAGACCATCTCTTCCCACAATGGGCTTACAGTCTAATGATCAAAGAGGGTTAGCCTCAATCACCATGACACTTCCCATTTCTGCCGTTTTGCTGGGTTTCCGCATGCAAATCCCTGGATTTTCATGTCTTCCAATGCCCTCTGGTTGCTTTCTTCCTTTTCCCAACCCAATGATCCCGCAACCCATTCGCTATTCAATCAATTATATTTATTTTCTTCTCTGCGCCTCAGTTCCCTCATCTGTAAAATGGGGATTAAGACTGTGAGCCCCACGTGGGACAACCTGATTCCCCTATGTCTACCCCAGCGCTTAGAACGGTGCTCGGCACATAGTAAGCGCTTAACAAATACCAACATTGTTATTATTATTATTATTACCGTGTGCACAGCACTGGACTGACAGCTTGGAAGAGTACAAACGGAACAATAAACATATTCCCTGCCCTTGCTTACGGTCTCCATTTCCCTACAGGGCTGGCTTCCTGGGAAGTAGCTGAAAGTGTCAGACGGTCATGTAAAATTAACAGGTGAAAAACCCCATCGGGTCGAAAGGCTGAGATGCAGGAGAGACTTTATGGGTGAAGAAGGAATGTGTGTGAGTGTGAATACGTTTGTGCGGGGGAGGGGGACGTGGGGGGGGGGAGGGGGGCAAGGAGCGACTCCAATTTCGGCAGGAACCCAGGAGCCTCCTTTCGCCGGACCCGCTAGAGGCAGAGTTCAGAAAAGACGCTCTGCCATCTATCTCCTCAGCACCCCTGAAGAAAACACCTCACGGGCACCCTTATGACTCTCTGTTTCAATCTTTTCCACACCCAATCCTCCTCTCCCTTCGACCAAGGCCTCCTCTTTTCTCTCCCCGCCCTCCTGTTCCACTGGGAAAAAACCCAGAGACTGCTGACAGCAGAATCGCACTAGAAAAGGCGGCGGGAGAAACGCAGATCCCAGGGGACCCAAACGAAGAGGAAACAGAAAGGAGGCGGAGTATATTCGGTTTCTCTTCTAAGCTTTCGGCTGCATTTCCCGAAAACCTATCTTGATTTCCTCTGGGTCCTGGGGATTTGGGCAAGGCCTGGTTCTCTGTCTCTCTCCCCAGCATCCCCGTCTGTCTCCCCCTCTCCATCTGTCTCTGTCTCATCTGTCTTTCTTGCCTCCAGAAATGAGGAAGTCTGGACAGCAGGATGGTCACTCTGCCCCGGTGGTACAGTGTGTCTGTTTTTTGTTCTATTGGGCTCTCCCAAGCACTTAGCACAGTGCTCTGCAAGCAGCGTGGCTCAGTGGAAAGAGCCCGGGCTTTGGAGTCCGAGGTCACGGGTTCGAATCCCGGCTCGGCCACTTGTCAGCTGGGTGACTGTGGGCGAGTCACTTCACTTCTCTGTGCCTCGGTTACCTCACCTGGAAAATGGGGATTAACTGTGAGCCTCACGTGGGACGACCTGATGACCCTGTATCTCCCCCAGCGCTTAGAACAGTGCTCTGCGCATAGTAAGCGCTTAACAAATACCAACATTATTAAACACTGCTGACATCATCATAATAATAATAATATTACGGTATTTGTTAAGTGCTTACTCTGTGCCAGGCACTGTACTAAGGTGGGTGCAAGCAAATCGGCTTGGACGCCATCCCTGTCCCACAGTGGGCTCCCAGTCTCAATCCTCATTTTACAGATGAGGTAAATGAGGCCCAGAGAAATGAAGTGAATTGCCCAAGGTCATACAGCAGACAAGTAGCAGAGCCGCGATTAGAACCCACAACCTTCTGACTCCCAGGCCCTTGCTCTGAGAAGCAGCGCGGCTCAGTGGAAAGAGCCCCGGCTCGGGATCAGAGGTCATGGGCTCGAATCCCGGCTCTGTCACTTGGCAGCTGTCTGACCCTGGGCAAGTCACTTAACTCGAAGCAGCGTGGCTCAGTGGAAAGAGCACGGGCTTTGGAGTCCGGGGTCACGGGTTCGAATCCCGCCTCTGCCACTTGGCCAGCTGTGTGACCGTGGGCAAGTCACTTCACTTCTCTGTGCCTCAGTTCCCTCATCTGTAAAACGGGGATGAAGACCGTGAGCCCCACGTGGGCCAACCTGATTCCCCTGTGTCTACCCCAGCGCTTAGAACAGTGCTCTGCACAGAGTAAGCGCTTAACAAACGCCAACATTATTAACATTATTCTCTGTGCCTCAGTGACCTCATCTGTAAAATGGGGATTGAAACTCTCCACGTGGGACAACCCGATGACCCTGTATCTACCCTAGCGCTGAGAACAGTGCTCTGCACATAGTAAGCGCTTAACAAATACCGACATTATTATTATCATCACTACGCCACACCGCTTACCGACTGGCACGGCTGTGGCAGGATGAAACCGGCATCAACACCACCAATCCCATGCACCCTCACCCCCGCCCCCCCCCCCCCCCAGGCAGCAGGGCAACGGTCCAGTCCACTTGCCAGGCGGCATCGCCCTCGTCCCCTCTCTCAGCTCCGCGAGAGTGTCCCTCCGCCCCAGCCCACCCCGTTTACCTTTCTGGCAGTGCTGCCCATTATAGCCCAGCGGGCAGTCGCACTCGTACCCATCCTTCTTGGGCCGGCAGCTGCCCCCGTGGGCGCAGGGGCTGGGCACGCACGGGTGGGCGGTGTTCTCCACGTTCACCCCGGATGTGAAATCCTGCCCGACACGGATGGGTCTGTCGTTCAGGATGATCTGAGAGCAGGAAAAGGCAGAGAGAAACTCTGTCGGGGAGGGCAGGTCCGGAGGCCGCTGACACGGCAGCATGGCGTACTGAGAATCAGCATGTCGGAGAGGATAGGGCACTGGCTTGGGAGTCAGAAGGCCGTGGGTTCTAATCCCGGCTCCACCACTTGTCTGCTGTGGGACTTCGCTTCTCTGTGCCTCGGTTATCTCATCTGGAAAACGGGGACTGAGACCGTGAGCCTCAAGAGGGACAGGGACTGTGTCCACTTGATTTGCTTGTATCCGCCCCAGTGCTCAGTCCGGTGCCTGGTACATAGTAAGCGCTTAACAAATGGCATCATTATCATCATGGCAGGCGGAGGCGTGGACGGATGATGGACTCGGGTATATTTCATGACACTGGAACCCAGACCACGGACCTACCAGTTCCTCTTTGGCTGTTGCACTCACTGGTGGCACCCAAGAGGACCCAGCTGTCCTAACCCCTGCGCTCCCATTTATTTATTTTTTCCATATTTTCATAGTGCTTACTATGTGCCAGGCACCGTACTAAGCAATGGGGTAGACACGAGATAGTCAGTTTGGACACGGCCCCGGTCCCCTACGGGGCTCACGATCTTGGTCTCCATCTTACAGATGAGGGAACTGAGGACCAGAGAACTTCAACGACTTGCCCGAGGTCACGCGGCAGACGAGTGACGGAGCCGGAATTGGAACCCAGGTCCTCTGACCCCCGGGTCCGTGCTTTTTCCACTAGACCACGCCGTTTCTCCGGGAGCTAGTTCCCACCTGGACTCCCATCTCAATTCCTCATGGACAAGAGGGAGTACGGGAGTACGGGACGGGCGCTGGCCTCTCCACGTGATTCAGAAGTCCACTTCCTGCCCCATTAAAAGCATATGTGACTCTTCCAGCCCCGGGTGAGACTCCGACTTCCCTTCAGAGCTGTAGTGTGCCGCCACAGGCCTTGGGAAGTTCCGGCGGTCCCCGGGGGTGCCGGGAGGGGGGAATGTGGGAACCTTTCAACAAGCTGGGGGAGGTCTCCCGAGGAAAACAACGTGCTTTGGATCTTGGGAAGTTCTGAGAGGCTCACACATCTTCAAGCATCTCTTGGGGGGGGGGGGGGGCGGTGCGGGAGGGAAGGGGCTGGGAGAACTTCACAACAAGCAGGGAGGTCACCCAGGGGCAGCACAGCACATCCTGCTGGGAACATTCATTTCCTGAGGCTTACCCGCTCTGGGGAAACGCACACACCGAGCTGGGAGCAAGCCTGGTGCTCTCTCTCCACCCCGTGTTTTTTTTTTTGTTGGTAAATGGTTTTTGCTAACCACTTACTAGTAATATTCTCCAAGAGGCCTGCCCTGACTGAGCCCCCCTCTCCTCTTCTCCCACTCCCTTCTGCATCACCCTGACCTGCTCCCTTTATTCATCCCCATCCCAGCCCCACAGTACTTATGTACATAGCTGTCATTTATTTATATTAATTTCTGTCTCCCCCCCCCCTACTAGACTGCAAGCTCGCCGGGGGAAAGGAATGTGTCTGGTTGTTACGCTGTACTCTCCAAAATGCTTAGGACAGTGCTATGCACACAGTAAACGCTCAATAAATACCACAGTGAAAGAATGAATAACAATAATTGTGGTATATATCGATAATTCTATGTATATATATCTATAACTCTATATATCTATTTTGATGTTAGCGATGCCTGTCCACTTGGCTTTGTTTTGTTGTCTCCCCCTTTTAGACTGTGAGACCGTTTTGGGGTAGGGATTGTCTCTATCTGTTGTCAAACTGTACTTTCCATTCATTCGATAGTATTTATTGAGCACTTACTATGTGCAGAACACTGTACTAAGCGCTTGGAATGTACAGTTTGGCAACAGAGACAATCCCTGCCCAATAACGGGCTCACAGTCTAAATGGGGGAGACAGCAAAGCAAAGCAAAACAGAACAGAACAAAACAAAACATCATCATCGAGATAAATAGAATCTTGGCGATATACACCTCATTAACAAAATTAATAAGGTAATAAATAATATATACAAATATGCACAGTGTTGAGGGGAGGGGAAGGGGGAAGAGCAGAGGGCGGGGGGGGGGGAAGAGGAGCATAGGGAAAGGGGGGGCTCAGTTTGGGAAGGCCTCCTGGAGGAGGTGAGCTCTCAGGAGGGCTCTGAAGAGGGGAATGAATGAATGGTATTTGTTAAACTCTTACTATGTACCAGGCACTGTACTAAACGCCGGGAAGGATACCAGCAAATCGAGGCGGACACAGTCCCTGTCCCACGTGGTGCTCAGTCTCGATCCCCGTTTTACAGATGAGGGAACTGAGGCACAGAGAAGTGGAGTGATTTGCCCAAGGTCACACAACAGAGAAGTGGCAGAGCAGGGATTAGAACCCAGGTCCTCTGCCCCCTGAGTCTGTGATCTTTCGACTAGGCCACGCTGCCCCCTTCAGCATCAAGAAGAAGACTGAGGCCGCTTGGGGTGGACACGATACCTACCAAGATAACCGGGATCGGGTGGCTTTTTTAACCCCAAAGCCACGAGGAGAGCTACGATTGAATGAATACTTCTCCATTTATTCATTCATTCAATCGCATTTATTGAGCGCTTACTGTGTGCAGAGCACTGTACTAAGCACTTGGAAAGTACAGTTCAACAACAAAGAGAGACAATTTACACCTACCACCCTCAGCGCATAGGTATGTGAGTGCAAGCCATTGTAAAGTCACTTGACTTCTCTGTGCCTCAGTTACCTCATTTGTAAAATGGGAATTAAAGACTGTGAGCCCCACGTGGGACAACCTGATTACCTCGTATCTCCTCCAGCGCTTAGAACAGTGCTCGGCACATAGTAAACGCTTCACAAATGCCATTATTATCATTATTATTATTAATAAAGCCTTTATTATCCATCTATTTCATCCTAACACACTCTTGCTATCACGCTTGCTGTTAAGCAGTGTGGCTTAGAGAAGGAGCGTGGCTTAATGAAAAAAGCATGGGCTTGGGAGTCAGAGGACATGGGTTCTGATCCTGGTTCCATCACTTGTCCTCTGTGTGACCTTGGGCAAGCTACCTCACTTCTCTTTGCCACAGTTCCCTTCTCCGTAAAATGGGGATTAAGACTGTGAGCCCCAAGTGGGACAACCTGATTACCTTGCATCTACCCCAGTGCTTAGAACGGTGCTTGGCACATAGTAAGCGCTTAACAAATACCATAATCATTATTATTATTATCTGTTATATGCTTGTGCTTCCTTCCCGTTTTCTCTCTTTGTAAATCATTTATGCCTGCCTGTCCCCATTAAATTGTGTGACTGTGGGCAAGTCACTTCACTTCTCTGTGCCTCAGTTCCCTCATCTGTAAAATGGGGATTAAGACTGTGAGCCTCACGTGGGACAACCTCAATACCCAGCATCTACCCCAGCGCTTAGAACAGTGTTCTGCACACAGTAAGCGCTTAACAAATACCAACGCTATTATTATTATTATTAAGCCCCTTGAGGGCAGGGACCATGTGTTTTATCTTAGGTTTAAGTCTCCTAAACCCTCAACACAGTGCTGTGGACACAGAAATAGCTCAATAAATGTCATCGGTGGATTAACCGATCGAGGCAAGTAGTGAGGAGGAAGGGTAGTTGGCTCATTAAGCACATCCCAGGGAAGGATAAACAAGAGTTAACATTCAGGGAATCAGGAATCCACCTGAAAACCTGAATGAGAGATAAACGAGAGATAAATCCATAGCATGTATTGAGCATCTGCTGTGTGAAGAGCACTGAACTAAGCACTTGGGAGAGTACAAGAGAGTTGGTAGACATGTTCCCCGCCCACAAGGTGTTTACCAACTAGAGAGGGAGACAGATATTAAATTACCGACATATACATAAGTGCTGTGGGTGGGATGAATGTCAAGTGCTTAAAGGGTACAGATCCAAGTGTAAAGATGCTGCAGCAGGGAGAGTGAGCAGGGGAAATGAGAGCTTAGTCAGGGAAGGCCTCTTGGAGGAGATGTGATTAGGTTAGATGATTAGATTAGGTGATTAGATTAGATGAATCGCCAGAGTAATAAGGTGATTTTTTAGTAAGGCGATTTTGATGATTTGAAGGTGGGGAGAGTGATGGTCTGTGGGATATGAAGCGAAGGGAGCTCCAGGCCAGAGGCAGGATGTGAGACAGACAAGATCGAGGTACGGTCGACATCCCCGAGCGGACAGGCTAGGGTCCTGAGGGGCCCCACTGCCTCACACCCAACAGGGGACGGGAGGAAAAAAATGCAAGGAAGCCAGGTAGTCCCAGGATCTACCTGATTCTAAAAAGAAATCAACCAAGTGTGAGGAAATTCAAGTTCCTTATGGCCAGTCCTACCCTTCGACCATTTCCCAACCGCGACCCAACTTGGAAATCCGCATCTAGCCTACGCTACCGGGGCCCGAGAGAGGCGGCAGGCTTAATGGGATGTACGAGATGTCACCGGTACATTCTTGGCCCTTTCTGTTGGAGGTCTGAAGGGGCGGGCATTGGTAATAGACAACAGAGTAGATCTACGATCTTAGAGTGCGTCAGCTGCCAGTGACAGAGGAGAGCAGTGGACTCCGTGAGAGAAAGGGCAAGAAATGCGGGGAGACGGTGACAAAAAAGAAACAGAGCTGGACCCAATTCTTACTGGTCAATAGGCTCTGGGAGCCTATTTGCAAACCGGTGGGACTCGATGTCATTTGGTCCCTGGTCCTGCATTTGCGACTGCTGAGGTGGGAGAGTGATCAAATTTACAGATGGACAGGTGAGGAAAACCAGCAGTAGGAAATTCAGCAGGGTTGATTTGCCATTTTGACAATTTTTTCCTTCAGGAATCTGATTTAGAAGGTTCTAGATTTGCCAGTTTTCAGGCTCATCTGTCCCTAAATCCCCATCTCAATCAATCATATCTACTGAGTGTTTACTGCGTGCAGAGCACTGTAGTAAGTGCTTGGAAGAGTACAACGCAACAACACAACAGACATATTCCCTGCCCACGACGAGCTTAAAGTCTAGAGGGCTATCCGATAAGCCATTCATGGCTTATCAGCGCCTCTGTAGACTATGAGTGTGTTAAGTGGGAAGCCGCTTAACCTCTCTGTGCCTCAGTTACCTCATCTATAAAATGGGGATTAAGACTGTGAGCCCCATGTGGGACAACCCGATTAGCTTGTATCTACCTCGGCGCTTAGAACAGTGCTTGGCACGTAGTAAGCACTTAACAAATACCATCTTCATCATTATTATTGTAGGCAGGGAACGTTCATTCAATAGTATTCAATAGTATTTATTGAGCGCTTACTATGTGCAGAGCACTGTACTAAGCGCTTGGGATGAACAAGTCGGCAACAGATAGAGACAGTCCCTGCCGTTTGACGGGCTTACAGTCTAATCGGGGGAGACGGACAGACAAGAACAATGGCACTAAACAGCGTCAAGGGGAAGAACATCTCGTAAAAACCGATGGCAACTAAATAGAATCAAGGCGATGTACAATTCATTAACAAAATAAATAGGGTAACGAAAATATATATAGTTGAGCGGACGGGTACAGTGCTGTGGGGATGGGAAGGGAGAGGTGGAGGAGCAGAGGGAAAAGGCGAAAATGAGGCTTTAGCTGCGGAGAGGTAAAGGGGGGATGGCAGAGGGAGTAGAGGGGGAAGAGGAGCTCAGTCTGGGAAGGCCTCTTGGAGGAGGTGATTTTTAAGTAAGGTTTTGAAGAGGGAAAGAGAATCGGTTTGGCGGAGGTGAGGAGGGAGGGCGTTCCGGGACCGCGGGAGGACGTGACCCAGGGGTCGACGGCGGGATAGGCGAGACCGAGGGACGGCGAGGAGGTGGGCGGCGGAGGAGCGGAGCGTGCGGGGTGGGCGGTAGAAAGAGAGAAGGGAGGAGAGGTAGGAAGGGGCGAGGTGACGGAGAGCCTCGAAGCCTAGAGTGAGGAGTTTTTGTTTGGAGCGGAGGTCGATAGGCAACCACTGGAGTTGTTTAAGAAGGGGAGTGACACGCCCAGATCGTTTCTGCGGGAAGATGAGCCGGGCAGCGGAGTGAAGAATAGACCGGAGCGGGGCGAGAGAGGAGGAAGGGAGGTCAGAGAGAAGGCTGACACGGTAGTCTAGCCGGGATATAACGAGAGCCCGTAACAGTAAGGTAGCCGTTTGGGTGGAGAGGAAAGGGCGGATCTTGGCGATATCGTAGAGGTGAAACCGGCAGGTCTCGGTAACGGATAGGATGTGTGGGGTGAACGAGAGGGACGAGTCAAGGATGACACCGAGATTGCGGGCCTGAGAGACGGGAAGGATGGTCGTGCCATCCACGGTGATGGAGAAGTCTGGGAGCGGACCGGGCTTGGGAGGGAAGATGAGGAGCTCAGTCTTGCTCATGTTGAGTTTTAGGTGGCGGGCCGACATCCAGGTGGAGACGTCCCGGAGGCGGGAGGAGACGCGAGCCCGAAGGGAGGGGGAGAGGACAGGGGCGGAGATGTAGATCTGCGTGTCATCTGCGTAGAGATGGTAGTCAGAGCCGTGAGAGCGGATGAGTTCACCGAGGGAGTGAGTGTAAATGGAGAACAGAAGAGGGCCAAGAACTGACCCTTGAGGAACTCCAACAGTTAAAGGATGGGAGGGGGAGGAGGCTCCGGCGTAGGAGACCGAGAATGATCGGCCAGAGAGGTAAGAGGAGAACCAGGAGAGGACAGAGTCCGTGAAGCCAAGGTGAGATAAGGTATGGAGGAGGAGGGGATGGTACGTATTTACCAACTCTGTTGTAGGGTACTCTCCCAAGCTCTTACTACAGTGCTCCACACACAGTAGACGCTCAATAAATACCATTGGTGGAATGATTGACTGATTGCCTCCAGCTGGCAATGCCGGGTCCCCAGAAGGTGCAATAAAACAATGCCTCCTTCTTCCTTCTTTGTCCCCAACTGGCAGCTACTATGGGCTCACCGAATGACCACCCAAGAGAAGACAGAGGAGGGGAGGAAAGGTCAGGGAATAATTCTGACCTGGTTCTTTCTCCCCAGTAATCATTCTTAGCGCTTCGGGCAACACTTCATTCTGTCATACCATGTGCTTTCACTCCGTTCTAGCCGAATTGCTACTAGGGAATGTTTTCCCACCAAGGTGAACCTGGTTGGATACAGCGCAAAATGGTGACTGTGGAGAAGGTTGCATTGTCTGCTTGTGGGGTTTGTCATGAGGGAGTAACGCAATCCACGTCTGCTTCAACCAACCAGCTAATCGATGGTCCTTACTGGGTGCTTACTGCGTGCCGAGCACCGTGCTAAGTGTTTGGGAGAGTACACTACAGCAGAGTTGGTAGACACATTGCCTGCCCACAAGGAGCTCACGGACTAGAGAAGGAGGGTCTGCAGAAACACATCCGCCTTTTAGAGAACTGGGTAGCTGTCCACATTCATTCATTCATTCATTCATTCATTCATTCATTCATTATTGAGAGCTTACTGTGTGCAGAGCACTGTACTAAGCACTTGAAAAGTACAATTCGGCAACAGAGACAATCCCTACCCAACAACAAGCTCACAGTCTAGAAGCAGACTTGTGTGCTGTGTGACCTTGGGTAAGTCGCTTGACTGCTCTGGGCCTCAGTTACCTCATCTGTAAAACGGGGATTGAGACTATGAGACTATGAGTCCCACGTGGGGCAGGGGCAGTGCCCAACTCAGTTTGCTCGTATCCATCGCAGTGCTCAGTACAGTGCCTGGCTCATAGTAAGCACTTAACAAATGCCATCATTATTTTTGTTTATTTCTTTCCAAACTCTTTTCTTTATGTTACATCTTTATTTTTCCTTCCTGCTCCCACTCTGTGTCTGCCTGTCTCCCCACAGCACTTATGTCCGTATCTGTAAATTATTTATTTCTATCCATACCTGTCTCCCTCTCTACTCTGTAAATTCATTGTGGGCAGAGAAAGTGTCTGTTATATTGCTCTACTGTACTCTCCCGAGAGCTAAGCCCAGTACTCAGTAAACACAACTGACTGACTGTGACTGGAATGTAAGATCGTGGTGGGCAGGGAATGGGTCTGTTTTATAATATTGTACTCTCCCAAATACTTAGTACAGTGCTCTGCAGACGGCAAGCGCTCAATAAATACGATCGACTGACTGACCACTAGACTGTAAGTTCCTTAAGGGCAGGGTCTATGTCTACTCCGCATCAAACAAAAACTTCTAATAATAATAATAATAATAATGTTGGTATTTGTTAAGCGCTGGGGTAGACAGGGGAATCAGGTTGTCCCACGTGGGGCTCACAGTCTTAATCCCCATTTTACCGATGAGGTAACTGAGGCACAGAGAAGTTAAGTGACTCGCGCCCAAAGGTCACACAGCAGACAAGTGGCGGAGCCAAGATTAGAACCCAGATCCTTTGACTCCCAAGTCCGGGCTCCTTCCACTAATCCACCCTGCTTCTCTATTAATCTGATTAATTTGCGAGCCCTCTGCGGGACGGTGACTGCATCCGACTTATCTCGTTTCCACTCTGGAGCTTAGATCAGTAGTTGAGCCATAGTAAGCGCTTAACAAATACCACAGAAAAGAAGCCGCCACCTGGCCGGTCCGGCGAATGCTTACCTTCTGAATGCTCCCCGTGAAGGGCCGGAGGATACCCGCGTTCTTCTTCACGTTGTCGTAGTCGGGAACTCCTCCGAGAAATATGTCGGAGTTGCACTTGATCTGGGTGAAGGCCCCCTGCCGTGCACACGAAATAAGCCCGAGGTCCGTTACGTTGCAAGATTACCTTCCTGCCTGGCGGGGGAAGTCCTGAAACCTTGGATCCTTCCATGACAAGGATCTAGACTGGAAGCTCGCTGTGGGCAGGGAACCTGTCTACCGACTCTGTTTTATTGGACTCTCCCAAGCATTTAGTACAGCGCTCTGCACACGTTAAGCTTTCAGTAAATACTATGGTCGATTGATTGATTGACCGGGAAAGGCCTACCCCTTGGCCACCGCGGCCTCGGCTCCTCCGGCCACGGTAATAATAATGTTGATAACGTCGGTATTTGTTAAGCGCTTACTATGTGCAGAGCGCTGTTCTAAGCGCTGGGGGAGATACAGGGTCATCAGGTTGTCCCACGTGAGGCTCACAGTTAATCCCCATTTTCCAGATGAGGTAACTGAGGCACAGAGAAGCGAAGTGACTCGCCCACAGTCACACGGCTGACAAGTGGCAGAGCCGGGAGTCGAACCCATGACCTCTGACTCCGCAGCCCAGGCTCTTTCCACTCAGCCACGCGTTGAGTCGGTGCCTCAGTTGGGCGAGAGAGGGCCAACTGGCAGAGATTCTACCCTCAGTGGGAATTTATAAGACCTGAGCTTCACTTCCTGGCCACGGGGCTTCTCTTTCCCGTGACACCCCCGGAGCTCACTTTCAGTCCCTTGGGCTGTAAGCCCCTTGAGGGCACCTACTATTAATCTGACGTAACTGCAACCCCCCGCCACAACGCTGTGCACTACTCTGTGTATCGTGGGTGGTTGATAAATACTACTAGAATCAGCACGGCCCAGTGGATAGGACAGAGGTCTGGGAGTCAGAAGGACCCGGGTTCTAATCCCGGCTCTACCACGTGAGAAGCAGCGTGGCTCAGTGGAAAGAGCACGGGCTTTGGAGTCAGAGGTCATGGGTTCGAATCCCGGCTCGGCCACTTGGCAGCTGTGTGACTTTGGGCGAGTCACTTCACTTCTTGGTGCCTCAGTTCCCTCATCTGTAAAATGGGGATTAAGACTGTGAGCCCCACGTGGGACAACCTCATTCCCCTGTGTCTACCCCAGCGCTTCGAACAGCGCTCGGCACATAGTAAGCGCTTAACAAATACCAACATCATTATTATTACGTGTTTGCTGCGTGACCTTGGACAAGTTATTTCCCTTCTCAGGGCCTCAGTTACCTCATCTGTAAAATAGGGATTCATTCTGGGACTCCCATGTGGGACATAGACTATGTCTGACCTGATTGGCTTGTATCTACCCCAGCACTTAGTAAATTGCTTGGCACATGGTAAGCACTTCAATGCCACAGTGATTATTATTAAATCACTCAGTCAATCCATCAGTAATTTTTCAAAAGTATGTGTTAAGTGCTTACTATGTACCAGATTCTGTACTAAGCACTGTACTATTATTAGGATTATCATCAGGCACTGAAACCCCATTTCGGAGACGAGGTTCCCGATTCACAGAAAACTTGAGTGATTTGCCTGAGGTCACCCAGCAGACAAATGGTGTTAGAATTAGTATTAGAACCCAGGTCCCCTGACTCCCAGGCCCCATTCTTTCCGCTAAGCCATGCTACTTCAGGCATTTCTTGGGTGACAAAACAATCTACCCCCAGACCTCCCCACGTGCCTAGCTGAGAGTGAGCTCTGGGGGACCTATGTGGTGGAACCAACCTCTGAAAATGAAAACGGCAGTTGTTCTGCCCCCCTGGGAGTGATCAACCGACTTCCATGGACTAGAGCTAATTTCCCCCTCTTTCTTGCCTCACATACTCACCTGAGCCCTCACCTACAAGCTTAGGCAGCGCTTGCACATGAATGACAGCATTACATCAGAGACAAAGTTATTTCTTTTTCTCTCAACAAGTCACACCCACCGGTCTTTTCAGATCTAACCAACCTGGGCAACCACTGGCCGGGGACCAAGGAGCCAGAGTATTCATAGGAATCTTTCCTCGCCCACCTCCTTAGTTCATTTCCCATAGAACAGAAGCAAAGGGGATAGCAAGGGAAGGAGCGTGGCCTATGGGGAAGAGCATGGGCCTGCGCATCAGAGGCTCTGTGTTCCAATCCTGACTCTATTACTTACCTTCTGTGTGTAGCCACTAAACCTCCCCGGGTCTCAGTTCCCTCATCTGCAAAATGGGGAGTCATTACCTGTTCTCCCTCCTACTTAGACTGTGAGTCTCATAAAGGATCTGATTATCTTGTATCTACCCTCTAGACTGTAAGCTAGCTGTGGGCAGGGAATGTGTCTGTTTATTGCGATATTGTATTCTCCCAAGTGCTCAGTGCAGTGCTCTACACACAATAAGTGCTCAATAAATACGACTGATTGTCTTGGCACACAGTAAACGCTCAATAAATATGATATTGACTAAACTTGGTGTGGTCGGGGAATGTGTCTGCAAACTCCGTTGCATTGTACTCTTCCCAAGTTTTTAGTACACTGCTCTGCACACAGTAAACTCTCAAAAACCACTGATTGATTGATGACCCCAGTGCTTAGTACAGCACTTGGCAAATATCACAGTTATTATTACCTTGACAAGGAAGATCTGCTTATAGATGCAGAGAGCTAAGCTTCAAACTGAGGGGCAGTGAGAATGGAGAACCACCGTTAAACCGTGAGTCCCATGTCAGACATGGAAAACATCCTCCCTGTTGATCTTGGATCTACCCCAGAGCTTAATACAATGCTTTGCACCTAGTAAGCATTTAACAAATACCACCATTATTATTATTCTCATGGCTCGGCTTTGGAATAAGTGAAACATACGTACGCACGGGGATCTGTGTGTATATAATATGCACCAATATGCTTCAGTCCTTGGCTTTTTCAGTTGGATCCTCTCATATGGATATCATCATCATTAGCAGGGCCATTTTGAAAGATATAAAGAGACTTTAAAACTCTAACCTCTTTCTGATTGAAACACAGAAGAATGCTCTCTGTGGGTGAGAAGTCCCCTTTAATCAATAAATCAATCAATCGGTAGTATTTTTGAGCACTCACTGTGTGCGGAGCATTGTACTAAGAAGTTGGGAGAGTACAATACTACCAGATTTGTTGGACTTTTATGCAGTTGTAGTTTTAATGCAAATAATCAATATACTACTCAAATTAGATAAATATGCTTTGTAAGCATTATTTCACACCAATTTTTAAAGCACTTTCTATCTACCGCAAGAAATGGGGAAGTAATCGATCACATTGATTGAGCGCTTACTGTGTGCAGACCACTGTACTAAGACTGGAAGAGTACAACATAACAAAATTGGTTGGCCTGTTCCCTGCCCACAATAAGCTTACAGTCCAGAGGGGGAGACAAACATTAACAGAAATAAAATAAGGAAATGTACATAAATGCCGTGGGGCTGAGGGAGGGGTGAATAAAGAGTGCTAATCCAAGCACAAGGGTGATGCAGAAGCGGGTGGGAGAATTGGAAATGAGGGCTGAGTCGAGGAAGGCTTCTTGGAGGAGGTGTGCTTTCGATAAGGTATTGAAGAGAGGGATCGTCTGTCGGATATGAAGAAGGAGGGCATGCCAGGCTAGAGGCAAGACGTGGGCCAGAGGTTGGCAGTGAGATAGACGAGATCGGGTAATGGTAAGTTGGCATTAGAGGAGCAAAGTGCGGCAGCTGGTTTCAGTAGGAAATCAGGGAGATAATGCAGGAGGGGACGAGGTGATGCAGTGCTTTAAAGCACTCATCGACCTTCCACCAGATGGTGGGGGGTGAGAGGTCGAGTAGGAAGGGAGGAAAGGGCATTCGAAGACACAGTGCATTAGATTTTCCAGAGGTCCTTGTTTTCCAAAAGCTTGGAAAACCAAGAGAGGTTTCAAGGAAATGCTCTGTTGTGAATAGAAAACTGGCCAAAAGACAATAAATGAAGAGCAGGAATAATGGCCAATTTTCACGCTGGAAAGTGTAAATAGCAATGACTGCGGGATTTGTTAAGCACTTACAATGTGTAGCTTAAGTACTTACTATGTGCAGCTTACAGTCCCGAAAGCTCCTTGTGGACAGGAATCACGTCTACCGACTCTGTTGTACTGTACTTTCCCAAGCGTATAGAACAGTGCACTGCACACACTAACCACTCAGTAAATACCACTTAATGATTGACTGTGCCAAGCACTAAGGTAGATACAATGTAATCGGGTCAGACAGAGTCACTAGCTATCTATCCCTATCCATCTCAGAGTCTAAGGGGGAGAAGAGATAGTCAGTTCCTATTTTACAGGTGAGAAACTAAGGCACAGAGGACTTAAGCGACTTGAACAAGATCACACAACTGGCAATAGCAGAACTGGGATTAGAACCCAGGTCTTCTGACTCCCAGGCCCGGGCTCCTTCCACTACGCCACCCACTGGGAATGAGAAATGAGCTGGAAGAGGAAACGTGTGGTGAAACGTCCAAGGTTGCAGACATCACTAAGCTGCCACTGGTAAATGCCATGCAGATTGAGGGCTGGGCAGTGAACTTATGTCTTGCTTTTGCTGTATTCTCCCAAATTCTTACCGATGAATTGATCGTTGAGGGCAGGCGAACAGGGAATTCTTATTCACCAAACTGCACTTCACCCGAGCGAGGAAACAACACATAGAAGCCTAAAGGTGGAAGGTTCCGAACAAAGGGAAACCTTCATAGAGTGGCGGAGAAGCAGAACGATTCAAAGATGGAAGAAACACGGCCTAGCGGAAAGAAGATGGGCTGAGGAGTTTTAGGAGACTTGGATTCTGATTCCAGCTCTGCCACTTGTTTACTGTGCGACCTTCGGTAAGTCACTTATTTGTGCCTCAGTTCCCTCGTGTGAAATGGGGATGAAATGCCTGTTCTCCTTCCCCCTTGGACTGGAATCCCCCTTAGGGACCGTGGCTGATCTGATGGTATCGCATCTATTTCAGTGACGGGCATGTAGTATGTGCTTACGAAACATCACAATAATGATTCATTTCCCTATGAAGTTGGGCAGGCAAGAAGATTAAATTCGTGAGCAAGCCTCCATTCTGGATTGCCAGAAGAAAAGGTAGGAAGGTTAGGTGATGTAAGCTCTCCTCTGGACTGTAAATTCCGTGTGGGTGGGGAATACAAATAATTAGAGCAATAATAATTGTGGTATTTGTTAAGCACCTACTATGTGCCAGGTACGGTACTAAATGCTGGGGTAGATTCAAGATAATCGGGTTGGACACAGTCCCCGTCCCTCAAAGGACTCAAAGAGGAGGTACCTTAGGCACAGAGAAGTTAAGTGACTTACCCATGATCACACAGCAGACAAGCGGTGGAGCCGGGATTAGAATCCACTTCCTCTAACTGGCAGGCTCATGTTCTTTCCGTTATACTGCAATTCCGTTACACTGTACTCTCCCAAGAACTTAGTACAGTGCTCTGCACACAGTAAGCGCTTGATAAATATGATTGATATATCCCTGAACATTAGAATTGATATCAAGAATAGCGACTCTTACACAACTTAAAACTTCCAGTGCCTCCTGTCAAAGGCTGGACACTGGGTTAGGTGGAACATTTGTCTGCTCTGTGAACGGTGATGCTCAAGTGCTTCTCAAGGAAGCAGCATGGTCTAGTGAATGGAGCTCGGGCGTAGGAGTCAGGAGAACCTGGGTTCTAATCCTGGATCTGCTACTTGTCTGCTGTGTGACCAGGCAAGGCACTTCACTTCTCTGTGCCTCAGTTACCTCATCTGTAAAATGGAGATTAAGACTGTGAACCCCATGTGGGACAGGGACTGTGTCCAACCTGATTAGCTTATATCTGTATTTTATCTATTTACTTCTCTTAATGTCTGTCCACCCATCTAGACCCCTCTCAGTGTCGCACCTGGAGAGTTTCCAGCACTCTAAGAGTCTCGACGATAGGGGGGAGAGTTAAGCAGAGGCATATCCATTCCATTCCTAGCTTGGCCAGTGGCTAGTGAGTGACAGGCAATCTGTTACAAGTCAGAACTCACCTGTGCTGGGCAGCAGCGGCACGGGAGAGAGTCGAGGGCGGAGACTCGGGTTTACTGAGCTGAAGGAGGCAGTTGTAAACCACTTCCGTATTTTTACCAAGAAAACTCTATGGATACACTACCAGAACGATAGCAGATGGCGGTGGGGAGTTCTGGGAGAGGTGTGTCCATGGTGTCACTATGGGTAGGAGACGACTCAGCAGCATAAGACAAGTCCCCTCTAGAATGTGAGCTCGCTGTGGCCAGGAATGTGTCTGCTGTTTTATTGTACTCTCTGAATCGCATAGTACAGTGCTTTGCACACAGTAAGCACTCAATAAATACGATCAAATGAATGAATATCTACCCCAGCACTGAGAACTGTGCTTGACACACAGTGCTTGACAAATGCCATTATTATTATTATGACAGTACTTCCTACTCAAGAAAACACCTATTCCAAGCCAAATAGTGCTTTGCAATGCCCATGACTGTTGTTCTCCAGTATTCCTTCCTGGCTATGGGTGGAAATCTTTCCCTCCCGGAGGGCCTAGAGCACTGTCTCTCAGAAGATGTTTCCTTGGATGTTTCCAGGACAGTCTTAGAGAGAGTGAAGGCACCACCTTGGTATGGCAGCCACGAGCTAAGAGTGAAACCACCTGAAACAGAGGACTTGAGGTTGTAAATCACAGTGAAGCAGGGGCCACGGCCTCCTGGCTTCCTCCTTCCGGACACTCGATGAATACTAGCCGCCATCTCCTCCAGCCAGAGCCTACGAAGCGGCCCTGGGAAACCGAAATCTGTCTACGCCAATTCCCTCTCCTCGGGAGTAGCTTTTATCAGCAAAGGAGTTGGGAAACTGAGCCAGGGACCAACCGATCAATCATTGGTATTTATTGAGTGTTTACGGTGTGCAGATTATTGTACTAAGCGCTTGGGAGAACATAACATAACAGAGTCGGTAGACACATTCCCTGCTCCAACAAGCTTACAGTTTAAAAGGGGAGACGGACATGAATGTAAATAAGTTACGGATAAAGACGGACCTAAGTGCTGTGAGGCTGAGGGAGGGGTGGATGAGGGTGTGAATCCAAGTGCAAGGACGACACAGAAGGGCGTGGGAGAAGAGGAAATGAGGGCTTGGTCAGGGAAGGCCTCCTGGAGGAGGTGTGCCTTCAATAACGCTCTGTCCGCCTGTCAGATATGAAAAGGGAACAAGGTGATTCATCGCATTAGAGATCCTGCATTCCACAGGCCGAGTTATGGCAAGATGTCTGCAGCAAGCTCATCCAACAGGAAGGCCACTGGCGACACATCCCTTACCTCCGCCGTCCCTTCCACCGTCCTCTGCCGGTCCACCTGAAGGCGCCCATTCTTGGCCGTCCGAGACACCCGGAGTTCATGCCACTGGTCTAGGATGATGGGGTCTTCACTCCTGTGGGGAACAGGGAATAGGGAGTGGGGGGGTTTCTTGCCCTGAGCACTGCAGATGAGCAAGAAGGGGCATTCGGATCGATTAATTGGAGCCAAGGAGTGGACTGGAGCTGTGGCGTCTAGGGGAGTAAGCCATCTAAGGGGTGGGTCCGAGAAAGAGGCTGGGGATGGACACACACACACACAGCCAAGGAGGGAAGAACCCCCCAATAGGTGTGGGAATAAAGCTACCGGCCCCAACCTCTCCCCAAATGCCCCACCGTTCCCTTCATCCCCTGAGTGGGCACCTCAGCTGAGAACTCCCTTAGACTCTGTCCCAGATGCCATCTAGATGGGATGAAAGCCCTATCTTTCAACAACGGTTGAAGAAGCAGAGAAGCAGCCTGGGCTGATGGAAAGAGCATGGGCGTCAGAGGCCCTGGGTTGTAATCCCAGTTCTGCCACTTGCCTGCTCTGTGACCTTCTGCAAGTCGCTAAAGCTCTCTGTGCCTTAGTTTCTCATCAGTAAAATAGGAAGTGAATATCTCTTCTCCCCCTTAGACTCTGAGCCCCATGTGGGATAGATAGGGATTCTGTTTCACCCGATTACACTGTATCTACCGCAGTGCTTGGCACAGAGTCAACCAAGGAGCGGTATTTACTGAGTGGTTACCGTGAGCAGGGCGCTGTACTGAGCGCTTGGGAAAGTACAGTACAACAGAGTTGGTAGACATGATTCCTAGTACTAAGCAATGGGGTTATTATTATTTTTAGAGTGCTGTCAAGTTGTTTCCAATTCATAAAAACTCCATGGATCTACTTTCTCCAGAACATGCTGTTCTCTTCCACGATCTGCAACCTTTCTAAAGGTTCTTCCGTTATCTTTGTTACGGTCTCTATCCATCTAGCTGTTGGTCTGCCTCTTCCTCGTTTTCCCCGGACTTTTCCTAGCATTAGTGTCTTCTCCAGAGAATTAGTCCTCCTGATTATGTGTTCAAAATACGATAATCTAAGTCGAGTCATTTGGCCTCCCAAAGACCACTCCGGCTTAATTTGCTCTAAAATCCATTTGTTTGTTTTTCGGACAGGCCATGGTATTCGCAAAAGCCTTCTCCAGCACCACCTTTCAAAAGAATCAATGTTCTTGCTATCGTGTTTTTTCACTGTCCAGCTTTAGGATCCATACGTTGTCACTGGAAACACCATAAAATCGACAATTTGTATTTTTGTGGTAGTTGTTACTACAGCACATTTCATGACTTTTTCCAGGCTCTTCATAGCAAATCTTCACAAGATAATCAGGCCCCACATGGGAGAACAAGTATCGAATCCCCATTCTGCAGATGAGGGAACTGAAGCCCAGAAAAGGTAAGTGACTTGCCCAAGGTCACACAGCAGACATGTGGCAGAGCCAGGATTAGAACGCAGGTCCTCTGACTTCCAAGCCTGTGCTCTATCCACTAAGCCGTGTTGCTTCTCATGGTGTGTGCCAGGCACTGAATTAAGCACTGGGGTAGGTACAAGTTAATTAGGTTGGACACAGTCCCTGCCCTAAATAGAACTCTCACACTTAATGCCCATTTTACAGATGAGATAGCTGAGGCCTAGAAAAGTAAAATGACAACCCAAGGTCAAAGGGCAGACAAATGGTCCTTCTGACTCCCAGTCCCGCGCTCTATTCACTAGGCCACACTGTGAAAACAGACACATGAGGACACAGTCCCCTTGTTGTAGATGGTACCATAAAGATGGTCAGTCTTTGGTGAGGACTTTGTGATTTCAAAACATCAATCAGAGGTCTGGTCAAACAGCAGAGAAGGAAAGAAAAAACATTTCCTAGGAAGCAGAGAGGCAGACTCGCTCTGCTTCCAAGGATGTTCCGGATGGAGCCGAGCTTGTAGAGTTCTCATCCGGGAGTGGGGCTATGCCCTGAATCACTCTCTCTCTCTCTCTCTCTCTCTCTGCTCTGACTATAGAGAACAGTGGTCCAAGCCATCAGTGGTATTTACTGAGCATTCACTGTGTGCGGAGCACTGCGTTAAGTGCTTGGGAGAGTACAATGCAACAGAGTCGGTAGAAACCTTCCCTGCCCACCAGGAGCTTTCGATCTAGAGGGGAAGACATGCATTTATATAAATTAATAGAAAGAAATAGATGAATATAAATAAATTGCAGATATGTTCGTAAGTGCCGTGGGACCGAGGGTGGGGTGAATAAAGGGTGGTTCCTGGAATTCTGCTTCCAGTTCAGCCTAATGACACGTGGGGAACTTCTCTCTCTGCTCAGTCAGTTCTTGTGGGCAAATAGACCAGAGCAATAAGAGTTGGTGTCTGATTGGCATTTTATGAAAATCTGTTTTCCCCTTTTTATCCCTTTTCCTCTGCTCTGGGTCTGAGGCCACCAACCACATGATAAGGAAGGAGCCAATTTATTACCTAGTCTTTCTTGGTTAATCAAACCACAAGGGGGCAGGTCGTTTGGCCTTCTGGTTTGACGGCAAATGCAGAATTCAATCACCATCTGAATCTTCTCTCGCGTTTGTTTTGGAGTCAGTTTTTCTGGCCATCATTTTTCACCTGGGGAAATATTCTCCTGTCACCCACATTCCCCAATACTTCAGCGAGCTCTCCTTTGGATCGTCCAGATGCCTCTGCTCCCTTAGTTCTTGTGACGGTCCTGTTCGGCTAAGGGCCGTACCCTCTGCTCCTCGTTCGGGGCCTGCTAGCCCGAGTCTGTTTCCCAGGAGCCCGCCTGGTCCACGGGAAAAAATAGCTTTCCTTTTCTTTAATTCCCTTTTCCGTCACCCTGAGTCGCTCCCTTTATTCATTTCCCTCAACCCCAGCCTCACAGCACTTACGTCCATATCCGTAATCTATTTATTTACATTAACGCCCGTCTCCCCTTCTAGACTGTGAGCTCGCTCTGGGCAGGGAAAGTCTGTTATATTGTTGCACTGTACCCTTCCGAGCGCTTAGTACAGTGCTCTTCATACAGTAAGCACTCGATAAAAACAATTGACTGACTGACCAAATACAGCACCTGTGAAGGTTTCTCTTTCACAGGCCCGAGAAAGGAAAACCCTGTAAGGAAAACCCAGTTATAAAAGGGAAACGTCCCATCTGAGGGATGGCTTGGCTCAGCGGGCAGTAAGAGACCCAGGGAAACATGGGCAAGGGGGGATTTTCCAAGATCCCACTGGCCAGGCCTTCATGTGTCCCCTCCTTGCCGACCTCACAGCCCAGAAGGGGACATCCCCAGCACGTGTCCCTTACCTGAGCACCGCTGTTCCCGAACCACAGTCAAATCTGAACTCCACATAGCCGCCGGCCAGGTTGATGGACAGAAAATCTTTGCTGTCCGTGTCATAGCTGTACAGAAGGACGCCGTCTCCCACCTCGGGCCGGAACACCATCTCGAACTCCATGAAGGACAAGTAGTTCTGGGGCTCCAGGGGCCACGGGGTGGAGGCGAAGGACCTCAGGGCCTCGCGGAACTGAGGGACGGCCACGGTGACGGCTGCAAAGCCCGGAGAAAACAAGCGCCACGTGAGATGTCGGGAGACAGAGGGGCCCGGCCCCAAGGGGCTGATTTCCTGAGGGCGAAGGGGCCAGAGGGATGGTGGGACTGGCACCAAATAGCTTTCGGAGAGAGAGGAGCCCGCTCTGCCTTCCGGGAATGGGGCGGAGGGGGATCCCACATGTTGATGGGCTACGTCTCGCCGCCAGGAGAAGGGAGGGAGGGCACTGCCGCTGCCGTTTTTCTCATCCCTTTTTCGACTCTGGGGCCGAACCTCCACAGGCACAAGCTCATCGTCACCCGGGCCTCCCAGGCAGCTGGGGTTTTTTCCAGGGACACAACAGGGAGCTCTGAAGTGGCAGTACCGGGCCTGGCCCACGCTGCTTGTGGCAATCAGAGCGGCTCCCGCTCTTTGGCTGCTCTTGTGGATGCTGATTCAAGTTGGGAAGCCCCCGGAGCTGCGGGTCCTGGACCACCTTTGAGGATGTTGGGCTCTGACCCTGCCTCACCCCTGAGGGGTCCCTCAGTTGTCAGTGCAGGCCTGTTGGGCGAGACAGCCTACACCCAGGGGGGTGCCAGCACCGGGGGAATGGAGAAAGACCGAAGGAGTTTGTCCTTTCTCTGCCTTCCCCTTCTTTCCCGGAAAAGGGGTTTGGGAAATTGTCCATTCTTCTTCTCCTCCACCTCCTCCTCCTGCAATCTCCTCCTGCAGCTGAACTGGCCTGTCTGCCCTGTGGTAACTCCTAGCGGCTAATCCACATAACTCGGGGGTCCTAGCGAAAGAGGAAAGCTAAAAGATGCCCTCCCTACCACACCGCCAC
This sequence comes from Ornithorhynchus anatinus, assembly GCF_004115215.2. Classification (NCBI taxonomy): domain Eukaryota; kingdom Metazoa; phylum Chordata; class Mammalia; order Monotremata; family Ornithorhynchidae; genus Ornithorhynchus; species Ornithorhynchus anatinus. The sequence goes on from NC_041730.1 coordinate 92,687,310, forward strand.
AGTACAGAAGTGTGGTGGCCACAGTGTTGGCTGAGGAATTGCTCTGGAAGTGTGTTTTTGGGGGGGGTGTGCCCTTATATTAGTGTGGAGATGTACGGAGAAGCAGTATGGCCTACTGGATGGAGCTCAGGTCTGGGAGTCGGAATGACGTGGTTTCTAAGCCCGGCTCTGCCACCTGTCTGCTGTGTGACCCTGGGCAAGTCACTTAACTTCTCTGTGCTTCACTAACCTCATCTGTAAAATGGAGATTAAGGCCGTGAGCACCGTGAGGGACAGGGACTCTGTCCGACTCGATTCACTTAGTATAGTGCCTGGCACATAGTAAGCGCTCAGCAAATACCACAATTGTTATTATCCCTCTAGACCGTAAGCTCGTTGTGGGGGGGGAATATGTCTGTTATGTTGTTATACTGTACTCTCCCAAGCACTTAGTACAGTGTTCTGCACACACTAAGTGCTCAATAAACACAACTGAATGAATGAATGTGTGTATGCCACTCCCTAGGGGCTAGAGTGCATAAGTTCCTTATGGTCAGGGAATGTGTCACTTGCTGGTTCTGTACTCTCCCACAGCGCATCGCACGCAGTGGACGTTCAGTAAGTACTATTAGTGCTCCGGCTACTCCGGCAACATGGCAGCCCCGGCCCACTTCCCGTCCTCAAGAACGCAGTCTCCATCCCTCTAAAATGGCGGGTCTTTTTCAGATTCCTCCCCCCGAGCCCCAGAATCGGACCAGGGCCCAACCCCCTCTCACCGTCTTCGCAGTGGCGACCTTTAAACCCCAGGGGACAGAGGCAAACGTGTGAATCCGCTCCGTCGGCTGTGCAGGTGCCACCGTTGACGCAGGATGCCGTGTCGCAGACGCCGCTGCTGCACTCGCCTAAACCGGAAGAGGAGTTAGTTCGGCCGAGGCTCGGGAGGACGCATCCCGGGCTGGCGACCGATGCGGTTGTGAACTTTCGCCCTGGTCCTGGATCTCGCCAATGTCAGCTGCAACCAGCCAACACCATAAACAAGGTTTTCAGACCCTAGAAATGCCCCTTTGTTTCAATTTGATCTCCCCCACAAAGGGCGGTAACCGAGTCAGCGAAGCAGCCAGTCTAGGGAGTCAGAGGTCAGAGGTTTGAATCCCGGCTGTGCCACTTGTCAGCTGTGTGACTGTGGGCAAATCACTAACTTCTCTGCGCCTCAGTTACCTCATCTGTAAAATGGGGATTAAGACTGTGAGCCTCATGTGGGACAACCTGATTACCCTGTATCTCCCCCAGCGCTTAGAAGAGTGCTCTGCACATAGTAAGCGCTTAACAAATACCAACATTAGTATTATTATTATTAAGTCCCGGAAGGCCTCTTCCATTCATTTATTCACTCAATAGTATTTATTAAGTGCTTACTGTGTGCAGAGCACTCTACTAAGCACCTGGGAAAGTACAATCCAAAAATAAAACAGTGACATTCCCTGCCCCCCCAAAGAGCTCCCAGTCTAGACAGAAGAAATGGATGTCAGTATAAATAGAATTACGGATATATATAAGTACTGCCGGACTAGGAGGCGGGGGAAGAGTAAAGGGCGACACGAGGGAGTGGGAAGTGAGGAAAAGTGGGGCTTAGCCTGGGAAGGCCTCTTGGAGGAGATGTGCCTTCAACAAGGATGGGTATCCTAAATCACATCCTCATCGCCAGACACCTTTCTGATCATTCACTGGGATGACTGGCTTTCTCCTGCTTTAATTAGTCTCTCGGCTGTTCTCGCGAGCGCGTGCTTCAGACCCTCAAAATGTCACCAGACTGTTTGTGTTACAAGTGGGGAGACCCCAGAACCCCTCCCTCCCTCCCCCAGATCAGACGCCAGACGGTGGAAGTGCGTTTCTAGGACCCGTAAGTGCTGCCGTAGTGATTCAAAGTCCGAAATAAGCACGGGGGTAGTTGAACAGAAACAACTAAGCTCATTAGCTAGCGTGAAGTTGTTAACTCTCCTGCCTGAGCCGGACAAATCCAATCTGCCACAGTCTAAGGGTCCTAGAAAGTCGCTTCCGCCGTCTGGCGACCTATTTGCGAGCGGGAGGGAGGTATTTTGAGGTATTCCCAGTGTTCCAAGCATTCTAATGCAACTTAATCGGATGGTGGGCACTGGCGAGAGATTAATTTTTCATTTTCGATTGCTCGTCAATGGATGGGCTGAAAATTCAGTTCCCCCTCGACCGTTTTTCCTTTTCTTTCTCAAGTTGGCCTTGTCCCCTAGACCGTGCAAACTAAATTAGACAGATGGGCAACAATCTGGCCCTCACCAACACAGGTGGAAACACAATCCTATTCCAGAAGCCTGTAAAATCAGGGGTCCTGGGTGAGTCGGAACGGCATCGGACTCGGAACTGGGGAAAGGGGGGTGGGATGGGATTAGGGAAAAAAAGCTGCTTATCTCCAAGGTCACTTGGGTGAGTCTGTATGTGGGCCCTGGGGACACGTTGCTGCCTCAGTTACCTCAGGAAATGTCTCTCCCCTTCAGCTTCACTTGGTGAATCTTTCCAACTTGTCCATTTCATCACCAGCTCTACCTCTCCCCAAAAGGGGAGCAGGGAGAGGTGAGTTAGACAGTAGAATCTCATCAGGGGCATTTTGTTTTCGCTGCACTCCTCAAGGGCCTACTGCAGTGCTCTGTTTACTATAGATGCCTAGTAAATGCTACTGACTGATGAATTGCCTGGTGGTCTGTTAATTCATTCAATAGTATTTACTGAGCGCTTACTATGTGCAGAACACTGTACTAAGCGCTTGGAATGTACAATTCATCAACAGATAGAGATAATCCCTGCCCACTGATGGGCTAATGTCAGGTATCACCATTTCCAACTAAAGAAGGCAGCGTCTGGAGGCGTCAAGTGCCTCACCAGCACCATTTGGAAGAGCAGCTGGAGAAAGGATCCCACCTCTGACCCCACGGGGAAGCCGAAAGTGAGTCAACCCCTAGTTGTATAGGGAAATTGCTCCACGAAGGCAAGGTTCAGGTTTCTGGAGTTCACAGCCTATGGCGCTCCCAGAATAATAATGTTGGTATTTGTTAAGCGCTTACTATGTGCAGAGCTGGGGTAGACACAGGGGAATCAGGATGTCCCACGTGGGGCTCGCAGTCTTCATCCCCATTTTACAGATGAGGTCACTGAGGCACAGAGAAGTGAAGTGACTCGCCCACAGTCACACAGCTGACAAGTGGCAGAGCCGGGGTTCGAACCCATGATCTCTGACTCCAAAGCCCGTGCTCTTTCCACTGAGCCACGCTGCTTCATTGGTGTGCTCTTCCACCGGAACGCACACCACCCACCGGGTGCCTGGATGGCTTCCTGGGGGGACACCAGAGTCGGAGCCGCCCGTCAGGAGGCAGAGGGAGGACTTGTACTCTTGAGTTGTCCACGAGGCAGGCCCTGCGTCAGCCGGGAGACGGCGGCAAGACGCCATCTCACCCCTGAAGCATCGTGATTCTTCCAGCCCGGTCCAACTCTTGTGGCAGCAAGACAGCCTGAGCGGCAGCTGTCTTCCTCCTCTGCCCAGACAGATTTTGGGCAACAGCTTCTGCCCCTTGCTGGTCACATGCTACTTCCCCACCAACCCAATCACGGCGAAGAAGAAGTCACTGATGGACTGACGCTCGGAGAGACTGTAGGGAACAATTTCTGCCGCTTGCCGGTAGCACCTTACTTCCCCACCAACCCCATCGCCCGGAAGAAGTCTCGCCGGCCCGTCCGGAGGGTGGCGGCCCCGGTCCACCCTCGAATTATTGCCCCAGCCAAAGCCTCTTCCTTCCGTTTCATCACAAGAAAATGGCATGACTGTTTTCCGGCTGCCTGCTGTCATCTCCCACCTGACGCAATGGGGAAGGGATGAGTCCCAACAAACGCCCCTGCCCCCGGCCACGCTCCCCGACGTTAGCATCACTTACCTACATCGGCCCCACTGAGTGCCTTCCCCAGCGGCCAGGGCCTCATGTCTACTTTCTTTCCATTAACCACTAGGGCCTGGACACAGCCCCGAAGGCCTCGGTTCGTTCCCGCAGCTCTGATCAGCCAGGAGGCCCTAGGCGCCCCTCCGAGGTAGAAAGGGGTCCGGAATGTGATTTTACTGTACTGGCCCTTGAAGAAAAAAGAAAACACACTTCTCTCACTACTTAAGAATCACAGGTGACTATCACAGCAAGTCTGAAAGTAAATCAGGGGATTGATTATTCTGATGGAATGATAAGTTGGTGGAAAGAGCCTGGTCCCGGGAATCTGGAGGCCAGATTCCACTCCCCATCTACCTACTTTGTGACCTCGGGTCTGTCACCCAATCGCTCTTAACGTCTTACTTGATGCCTGGAAAATGAGTATAAGACACCTGTTCTCCCTGCCTCGAAGACTGTGAGCCCGGGTGGAACCAGGACTGCGTCTGATCTCAAAACTTCGCTTCTCTGTGCCTCAGTTTCCTCATCTGTAAAATGGAGATTAAGACTGTGATCCCCATGTGGGACGTGGTCTGTGTCCATTCTGATTAGCTTGTGTCTACTACGGCACTTAGTACAGTGCCTGGTACATAATAAGTGCTTAACAAATACCATTAAAAAATCCACGCTGCACCTATTTGGCACCGCTTGGCACGGAGGAAGCACTTAATAGGAATCTGAAAGTACAAACCTGTGTGGAGACAGTCAGCTCGTTATGGGCAGGGAATGTGTCCGCTAATTCTGTTGTATCGTACTCTCCCAAGCGCTTACTACAGTACTCTGCACAAAGTGCTCAATAAATACAGTCGATAGATTCCAGCAAGGAGGATGTTAACGATGATGCTATTTGTTAAGCGCTTACTATGTGCCAATCTCTGAAGTAGATACAAGGTAATCAAGTTGGATGCAGTCCCTGTCCCAAGTGGGGCTCACAGCCTTAATCCCCATTTCACATATGAGGTAACTGAGGTCCAGAGAAGTGGTTTGCCCCAAGTCATCCAGCAGACAAATGGCAGAGCCAGGATTAGAACCCAGGTCCCGCTGGCTCCCAGGCCCGTGCTCTATCCATTTTGCCACGCCGCTCAAGATGGGCCTTAGTACAGGTGGCAACCCCGAGCTCCCTTTCTGACCTGATATCAATCGATCTGAGGTATTTATTGAACGCTTTCTATGCGCGGAGCACTGTACTACACACATGGACCGGCACAACCCAGTAGAATTAGCAGACACATCCCCTCTTCATAATGAGCTTACGTCTCTGTCAGCGATTTCTCGGCTACCTGGAGAGAGCTCCCCCAAGGCATGCCGGTGCCCTTGGTGGTCCCCAGTTTGAGGCCTGGAACACCCTCCCTCCTCAAATCCACCAAACTATCATACTTCCCCCCTTCAAAGTCCTACTGAAGGCTCACCTCCTCCAAGAGGCCTTCCCAGACTAAGCCTCCCTTTTCCTCAGCTTCCCCTCCCCTCCACGTTGTCCCGACTCACTCCCTTTGCTCCTCCCCCCCTCCACCTCACAGCACTTGTGCTCTTGTGTATATACCACATATCTATAATTCTATTTCTGTTGATGCCTGTTGACTTGTTCTGAAGTCTGTCTCCCCCTTTCTAGACTGTAAGCCCGGTGTGGGCTCCGTGGAAAGAGCCTGGGCTTGGGAGTCAGAGGTCATGGGTTCGAATCCCGCCTCTGCCACGTGTCAGCTGTGTGGCTGTGGGCAAGTCACTTCACTTCCCTTCACCGCATCTGTACAATGGGGATTAACTGTGAGCCTCACGTGGGACAACCTGATCACCCCGTATCTTCCCCGGTGCTTAAAACAGTGCTCTGCACCTAGTAAGCGCTTAACAAATACCAACATTATTATTATTGCTGAATTGTACTTTCCAAATTCTTAGAACAATGCTCTGCACACCGTAAGCGCTCAGTAAATACGATCGAATGAGTGAATGCAAGGAACTGACCTGGGATTGGCCTGTCACGGGGTCATCATCATCACCATCTAGTTGCAGGAGCCCATCCAGCCCATCCCTGTAGACGGTGACGGTGTGCCAGCTGCCCAGTTCGATTTTGGTTTCGCTCGTCAGCACAGCAACCCCAGTCCCACAGTTGAATCTGTGGAGGAGGAGAAAGGGACAGGGAAGACTCTTCCGCATTTTGACTTAATCACATTTTCGGACTTCGGAGGGATTCTCTTGCCGAGGTTTGGAATTCATCTCTTCAGACTTTGGGTTCAGAAATAGAGATGCGTAACAAAATGGGTAACTGATCCATAAAGCAAACTGGGTTTATGGAACCCAAGTAGTCTTTAAAATTAGCGCCTTCCTTAATCTACTGACTTCTTTTGTAAAGATCACTCTGGCAATTGGAGCTTTGGGCGTCACCCAGGACTCCATTCGTTTAGAGAAGCAACGTGGCTCAGTGGAAAGAGCGCGGACTTGGGAGTTAGAGGTCGTGGGTTCTAATCCCTGCTCTGCCACTTGTCTGCTGTGTGACTTTGGGCAAGTCACTTCATTTCTCTGTGTCTCAGTCCCCTCATCTGTAAAATGGGAATTAAGACTGTGAGCCCCACGTGGGACAACCTGATCACCCTGTTTCCCCCCAGCGCTTAGAACAGTGCTTTGCACCTAGTAAGCGCTTAACAGATACCATTATTATTATTTATATATTTTCCACCAGCTGTACTGCTATTCCTCCTCCTTCCAGGGAGTCAATCCATCAGTGATATTGACTGAGCACTTACTGAATGCAGAATACGATACTAAGTGCTTGCGAAAGTACAATACAGAGTTGGTAGATTCAATCCCTGCCTACAGACAATTTACTGTCTACAGAGGAGCTTACCATCTACAGGAATGAAGGCAATATAGGCTTCCTCTCCCTCTCCCAATTAGACTGTAAACCTCTTGAGGACAGAGATTGCCATTTTTACCTCTCTTCTAGCTTCCCTAGCACCCGGGATAGCAGTCCTGTACGCAGCAGATGTCCAGAACACGGCAGGCACCCAGTGCAGTGTCCAACATACAGAAGGCATCCAATACAGTGCTCACCACACAGCAGGTACCCAGGACAGTGCCCAGCATGCAGCAGGTAACCAGGACAGCGCCCAGCACACAGCAGACACCCAATATGACAACCTGTGCACCGTAGGGATTTAACCGATAGTGGCCTTAGGTTGGAATTGGGTTCAAGACACTTCTGGCCCACAAATTCCTTATAGTCCTGTGAAAACCCAGACTGGATCAACAACACTGCCATTTTCAGAGGGCCGAGGGGGACAGAGTCCAGGACAGACAATAGTCACACAGTTGTATTTATTGAGCGCTTAGCAGATATGAAGCAGCTTTGCCTAGTGGCAAGAGCCTGGGCTTGGGAGTCAGAGGACGTAGGTTCTAAGCCCGGCTCCTCCATTTGTCTGCTATGTGACCTTGGACAAGTCACTTCGCTTCTCTATGTCTCGGTTACCTCATCTGTAAAATGGGGATTAAGACTGTGAGCCCCCTGTGGGACAGGGACTGTGTCCAACCTGATTACCTTGCACAAACCCCAGCGCTTAGAATAGTGCTTGGCACATAGGAAGTGCTTAACAAATACCATAATTATTCTTCTTATTACCTTGTGCATGGCACTGTACTAAGTACTTAGGAGAATAAAATATAACAACATAACAGACACATTCCCTGCCCACAACAAGCTTACATTCTAGAGGGGGAGACAGGGCCCTGCGCTCAGAAAGCTCCTGTTCATTTTCTAGTTGGGCTGGTACTAGAGGATGGAAGTACAAACAAGCACCCCGCTCCCCCCCAACTCCCCCAATCCCATTGGGAGGGAGGCAAAATCAGTCTGACAGACACAAAACTTTCCTTGGGAGCAATTCAGGGGGTGTCCTTGGTCCTCCCCCCTGTTCTTTTCCAGAGGCCTCAGCTCCCTGCAGGCTTAGGGATCAGATCTGGGGCTCAGCATGATGTTCGGATCGCTCCATCTAGACTTTAAGCTCGCTGTGGGCAGGGAATGTGTCTACTGTTATAGTGTACTCTCCGAAGCACTTAGTGCAGTGCTCTGCACACAGTAAGTGCTCAATAAACTGACTGAATGAATAACAGTAGTGAGGACCAGAGATCCATAGCTATTCTCAGAGGTAAATAGTCCCTCTGGCTCCCCTGAAATCTTCTTTGCCCTTCGGAGGTTTTCACGGCCATTCATAAATATGCATTTGCATCCATACCCATCATTTAGTTATACTGAAGTCATTCTCTCACCCTTGACTGTAAGCTTCTTGTGGTCAGGGAACGTGTCTAGCACGTCTGTTATATTGTACTCTCCCAAAAGCTTAGCGGTGCTCTGTACACAGTAAGTGCTTAATAAATACCACTGATTGATTCATAAAGCTTTCTGAAAGCAGTCTCTGACAGTTGTATTCCTGAAAGGTCAATTAAGGCTCCGAGAAATGGATTACCCCACATCATGCCTCCCCTCCCCTTTCTTCCCAACTCTGCAGGGGACCGTCACAAGACTGTAAACTCCTTGAGGACAGGGATCATTCCTACCAACTCCATTGTACTGGGAAGCAGAGTAGCTTTGAAGAAAGAGTTTAGGCCTGGGAGTCAGAGGATCTGGATTCTGCTGCCGGTTCTGCCACTTGCCTGCTATGTGACTCTGGGCAAGTCACTCAACTTCTCTGGGCCTCAGTTTCCTCAACTGTAAAACAGGGATTCAATACATGCTCCATCCTATTTAGACTGTGAGCCCCATGTGGCTCAGGGACTGAGTCCAACCTGATTAACTTGTAATCTATCTATCCTGGCACTTAGAACAGTGTTTAACACATAATGAGCACTTAAATACCATAATTATCACTCAGGCAATCACATTTACTGAGTGCTTACTGTGTGCTGAGCACCGTACTAAGCACTTGGGAGAGTATACTATAACAATATAACAGACGCGTTCCTGCCCGCAACAAGCTTACAGTCTAGAGGACGAGTTGACAGTCTGGACACAGTCCCACTTGAGGCTCACAGTCTTAATCCCCATTTTACAGATGAGGTAACAGGCACAGAGAAGCGAAGCGACCTGTCCAAGGTCACACAGCGGACGAGCGACAGAGCCAGGATGAGACCCGAGGTCCTTGTGACTCCCAGGCCCGTGCTCTTGCTTATTTACTCTCTCATTCACTCAGTATAGTGCCCTGCAAACGTTAAGTACTCAATAACCACTACCGACTGATTGAAAGCCAGAAGGAAAAGGCTTCCTCTGGTAGCAACCCACAGTCACCCACTCCAGAGAAAGGGCGACAACAAACTTGTCTGGTCACCACAGACCACCCTTTCAGGAAAGACAGGTGGACAGAGAGGCGGAGGGGAAGAGTCAGTGGTGCTTTCCGTGCTATTACCTGAACTGGAGAGAGCGCCGGATTATCGCCAGGGACATAAAATCGCCTCGTCCGTGTTCAGTCTCCCCACAGTATAGCAGCAACCCATCCTCTGCTTCTGCCTGTTATTACAAGAAATAAGCCACATGAAGTACAGGCACCTCTCCCCCAACAAAGCACCATCTGGAAGCTTCTGACAGGTGGCCATAGGAGGAATCCTGAAATATTCCAGTCTTCCACCACATTGCAAGTGTAGGGATGGAAACCAGTGAATTCCTTCTGGGAAGGCCCGTGCAGCCGTGATGGGCAAATGCAGTTAGGTGAAAACCAGACATGGCGTGAAATGCTACTGGGGCTAGAGAGGAATGGAACCCTAATCATCTGGCGTCTATATCCTGTGCTGCTTTACTGATCCACCTTGGAAGACGGAGAGGAAACCACTTGGGAAATCTCAGCTGTGAAAGAGAAGGCAACTTTTTGCTGGAGTGGGGGGTAGGGGGGTGAGGGAGGGAAGCCAACAAGCTCATCACCCTCAATGATCCCCCCTCAAGCTCATCACCCTCAAGGATCCCCCCTCCCTCCCCTCAGTCTCCAGTTGCCAGGCAATGCACTAATGGACTTCCAACTCTGGATTTTGGAAGGGTGGCATTTTCCATCCCTGAATTTGGCATTGCTACACTGTCAGAGTGTAAGCTCGCAGTGGGCAGGGAATGTGTCTCCCAATTCCTTTTGTACTCTCCCCAGCATTTAGTACAGTGTTCTGCACACAGTAAGGCGATCAAGAAATACAGTTAATTGATTGATTGATAGAGTTTATCTTTGGAGAATGGAATTTAAACTGAACTTTCTGAGCAGTTAATGTTTATGGTGTGATATCGGTCTTTCCAACACTGCCTCCTTGGGGAACCAAAGCAAACTTGGTTTTCTCTTTCCTTTAAATAGCCCCATGACTTAGCAGAGGCATAACACCTGTATGTAACAGATGCGAATCTTTATTTTCTGCCTCCTTCCCTCTAGATTAAAATAATAATATTATTAACTATTGTTTGTTCAGTCCTTACTCTTCCATGAACTGTTCTAAGAAACTGTAAGCTCTTCTTCTAGACTGTAAGCTCTTTGTGGGCAAGGAACATGCTTCCCAACTCTGTTTTATTGTACTTTCCCAAGCGCTTAGTGTAATCTTCTGTGCAAAATTAGTGCTCAATAAATACCACTGATTGATCGACTGACTGGGGTAGAAATAAGTAATTAGGTTAGACACGGTGACACGGCCTATCATTGCGGAGAAGGGAATGTTTCTTGTTCTGCTGTTGTACTTTCCCAAACACTTAGCATAATGCACTGCACTCAGTGGGTCCTCAAGAAAAATAATTACTCTTACTATTGAGAAATCACATTTTGGGGAAAGCTCTAATTGAGGGGTAGAAGGGAATGAAAGGAAAAGGAAACACTAAAAATTCTGTCAGACTTCTTAGGCAATTGTTTTCGGTATTTCTTTCTCAAGTAGAATGCATAAGTTACAGAAAGAATAATAATAATAATGTTGGTATTTGTTAAGCACTTACTATGTGCAGAGCACTGTTCTAAGCGCTGGGGTAGATACAGGGTAATCAGGTTGTCCCACCTGAGCCTCACAGTTAATCCCCATTTTAAAGATGAGGTAACTGAGGCACAAAGAAGTGAAGTGACTTGCCCACAGTCACACAGCTGACAAGTGGCAGAGCCAGGAGTCAAACCCATGACCTCTGACTCCGAAGTCCAGGCTCTTTCCACTGAGCCACGCTGCTTCTCAACATGGCCTAGTGGACGGATCGTGGGCCTGGGAGTCAGAGGGGACCTGGGTTCCAATCCCAGCTCCACCATTTGTCTGTTGTGTGAGCTCTGGCAAGTCATTTCACTTCTCTATGCCTCAGTTGCCTTGTCTGTAAAATGGGGGTGAAGACTGGGTCCCATGAAGCAACATGGCCTAATAAGTGAAGCAGCATGGTCTAGTGGATAGAACAGGAGCTTGGGGTCAGAGGGACCTGGGTTCTAATACTGGCTCTGCCACTTTGCTATGTGACCTTGGATAAGTGACTTAACTTCTCTGTGCCTAGTTTACCAACTCTGTAAAAATGGGGATTAAAACTGTGAGCCCCATGCGGGACAGAGACAGTGTCCAACCTGATTTGCTTGCATCCATTCCAGCTCTCAGTACAATGCTTGGCACATAGTAAATGTTTAACAAATGCCATCATTATTATGGGGGACAAGGACTGTATCCAACCTGAGTTACTTGTATCCACCCAGCCCTCAGTATGATGCTGGGCATATAGTAAGTGCTTAAATACTATTACTATTATTAATAATAATAATAATAATAATAAAGAACAACAGACGTGCCAGAGGCCAACAAATACAGCCTCTAGCCAAGCCTCCTCCTTGGGGAAAATAATGGATTCCCATAATGCAACTGACCAAGATAGTACAGAGCTCTACGCACAGTAAGCGCTCAATAATTACGATTGATGGATTGATATTTAAGAAGAGTTGATGGACCGATTTAATAAACATACTTGAGAAGCAGTGTGGCCCAGGGAATATAGCACGGGCCTGGGAGTCAGAAGGATCTGGGTTCTAATCCCAGCTCTGTCGCACTTGTGTCACGTGACCTTAGGCAAGTCATTTCACTTCTCTTTGTCTCCGTTACCTCATGTATACAATGGGGATTAAGGCTGTGAGCCCCATGTGGGACACGGACTGTGTCCAACTGATTCACCTATATCTTCCCCAGTGCTTAGAACTGTGCTTGGTACATATTGAATGATATTAACTTATATGGTAACGATATGAGCATATCAACAAATACCATAAGGGAAAAAAACGGACATATACTAGCATCACCTCACTCCAAAACACCAAAAAGTATAAGGATCCACTTTCATTTGCAAAATGCAGTTTCCTTTCACAGAAGTGACCCAGGGAGTTTATACCCTTTTGCTTCCTAAATACCGAATGCTGTCTAATAAAAACTCCTTCCATATTTCTTTAAAAAACAAAAAGCAACAAAAGAGTTTATTTCCATTCCACGTGCTAGCCAAACTTTCCCTGTTTTTATTTAAGCTTCCTCTTCCCACGCCTACGCTTACAAATCCATAATTCTCTTCTTCCTTGTCCACCCTAAGTGGCTTGAAGGTGCTACATTCCATCTTAATAAATTGTACCTTCTGCTTCTCCCTCTCAGGGTCGCACCTGGAGAGTTTCCAGGACTCTACCAGTCTCGGTTACAGAAGGGAGGGTGACGCAGAGGCAGATCCATTCCGTTCCTAGCTTGGGCAGTGGCTAGCAAGGGGAAGGCAATCTGCTACAGGTCAAAACTCACCTTTTCTGGGCAGCAGAGGCGTGCGAAAGAGTCGAGGGTGGATACTCAAGTTTGCTGTGAGGATGAAGGCAATGGGAAACCACTTCTATATTTTTTTTTTCTACCAAGAAAACTCTATGGATACACTACCAGAACGACTGCAGATGGAGATGGGGCATTTTGGGAGAGATGTGTCGAGAGAGTCGCAACGAGTCAAAAACGAGACAAGAACTTCTGCTTCCTGTAATCCTTTTGCTCTTCCAGATGAATACAAAATGACCCTACCCACTTCAGCGGTAACAGATTATCTTAAATGCAAGACATCTTTCAGTCGGATCGCTTCTACCACATTGTTTGCCGTTTCGTGTTGCTTCCCGTTTTCCCCGTACTGTCGTATTTTCTTGTTTAATCCCCGTCAACCAAAATCTGCTTATCTTCCACCACATAAACTTGTCTGGTGTTGTTTTCCCATCAGTTCCAAACATAATAATGAGCTTCATGCTGTTTGAGATAGTTATTGGCGTTGATTAAATCCAGGACCATCCATTTTCAGTAGTTTTCCCTGTCAACTCATATTTTCTTATTCCCATCACCATTCGATCTCCCGTGCAGAAGTCTGCAGAGCTCCAAAAACGGCACCAGTGATTCAGTCTTCATCCCTTTCAAGCAGGCAGCAGAGCTTCAATCTTCCAATGGATATTATGCGAGAAAGTTGGCTCTTTCCACGGTTTTATGATTCCTTAGTAAACAATAGTCCTTAGATTCCCCAGATTTCCAAAAATTGCAGCCATCCTTTCTAGCCTCTGATGACCGTCAATTTCACATAATCATCAGCCCTTTTTTCTTTACTACGCTATGTAGGGATACACTGCAGCTCTGAAGGGCCTCTTTGATATTACACCCTCTTGCTCTCAGGAAAAAAAAAACAAAAAACAAAAAAACTCTTACATAAAGAGCTCCAGGCCTGAGCCACTATCATTTTCGTATTTTAAACCGTTGGGTGGCTTTCCGCTGTTCAGCGTCTAAATAGTTTTCTTCCTGCCCACACCAAATCAGAGTTTATTTTCAATTTACTGTTAGCCCCACGCTGTGCTACTTCTCTTAATACGAAACCTAGCAATGCAGATTTCATGTAATGACAAATAACTGGCTTACTGATACGGTAAACAATTACAAATCAGCTTCTGCTTCTCTCTCTCTCCTTTGTCCAGTTATAGTCTGTCTCCTGTTGGAGATTTCCAAACACTTAATAGTAAGCACACTATTTTAGCATTGTTCACTAATTCTTGAAATACATGAAGACTGCTATTATCAAGTTCCCTCTCATCCCTCTCACCTCCATTTTAAATTATACCTATTCGATTCCTTTCCCCTTTCTTTTTATAATCATCTTGGTTTCATCGCTTGAACTCTCCTCGTCACTCTCCTCTGAGCCCTCCCCGAGTTTCCCATATCTCACAGACTGAATTTTCATGAGAAAACTGGATCGAATACTTTAATCAAGACAAACAGTGCAGAGAAGAGGAGGACCCATTTTTGACAAGGAAAAACATTTGGCCTTAAGGTGAGATGAAAATTCAGCACTCCAAATCAATCATTTCTACTTATTGAGCACTTCCTGTGTGCAGAGCACTGTACTAAGCACTTGGGAGGGTACAGTTCAACAGAGTTGGTAGATGCATTGCTTGGCCACAACGAACTTAGTTCAAATCCTTCCAAACTGCCTGTTGGGGGTATGTACTGAGCGCTTACTGTGCACAAAGCCTTTCAAAGGCCAGCTGGAGTGAAGTTAGAACCTCTAGAGAGTTTGTGATTTTCCTTAGTTCCCTGCCCACCTCATCAACAGAGCTTTGGGGATGCATTACGGATACTTTCTCTTACCCTAAATTCAAGAGTGATCTGAAACGTCTGGTAGGAGTTCTTCAGTGGTTCAAAGCTTAAATAGGAGTGTCCAAAGAACTGAGGGTATTGGATAGCAACATCTGAAACGAGAAGAGAATGCCATTTTCTCACTAACTCAAAGACAAAAATCAACACCTACATTGTCTCTAGATACAACCAGGTGAAAATGCTGAGCATTCCTCCTGAGACTGCCCTCACCAGACACTGTTCAGCTACCTCTGTCCTGGTGCCAATTCCCTGTTTCGTGCTCTCCGGACTCTTGAATGGAAGTCAGGTTTAATAATGTTGGTATTTGTTAAGCGCTTACTATGTGCAGAGCACTGTTCTAAGCGCTGGGGTAGACACAGGGGAATCAGGTTGTCCCACGTGGGGGCTCACAGTCTTCATCCCCATTTTACAGATGAGGGAACTGAGGCACAGAGAAGTTAAGTGACTTGCCCACAGTCACACAGCCGACAAGCGGCAGAGCTGGGATTCGAACTCACAAGCCCTGACTCCAAAGCCCGTGCTCTTTCCACTGCGCCACGCTGCTTCTCTAGGGAGAAGCAGCATGGCATAGTTGATAGAACACTGGCCTGGGAGTCAGTCAGTCGTGGATGCTAAATCCCCAGTCTGCCAATTGTCTGCTGTGTGACCTTGGGCAAATCACATCTGAGTAAAGCACTACTGAGAGCTCACCTCCTCCAAGAGGCCTTCCCAGACTGAGCTTCCCCTTTTCCCTCTGTTCCCCCTCTGCTGCCTCTCTGCCACCCCCTTCACCTCCCCTCAGCTAAGCTCCCTTTCCCCCCCTTTCCTTTTGCTCCTCTCCCTTCCCCTCCCCTCAGCACTGTGCTCATTTGCTCATTTGTATATATTTTTATTACCCTATTTATTTTGTTAATGAGGTGTACACCCCCTTGATTCTATCTATTGCTATTGTTTTAATGAGATGTACATCCCCTTGATTCTATTTATTGCTATTGTTTTTGTCTGCCTGTCTCCCTCGATTAGACTGTAAGCCCGTCAGTGGGCAGGGACTGTCTCTATCTGTTGCCGATCTGTACATTCCAAGTGCTTAGTACAGTGCCCTGCACATAGTAAGCGCTCAATAAATACTATTGAATGAATTTCATTTTTCTCTGCCTCAATCACCTCATCTGTAAAATGGGGATTGAGACTCTGAGCCCCATGTGGGACAGGAATTTGCTTGAATCCACCCCAGCACTTAGTATAATGCCTGACACATAGTAAGCGTTTAACAAATACGATATATATATCGTATATATTTTTAGGGAGCATGATTTTTTTTCCGGAGAACTCTACCATAGGGTTCAGCAACCTTTTAGAAGAGAAGATCCAAACAAAATGAAACCTTTGAGCCAAAAGCCAATCACGTAATTTAAACTGAAGAGGAGGAGAGAGGAAGGGGTTGCTTATGTGGGGCTGAGGGAGGGGTGAATAAAGGGTGCAAAGGTGATGCAGAAGGGAGTGGAAGAATAGGAAATGAGGGCATAGTCAGAGAAGGTCTCTTGGAGGAGACGTGCCTTCAATAAGGCTTTGAAAGTAGGGCCAGTGATCGTCTGTCGGATATGAAGAGGGAGGGCATTCAGGCCAGGGACAGGATGTGGACAAAGGGTTGGGCGGTGAGACAGACGAGATCAAGGTAAGTTGGCATTAGAGGAGTGAAGCGTGCAGGCTGAATTGTAGTAGGAAACCAGACAGGTAAGGTAGGAGGGGGCAAGGTGATTGAGTGCTTTAAAGTCAATGGTAAGGATTTTCACTTTGATGCTGAGGTGGATGGGCAACCACTGGAGGTTCTTGAGAAGTGGGGAAACATGGACTCAAGAGCCATAGATTGCCAACCTGTAGTTCAGAGAAATGTGTTCTGCTTCTTCCTAACCACTGTGGTCAACACTAAAGATAGGCATCCAAAAAGTGCATAACTCTTTTCTAGACTGGCATGACGCTGACGGTGCTGTCTGACTCCTAATTCTTTAGTTTCACAATGCAAAGCAATGAAACAGATGCCATAATTCGACTCTCCCTATCTTTTTGGCAAAGCTTAGTAAAATTCAAAGGCAAAGAAATCCTTTGGCAGGACAATTCACTCAGGTTTAACAATTACAGATACTGAAGGGGCTCTTTGCATTTATGTCTTACAAGTGAATGACGTGACTGTTCTGTAGCCAGACTCTGTAGACTGAAAATCAGGCTGATTCACCACTGAACATTGTCTTGTACCTGCTATTGGGAAGGCCATAGTATTAGTGGGGAATTAATCCTCCTTGGTCTTG
This sequence comes from Ornithorhynchus anatinus, assembly GCF_004115215.2. Lineage (NCBI taxonomy): Eukaryota > Metazoa > Chordata > Mammalia > Monotremata > Ornithorhynchidae > Ornithorhynchus > Ornithorhynchus anatinus. The sequence goes on from NC_041730.1 coordinate 92,704,165, forward strand.
GAGTACAAATCATCTTCTAATCTCGGCTCCACCACTTGTCAGCTGTGTGACTTTGGGGAAGTCACTTAACTTTTCTGGGCCTCAGTTACCTCATCTGGAAAACGGGCATAAGACTATGATCCCCATTTGGGACAACCTGATAACCTTGTATCCCCCCAGTGCTTAGAACAGTGCTTGGCACATAGTAAGTGCTTAACAAATGCCATCATTACTACTATTATTCTTAAGCGCTGGGCAATATCATCCAGTGACCAGAGTGTTTTTCTCTCCCAGGAAACCTTGATGAGGGAAAAAAACACATTCCAGGGGCTCACCACCACACAATCCACCTGGTCACTGACCATTTTGAATTCATTCTTCCCTCTTCTATTAGCTGCTGGGAATAATAATGATAATTATGGGATTTGTTAAGCCCTTACCATATGCCAAGCACTGTTCTGAGTGCTGGGGTAGATACCAGGTAATCAGGTTGTCCCATGTGGGGTTCACAGTCTTCATCCCCATTTTACAGATGAGGTAACTGAGGCACCGAGAAGCGAAGTGGCTTGCCCAAAGTCACACGGCAGACAAGTGACAGAGCCGGGATTAGAACCCATGACCTCTGGCTCCCAAGCCCGTGCCCTTGCCACTAAGCCATGCTGCTTCTCAATGATGCTACAGTTAGGGCAAGGGGAAGATAATGACATGGACTCACCTTAGTAATAATAATAATAATAATAATAATTGTGGTATTTGTTAAGTATTTACTATGTGCTAGGCACTATACTAAGCACTGGGGTGGATACAATACAAGGACACAGTTCCTACCCCCTGTGGAGTTCACAGTCTCAATATCCATTTCACAGATGAGGTAACCGAGGCCCAGAGAAATCAACTGACTTGCCCACGTTCACTCAGCAGACAAGTGGCAGACCTGGGATTAGAACCCACGACCCTCTGATTCCCAGGCTCATGCTCTATCCACTATGCCCTCCTCCCTGAACCAAGCTGCAAGGTCCCAGGGGAGCATGCCTACCTTCAGAGCAGCTCGCGCCGCCTTTGCCAAGATGGCAGTGGCATCGGGAGCCGCCGTGCTCAAAATCGTTGGCGCAGAAGCTTTCCGCCGGGCAGACCGCTTCGTCGCAGGACAGGTCGGACCGCCTCACCAGCACGGCCGGGTGACCCCGCTTTATCTTCGCGGTCACGGTGGGCGGGCTCTGGCCGCTGGTGGTGGTGGCCGGAGGTGTGGTCGTGTTGGTAAAAAGCCTCGAATGGATCCTGGAGTAAGATCCAGAAGGGTCCTGGGTGTCCAACACAAGTTTCCTGTTGCTTCCTTTGATGGCAGGAAGTGGTTTGACCTAAAGCAGAGGGAAAGGAAATCTCAAGAATGGCCGAGTTAGGATGTACAGTTAAATCCTAAGGAAATGCCTTAGGCTGCAGAGTCAAACACACCACCAAAAACCTATAGTGATAATACAGAGCTCAGAGCTGTAGCAGAGAGAGCACTGTGGCCTAGTAGATAGAGCGTAGGTCTGGAAGTCGGAAGGTCCTGCGTTCTAATCCTCGCTCTGCCACTTGTCTGCTGTGTGACCTTGGGCAAGTCACTTAGTCTCTCTGTCCCTCAGTTATCTCATCCGTAAATAGGGATTAAGAGTGTGAGTCTCATGTGGGGCATGGATTCTGTCCAACCTAAGTTATATTGACCCTAGCACTTATTACAGTGCCATTTAAAACCATATAAAATTGTTACTTTAGCAGCACTCTGAACAATAAAACTGCGATAGATAAATTCCACAATTATCATTATTCCTTTTGCAGAGCCAGGAACAGAATCCAGGCCCCCAGATTCACCTATCCTGTACCAAGGTCAACAGCTGGACAAAACATTCAGTTCACACTGTACCTCAGAAAACAGAACAGAACAGCCTACTTGAAAATTTTTCCCTGATTCCCTGTAATTTCTGTTAGTAGGGAATTAGATAAATTGTAGCAAGAGTCGTTAGCTCTGCTGATGTTTTTAACATGATGCTGTTGGTGTCCTACTTTAGCTCCATTTCTATCCCCTAATAATCTTCCAGATTGTTCTCTCCCTCCTCCTTCTATCTCTGTAGCAATTTCAAGGCTACAGGACATGAGACTCCGCCGTCCTTAAGAATCTACCAGGTCCCTTCCTCTGGTCCCTGGCGTGCAGACTGCTTCTGCCCATGTGTTAAGCTATTTTAACCTGGTATGACTTGAGTTATATCTCTAGGGTTTGACTTGGAAGGCAGGCAAGGAGGCAGGCTCACGTTGGAAGCATCGAAAAGGCATAATGAGCTCACACAGCATGATATGAGGGAAGATGGCATATCTGGTCGGTCTAGGCCTAAATTAATTCAGCATAATCAATGCACATTATAATAAAACACTTGGACATTTGATCCTGGTGATTACCACACTTTGATTTCCAGTTTGTCTCATTCATTCATTCAATCGTATTTATCGAGCGCTTACTGTGTGCAGAGCACTGTACTAAATCAATTCCGCAACAGATACTACTAATAATAATGATGATGGCATTCGTTAAGTGCTTACTATGTGTCAAGAACTGGTCTAAGCACGGAGTGACTTACAAGCTAACTAGGTTGGACACAGTCCATGTCCCACACGGGGCTCACAGCACTAATCCCTATTTTACAGATGAGGTAACTGAGGCCCAAAGAAGTGAAATGACTTGCCTAAGGTGACAAGCTGACAAGCGGAGGACCTAGGATTAGAACCCAGGACCTTCTGATTCCCAGGACCATTCTCTATCCAGTGGACCATGCTGCTTCTCACACTCTTCAACTTGCAAATACCAATGATCCACTTCTGGTCAAATATGAATATTGGCCTCAGAGAGGAGCCGATGTTTAGCTTGTGAGGTCACTGGGGAGGGAATGTTCAACCATCATCAACATCATTGGCAATTCATACTGAGCTGTGATTACTGGACGCCAAATATGTGCATTAAATTATACTGAATTTCAGGATCAAATTGAAAATCAAGGTCTCGTGACCGAGTTCCCTGTTTGGCAAGCACACACAAATCCTGGGCTGCCAAGGCAAAGATCTTTATTACCTCCTCGATGTAAATGTCAAAGTCGGAGTCATCGATATCAAATCCGTCGTCATCAGCCTCCGGATCTGTGACATATCGGGGTCCGTAGCTGCCGCTCCCGGACTCCTCGGAGCCTGAAAGAGCCAAGTCAGCAGGTAGTTACCAAAAAGCCTCTTTCATTCTCCCCCTCGCTCCATGCTCATCACACAAAATTCAGTTGAGCTGGTGGGAATGGAGAGGTGCTGCGTGTCATGCCAGGAATTTTATTCATTGATTAATTCAGTTGATCGGGCAGTCAATAGTATTTATGGAGCTCCTGGATCAAACACCTTATTCTTGTCTTATCCAGAGGTCATTGTTTGACTGGATCTCTTTCAGGGCTGACTTTGCTTAACTCGATCAATCAGCAGTATTTATTGAGTGCCTATGGCACGCAGAACTCCTGTTTTCCCTGGCTCCTGTGTGGTGTATGAGGGAGTGTGATCCCGTGGAAATAGCATAGGTCTGGTATTCGGGAGCCCTGGGCCCGCCCTTGACCTAATACTACTAATAAAAATGACAATAATAATCATAATCACAATAATTGTATTTGTTAGGTACTTACTATGTGCCAAGCATTATTCTAAGTGCCGGGGTAGGTACAAGATCATCAGTCGTATTTACTGAGTGCTTACTGCGCGCAGAGCACTGGACTAAGAGCACGAGAAAGTACAATACAGCAATAGAGAGAGACAATCCCTGTCAAACAAGAAGCTCACAGTCTAGAGGGGGGAGACAGACATCAATACAAGCGAACAGGCATCAATATAAATAAAATAAAATTATAGTTACATAAGTGCTGTGGGGCAGGGATGGGGGGAGAGCAAAGGGAGCTAGTCAGTGACACAGAAGGGAGTGAGAGATGAGGAAAAATGGGACTTAGTCATCAGGTCACCCACAAGGCTCACAGTCTAGGGAAGAGGGAGAACAAGTACTGCATCCCCATTTTGCAGAGGAGGGAACTGAGACATGGTTAAGTGACTTGCCCAAGGTCACAAAACAGACATGTAGTGGAGCCAAAATTGGTCCTCTGCCTCCCAGGCCCAGGCTCTTTCTACCAAGCCTCACCGATTCTCCTTTGGGATCTGAGGCAGATTATGCAACCTGCCTTTTTTTGGTCTGTAAAATGGGGCTAAATGATGCCTGCCCCTCCTTAGGGGTGACCTGAGGACCAAGAAAGATCTTTGGGTGAAGTAAAAATACCCTCCAGATTCCAAGGATTAAAACAGCCGATTACAGTAAGCGGTCTGTCAGGCGTCAGTAGCAGTGAGAGGCATTGGCGAAGACGGCAAACCCGCCGCAGAGACAGCAGGGGAACAAGACTCAGAGGGCTAGTGGCCAGTGAGGTGGGTAGGGAAATGGCTGACCCACACCATCTCCTGGTGGGATCTGATTTCCGTTCTCCGCCCCCATGAGGAAGGGAAGGCCAGACCAAGAGATAGAGCAGAGATTTGCAAGGGGTGGAAGGAGATGGACCGGGCAGGAATAGAAGGAGAGGGAACAGGCAGAAGTAGAAGGGGTCATGTTTTCACTTCTTGGCAGAACTTCTTAAAACTCTGGCTTCCGCCAGTTGCAAAACCCATTAAATGTTTACCGGCCCTGAATATCCGACCCGCTGCTCTGTCCTCTCCACGCCCACTGCATCCTATGAGCTGTGTGTCAAATCTCAGCCAGAGTATCCCAAAATGCCAAATATTTGAACTAAGAGAAAGGGGTTTGTTTTGGGGCGGTTGTTTTTCCAACAACTTCTGGGCTGTCTGGTTTTAGTCCGCATAAATCTGCCCTCAGGGGAAAGAATGAAGAATCCACAGCCCAACATAAGGGAGGTGGCATGGCCAGGGGAAAAGAGCACCATCTGGGCTTCAGGAAATCTGTGTTCAAGGCCCAGCTCTGTGATCAGCACTGCGGGATGATCTGGGGCAAGCCACTTACCCTCTAGGAGCCTCGTTCTCCCCATTTGTAGGGATCAAAATACCTATCTCTCCCTCCCCACCCCCGGGGACGTAGTGAGAACAGAATGAGATAACTGAAGCTGAAGCAGAAGCTCTAGTCGACAGAGTCTGGGCCTGGGAGTCACAAGGACCTGGGTTCTAATTACAGCTCCGCCACTTTCATTCATTCATTCAATCACATTTATTGAGTGTTTACTGTGGGCAAAGCACTGGACTAAGCACTTGGGAGAGTACAATATAGCAATAATCAGACACATTACTGCCCACGAGCTTGTCTGCTGTGTGACCTTGGGCAAGTCACATAACTTCTCTGGGCCTCAGTTCCCTCATCTTTAAAATGGAGATGAAGACCACGAGACACCTATAGGGGACAGGGATTTTGTCCAACATGATTAGCTCGTATCTCCTGGGGTAGATATAAGTTGATCAAAATGGGCACAGAAAAGTGAAGCGATTTTCCCAAGGTCACCCAGCAGACAAATGACGGAGTCAGGATTAGGACCCAGTTCCTTCTGATTCCCCCATCCATGCTCGAACCACTAGGCCACAGAAAATTGTGGTATTTGTTAAGCGTTTACTATATGCCAGGTACTCTATTAAGCGCTGGGGTAGATACAGGTTGATCAGGTAGGACACCGTCCATATCCCACCTGGGGCTCACAATCTTAATCCCCATTTTACAAATGAGGTAACTGAGACACAGAGAAGTGAAGTGACTTGCCCAAGATTACCCAGCAGACATCTGGCGGAGCCGGGATTAGAACCCAGGTCCTTCTGACTCCCGGGCCCGTGCTCTATCCACTAGGCCGTGCTGCTTCTCAGCCCAAAGGTCACCCAGAAGGCAAACGGCAGAGTTCCCCTGACTCCCAAGCCTGCACTCTTTCCAATAGTCTATGCTGCTTCTGAATAGTTAACAGCTAATGGGTTCAGCACGGTTATCAGTGAAAAAATTCAGGCAGCCCACACGCATATGGATTTCTGGGCAGGTGGGCCGCCCCTGGCCTTCAAAAACCTTCGTGCTTCGCTCAAGGCCTCTACCCTCTGTGATTGTGGGTGGGCAGGGGAGAGACAGCAGCTTCCTAGTCCTTGTCCACATGGTCATTGACCTATACTCTCTCCAGCTGGGTTCCAAGCCATCATCATTATTATCATGACCAACAATCAGTCTCAGTTATTTCATTTGTTAAGCGCTTTGTGCCAAACACTGCTGGGGAATAGCACAGGGAAAATTCATTCATTCATATTTATTGAGTACTTACTGTGTGCAGAGCCCTGTACTAAGCACTTGGAAAGTTACAATACAGCAATAAAGAGAGACAATCCCCGTCCACAACGGGCTTACAGTCTGGGGTGGGGGTGGGTGCGGCCGGGGGCAGACAGCAAAACAAGTAAACAAGCATCAATATATACATAAGTGCTGTGGACCGGCGGGGAGAAGAGTAAAGGGAGCGAGTTGAGTTGATGCGGAAGGGATTGTGAGCTGAGGAAAAGGGGGGTTAGTCTGGGAAGGCCTCTCGAAGGAGGGGAATCTTCAGTTGGGCTCTGAAGCGGGGAAGAGTGATTGTTTGGCGGGTTTGAGGAGGGAAGGTGCTCCAGGCTAGAGGTAGGACTTGGGCCAGGGGTCGGCGGCAAGAAAGGCGAGATGGAGGCACAGTGAGAAGGTTAGCACCAGAGGAGCTGGCATGTAAAAGGAGAGAAGGGAGGTGAGGTTGGAGGGGGCCAGGTGATGGAGACCTTTGAAGCCAACAGCGAAGAGTTTTTGATTGACACTTTGGTTGAGAAGCAACCACTGAAGATTTTTGAGGAGGGGAATGACGTGACCTTGAAAACCAATCAGAAAAGGTCAGGGAGCGGCATCATTTTTTTTTTTAAACGGTTTTTGTTAAGCCCTTTTTATGTGCCAGGCACCCTAACAAATGGCGGAGCTGGGATTAGAACCCAGGTCCTTCTTACTCCCAGGCCTGGGCTTTTTCCACTAGACCACACTGTTTCTTTAGGTTCTCTGCTGAGATTGTCCATCATGCAGGCACTTCCTGCCTTTTTCACCCACTCTCCTGCTTTAAAGTCTCCCAGGTCAGACTTTAGAGAAAAAAAATCAGTAATGCAGAAATTTCAGAAGGAAACTCCGTATATATTTTCAAAGCTTATTGGTCTAGTTCCTCCATTTTTTATACTGTACTCTCCCAAGCTCTTAGAACAATGCTCGGCAGAGAGTAAATACTAATCAATCTGCACCGATTGATTAGTTGATTGAAAAGTAATAAAACACTAGGCTAGCATGCTGCCATGTACACAGTAGGTACACCATGATTACTTATTGGATGACCGGCTGGATACTGGAGAAACAACAGCAGAGTACACATCTAAGTATATGCCTACACTTTAGTCGATAGAGTACGGGCCTGGGAGCCAAAAGGCGATGGGTTCTAATCTCGGGTCCACCACTTGCCTGCTTTGTGACAAGTCACTTCATTTCTCTGGGCCTCAGTCACCTCATGTGTAAAATGGGGATTGTGACTGTGAGCCCCACATGGGACAGGGACTGTGTCCAACCCCATTGAATAATGTTGGTATTTGTTAAGCGCTTACCATGTGCCCAGCACCGTTCTAAGCGCTGGGGTAGACACAGGGGAATCAGGTTGTCCCAGTGGGGCTCACAGTCCCCATTTTACAGATGAGGTAACTGAGGCCCAGAGAAGTTAAGTGACTTGCCCACAGTCACACAGCTGGCAAGTGGCAGAGCCGGGATTCGGACCCATGACCTCTGGCTCCAAAGCCCGTGCTCTTTCCACTGAGCCACGCTGTCTGTATCCACCCCAGTGCTTAGTACACTACCTGGCCCAGAGTAAATGCTTAACAAATTGTTGTCTCATTTCGTTGAGTTGTATCTGACCCATAGTGACCATGGACACATCTCTCCCAGAATGCCTCACCTTCATCTACAATCGTTCTGGTAGTGAATCCAAAGAGTTTTCCTGGTAAAAACCCAGAAGCAGTTTACCACTGCCTCCTTCTGCGCAGTAAACCTGAGTCTCCGCCCTCGACTCTCTCCCATGTTGCTGATTCCCAGCTTGGGGGAGTTTTGATTTGTAGCAGCGGCCTTCCACCCGCTATCCACTGCCAAAGCTAGAAATGGAATGGATATGCCTCTGCTTGACTCTCCCTCCCATAGTCGAGACTGGTAGAGTACTGGAAACTCTCCAGGTGCGACCCTGAGAGGTGACTTAAATACCATAATGGTATTATTAATAACGATAATTATATGTATCTGCAGATATAGATACGCTTTACATATATATGTACATAATACTGTAATATAATTCTCATGCTTCAAAGTATAAGAGCAGTTAAGCCTTTCTCTCCATAAACCTATTTTCTTCCCCTATTTCCAGAATCAGTGTGTGATTTGTAGATCATGCCAATATAAAATAAAGCACACTCATTTGTAAATTACTCAGAAAGCAGGCCACACGCAGCATTTTGAAACACTACCTCGGGATCAAATACCCTTAAGTGTAAATTAGTGCTAAGCAGATTACAAGCAGCTACATTAGCAAATGAACCATCAGGATGGACATGCTGAATTTAAGAATCAGTTGAAAACTATTTTTAAAAATTGGCACTTTCACACAGTGTGCTTATACTGTATTGTACTCTCATAATCACTTTGTAGGCAGTGAGTGCTCAATAAATACCATTCATTAAGTAGTACTCAGACTGTAAAGTCCTCTAGACTGTATGCTCCTTGTGGGCAGGGAATGTGTCTACCAACTCGGCTATATTGCACCCTCCTAAGTACTTGACACAGTGCTCTGCACATAACAAATACCAACATTATCATGATTAGACGGTAAGCCCGTCAATGGGCAGAGATTGTCTCTATCTGTTGCCAAGTTGTACATTCCAAGCGCTTAGTACAGTGCTCTGCACATAGTAAGCGCTCAATAAATACTATTGAATGAATGAATGAATGCTCGATCAACAAGATCGACCGATTGCTTATAACGAAATAAAGGATGCTTTCCTCCTAGCCTCTTTGAATCCTATACATTGATAACATTAAAATAACACACCCAGTGGGCTACATCAAAGACTGATTAAGGACAGGGAAAGAGATGCTTTCTACCTGCACGAAGATGAGCAGTGACGTATTAGAATCAGTTAGGATTCAGATTCCTGGAGTCTAGCCAATTTGTCTTGTCAGTGACTCCTCCACAATATTTCCACCCTTTCAGTCAGTACCCTGATCCAAGCTCTCATCATCTCCCAGCTCGACTCCCTACGTCCAATCTCTCCCCTCTTCAGTTTGTACCATGCTCCACCACCGGAAATATCATTCCGAACACATCTCTCCTCTTCAAAAACCTCCCAGCGGCTGCCCATTTCCCGCTGCATCAAACAGAAGCTCCTGCCAATAGACGAGAAGGCTCTTCTTGAACTCTTCCCTTCCTGAACGTGAACTCTCTTTAACCAATCCATCGAAGGTATTTATTGAGCGCTTTTATTTTCAGTGGCGTTTGTTAAGCAATTACAATGTGTCAGGCACTGTATTAATGGTAGGGTAGATGTAACCCAGTCAGGTTGGATAAAGTCCAAGACCCATGGCCGGGTCATAGTGTCAATCCCCTTTTTATGGATGAGGTAACTGAGGCCCAGAGAAGTTAAGTGACTTACCCAAAGTCACACAGCAGACATGTGACAGAGCTGGGATTAGAATCCAGGTCCTCTGATTCTCACGCTTTCTCCATTAGGTCATGCTGCTTCTACTTTGTGCAGAGCACTGTACTAATCAATCAACGCTGATATTTACTGAGTATTTACCGTGTGCGGAACTCTGTACTAAATGCTTGGGAAAGAACTAACAATAACTGTGGTAACTGTCAAGGAAAGCATCCTTTATTTCGTTATAAGCAATCAGTCAATCTTGTTGATCGAGCATTCATTCATTCATTCAATCGTATTCATTTAGCACTTACTGAGTGCAGAGCGCTGTACTGAGCACTTGGGAGAGTACATTATATCAGTGAACAGACACTTTCCCTGCCAGGAACTCTACTGAGCCCTGGGGTAGGTATAAAATAAGCAGGTTCCACGTGGGGCTCACAGTCTAAGTAGGATGGATAACAGGTATTGAATCCCCATTATCTTACAATATAGCAGAGTTGGTAGAGCAATCCCTGCCCACGAGGAGCAATCCCAAACTTGTACTCTCCTAAGATCTTAGTACAGTGCTCTGCACACGGTAAGCGCTCGGTAAATATGACTGAATGAATGAAAGGACTTCTAAGAGCTTGAGATAATGCAATATATTTGCTAGACACGATCCCTGCCTTCAAGAAGCTTACTTTCCTTGCCACACCTCAGCAAACCCTTTCTGCTCCTCCCAGACAAACCTTCTTACTCTGTCTCACGCAGTAAATAGATAGAAGAGCAAGCATACAGCAGGAAGCGGTATAAATCTATCAGAATGGCACAACTGAGTAAACTCCTTGAGAACAGGGATTGTGTCTACAAATGCTACTATATTGTAACTCATTCAATCATATTTATTGAGCGCTTACTGTGGGCAAAGCACTGTACTTAGTGCTTAGCACAGTACTATAGAACAACGTATTTCTGCCCACAACAAGCTCACAGCCTAAATTACCCTTCGTTGTCTCAGAGGTGATCTTCCAAGCACTTAGAACAGTGATTTGCACACAGTAAGTTCTCAGTGAATACCATTGATTCATTGATGTACAAATATGCAAATTAAAATATTCTTTCAAATCTCCCTTTTTAGGCTACAATCTACTTGTGGGCAGGGCTTATGCCTACTGACTCTCTTGTACTGTACTCTCCTAAGTACTTAGAACAGTGCTCTGAACTCAGTAAGTGCTCAATACCCTTGATTCATTGATGTACAAATATTCTAATTAAAATATTCTTTAAAATGTCCCCTTCTCAGTGGAAAGAGCCCAGGCTGGGGAGTCAGAGGTCATGGGTTCAAATCCCGGCTCTGCCACTTGGCAGCTGTGTGACTGTGGGTGAGTCACTTCACTTCTCTGTGCCTCAGTTACCTCATCTGTAAAATGGGGATGAAGACTGTGAGCCTCACGTGGGACAACCTGATTACTCTGTATCTACCCCAGCGCTTAGAATAGTGCTCTGCACATAGTAAGCGCTTAACAAATACCAACATTATTATCATCATCTACTTGTGGGCAGGGGTTGTGCCTACCAACTCTCACATTACAGAGTTCTGCCTAGAGAAAACATTCAATAAATACTGACTGACTGACATCTTTGTACCTAATTTCGAAAATACTCAAGTGCTAAGGGTCCACCATCTCTGACCCCTTGATCACACCCTTATCTGGATTGGAACATCTTCTGCCTACAGAAGTCAATCAATCAATGGTCATTCATTGAGTGCTTACTCTGTGCAAAGCACTGTACTAAAGACTTAGGAAAGTACCATTAAACAGGGTTGGTGGACACATTCCCTGTGCACAAAGAGTTTGCAGTCTAGATGACTGTAAGATAAGTCTAAAGGACTGTACTAAACTCTGGGAAGAGTACAGTAGTTAGTAGACATAATCCCTGCCTTTAGTGAGTTTACAGTCTACTGTGTGCAGAGCACTGTAGTGAGTCCTTGGGAACATACTAAGTAGGTCTCCCTACCCAGCTTTAAAATCTTCTGAAAACCCTCTTGTTCGTAGGCATTCTCCAACAAATTTCTTCCTCCATAATAATAATAACGATGGTTAAGCGCTTACTATGTGCCAAGCACTGTTCTAAGCTCTGGGGTAGGTACAAGATAATCAGGTCGCCCCACGTGGGGCTCACAGTCTTAATCCCCATTTTACAGGTGAGGTAACTGAGGCACAGAGAAGTTAAGTGACTCGCCCAAAGTCACACAGCGGATAAGTGACGTAGCCGGCATTAGAACCTCCACTGGTCAGTTCATCCCATCAGCCACCTTTAGTGCAGATGAGGAAAAAGTATGCGAGTACACACTATTCATTGATTAATTTTTCTTTACTCATGCAATGTATTACAAGTTGTACCTATACTGTTCCTCCTGCTCCCATTTCATGTATAAAAATCTATGTCTACTTATCTTCCCCAATAGACTGAAATCTCAAGGACAGGAATACTAATAATTGTGGTATTTAAGTATCTATTAATGACCAGGAACTTTACTAAGGGCTGGTGTATTTACAATATAAACAGATGGGATACTTTCCCTGTCCCAACCAAGGGCTATGCAGTCTCAGGGAAACACCTTATCCCTGTTTTACAGATGAAGAAACTAAGTCCCAGAAAAGATAATCAATCAATCAGTGATATCGAGCAGAGCACTGTATTAAGGGCTTGGGAGACTACGATTCTTAGCATCATATTAATAATAATGATGACATTTGTTAAGCGCTTACTATGTGCGAAGCGAATGAGTAGGCACGTTCCCTTCCCATAACGAGTGACTTGGCTAAAGTCACATAGCAGCCAAGTGGCAGAGGCAGAATTAGAACCCAAGTCCCCTGACTCCCAAGCCTTTGTTCTCTCCACTAGGCGACACTGCTTCTCTAAGAAATCGGACACAGGATGTGGGTCTTTCACTGTATTGCAGTCAACCAGGTGCCTACTACGGTTCCTTGCATTCAGTAGATAATAATATGTGAATGAAAGAAGGTATATAGGGTCTCTGTGAATAGGACCCTCACCATTCAGGTCTTGCTCATTATAAGCGGGACTGTTCAAAGCCCAGCATTAAAACACCAATTACAAAGACCAACCTCAGATTCTTCTCTAGATTGTAAGCTCACTGTGGCCAGAGAACGTGTATAGAACTCTCCCAAGTGCTTAGTACAGTGAGGTGTGTTTTGCACACAATAAGTGCTCAAAAAATAGGATTGATTGATTGATTCAACTCAGAGACCCCACTGTTTTAGGTTCAGAGCCCCCGGTGCAGAATGCAAAAAAACTCATAGCTGACTTCCAGGTGCACACTGGTTCCTGGTCAATATAAAATATTCAAAGCCTATTTCTGAACACGCTTGAAACCGCATCAAACCTTGATTCCGCCAAGCAAATGCCCTCAATCTGACTCACTCTCTAATTAATTACAGACAAAAACATCTTTCAGTGTTCAAACTCACACAAGCAAATGCATCTTTCAATTATCCTGATTAAGCAGAGAGGGGGGCCAGATGTTATTAGGCCCTTTGGGAAGTCAATCTGTCCTTCTTAGCAGAGCTAAGCTCAGTTATCTCCTCTCACAAAAGAATGCAGACAGCCACATCCAAGGATAACCGGGAAATAAGGGGCCTGGTGTGTTATACTCTTGAGTCCCCTTAAATATTCTATTCTTGAGGTTAACGGGCAAATCCGAGGAACAAATGGAATGGGGACTGTCCAGGAACCAGACCAGGCACGCAGCAAACTCCAAGAAAATATGAGCTAGCAGGAGGAAGAAACACCAGTGTCAGGTTAAAGCCCACACAGAAAGGTAAAGCTAGGAAATAACGAGCTTGGAAACCTATGAGAGTGGAGAATAAAAACACCAAGAGGGTCTGCACTTTATCTCAATGCACCTAAAAAAGCATTCCACCATGAAAGATACAATGATCCCCTTTGTCCTGTTAATCACTGAGCAACCGATTAAATTCCCACGGAATTCTGGGGTGGGGAACCAAGATTTAAAGCAAAATAATAATTATGGTACTTGATAAGCGCTTACTACGGGCCAAGCACTGTTCTAAGTGCTTGGGTAGATACAAGTTAATCAGATAGGATACAGGAATATCTAGAAGATTTCAGTTCTGCCCATCCTACTCCATCCCCATGGCCTGCGGGAGAGTCCTAGAGGCTTCTACCTTTTCCTTTCCACCACCCCATCCTGAGAAACCTATGACAGAAAGACACAGAGGGACAGCGACAGGGGGACAGAGACAAAAGAATAACAGAGTGAGAAAGCAGCAAAGATAGAGGCAGAGAAAGACAAAGAAAGAGACAAAGAAAGGCAGAGACAGGAAGACAAAGACAGAGAGATTGATAAAGACAGAGAGACAAAGTAACAGACAGAAAGGGACAGAGAGGCAAAGGGAGGAGGGAACCTGATAGCCACAGGGCCCAGGAGAGGACAAATGGGATGGAGAACCTGCCAGACAGGAAAGGTCCTGGAATCACTGGGAAGGTAAGGGAAAGGGGGATTCCCGGTTATCAATACAGGAAGAGGGAAAGGAATCAGTTCCCTGCTCCTCCTCTTCCGGGAAGCTTAGGAAGAAGATCATTTCTTCTGGATTGGATCCCAGCAATGCAGACAGAACCCCTCCCTTCTGCCGCGATTGTCCTAGCCATCTATTCGCAGCTGAGCCACAGGAATAAAGGAAGAAAATGCCATGTCAAGGGACAGTGGGAGGAGAGAAAGGACTGTGGCTTCTTGTTGATCAGCAAGGTACACTGGCCCTCAGACAAGAAGCCCTGGTGGGTTTTGCCCTCTTCTGCTTCAACTGTATCCCCGAAAAATTTCCGTTGGTCCAAATAAACTCTGTGAGCTGTTACTGAGGTCTTCTTTCTGAGAGGGGGTTGGGAGAAGGGTGGGCAGGGAAATGGGTCTGTTTTTTACTGAATTGTACTCTCTCCAAGTGCTTAGTAGAGTGCTAGGAACACAGTAAGTGCTCAATAAATATGACTGACTGGATAGGGAGTTTATCAGCTAGAAAAGTTAAACTTGAAGACTTGGGTGCATTAGACCAGATGGCTATATTTCACTTGCTCTTTCCAGTGAGATTTGCTTTTGGGTCGGCTACGGAGAGTGTCATTTTGTGGAGTTTGGCTTCCTCAAAATTACACGCCGTTTCTGTTTCATGATTATGTGGGAGTTGGTGGAGCGGGGGCCTGGCCCAAGAGCTGAAACCTCCTCTCTACTCCTCCGCCAAACCTTCTAAGAAAAAGGGCAGTCTCGCTCCCTCTCCGACTCCTGTCAGAATTAAATGCATAATAGAGGTCAAGGGCAGAACTGTAAATTTCCTTGCTCGCCACTGGTCATACCTGTAAGACAACTGGTTACATTTATGGGGGAGATTCAGATGCTTAATTGAACCGGCGAATTACTGGAACTTGGTTTAAAGACCAGCTGTCTCCCGAGGGAGCCTCAGCAAAACCCATAGCAGGGAGAACCCTCTACTCCTAACTGCCAGATTTGAGCTTAGGGGAAGCCAGGTGAAAGTGGGTCAGCGAAGGAATTCGACTCCTCTCCTCCTCTGACAGCCCTGTAGATGATCAGCTTTCTTAGTGTACAGTTTAAATCTGCTTCCAGGGTCAGATGGTTAAGGACCTCTTTCTACCTGATTTAAACCTTGTCATTTTCCCTGTGCAAATGAGAGCAGTTTCCTCCCTCCCACTTCTAAGTGGGAATTAATCCAATGATGACAATGGAGTGCTTACCGGGTGCAAACACTGTACTGAGCACCTGGGAGAGTAGAAGAGTCGGTTGATTGATCCCTGCCCACGAGGAGCTTATAGTCTAGGAGGGGAGACGGGATGAATAGTGTCACATGACAACTCTGGTGTAATTAGGCATCTGATCCTGAAAACAGTGTATGAGACTCACAGGGAGTCCATTAGGGTAGACCTCGTAAGTAATGCATGGCCTAGTGGAGCCAGAGGACCCGGGTTCTAATCCTGGCTCTGCCACTCATCTTCTGGGTGACCTTGGGCAAGTCACTTCAACTTTTCTGTGCCTCAGTCACCTCTTCTGTAAAATGGGGATTAAAGCCGTGACCCCCATGTGGGACGTGGAGTATGTCCAACATAATTATCTTGTATCTACCCCAGAGCTTAGTACGGTGATTGGAATGTACCAAATGCTTAAATGCCATAGAAAAAGTTTTAGAATGCAAGTTTTCACCACATGCTTTAGATTGAACACAGCGTAGCATACGAGAACACCCTTCTGAAAACACGTATTTCCACGTGAGGCAATGTGATGTTGGAGCAGTTTTGCCCTTGTGGCAGTGAGAATTAGGCATAGGTACTATAGGATTTTTAGGTAACTTGAAAAGCGGTGTGGCCTACTGAAAAGAGCATGAGCTCAGGAACCAGGAGACCTGAGAGCTAACTCCGGCTTGGCTACTTGCCTTCCGCTACAAGTCCCTTAACTTCTCTGTAACTCAGTTTCCTCGGCTGCAAAAATGGCGATGACGCCTGTTTTTCCTTGACCTTCTTTCCCTCAGTCTGTGAGTCCCATGTGGGGCAGGCACTGAATCCAGTCTCTATCCCAGCGCTTAGTACAGC
Source organism: Ornithorhynchus anatinus (assembly GCF_004115215.2). Classification (NCBI taxonomy): domain Eukaryota; kingdom Metazoa; phylum Chordata; class Mammalia; order Monotremata; family Ornithorhynchidae; genus Ornithorhynchus; species Ornithorhynchus anatinus. Next base: position 92,720,494 of record NC_041730.1, read on the forward strand.
TCCAGTCACACAGAAAACATTTAGCAAAGGCCACAGTAATCATTATGGTCTCCATCGGTCACCACACACCTGGTCCCAGAAAGCCATCCAAAAATCAATCACGTTTATGGACAGAGCGCTGTACTAAGCACTTGGGAAAGTACAATTCAACAGATTTACACACAATGGGCTTATAGTCCAAAGGGGAAGATAGACATTAATATGCTATGTCTATTAATATGCTTATGTACATAAGCAGCGTGGCTCAGTGGAAAGAGTACGGGCTTGGGAGTCAGAGGTCATGGGTTCTAATCCCTGCTCCACCACTTGTCAGTTGTGTGACTTTGAGCAAGTCACTTAACTTCTCTGGACCTCAGGTCCCTCATCTGTAAAATGGGGATTAAGAATGCAAGCCCCCATGTGAGACAGCCTGATCACCTTGTACCTCCCCCGCCGCCGTCCCCAGCGTGTAGAACAGTGCTTGGCACATAGTAAGCACTTAACAAATGCCATCATTATTATTATTATTATTAAGTGCTGTGGGACTGAGGGAGGGGGTGAATAAAGGGTGCAGATCCAAGTGCAAGGGCAATGTAGAATAACAATAATAATGGTATTTGTTAAGTGCTTACTATGTGCCAAGCACTGTTTTAAGTTCTAATGACTAAGTTGACATTAGAGGAACAAAGTGTGCGAGCTGGATTACATTAGGAAAGAAGCGAGGTGAGGTAGGAGGGGACAAGATGATCGAGTGCCATAGAGGTGTTTCGGTTTGATGCGAAGTCAAAGACAACATCCCGACAAAGAACCGGTGTACTCACCCCGGGTTCGGACAATGGCGCTGGGTGCACTGCGTGAGCTTGCTCCGAAGGCGTTCACCGCTCTCACTGCAAATTGGTACTGGGTGTCTGGAACGAGTCCCTTGAGCACCATAGAGACAGTCTGTATCTGCTCTTTAATGAGCGTCCAAGAGCTGTCAAGATCTGGCCTGGAGCATTACGGGAAGAAGAACAAGGAAGCAGTTATCGTTCGGCCACCCCAGAGGGTGAAGAAAACAGGTTAGGGAAGACTCACCACATCGGTACCCTCACAAGCCAGAGGGAACATTTATCAACTCCATAATCATCCTGCTAAATCTTCAGTCCTTCATGCCAAGGGACCCTCGGCAACGGTGCTTCCATAGACATCAACCATCCCTTTCCCCTCCCTTCTCCAATGTCTGCTGACATTGCTGAGACACTCCAGATGCGTTTCCCAAATGAGCTTCTGCCCGAGACCCTTGTCCCTGAGACATCAGAGGCAGAGAGTGGCAGTTTAATCCCAAACCACCACAAAGAGTTTATGCAGATGCCCAGTCCGTGAAACTAATAAGAACAAGTTTTATAGGGCAGCTAATTATCCTAATCCTTCTGGGGAGGAAATCCAGGCATTTGGGCAAAAAATTTGTCCGCGAACAGCCGATGGAAAACACACCCTTGTCTGAAGCACTCTGGGGGATTTATTATTAACAAAGACCTAATACTGAAGACAGTTTTCCCAAGTTGGTTACTGCCGGTCTTTCCCAGGAATTGTGGGGTTGTCAAGATCAGAGACTGGGTGTGTTGTGGTTATTGTACTCTCCCAAACCCGTAGAACAGTTTCCTGCCGTCAGCAGGCTCTCGTTATGGCGCCCTTCCTTCAGTGGGCCCCCAGTTCAGTGCCTCGCCGTCAACGGATACCCAGTACAGTGCCCTCAACGGGCTCACAACAAATGCTACTAATGAAATGGAATTAGAGTTTCCAAGTGGAAGGTGTTACTATTACTGAACGTTTTGTCACGGAGGACAGGGAGGACTATTTGGGAAAACGAACCTGCCTTAATGAATACTGCCCAGTCACTATGCAGTCACTGAAGAGCCTGACTGCCCAAGACAAGGAATGATCAGGTCTCCCGCTTCTCTCGCTCTTCGCTCTGAACCACTTCTCTGCCCACGGAGCAGAGGAAGGTGAGGAGTTGAGGCCTGAAGATAAGCCTCCTTCCTTTCAGCAGCTCTGGCCAAAGCTTCCATGGAGCAAGAGGGTGAAACAGCGGGTCTGAAGGAGATACCTATAATGTTTGGGGCTTTTCTCATTTATTTTCTTCCTTCCACAATCAGTCAGTGGAATTTATTGAGCAATGGGTGCAAAACGATTAAGAGCTTGGGATAGTACAACAGAATCAGTAGTCCTGTGACCTGCCCACAAGGAACTTACAGTCTATAAGGAGACAGCGACATCAATATAAAGGAATTACAGATGTACGCATAACTGCTGATGGTGGGGTAAATATCAAGTGGATCCAAGCGCATAGGGAATGCAGAAAGGAGAGGGAGTTGGGGAAAAGATGGCTTAATCGGGGAAAGCCTCTTGTAGGAGATGTGATTTTAATAAAGCTTGGAAGGTGGGGAGGGTGGGAAGGTGGGTTTGGTGTATATAGAGGGGGAAAGAGTTCCAGGCCAGAAGGAGAATGTGAGAAAGGGGTCAGCAGTGAAATGGATGAGATCAAATCATTCATTCAATAGTAATTATTGAGTGCTTGCTTGTGCAGAGCACTGTACTAAGCGCTTGGAATGTACAATTCGAAGCAGGCCCTAGTGGAGCGAAGCACGCGGGCTGGGTAAGAGATCAGTGAGGTAAAGTAGGAGGGGACCAGCCACACCACAGAAAATGGGACTGTGACTGCAGTAAACATGCTAGCCACTGAGAAGGAAAATACACATAAAATCTTCTAGGACTGGTCTCGTGTCCTGCTTTATTAGGCGAGTCAGCCGTGATGATGGGCCAAGAGCTGTGAAGGACCAATCCGATGCTATTTTGCTTGCCACAGAGAAGCTTCCTGGACAGAGGATATGGGGCATCTCTCCAAGCAAAGGGGAAGAGGGACTGTGATACCAACCCAAAGCCGGCAGCTTCACTTCCGAGTTAAACTTATCTTCACAGAAAATAGGAAAGCAAGCAGGAGGAAACACATTTACAAACTAAAATTAGGACGGAGTAAGTTTTCCAAGGAAAGCCAAATGGGAAACGTCAAGAGGAAAGAATGGGAAAGATGTGACCTTTATGATAAGATCACTCTGCTGTCCTTCCCTACTATGTTTTTGTGATATTTATTGCACCAAATAACCTCCAGGGATTTCCCCAAATAGGTCACTGTTTCCACACGACCTGCTGTAAACATCTCAAGGATTCTTCGTGTGAAAATTTTAACTCAGGACAGTGAATTTCCTGTTCACTTCTATTCCCCCAGTAATTTATATTCACTGTTATTCCCCCAATAATTTTCACTGGCCTTGACTGTGCCATCCCATTAGCGATCCTCAGCACTGATGAAGGTGTTGATTTACATTCCTTGCTTATTAATTCACTTATTTTATTTTTCTTTGCTTTTGCAATCTCCAGTTCTGGAGATTATTTTCCTCTTGCTCACACACTGAATTTCCAACTTCCTCTCTTCCTCATAATAACTATTATGATACTTGTTAAGCACTGACAATGTGCAATGCACTTAACAAAGCAGTGGGGTAGATGCAAGAGCACGCATCCTCCAAGAGGCCTTCCCAGACTGAGCTTCCCCTTTTCCCTCTGCTCCCTTCCCCTTTCCCCCCTTCACCTCCCCTCAGCTAAGCCTCCTTTTCCCTCTGCTCCTCATCCCCTCCCCTCAGCACTGTGCTCATTTGTATATATTTTTATTACCTTACTTATTTTGTTAAATGAGGTGTACATCCCCTTGATTCTATTTATCCTGATTATGTTGTCTTGTTTCTGTCCGTCTGTCTCCCCCGATTAGACTGTGAGCCCGTCACTGGGCAGGGATTGTCTCTATCTGTTGCCGAATTGTATATTCCAAGACCTTTGTCCAGTGCTCTGCACATAGTAAGTGCTCAATAAATACTATTGAATGAAGGAATGAAAGATAATCTGGTTGGACACAGTCCCCATCCCACATGAGGCTCCCAGTCTCAGTTGGAGGAAGGAGGATTGAATCCCCATTTTACAGTTGAGGTAACTGAGGTCCAGGGAATTCAAGTGACTTGCCAAGGTCACTGAGCAGGGAAGTGGTGAAGCTGGGATTAGAATCCAAGTCCTCTGACTCCCAGGCCTAGGTTCTTCCTATTAGTCCCCACTTTTTCCCGTGAGGTTGTAAGCATCTCAAGGGACCATGTCTTTCACTTTCGTCGTATTCTCCTAAACATTTAATTTAGGGCTCTGAACATGGTTGGGGCTCTGCTGCAGAATGTATTTTTTTTTTTTTAAATCAGTCAACCCATGAGTGATTATTATTATTATTATTATTTCAATGTTGGTATTTGTTAAGCGCTTACTACGTGCAGAGCACTGTCCTAAGCGCTGGGGGAGATACAGGGGAATGAGGTTGCCCCACGTGAGGCTCAGTCTTCATCCCCATTTTACAGATGAGGGAACTGAGGCACAGAGAAGTGAAGTGGCTTGCCCACAGTCACACAGCTGACAAGGGGCAGAGTCAGGAAATCTCACTCTGATCTTTTTTTCCAGGAAGAGAGAAGGAAGGAGGCATTAATTGATAAATTCAAACTAAACGCATTAATAGAATATACAAACTACACGGTGGGCTACCTCCAAGGCCAGGAAGGACATCTGATTCTTTTTTTTATTTTATTTTAACTTGACACCTTCCCTGTACTTAAGAGGGTTTGGGTGAGAGACAAATGGTGGCGTGGACAGTCTGAGGCACCGCTTATTCACATGTTGATAGGGAGTGCTTAACTCCTCCATCCCACCTCTCGGCCGTTTGAATGCCATTAAGTAAGATTGACTGGTTGACTAATCCACTTCTCCACTCGAGACAGCCGGAGTAGTGGGGAATGCTGGAGACGAGAGAACTCTTGAACTGTTCCCTGACCCCCTCTCCGTTCCCTCTCCCAATTCTGTCAAACCCCAACTTAGAGCAGGAAGCTGCAGGAGGAATGGGACCCCACCCTCCAACACGGAGAGTAGTCCTAGTTCCAAATTCCTGGTTTCCTGCTGACTGAGTCATTCTATCACATTTATTGAGCACTAACTGTGTGCAGAGCACTGTATTAAGTGCTTGGGAAAGTACAGTACAATAATAAACCACAAGCTTACAGTCTAGAGGATGGAAAAGAGGGGGACAGACAAGGGTCAGAATCAACGAGAGTAGGTACAGGAATTTGTGAACCAGGTCAGATTTGTAGGGATGAGGGGCCAAATCAGGACTGGGATCTTGAGAGGTCAAGAGTCTGGGCTGGGATGCTTTAAACCGAAGCATCTTAGATTAGTGGAAAGAGCACGGGCTTGGGAGTCAGAGGTTGAGGGTTCCAATCACCGCTTCACCACTTGTCAACTGTGTGAATCGGGGCAAGTCACTTAACTCCTCTGTGTCTCATTTCCCTCATCTGTAAAATGGGGATTAAGACTGTGAGCACTGTATAGCACAACCTGATTACCTTTTATTTACCCCAGTCCTTAGAATAGTGCTTGGCACATATTTATTCATTCATTCAATTGTATTTATTGACCACTTATTGTGTGCAGAGCACTGTACTAAGCACTTGGAATGTACAGTTTGGCAACAGATAGAGACAATCCCTGCCTAACAATGGGCTCACAGTCTAAAAGGGTGAGATAGACAGCAAAACAAAAGAAATAGACAGGTGCTTAACAAATATCATCATTATTATTATTATATTATCCCAGACTCCACACTCCTCCCACCCCATCCAAGCTCCGCTCATATGAATTCCTGACCCTCTAGATCCTCTGACCCAAATGGGGTTCTGGGCAGAGTTAAACCCAGAGTCCCATAAGCTGTGGATGCCATGAATAGACAGAAAGAATGGCATTTTCCAATTCCAACCACCAGCTGAAAAAGGCAAGGCTGATTGTCATTCCTATATTCTCTACTAAAGCATTGTACTACTACAAGGGAAACACACTTTGGCGGGGAGGAGAGACTGTGAACTGTGCTGAGCTAGCCATTAGCACTAGAATTCATTCCTCCAGGAGGGTTACCTTTCCCGAGGTTCATCTGTTGTTCCTGATGGGAGATTCCATCATCCTCCTCAAAGCCTAAGGTGGTATGTGTCCCATGTCACTGTCCTAGCCGAACCTCAACCAATGCTTTCATTCCATCAACAGGTCAGTCAGTAGTAGCAGAGCACCATGAAGCCCGAGGCAACTGTGTCACCATAAATTGAGCTCAAGTCGCGTCAGCCAAACCAACACTGATAGGGACCCTCTCATTTGGTCTCCCCAACTTTTTGAGTAGGAGGGGTAAGAGAGCATCTCAAGGTATCACCAAGAGGGTCTCAGGGGAAGATAAGACCACCACGATTCTCAGCAGGATCAAAAGGCCCTCTCCTTACAGAAGCAGCGTGGCTCAGTGGAAAGGGCACGGGCTTGGGAGTCAGAGGTCATGGGTTGGAATTCCGGCTCTGCCACTTGCCAGCTGTGTGACTGTGGGCAAGTCACTTCACTTCTCTGGGCCTCAGTGACCTCATCTGTAAAATGGGGATGAAGACTGTGAGCCTCATGAGAAGAGAGGGAATCACAGCCCTCAGGTGTGATAGAAAAACAGATTTAAAAAAAACAAAACCTAGAATAACGAGATGGAACAGAAAGAAATGGAGCCAATTCAGGGCATGGGGTAGCAGCATGGCCTAGCGGAAAAAGCACAGGCCTGGGAGTAAGAGGACCTGGATACTTATCCCATCTCTGCCTCTTACCTGCTGCGTGACCTCAGGCAAATCACTTACCTTCTCTGTGAATCACTTCCCTCATCTGCAAAATGGGGATTCAATATCTGTTCTGCCTCCTATTTAGACTGTGAGCCTCATATGGGATCTGATTACCTTGTATTTATTCCAGCACTCAGTACAGTGCTTGGCAGATAGTAAGCACTTAAATACTATTATTATTATAGGAGAAAAACACTCTCTCTTCAGGAAGCCAGGGAGAGGGTTTGAGAAGAACAGGTTCAGTTACGCAGCACATCCAGATGTCCAGAAAACTAGTTGAACAACTAGCTGTGTGCTTAGAGATAGGGTTGAGGCTGGGCAGGCTTATGGAATGCTCTGATAATCCCTTTAAGAAAAAAATGATATTTGTTAAGCACTTTCTATGCGCCAAGTACTATACTAAGCACTGGGGTAGATACAAGCTCAACAGATTGGACACAGTGCCTGTTCTACATGGAGACCGTGGTCTTAATCCCCATTTTACAGATGAGGTAACTGAGGCAGAGAGAGGACACACAGCAGAATAATGGGAGAACTGGGATTAGAACCCAGTTCCTTCTGATTCCAAGGCCAACGCTCTATCTACTAGGATGCGCTGTTTCCTTCCCTAGCATATTGGGCTAATGGCCAAAGCTAGATCCCCAGTTGTGTGTGACTGGGAAATCGACCAGGTTTTAGGGGAAGTAGTGGGAGAAGCAGGATACTGGAATACCAAGGATCATCTTAGGCGGGCGTGGAATGATTGCATTTTGTTTCTTCTCAGCTTTAGGCAAAGAAAAAGAGCAGTGTTGCCTAATGGATAGAGCCCGGACCAAGGAGTCAGAGGCACCTGGGTTCTATCCCCGCTCTGCACTTGTCTGCTGTATGTCCTTGGGCAAGTCACTTCATTTCCTCTGTGTCTCAGTTACCTCATCTGTAAAATGGGGGTAAAGACTGCGAGCCCCACGTGGGACAACTCGATTAGCTCGTCTCTACCCCAGCACTTAGTACAATGCCTGGCGCCGAGTAAACACTTAAATACCACACACAAAAAAGAGGAATTAAAAAAATTAAAAGCACCCAAGAAATGACTGCTGATGGAACTGTTCCTTCAAGCATCTTGTGATTTCCTGAAAATTCCGGTGTGGCTAGGTAGAGGGTCTGATTTAAAGACATCTGAAACAATGCTTCTCTTTTCTGAAATTACTTCTTGCACTTAATCTTCAAAGCGTTCAGATTCTTGAAACAGTTTTTATGTTTCGCAATAACACGTATATAGCCTGGAGAAACCAGGACAGAGGAAACTGTGGTAACCCCAGGAACGTGACACCCTGTTTTAAGAGGACAGGTATCCGGAGCGCCAGCTATTTCTGCTGCTCGGTTGATATTCCAAAGTGATCCTAATCGTGGCTCTTCTAATTGCCTACTGTGAAACCATACACTACTCATTTAACTTCTCTTTATCTCAGTTGATTAATCTGTAGAATGGGGATTCAATAACTGTTCTCCCTCCTACTTAGACTGCGAGACCCATAGGGGACGGGGGCTGCGTCCAACCTGATTAATTTATATCTACCCTAGCGCTTAGAACAGTGCTTGACATGTAAGCGCTTAATGAATATCATAAAAAAATCAATTCGACCTTCAGCATCAAGCCTGACTTCTAAATTACAGATCGGGCCCAACACACCTGGCTAATTGGCAGATGGATAAATCAGCGGGAAGACAAACTCGGTCGGCGATCTGTCCAGAGCGGGCTTTCCATTTATACCTCCGAAATGACGTCCAATACCATTCGCTCCTCACGCCGGAATTACATTCATGTCAGCTTACATCAATCCGACTCGACGCTATTTTAGGAAAGCCGGCTGCAGAGGTGACGGGTGCCCAAGTAATGAGGTTATAGAGACGTGTGTCTGAAAATGTCCCTACGGACCTCGGTCTACGGCGTACGCCGTGCGACTCCGACACGCGCGTGGAGCCTCAAGCCCGGCCCCACTGTGTAAGGCTGCCCCAAGATCTTCAACGCCAACGGTAAAGGTAAAACATAAATGGATTCACTTAGAAAGCAACACTTCGAAATGCCACATTTTAGCTGAGGGGTCGTGTGGTCAATTCTCCTCTGCATCTTGCACTGAGCGTAAGACAGACTTTCACCTCCAAGGTAAACATTTCCAAGGTAAATTGAGAACAACAAAAACTTCGGCTTTTTGAACGGCTGTGACTGCAGCTTTTTTTTACAAAAAAAAACCCAAAACATTTCCAGGATATTCTTTGGGTCTGAAAAAATCCCAGTGTCCATCTTTACTCTTTAGAATTCGTGAGTGCTTATTAGATGACAGCTTCTACGTCCGTCTTCTGGTACTGGGGAACAAACCGGTCTTTCCTTTGTATAATGATACATTTGAGATGCATGACTATTTCAGAGCAATCACACGTCACCCTAGGGCCACGGAGGTATGGATATTCCCTGCTTCATCCAGTGAAATGGCTGTTCTTGCATTCACAGCAGGCAGGGCTCCTTTGCAGGACTACTAAAATATCTCGTAGGATTGTGGGCTGAAATATGCAAGATTACATACTTCTTATATTTTTATTCTTCTTGATTGCTGCAGAGCCCTGTACTAAGGACTCGGGAGAGTTGGGAGACACGCTCTCCCCTCCTCACAGCACCGTGTATATGTATACACATTTATTATTTTATTATTCAATTCATTTTATTAATTATGGGTATATATAATTCTATTTATTTATATTGATGCTACTGATGCCTGTTGACTTGTTTTGTTGTCAGTCTCCCCGCTTCTAGACTGTGCGCCCGTTGCTGGGTAGGGATTGTCTCTATTTGTTGCCAAATTGTACTTTTCAAGTGCTTAGTACAGTGCTCTGAACACAGTAAGTGCTCAGTAAATACAACAATGAATATATTCCCTGTTCACAGTGAGCTCACAGTCCAGAAGGGATGTCATGAGCCAAATGTTCAAAACCAAGCAACCTGAGTCTCCAGAATAGAGGGAAACACAGAGATATGGGAGAGGACGGATGTGCCTTCACTTTTTCAGAAATGGGTTGGAAAGACCCCTCCCACAGATGCCCACACAAATCTCTCTCACTCCCCACAGAAATTTAAACCAGACTCTCACCCTCCATCTCAGGCCCTTTACAAGACCTGAGAGCTTCCAATCAAGGGTGAAAAGACCTAAAATGATAGACCTGTTAGGTCTTTGAAGCTTGGAGCTTGTCCTCCCCCCATTAAAACTCCTGGCCCCTTGTGCCCCTGCCATTCACATTAACAAGTTGGCTTTAACCACACACATAACTATATATATTTACACTTGCACTGGCATTTGAAGTCTCATCCACAGAATTACCTGAGAAATTCCATAGAATAATACTGGATGGGTGAACTGCCTTCACTGTCTCCGGGCTTCCACGACAAGGCGACCTCTGAGTCAGATATCACAATCCCCTGAGGTGGATAAGGGGGAGCAGGGGCCACGCATGTCTCTGCACAGACAAAAGAGCACAGTTGAGTCATGTTATAGCCACAGGACCAGCTTTATGAGAATGCCAAAAAAGCAAATAAAAAAATAAATAAAAAATCAAGTAGCTTGATTTACAAATGTGTTGTACATGGGTATTGGGACCACTTGAACTGATATTTTACTTTCTTCTTCTAGTTATGCTACCTGGAAATCCACCTCCGCTGAGTCCCAGCCATCTGGCCTAGGAGAGCACAGTTTACTCTGTTAAATATCCCACCGTGTTCCTGTTATTCTACTATTTCACAGCCTCCTGCCCTCTGGCTGGGGGAAACTTGGAGTTTCGGTTCCAGCAGAGAAGAGAAACTCAAGAGATTTATATGGATAATCAGGAAAGATGACACACCCTCCATCAACTCTGTCCCATCAGTTTCAACCACTCGACCAGCTCTCCCCCTTCCCACTGTACTCTGTGGACCTTCTACAACACAGTCTGAACTCTTCACTCCTCCAGTGCCAACCTATTCACTACATCTCCATCTAGTCTACTCCACTGTTGACCCCTCACCCACATCCTGCCTCTGGCCCGGAACTCCCTCCCTCTTCATATCCAATAGATTACCACTCTCCCCATCCTCAGAGTCTTACTAAAATTACATCCCTTCCAAGAATACTTCCCTGATTAACATTTCATTAAATCCATCCTATTCACCCCCTCTTCTGGGTCGCCTACGCATTTAAAGCACTTTGAGGCTTATCCCATCCCCAGGTTCAAAGCACTTACATACATCTCCTTATACTCTACTGAATCCCCTGCTGTACTAAAATAAACTGTACTTCTTTTTCATGCTTGTCTCTTCGACTAGACTTTAAGTTCCTTGAGGACTGGGATCATGTCTACCAATTCTACTGCGTTGTACTCTACTGTGTGGGTCACAAGAAGCAGTGTGGTCTAGTGGCAAGAGCCCGGGCCTGGGATTCAGAGGATCTGGGCTCTAATCCTGGCTCTGCCACTTATCTGCTGTGTGTGACCTTGGGCAAGTCACTTCATTACTCTGCACCTCAGTTTCCTTATCTGTAAAATGGGGATTCGATACCTATTCTCCTTCTCAAAACTGTGAGCCCCATGTGGGGCAGGGACTATGTCCAATCTGATTAAATTGCCTCTACCCCAGTGCTAAGCCGTTAATAAATACCACATTATTCCACTCCCCAGTGCTTAGTAGAGTGCTCCGCATTCAATAAGCACTCAATAAATACCAACGTTTAAAGATTCCAGTGAACATTTTACCTGGGAATAAAGTTGTGATGTGTCGGGGTGAGCTAGGTCGGCCTTTCCCTGCCCAACCATAAGCTCCCACGCTCACACGGTATGGTGTGCCGGGTTTTAAATTCCCAATCGCCACTTCCTATCAGTGGGTAAAAAGAAAGACACAAAGAATTAGCAGGTCTTTTGTGCATTCCTGGGAAAGGGTATTCTCTGTCCTTATTTGGACAACTCTCCTACACGGGGATCGCTGAAGTTCTGTTTTTATATCTAAAGGGATGAAACAGTAGCAGGGAGAAGCAAATCAACAGGCTTCCAATTAAATTGCAGCAGAGGAATCTCCAAAACATCCCTGAACCCCTCTTCATCGGTATTTAGAAATTACCTTTGAGAGTTCTATGCAGTTTACATCATTTGGCTGCAGGTGGGACAGGTATACTCTTCCTTTGGGTGATGTGCTGCAAATTGAGATCCCTATCCCTTCATTAGGGTTAGTAAGTGCTCAGTACAGTGCTCTGCACACAGTAAGTGATCAATAAATACGATCGAATGAATTAGGCAACTGTAGTCCTCCGGGTGTTGGCACACAATAGGCACTTAACACATACCACAATTATTGGTTTACTATTAGATGCCCTTTACAGGGATGGAATGAAGGTTTTATTAGAGCACAGGTTGTGTCTTTGATCCCTTGCCTCGGTGAGCAAGAAAGAAATGTTTTATCGACACTCCCAGATGTATGGTGAAAAGATGGGTCCCTCTAGGTCCAAGAAAATACTTAGAATCAACTATCAAGGCACTTCTCTCCCTTTTGCAGTTCCAAACCACAAAATGCAGGGCTTGACTTTACCATTAACTAGCAGGTTAGGTTGGGGTCATCGTCATCAATGGTATTTATTTGGCACTGACTGCATGCAGAGCATTCTACTTAGCACTTGGGAGAGTACAATACAACATCTATTCATTCATTCAATAGTATTTATTGAGCACTTCCTATGTGCAGAGCACTGTACTAAGAGCTTGGAATGTACAAATCGGCAACAGAAAAGCAGCATGGCCTAATGGATAGAGCATGAGCTTGGGAGTCAGATTAAAACCTGGGTTTTAATCCTGGTTCCGCCGCTTGTCTGCTATGTGACATTGGACTAGACACTTCCCTTCTCTGTGCCTCAGTTCCCTCATCTGGAAAATGGGGATGAAGACTGTGAGTCCTCTGTGGGACAGGGACTGTGTCCAACCTTATTACCTTGTATCTACCCCAGCACTTAGCACAGTGCTTGGCCCATAGTAAGCTCTTAACAAATACCACAATTATTATAAACAGTACTAAAATCAGCACTTAGCACATTGGTCTGCACATAGTAAGTGCTTAATAGATACAAGGTCAGCCAGCAGACAAGTGGCGCAGCTGGGATCAGAACCCAGGTCCTTCTGACTCCCAGGGTCATGGCTCTCTCCTCTAGGCTCTGCTGCTTTACTGTGTGGCATATGTATGGCAGCTTAACAGATATTCAAAGAAGACCTGGATGCTTCAGGATTTTGGATGTCTTAGAAGAAAAGAGCAGCTAAGTCTTAAGACACTTACAAAGACTGCTTTGCTCTCCAGTTGACCCTGAGGAGAAAAATAGAGAATGCAGTCAGGAGGTAGAAACAGAACATTGGAATACATCCATTCACCCAGAGCACTACCATTCCTACCATTGACTGATTAATAAATACCACTAATTGATTTAGAAAGAAACACCACAAGTAAAAGACATGGTCTTTGCCCTCTAGAAGCCACCAGTCCAGTGGAGGAGACAGGCACACAAACTGTGTATGTACTGGGGAAACAAGAGGATAAGCTTGCCTTTTTCCCTCTGCTGCCTCTCCCTTCACCTCCCCTCAGCTAAGCCCCCTTTCCCCCCTTTCCCTCTGCTCCTCCCCCTCTCCCTTCCCCTCCCCTCAACACTGTGCTCATTTGCTCATGTGTATATATTTTTTTACTACCCTTTTTATTTTGTTAATGAGGTGTACATCCCCTTGATTCTATTTATCGCTATTGTTTTTGTCTGTTTCCCCCGATTAGACTGTAAGCCTGTCAATGGGCAGGGTTTGTCTCTATCTGTTGCCAAATTGTACATTCCAAGCGCTTAGTACAGTGCTCTGCACATAGTAAGTGCTCAATAAATACTACTGAATGAATGAATAAGCCTAGCTCTAACAAGAATATGGAAAAATTAAAATATAAGACAAGAACATAAATCAGTAGGTACACAAGTGACTCAGGGTAGCTATTGGAATAACGTGACCAAGGTGGGTGGGGTGGGACGGGAAATGTGGAAATTTGTTGAAGAAGACTTCTTGGGGAGGTGAGCTTTGAAGATGAGAGAGCTGTGGTCTGATGGATTTATACGGGGAAGGAGCCCCCCAGGCAGGGGAAGGGATATCAGTCATGGGTTGGAGGTGGACTTGAAAATGAGGTACAGTAAAAATTAATCAATCATATTTATTGAGAGCTCATCGTGTACAGAGCTCTGTACTAAGCACTTGGGAGAGTACGATATAACAGATACATTCCCCGTCTAAAGGGAGCTTACAGCTAGTTCCTTTTTTCTACTTGGCTAAAAGATATTGGATTGGGAACATTACAACAAGTAATTTTGTTGTACTCTACTCTCCCAAGCACTTATAACGGTATTCTTCCATAATAAGCACTCAGTAAATAACACTGGCTGATTGCCTTAAAAAAAAGGGCATTGACACTTCTCTCATTATAAATCCAAACCTAATCCTAATTGAAACACCTTAATTTACTCTCACTTCCAGTTGTAAACCTTATCCTGAACATTACCTCATCTCTAGACTGCAAGCTCACTGTGGGGAGGGAAAATGCCTGCGACCTGCTGTTACCTCAGTTGTACCGTATTCTCCCAAGCGCATGATACAAGTGGTCCGCACCTAGTAAGTGCTCAATAAATACCACTGATTGATTGATCCGAACCCTAGCACAGGCTCTAACCCCAGTTCTTTAACCCTTAATTTAGGCACAAAGAGAAAGGGAAAGAAAAGTGCATCAGAAGCATGGCCAGTCAGCACGATGAGGTGTGCAGTCATTCTAGAGATTAACACGATTACTTGGCCTGGATTTAGAGGATGGGTTAGTGTTAATAATAATGATAGTAACTGTGGTACTTGTGAAGTACTTACTGTGTGCTAAACGTCGTACTAAGTGGTGAGTGGATCCAGGCAAATCAGGTTAGACCCAGTCCCTGTCCCACATGGAGCTCACAGTCTCAATCCCCATTTTACAGATGAGGTAACTGAGACCCAGAGATGAGAAATGACTTCCCAAGGTCACACAGCAGACAGGTAGTGGAGTCAGGATTAGAACTCGAGAAGCAGCGTGGCTCAGTGGAAAGAGCCCGGGCTTGGGAGTCAGAGGTCATGGGTTCGAATCTCAGCTCTGCCACCTGTCAGCTGTGTGACTGTGGGTAAGTCACTTCACTTCTCTGTGCCTCAGTTCCCTCATCTGTAAAATGGGGATCAACTGTGAGTCTCACGTGGGACAAACTGATTACCCTGTATCTACCCCAGCGCTTAGAACAGTGCAATGCACGTAGGAAGCACTTAACAAATACCAACATCATTATTATTATTAACCCATGACCTTCTGACTTCCAGGCCTTTTCTTAGAGGGAGAAAGATGGGAGAGCTGGAAAACCCGCTAAGAGCAAAATGAAAAATTTACCCAATTGTCAGAAAGAAAAAGAGGGTGTAGAAAGAATGGAAAACAGACATGAGGGGAGGAGAAAGGGGGGACAGAGACAAAGAAAAAAGGGAGAAGATTAACCTTAAAAAATGCAGCCAAATGTATCATTCTCCCCACTATTGGGGCCCCGTTCTTGGAAGGATTTCCGTTTGCCAGTTTTCTTTGTCAGACTCTGTGCTCTGACCTCTGCTACTATTATGTACATTTGCTATTTGTGCCTGACCACCTTCCTCATTCATCTATGAGCTCCTTCAGAGCAAGGACAAAGTCTTGTACCTTTTTTATGGTATTTGTTAAGTGCTTACTATGTGCCAAGCACCGTACTAAGCTCGGTACAAGATCATCAGGGTGGACACAGCTCATGCCATGATTGATTGATTTTACAGATTTGAAAATTGAGGCACAAAGAAGTTGTGACTTTCCCACGGTCACCCAGCAGGCGAGCGGTAGAGTCGAAATAGAAGCCAGGTCCCGACTCCCAGGCCTGTGCTCTTTCCACTAGACCATGATAATAATAATGTTGGTATTTGTTGTGCTAAGCACTGTTCTAAGCACTGGGGTAGATGGAGGGTAATCAGCTGGTCCCACGTGGGGCTCACACTTTTTCCCCATTTTACAGGTAAGGTAACTGAGGCACAGAGAAGTTAAATAGTCACACAGCAAACGAGTGGTGGAGGCGGGATGATGCTTCTCAATTCTCAATAGAATATACTTTCATTCCTTCAATCGTATTTATTGAGCGCTTACTATGTGCAGGGCACTGTACTAAGTGCTTCTAGCGTATATTCCCAAGTGTACCCATTGCCACACTCTGCATATAGTATTCAAGTGTTGGTTTCCCCCACTGGTCACTTTTGTACTCTCCCAAGTGCTTAGTACAGTGCTGTGCATACAGTAGGTGCTCAATAAATTCCAGTGATTGATTGACAGGTGTCCAAAGCATCATTCTGGACACTATAGGCACTCATTAAATACTGATAATGATGATGATGGCAGCTTGGAGATTTAGGTGCATGTGTGTCTCTCTCTCTCACACACACACACACACACACACTCCCCTCCCCCGTAAGGATCAGGGACATTCAGGTTATTAAAGCCAATTCACAGTTCTCCATTTCCAAGCTCCCGACATATTAAGCTTTCACAGCATACATACTCTAACGGGCCAGGAGAATAATGTGACAAAATCTGATACTCACCATCTTGAGCGTGGCTTGGCTGATGGGCACATCGAGTGACAGATGATTTAGGAGTTTGTCCCCCCCAACCTCCGAGTAAAACACCTTGAGGAGACAAAGGTCACCAAGGTCAATTTCAAAACATACGCTTTCCTAACCCAAAACACAGACACCCCTTGGTTCTAGAAATTAACTTCTCCAGTTCACAAACAACAGAGACTAGTTTGCCACCTCAGTCAATGTAACATTCAAAAGACCACATTAACAAATAATAGCAAGTACAAGGTTCTGGGACATTATGCATTTTTCAGAATAATCATTCATTCATTCATTCAATAGTATTTATTGAGCGCTTACTACGTGCAGAGCACTGTACTAAGCGCTTGGAATGGACAAATCGGTAACAGATACAGTCTCTGCCCTTTGACGGGCTCACGGTCTAATCGGGGGAGACGGACAGACGAGAACGATGGCGATAAACAGAATCGAGGGGATGAATATCTCATTAAAACAATAGCAAATAAATAGAATCGAGGCGATGTACATTTCATTAACAAAATAAATAGGGTAATGAAAACATATACAGTTGACCAGACGAGTACGGCGCCGAGGGGATGGGAAGGGAGAGGGGGAGGAGCAGAGGGAGATGCGGGGAAAAGAGGGTTTAGCTGCGGAGAGGTGAAGGGGGGCGGTAAAGGGAGTAGAGGGAGAAGGGGAGCAAAGTCTGGGAAGGCCTCTTGGAGGAGGTGAGCTGTAAGTAGGGTTTTGAAGAGGCAATAATAATAATGATAATGTTGGTATTTGTTAAGCGCTTACTATGTGCAGAGCACTGTTCTAAGGGCTGGGGTATACAGGGTAATCAGGTTGTCCCACATGAGGCTCACAGTCTTAATCCCCATTTTACAGATGAGGTAACTGAGGCCCAGAGAAGTTAAGTGAAGTTGCCTACAGTCACACAGCTGACAAGTGCCAGAGGTGGGATTCGAACCCATGACTTCTGACCCCCAAGGCCGGGCTCTTTCCACTGAGCCACGCTGAATAAGCCATTACCCTCAAATGACCTCCTTAAGTGAGAAAGGGCCTAAACTGGGATTGTCAGAAGAGAAGTAAGGTGGGGTAGAAGCGGGAGTGCATACTCAAAATCCAGTACTTACCGTGTACCCAGTGATGACCTTCGCCTGATGCCTGGGCATTCGCCATTGAACTTGGAAAGCTGTACAGTTTAAGGCCTCCAGCAGAACATCCAGAGGAGGACTTGGTCTGTCTACATTAAAACAAAACGACATGGAGTTAGGAGCTGGAAATAGTGGATAAGGTAGTGATAGGAAGGCCTTCTTTCCCAGACCAGCTGCTACGCACCAGAAACCAGAGTGAAGATCTGGTTGGTCACGCAAACTTCAGCAGGATTAGGTCAAAGCTTCGTTAAGAACACTCAAAATTCGTTTCCATCAATAACGTCAGTATATATTGAGCGACTCCTGTCATCAGAGGAGGGTACCAGGCATGTTACATACGGAGCCTTGTATCAGGTGTTTAGGGAACATACCCAGCTTCGTCCTCAACTCCTCCCTCACTTTCAACTCTCATATTCAGCCCCTTGCCAAATCCTCTCGGTCTGTCCTCCAGGACATTTTCAGGACCTACCTCTTCTCCAATCAATCGATCAGTGGTATTTATTGAGTACTTACTATGTGCAGAGCCCTTTTCTAAGTGCTTAGGAACATGCAATACACCAAAAGGCCACCACAGTGGTCCGGGAACTTGCTATCTGTAAGTTCCCTCTAGACTGTAAGCTCACTGTGGGCAGGGAATGTGTCTGCTATACTGTTATATTGTACTCTCCCAAGCATTAGAACAGTGCTCTGCACACAGTAGATTGACTGACTATACCCCACCTTGACTACTGCATCAGTCTCCTTGCTGACCTCCATGCCTCCACTCTCTCCAGGCCATACTTCATTCTGTCGCCCTGATCATTTTTCTAAAACGTCATTCTGCACATACCTCCCTACTCCTCAGAAATACTAAACGGTTGCCCTCCCGCCCCGCATCAGCACCCGATTCTATGCCCTGCTCCATCCTAAAACAACCACGCGATGCCTTGACCATTGCTTTAGAGACCGGGGGTCAGTGCTCCCTGTCCTCCTCGGCAATCAGGAGTCAGAGACCACCCCTGCAGAGTATAAGTTGCCCCGGACATTAGCCTTCCCCGGGTGATTCCCCACACTCCAACTCACATAAACCCATCAGCCACCTCCAGCACTTACGTTCTTATTCATACCCGTCGTCAGCACATTGGCATACGTGTTGAGTCAACTGTACCATTCTATCATTTATCATAATTAATCTACCTGAAGGTATTTCTTGTCTCTCTCCTCAATAAGAGGGTAAACTCCTTGTGGGCAGAAAATGTCACTGTTTCATACTTCAGTGTAAATGGAATGGACATTTTACATTGAGCCAACAACACTAATGAGCACTGACCAGACAAAAGGCCTGAACCACAGACCCTGCCCTCAGGGAACTTTCAATCCGGGGTGTGGGGGCGGGGGGAAGACAGGCACTGAACCCTCATTTTATAGATGAGTACCAGAAAAGTGAAGTGAGTTGTCTAAGGTCACAAGTGGCAGAGCTAGGATTAAAACTCAGGTCCTCTGACTCCCAGGTTTTTTCCACTAGGCCAAGTTGCTTTCCTGTTGTCAGAAAAAAGTCCTCTAATTCTACCCAAAAATGCTTGGTGAAAATGATTTCTTGGGTGATTTGGGGACATGCAGTTAGATGGCTTCAAACCTTGCGTTCAAGCTTCTCCAGAGCTGCGCCAGAAGGAATTTAAGCTTGCTAAAAGGATTTACCAGTAATGAGGGTTGTTAAACACTAGCCTGGCTTACCCACAGAGGTTGAGAAAGCTCCTTAACAGGACGTCTGGGTAAACAAGTGAGCTTCTCCCCTGTCTCGGAAGATTTCAGAGGAAGAGCGACTTTTCTGTCCCTTCCACACCCTCCATCTTGCGTGAAGGCAGAGATCGTCAGGGAGATTCTCTCTCTCTCTCTGTCTCTCTCTCCTCTTCTCCTAACCTCTCTCCCCAAGCATGCCAGGCAAACTCTTGAAAGTCACTGGGGCCCACGGGCAGAAGTTGTGAAATCTGAATCGATCAACTGTATTTATTGAATGCTAACTGCATGCAAACCACTGTAAACCACACCCAATTCAGTCCACATAATAGGGCACAGAAGTGAACACTTTGCTTCAGCTGCAAATCATAAAAAATAATAATGATAATAATAATGCTGGTATTTGTTAAGCGCTTACTAAGTACAGAGGAGTGTTCTAAGCGCTGGGGTTGATACAGGGTCATCAGGTTGTCCCACGTGAGGCTCGCAGTCTCCATCCCCATTTTTACAGATGAGGTAACTGAGGCACAGAGAAGTGAAGTGACTTGCCCACAGTCACACAGCTGACAAGTGGCGGAGCTGGGATTCAAACCCATGACCTCTGGCTCCCAAGCCCGGGCTCTTTCCACTGAGCCACGCTGCTTCTCAGGAGCATGTTTATGTTTATGGCAGGTTAAAAAAAATACTTAATTCTTCCTTGACCTCTTCATCTACAGTCTAGCTGAAAGAGATCCTGCAGTGGAAGCTACGCTTACTAAGACCCAAATGAAATCATCTTTAAGCTTATTACTATTCACGTGGCCAACCTAGAAGAGACTCACCCCTGCCAGGGGTAGCTAGCCAATGTACACGATTTCTAGAGCTAAATACGAACGGATGTTTGACACTGAGCCACCACTGCTGAGCACAGGCCAAAGAATAAGTGCAAATCATAAACCTCACAAAACCGCTCCCCGAAAAGTAGGTGTTATAAGCATGAAATTCTCCTTCCATAAGGTGGAAACTGCATTTCGGCAAATGAGTCCAATTGCTTTGTGCTCTACGGGGAGATATTACCTGCCGAACCCTTTTTTCTTTGGAGATTCTTCTCAGGTCCTGTTGCTCCTGGATTTCCTAAGCATTTGGTTTTTATAGTGGAAGATTCTGAATAATCAAGTCAATCTCCTGCAATATATATACTTTTTAAAAATCAAATACTTCAACTCAGCTTTCTGAAATCGTTAAATCTCTCACGCAATACACTTTAAGTTTCAATTCATAAAAATATCTCAAAAACACGGAAAGAAAGAACTATCAACGTGGCAGAAATACATCCGCTAGCTGCCTAGTTATTAGATTTTCACAAAATGAACTGAATTACTCACTGGGTGAGAGGAAAGAAAACTCAGGACAACTCGAAATCATCAGGAAGTCCTGAGTAGAAAAAACATTACATCTTTTCATCTTCTAGAAGCTCATTCCAGCGATTATTGCTCAAGGAGCAATGAATGAGTAATGAAGCATCGCCCCAACACAGGTTTTTTTTCCAGAAAAGTAATGGATACAAGACAGCAGTTAAAACTTTTGACTTTTGAGACAGATGATGTTCTTTTCTGCATCCGGTGAATTTCAAAGAGCCTGAAAGGACACGGATGGGCTGTGGTGCTTTTTCATCTGGCTTCTTCTAGTGGAGCTCTTTTGGCCAACTTCCACTGCCTAAAGCCTATCGTTCACACTGTTCACTGGCCTACGAGTCCCTTCCCACCACTCTCAATCCGTCAGACCCCTGCCCTCCCCTCCTTCAAAGCCCTCCCGAAATTCCACTTCATTCAGGAAGCTGTCAATCAAAAATTCACACCACAACCCTCAAACCAACAGCTACTCTTAGTAGCACTTTTCTATTTATGCCCATCCTCAGCAATTACACACACACACACATGTGTGTGTATATATTTATATATATATTATTTGCATTTTCATCTGTGTGCGTGTGTGTGTCGTGGCTTAGTGGCAAGAGCACGGGCTAGGATGGCAGGCGATGGGGATTCTAGTCCCGGCTCTGCCACGTCTGCCGTGTGACCTTGGGCAAGCCAGTGAACTTCTCTGTGCCTCAGTTACCACATCTGTAAAATGAGGATGAAGACTACAAGCCCCATGTGGGACAACCTGATTACCTTGTATCTACCTCAATGTTTAGAACAGTGCTTGGCTGTTGTCCCGTTTGTTGCGCTTAACAAATACCATTATGTTACAGCTCACTTCTGCTATTTTGCCCTGATACAGTTGAATTATTTTTTTACCATGCCCTCAGGACTGCATCTGGAGAGTTTCCAGTACTCCATCAGTGTCGACTAGGGGAAAGACAGTCAAGCGGAGGTATACCCAATCCAGTCTTAGCTTGGGCAGGGGCTAGCGAGTGGAAGGCAATCTGCTATGAGTCAAAACCCACAGGGGCTGGGCAGCAGCAGCATTGGAGAGAATCAAGGGCGGAGACTCAAGTTTACCGCGTGGAAGAAGGCAATGGTAAACCACTTCCAGATTTTTAACCAAACCAACTCTACCAGAACGACTGCAGATGGAGTTGGGCCATTCTGGGAAAGAGACGTCCATGAAGTCACTGTGGGTAGAAGATGACTCCACAGCATAAGACAAGAACTCCTCTCACGCTCTGCAGTTACTTAAATTTGTGTCTGTCCCATTTAGATTGAGCGCTCTTTGAGGACAAGTAACAGTTGTTATGCTTCTGTTGTGGTCTCCCAAGTGTTTAATATGATGCTTCCCAATCAATAGGCACACATTTACAGAACCCAAACTGACTGATAGCAGCCCCTGCCCAGGGCCCTCTCTCTGATGAAATCTTCCCAGCTGAGGTCTGAATCACTAGCACTTTGAGGACTCTGTCCATCAGCAAGGTGTGGTGTATGATGGAGAACAGAATGCAATAGATATTACCGACCGCTATCAGCTTGGGGAAAATCTTCTCCACTCATGTGGGAGCCTCAGGACTTGGCCGTACTTTCCAAAAGACATCCGCAGCCCTAACCTAACACTGAGGAGACTATGGCATTTTAAGGTACTTAAGGGCTCCTCTTCTTCCATTTGCGTCAAACTCTTTCAAGCACATAATACAGTACCTCAAGAAGATCTGATAATAAGAATAATTGTAGTAAAGTTTGTTTGTTAAGTGCTTACTGTGTTCCAGGAGACTGTAAGCCCGTCAAAGGGCAGGGACCGTAACCGTTACCGATCTGTACACTCCGAGCCCTCAGTACAGTGCTCTGCCCATAGTAAGCGCTCAATAAATACTACTGAATGAATGAAAGTACTAAACACTGGGGAGGATGCAAGCAAATTGGGTTGCACAGAGTCACCATCCCACAACGGGCTCGCAGTCTTAATCCCCATTTTACAGATGAGGTAACTGAGGCACAGAGAAGGGAAGTGACTTGCCCAAAGTCACACAACAGACAAGTGGCAGATCTGGGATCAGACCCCAGGTCCTTCTGACTCTCAGGCCCATGCTTTATCCACTAGGCTAAGCTCTCTATCGAGAAGCATCGTGCCCGACCGTACAGAGCATGGGCCTATGAGTCAGAGGATTTGGGTCCTAATCCCAGCTTTACCACTTATCTCCTGTGTGACCTTGGGCAAGTCACTTCACTTCTCTGTGCCTCAGTTTCCTCATCTGTAAGACGGGGCTTCAAGGCCTGTTCTCCCTCTCGCCTTAGACTTTGAGGTCCTTGTGGGACAGTGACGGTACCTAACCTGATCATCTTATATCTACCCCAGTGCTTAGCACAGCACTAGGCATACAGTAAGTACTTAACGAATACCACAGTTCTCATTAGAGCGCCCTGTAGTAGGGCCCCTGTTCTGGGGCCCTAAAAAGCGTCGCAGCCTATCTCTGGTCATGTTATGTTTCAGATCTGTAGCATCTAGTGCTGTTTTTCCTTTGAACAGCTATAATGCCTTAACGTCAAATGTCATTAGCAAACACAGTGCTTTGGACTGAATGAGCTGCAGAGACAACTCTAATGATCACACAACAAACAGGTCATGGGAATTTCTCAAGCCAGAGTTCCGTTCGGGGCAGGCTCCAGCATCATTTCCAGAGCCACTAGATGGCATTTGAGTCCTCACATCAAAGGTTAAGCTGTTTCCCAGTTCCTAGGGGATGAAAGCTATCCCGTCCAGAATTCTGCATCCTTTCCAAAGTTTTCCATCGACATTATCCTGGAGTACATTCTTGCGTTTCCTCCCTCCTCTCTTCCCCAGTTTCCTTTCCAGGTTTGCCTCTTCCTCTATCATTTGCCAAGGAAGTCTTGTGCCTGTATTCTTCCTTTCGGCATTCCCCTCCACTGTCTTAGGTCATTCTGGTTTCCAAATAATTTCTCTCTCACGCTCCTGAGGTTGGTTTCAACCCTCTGTTAGCAGCAGCAAGTTCATCTTTCCATGTGCCATTCAACTGTCTACTCTGGCCAAACGCTCCAGGCCTGGTGGGTACCCGGGGCCAGGATCAAACTGCTGGCCCCTGGAAGGCAGGGAAAGATTTGCCAGCCCTTCCCGGTCTGTAAGATGTCATGACATTTGCTGGGTCCCATGCAATGGAATGTAACAACATCGCACATCCCCTGATTGGCGTTTGTGGGCTGGGAATGAGTCTGCTTATTCTTCCGTTGTACTCTCTCAACTGCTTAGTACAGTGCTATGCACACATTAAGCGCTCAATAAATACGATTGAATGAACTTTTTCTCTGGGGTGACCCTTGGCCCACTACCATCACTCCAGAGCCATGGAGTTCCTCTCCAGGGTCCCTTATTCCCTGCCCTCAAGGAGTGTACAGTTTAAAAAACCCTAAACCACCACTTGTTTAGCAACTTGGGGTAATTGTTTCTCAGATAGCCTAGATCAACTCTGTTTTAAGCAGACGGTTGTCAAATCTAAACCCCAAGTGGGAACAGTTCCTCTACATTGTTTGGGATTAGCCCAGTGGATAGAGCACAGGCCTGGGAGTCAGGAGGACCTCGGTTCTCATCCCGACTCTGCCTCTTGTCTGCTATGCGACCTTGGGCAAGTTAACGTCACTTCTCTGCGCCTCAGTTACCTCATCTGTAAAGTGGGGATTAAGACCGTGAGCCCGATGTGGGACAGAGACCGTGTCCAACCCGATTTGCATATTTCCACCTACTACTTAGTACAGTGCCTGGCACATAGTAAGCACTTAACAAATACCACGATGATTATTATTTGGGATTAGAAGCATGTAATTTAGGAAAATTGTGCTTGCAAACTAAGCCCTTAAAACTTCCCTCCCGCTCCATTCCTGTGTGAGGTGTACATTCGACAGCGTGCCAGGACTGCCATTTGATTGATAACTCCAGGGGCCTTCAATTTCAAGGGAAACCGTGGGAAGCAGCATGGCCTAGTGGGCAGACCTAGGGCCTGGGAGTCAGAGGATCTGGGTTCTAATCCCGGCTCTGCCGCTGGTCTGCTGTGTGACCTCGGGCAAGTCAATATGATCCCACGTGGGACATGGATAATAACTGAAGTATTCGTTAAGCAATTACTATGTGCCAAACGCTGTCATAAACACTGGGATAGATACAAGGTAAGCGGGTCGGACCCGGTCCCTGTCCCACACGCGGCTCACAGCCTTAATCCCCATTTTACAGATCAGGTAACTGATTAGTTTATATCTACCCCACCGCTTAGTTCAGTGACTAGCACATAAGGGCTAAACAAATACCAAAAAAGTTAGTTGCTCACTCTGAGATGCTGTTAATAATAACAATGATGATTAATAACTTTGGTGTTTGTTAAGCGCTGTACTAAATGCTGGACTAGATACAAATGATCAGCTCAGCCCTGGCCTGTCTCACATGGAGATGACAGTCCAAGTAAGAGAGAGAACAGATACTGACTCTTCTTTTTACAAATGAGGAAACGGATACAGAGACGTTAAATGACTTTCCCATCCAGCAAGCTAGTGACAGAGCCAGGATTAAAACACAAATTGTCTGACTTTCAGGTCCATACTCTATTAGGCCAAATCGTTTTATTCAATATCATTTACTGAGCGCTCACTATGTGCACGGCACTGAACTAAGCACTTGGAATATACAATTCGGCAACAGCTAAAGACGGCCCCTGCCCAATGACGGGCTCACACCTGTAAGCTCGTTGTGGGCAGGCAACACACCCACCGACTCTGGTGCATTACATTCGCCCAAGAATTTAGTACGGTGCTCTGCACGCGGTAAGAACTCAAATACCTTTGGTGGATTGATTACATTAGACCTTGACCTTATGTCAAGTCCTGTGGGCTCCATTCTGCCTTAATCCTTGTTGGCCTCTCTGCCATCTTCGACACAGCTGACCACTTCCCACCTCTGATTGAGGGGACTTGTAAAGGGAAGAGTGTGAGCAGTGGATCAGATACAAGGGAGTCAAGCCACTGATAGTGCTCAAGAATATCATATGCCCCTTTGCTAATTCAAAATCAACTGATGCCTTCACTCTTATCCTGCTACACAGCAGCCTAAACTGTCTCCTTGACTGTCTGCTGACAAACTCAATACTATCGATTGATTGATTAGCTTAAGTTACATAAGCTTTTTAACATTACATAATGATGTCATAAGGACATGCAAAGAGGTGGGGTTTTTTTTCCCAGAAATTCACAGAATCTAAATTGTGCTGCCAGCGGTGGGGCGGGAGATGCTCTGAATCCCCCTCTCACCCTCTCCCCTGCCACGGACAGGATCATTACATGACCCTCTCGGGTTCCAGTAAACATGGGTGGTACTTCTGATCTACGGGATGCAACCCTTGGAATTTAGGGGAAGGCAGGCTGGGGTTTCAAATTAAAAACACCGAAGGCGAAGGCATCCAATAAGTATCAATACTGAAGAGGGGGGCCAAGTATCTAACCACCAGACTGTCTGGTATAGAACTGGATGAACGGTCAGTCGCCCTAGCTCATAGTGACACACAGGTAAGATTAAGAAGTCTGGGAGGAGTGAAGAGTGTGAGCTGGGGCGTAACAGATGAAGAGCAGATCCATAAGGAGAAAGTCATTAATTAATCAATCCTATTTACTGATCACTTACTATGTACAGAGCACTGTTCTAAGTACTCCAGGAGAGTACAATATAACAGAGTTGGTTGACACGTTCCCTTCCTCCAGAGAGCTGACCGCCCACAGACCTTAAACTATTTTATATAAAGCCTTACCTCTGATTAGATAGTCTCTGCAAATACCACCTATTAAGCAAGGCAAGAGTGGTTCTTATTCAAAAAGGAGGGGAAAAAATGGCTTTGATAATTATAGGCAGGTTGGCTAAATCTGAACAGATTCCAGGACAATCAATTTGCAATCATCTGGAGGAGCACAAGTGACTAGGTAGCAATCGACAGGGGTTTGAAGAGCAAATCATGGCAACCCAATTTCATTTCTATGACAGAGGGACCAGGCACAATTTTATGTTGACAAGAAGGCAATAGAGGCTGTAGATGTGAACTCATTTGTTTCTACCTTCATGATGTTCTTACCAACACATGAACATCTGGTCTGAATCTCTACTCTACTAAGAGTGTCTGGGATAAAAAAAATATATCTATAGATTTTCTGTGCTCCCCTGAGAAATTTCCATTCGAGACTTTCTTGGACATACTCTTTAATCTAGTTTACAAAATGCAGCTTGTTTCATTTTGATGTCTTGTTTTCATTTTTGGATTTAAGCAGAAGGGACAAAGCCATTCTTCAAACAAACTCTACACAATTCAAGAACAAAGGGACTGCCTGTGAAATTAAAAGCCAACTAATTTGAAGCAGATCAAAGTGAATCACTTTTTTGCCCCCTCAACATAAAGGATTTGAAGGATTCCCTGTGTCAGGCTATTTCTTTTTTCCAGGATTAGGCAGGAAGGTGACTAAAAATACCATCTGGTTTAGTTGGGCTATCTATCCTTTTTCTCAGGGACATCAAATCATCTTCATCATTTGCAGTCAGAAACAATGTTCCCCTCTAGAGTATCCCCAACTGACTGGATACATTTATAAGGTTTTCCTTTCCTCGGGAGCATTTCAAGGATGGCCCGGATGAGCGAGAAACATAGTTCCTTCCACCGTTTCACTTTTTTATGGTATAGCTATTGCTATGTGTAAAACTCTGCTCTAAGCACTGGGGTAGGTACGTTAAGTCAGTCAGTCCTGTCCCACACGGGGCTGACAGTCTAAGTAGGAAAGAGAACAGGTAACCCCATTTTACAGTTGAGGAAACTGAGGTACAGCAAAGTAAAGTGACTTTTCCAAGATGACTTATCAAGCAATCAGCAGAGCCAGGACTAGAACCCAGGTCCTCCTGACTCCCAGGTCTGTGCTCTCTCCACGAGAAATGGGGGGGGGGGGGGGTTGACACTCTAACTGCACAAACATTTCTCTTGGAATAGATTTATTGCATTTCAAGTGCTTAGCACAGTGCTCTGCATGTAGTAAGCACTCAAAAAATACTAGCGAATGAATATAATAATTACGTCATTTGGTAAGTGCTACGTGTCAAGTCCCGTTCTAAGTGCTGGAAGGTGAAGGAGAGAGGAGGGGTTGGATATGGAGAGTTTGAAGTTCAATCTATCCACATCATCGTTTTCTAACTATGGATTCCGACCTGGACATAAGCTTCAGCCACTTTCTTACCGTTTGCTTTTTTGATCGGCGAAGCAAAAGGTGCAGTGGAAAGAGCCTGGGCTTCGGAGTCAGAGGTCATGAGTTCGACTCCCTGCTCTGCCACTTGTCAGCTGTGTGACCGTGGGCAAGTCACTTAACTTCTCTGTGCCTCAGTTCCCTCATCTGCAAAATGGGGATTAAAAGTGTGTGAGCCCCACGTGGGACAACATGATCACCCTGTATCTCCCCCAGCGCTTAGAACAGTGCTCGGCCCCTAGTAAGCGCTTAACAAATACCAACATTATTATTATTATCAAAGGTCTTGGGTGCTAAACAAGCATGGTTTTATGGGGTCTCTCGCCAAGCCAGCTTTGTTGGGAACTAATTACATTCTACTACATTACGTTGAGAAGCAGCCTGGCATAGTGGAAAGAACGCGGGCTTAGAGTCAGAGGATGTGGGTTCTAATCCCGGCTCCGCCACTCGTCCACTGTGACACCTTGGGCAAGCCACTTAACTTCTCTGTGCCTCAGTTACTTCATTTGTAAAATGGGGATTAAAACTGTGATCCCCAAGTGGGATAAACTGTTTATCTTGTATCTTCCCCAGCACTTGGAACAGTGCTTGGCACATAGTAAGTTCTTAATATATACCCTTATTATTATTCAATCCACTTAAATTCTCCAAGACTCATTTGAATGGGACAAAATTTCCTCCGTTCATTTCTATTCCTGGGGAAAAAACAAGGCAGTGTGGTCTAGTAGAAGCAGCATGGGATTATAAATCAAGAGATCCAGGTTCTAGTCCCACCTCTCTCCTCAACCGACTATAGGACTATGACTTGGAGCAAGCTAAAACCTCAGTTTCCTCATCTATAAAATGGGGATAATCATACCGGCCTCTCTCTTCCTCACAGGGGCAGAGAGGACCAAATAAAATAATTCATATGTTTTTTTTTTAACCTACAAACACGAGGCTTTTTTTCATCATTATAACAACTGGGTATATCCTCCAAGTGAAATCTTAAAAGTGAACTGGAGCAAGTGGTTAAATAGCCCTATACTCCGAGGCAACGGAAGTGGAAACAGGGGGCGTGGGATGGAACGAGAAGCAGAGAGGGAGAAGGCAGCTGACAGGACCACATTTATAAGGTTTTCATTTCCTCCAAAGCATATTAAGGAGGCCCCAGATGAGAATGAAAACATAGTTCCTTCTACCATTTTGCTTTTTTATGACATTTGTGCTGTGGGGCGGGGAGGTGGGTAGAGCAGAGGGAGAGAGTCAGGGTGACGGGGAGGGGGACTCTGTCTTAGTCACCAGATGACCTCTGAGCTCCTTTTCGCTTCCCATCATTGCCCTCTCGGCAGCCTCCTTCTTTAGAAATGCATCGGCGCCATCAACGAGTCAGAGCTATTCGGCCTTCTGCCTTGCAAGACCGTTCCTCAAGCTCGGGGGCCTGCAGGAAATCACAGCAGAGAGCCCCGGGTCCTCTGTCCCATCCAGGAGTAGATGTGGGGTTCAAAGGAGGTAGCCTAGTGGAAAGAGCAAGGGCCCTGAGAGTCGGAGGACCGGGGCTTTAATTCTGGCTCTGCCAGTTGCTTGCTGTGTGACCTCGGGCTTTTCTCTGTGTCTCAGTTTTCTCAACTGTAACATGAGGATGTAATACCTCGACTCCCTCCTACTTCGACTGTGAACCCTACATGGGACAGGGATAGGGTCCAACATGAATATCTTGTATCTATCTCGGCACCCAAAACACTGCTTAGAACAGTTAGAACACTTCAAGAAAATCAGCATGGACTTGTGGATAGGGCATGGGCTTGGGAATTAAGAAGACCTGGGCTCTAATCTCAGCTCCACCACTTGTCTGCTGGGTGATCTCGGGCAAGTCATTTCGCTTTTCTGTGCCGCAGTTACTGCGTCTAAAAAATGGGGGATTGACTGTGAGCCCTGTGTGGGACAGGGACTCTGTCCAACCCCGTTACCTTGTATCTACCCCAGTGCTTAAATCAGAGCCTGCCATATAGTAAGCACTTTAAAAATATTATTAAAAAAAAGAAAGAGAGAGAGCGAGAGAGTGTGAGAGAGCGAGAGCGAGAGAATCCATCACACAATGTGCCGAGGGGATGTCCAGCAGACAGGGAGAATGGCTTGTGGCCAGCTACCCAGCCAGGCATTCTCAACTTCGACCATGAGCTTTTTTTTTTAAAAAAAAAAGGTATTTGTTAAGCACTTACTATGCATTATACACTGTTCTAAGTGCTGGGATAGGTACAAGTTAATTAGGTTGGACACGGCCCCCATCCCACACGAGGATCGGTTTAAGTAGGAGGGAGAACAGGTGTTTCCATTTTACAGTTGGGTGAACTGAGGCACAGAGCAGTCCGGTGACTTGCCCAAGTTCACATAATAAGCAATTGGCAGAGCCCGAATTTGAATCCAGGTCCTCCCGACTCCCAGGCCTGTGCTCTCTCTACTAGGCTCTGCTCCTTCTCCTGTTCTTCAAGTAGAGAACCTTGGAGGAATTCTCCGGCCCTGGTCGTCCTCAGGGGTTTGACGATGGGTTAAATTCCAAGATTAGGATAAGAATAGGGAGGCAACCATCCAATTCAGAAGGTTATATAGCGATCACAGATGCAACTGCGAATCAGTAGGATTTACTGAACACCTACTGTTCACAGAGCGGCATCCTTGTCTTACGCTATCGGGTCGTCTCCAACCCACAGCGATGCCACGGACGCATCTGTCCCAGAACGCCCCACCTCCATCTGCAATCCTTCCGGTAGTGTTCTGAACTTTAGTCTCTACCCTCGACACTCTCCCATGCCGCTGCTGCCCAGTGTGGGTGAGCTTTGACTTGTAGCGGATTGCCTTCCACTGGCTAGTCACCGGCCAAGCTAGGAATGGAACGGATAGGCCTCTGCTCGACTCTCCCTGCAGTAGTCGAGACTGGTAGAGAAGTGGAAACTCTCCAGGTGTGATCCTGAGAGGGGACAGAGCTCCACACCAATCACCTAACTTCTCTGTGCCTCAGTTTTTTCACCTGTTAGATGGGGACTAAGACTCCGCGCCCCACGTGGGACAGGGACCGTGTCCAATCCGATTAGCTTGTATCTCCCCTAGCTCTTCCCCTCTCAGGGTCGCACTTGGAGAGTTTCCAGTTCTCTACCGGTCTCAGCTATGGGAGGGAGAGTCAAGCAGAGGCCTAACCAATCTATTCTTACCTTGGGCAGGGGCTAGTGATTGCAAGGTAATCTGATAAAAGTCAAAACTTTTAGAGAAGCAGCGTGGCTCAGTGGAAAGAGCCCGAGGTCATGGTTTCGAATCCCTGCTCTGCCACCCTGTGTGACTGCGGGCAAGTCGCTTCACTTTTCTGGGCCTCGGTTTCCTCATCTGTAAAATGGGGATTAAGACTGTGAGCCTCACGTGGGACAACCTGATTTCCCTGTATCTACCCCAGCGCTTAGAACAGTGCTCTGCACATAGCAAGCACTTAACAAATACCAACCTTATTTTTTCGATTAGACCGTAAGCCCGTCAATGGGCAGGGACCGTCTCTATCTGTTGCCGATTTGTACATTCCAAGCGCTTAGTAAAGTGCTCTGCACATAGTGAGCGCTCAATAAATACTATTGAATCAAAACTCACCCGTGCTGGGCAGCAGCGGCACGGAACAGAGTCGAGGGCAGAGACTCGAGTTTACTGCACGGAAGGCGGCAACGGTAAACCACTTCCATATTTTTACCAAGAAAACTCTACGGATCCACTACCGGAACGAGTGCAGATGGAGGGGGCTGGTTCTGGGAGAGAGGTGCCCGTGGGGTCACTACGGGTTGGAAACGACTCGACGGCATATGACAAGACCGGACCCTAGCGCTTAGTACGGTGCCTGATACGTAGTGATTAAATTCAACAGTTGTTATTATTAATGTGTGCAGAACTCTATATAAGATGTCTACTGAATACAGAGATGACACTAAACACTTGAGAGAGTACAGTCATCGTATTCATTGAGCGCTTGCTATGTGCAGAGCACTGTACTAAAGGCTTGGGAGGGTACAACAGAATTAGTAGACCCATTCCCTGCCCATAACAAATGTACAGTCTAGAGAATAATACAATGATAATAAGAATAAAATAGAAGCAAGAGACATGGTGGCTGCTCTCCATGAGTTTACAATCTAACTCTAAACTGTGAGCTCACTGTGGGCAGGGAATATGTCTAATGTTGTATTGTGCTCTCCCAGGTGCTGAGTACAGAGCGTTCAATAAATCCGATTAATAATAATTAATAATAACTGAGTTTGAGTCTGATTTTCAGTCCAAGGTTTACCTAAGGGCACCACAGTGCCCTTACGCGGAAAGAGCCCGGGCTTGGGAGTCAGAGGTCATGGGTTCGAATCCCAGCTCGGCCACTTGTCAGCTGTGTGACTGTGGGCAAATCACTTAACTTCTCTGTGCCTCAGTTACCTCATCTGTCAAATGGGGGTTAAGACTGGGAGCCTCACGTGGGACCACCTGATTCCCCTGTATCTACCCCAGCGCTTAGAACAGTGTTCTGCACATAGTAAGCGCTTAACAAATACCAACATTATTAAAATGGGGATTAAAACCGTGAGCCCCACATGGGACAACCTGATCACCTTGTATCCCCCTAGCGCTCAGAACATTATTATTATTAATCCCAGCGATGGAGTCTCCCAACAGAGACAGTGGATGAACCTCGGCTCTGAGACGTCAGGCCCAAGAACATGGGCTGAGGAACTGATTATAGTGCTAATGGCTTGCCCGGTGTCACTTGCACTCTCTCATCCTAGCCGGCCGTGTGTCTACCAGAAGAAGGCGTGTCAAGACCGAGTAGACGGGCAGCATGGCTTAGTGGACAGAGCATGGGCTTGGGAGTCAGAAGGAGGTGGGTTCTAATCCTGGCTCTGCCACTCATCTGCCGCGTGACCCTGGGCAAGTCACTTCAAACTTCTCTGACCTTCAGTTACTTCATCTGTATAATAGGGATTAAAACTGTGAGCTCCATTCGGGACAGGGGCTGTGTCCAACCTGATTAGCTTGTATTTACCCCAGCACTTAGTACAGTACTTGCCACATAGTAAGCGCTTAATAACATTAAAAAAAAGATGCGGATCATTGTGAAGTACATGTGCCATCTCTTGGTCTACTGTTTCAAAATACAGTGCTCTTTCCCTAGGACCAACAAGGAGCTAATATCTAGCAGGGAAACATTATTATTATTATTATTATTATATTTGTTAAGCACTAAGTTCCAAGCACTGTTGTAAGCACTGGGAAAGATACAAGTTAATCAGGTTGGACACAGTTCCTGTCCCACCTGGGGCTCACAGTCTAAATAAGAGGGAAAAGGATTAATTCTCATTTTACAGATGAGGTAACTGAGGCACAGAGTTGAATGACTTGTACAAAGTCACACAGCAGACGTGGCAGACCCAGGATTATAATTTAGGTTCTCTGACTTCCGAGCCCACGGTCTTTCCACTGGGCCAACCTACTTCCAGTCCAGAAGTTTTTCTCATCTATAAATTATCAACGCTTCCCTCCTGCTCTTTGTCTAAGCTATTCCAAGTAGTCCTCACCCTGTTTGGAATGTGCAACTTTATAGACAGTTCCCTTAAACCAGTCCAGCTCTCAAACCTATGCTCCAAGCAGTGTGGCCTAATGGATACGGCACAGGCCCGGGAGTCAGAAGGACCTGGGTTCTAATCTCGGCTCTGCCACTTGTCTGCTTTGCGACCTTCGGCAAGTCACTTCACTTCTCTGGGCCTCTGTTACCCCATCTGTCAAATGGGGATTACGACGTGAGCCCTATGTGGGACAGGGAACTTGTATCTGCCCCACTCCTTAGTAGAGTGGCTTGGTGGATAGAGAACGGGACTGGGAGTCAGAGGCCGTGAATCCTGTTCCAGGCTTTGCCACTTGTCTGCTGTGTGACATTGGGCAAATCGCTTCACTTCTCTGGGCCTCAGTTACTTCATCTGTAAAATGGGGAACAAGTCTCTGAGCCCCATCTGGGACAGGGACTGTGTCCAACCCGATTTGCTCGTATCCACTCCGGCTCTGAGGACGGTGCCTGGCACTTGGTAAAGCACTTAAAAAATACCATTATTATGAGAAGCAGCATGGGTTAGTAGAAAGAGCCCGGGCTTGGGAGTCAGAGGACATGGATTCTAAGCCCCACTCTGCCACTTGTCTGCTGTGTGACCTTGGGCAAGCCACTTAACTTCTCTGTGCCTCAGTTCCCTCATCTGTAAAATGGGGATGACGCCTGTGAGCCCCACGTGGAACAACCTGATTACCTTGTATCTACCCCAGCACTTAGAACAGTTCTTGGCACAGAGTAAGCGCTTAAGAAATTCCATCGGTACTATTATTGAGAAGCTGCATGGCATAGTGAATACAGCACGGTACGGGGAGTCAGAAGGTCATGGGTCCTAATGCAGGCTCTGCCACTTGTCTCTGTGACCTCAGACAAGTCATTTCACTTCTCTGGGCCTCAGTTATCTCATCTGCAAAATGGGGATTGAGACTCTGAGCCCCACGGGGGACAGGGACTGTGTCCAACCTACCTTGTATCTACCCCAGTGCTTGGGACAGTGTCTGGCACGTAGTAAATGCTTAACAAATAACACCATTATTATTTGTATTACAGTGTCTGGCACACAGTTGGTACTTAAATACCACAATTATCATCATCATCATCGCTGTGCTAATGCCAGGGTAGATGCAAGGCAGGAGAAAATCAGGTCAGACAGCCCCTGTGCTATAAAGGGTTCACTGTTTACTAGTTCCCAGATTGAGCCCCACTTTTCTTCATCTCCCACTCCCTTCTGTGGCGCCCTGACTTGCTCCCTTTGCTCTTTCCCCCTCCCAGCCCCACGGCACTGATGTACATATCTGTCATTTTATTTATCTGTATCGATGTCTGTCTCCCCTACTCTGGACTGTAAGCCTGTTGTGAACAGGGAATGTGATTGTTTTTTGCTGCATTGTACTTTCCCGTACAGCGCTCTTCACACGGCAAGCACTCAGTAAATAGGATCGAATGAAAGGAAGGGAAAGCAGAACCTCATCCCCTCTTCACCGAGGGGGAAACTTTCCTTCGTTCATTCAATCTTATTTACTGAATGCTCCGTGCAGAGGACTGTACTAAACGCTTGGAAAGTGCAATACAGGAACAGAGAGAGAGACGATCCTTGCCCACAGCAGGTTTTCAGCCTAGAGGGCTAAAGGGCTGTAGAACACAGGTCCACACAGAGGCTCCGCTATGTCCATCGGGAGAGAGGCTACTTGGGATCCGGGCTGTGAAGAGACTGTTTTATCATTTTCATCTTAATCAGAAGGTGAAACACCTCAAACACTGTGACACGGCGAGATCTGATGACTTGCCCACGGTTTTACAGCAGGCCGGGGCGGAGCTGGGATTAGAACTGGGTCTCTTGAGTTCCAATTGCATGCTCTCTCTACTAGGCCACACTGCCCCCAGGTACACAATCTTCAGAGATTCTTTACTGAAAGCCAGATTCAAGACCTGGGGCCACCCTTTAAGGATGAAGATGGAAGCAGCATGACCTAGTGGATACAGTACAGACCTGGGAGTCAGAGGGCCTGGGTTCTAAATTTGGCTTTGCTACTTACCTGCTGTGTGACCTTGGGCAAGTCCCTGCACTTCTCCACACCTCAGTTACCTCATCTGTAAAATGAGGATTCAGACTGGGAGCCCCAGATGAAACAGGGACCGTACCTGATTACCTTGTATCTACCTCAGTGTTTAAGAACACTGCTTGCCACATACTAAGTACTTAATAAATACCACAATTATTATTACTAAAGATGCAGAAAGGTTGCAGGCTAAAGAGCTTTACAGAGAGGTTTGAAGTTGATGTTGGAAAAATCCACCATCTTTAAGGAGAAGTCCAAAAGCTATGACTTCTGCTCTCACTTCAACCCTGGATTTAACCTCTCTGAAACACCCCTGACTTCTCATTCCCTCGGTCACAAGAGACGTAGAACACCGGTACACACGAAGACTCAAACCCGTCTTTCGGGAAACGGGCTACTGGGGCTGTGAAGAGGCAATTTCATCACTTCCATCTTAAACAGAACATGAAATAGCTCCAACACCTTTCTTTCTGACTCCTAGAAAAAACTTGACAAGCATCTCGTGTCTTATCTCGCTTGCTCCCCGAGGACTGCAGAAGTGATCTGGGTAAGCGAATCAGTGTGCATACCCTCTCCCCCTATGCTAGAGGGATGTTGGAGGGTTCGAATACCATTTTTTGGGTACATGTCCCTCCAACCTCTCTGTGATACCTCATTACTGAAGATGAACTGAAGATAAGCGCTTAGTACAGTGCCCTGCACACAGTAAGTGCTCAATAAATACGACCGAATGAACTGGCTTTCTCACTCCTCTTGCAACGTGGCCTTTACAGTGGGCGCTCCTAGGGAAGTCTCATTTGGCTCTGATTTTAAAGAACAAACCAACATATCTATTTCGTCTCTCCCTCCCCTACCATGATGCCAAAATCCAAGTAAATGATTGTTGTCATTTGCTCTTCCAACACATGAGCAATAGCAAGTCTAAGATGGTACTGCTTGCTACCTTTGATGATGCCTGTTCTGTGGATATCGAAAATGTCACGTTTCACAGTACAGTCTGAGACTTCTAAAAAAAAAAAAACTCGCGGTTCCAATTGCCACTGGCTGCATGAAGGTCCAATTTAAATTACGTCTTGCCGTAGCCCGACTCTCCAGGGAATTCCCTTCTCTAAATTAACGCTGCGGTGTGCATTTTCCAAAGTCTGGTTGAGTAGAATCATTAGCACATGCAAGTGGCATTTTTTTTTTGTATCCAGTGGAAAAAAGGAAATGACTTTTCAGATTGAAGAGAAGAACCAAATTAATAACAGTTAAAATCTAGTCGTGGAAAGTGCAGCAATTGTTTTCAGGGAAGCTGAATGCAAGACAGCTTTGCAAGACTTCAGTTTATCAGTGTTACTGAGCTATGTTTCCCGCACACCCCTGCCAGGCTTGCAAGATGTGAGGAACTAGTAGACATATATTGAAACTTCCAAACAGTGTTCCTTCCCCTCACTGCTCTGTGACTAGAGGTCATGGGTTCGAATCCAAGCTCTGCCACTTGTCAGCTGTGTGACTGGGCAAGTCACTTCACTTCTCTGTGCCTCAGTTACCTCATCTGTAAAATGGGGATTGACTGTGAGCCCCATGTGGGACAACCTGATGACCCTGTATCTCCCCCGGCGCTTAGAACAGTGCTCTGCACATAGTAAGCGCTTAACAAATACCAACATTCTTAAAGGTGGGGGTGGTTGGGAAGGACTAGAGGAGGATAGGGAGAGAACAGGGGGAACAAGGGGTAGAGAGGGAAGCTAAATTCCCCAAGTATTCCACAATATCCATACGCCAAGTACCAGAATGCTCGACTTCCTACATGTAGCATGTTCAGTGCGTGATCTAAGCCGGACAAGGAACTTGGGAAGAGTAATAGCCATCAGATTAGGAACATACTGAGCTTTTGAAACACCAATTCTGGGAAGAAGGTATATTTTTCTACAGTTGCCCAAAGCAGCCTATAAAATTCCCAAACTACTTCCAGACCCAGAGAAGACACAGAATCTCATCTTGAGGACTGAAATAATGCTACTTGTAGTATTTGTAAATAATAATAATAATAATGTTGGTATTTGTTAAGCGCTTACTATGTGCAGAGCACTGTTCTAAGCGCTGGGGCAGATACAGGGTAATCAGGTTGTCCCACATGAGGCTCACAGTCTTAATCCCCATTTTATAGATGAGGTAACTGAGGCACAGAGAAGTGAAGTGACTTGCCCACAGTTACACAGCTGACAAGTGGCAAAGCCCTTACTACGAATAATAATAATGTTGGTATTTGTTAAGCGCTTACTGTGTGCAGAGCACTGTTCTAAGCGCTGGGGTAGACACAGGGGAATCAGGTTGTCCCACGTGGGGCTCACAGTCTTCATTCCCATTTTACAGATGAGGTAACTGAGGCACAGAGAAGTGAAGTGACTCGCCCACAGTCACACAGCTGACAAGTGGCCGAGCTGGGATTCGAACCCATGACCTCTGACTCCAAAGCCCGGGCTCTTTCCACTGAGCCACGCTGCTTCTCTGTGACAAGCACTATACTAAGTGCTGGGGTAGGTACAAGATAATCAGATCCCGTATGGGACTCAGTTTAAGAGGGAGGGAGAACACGTTTGAATCCCCATTTGGCAGATGAGGGAACTGAGGCACCGAGAAGTTCGGTGTCTTGCTCGAGGTCGCGTAGCAGGTACGTGGCGGAGTCAGGATTAGAACTCAGGTATTCTGACTCCCAGGCTCGTGTTCTTTCCACTAAGCCAAGCTGCTTCCCAGTCAAGATGACACAACTGAAAGAACCACATTTTTGGGTGCAGGGAAAGGGTCTGTTTATTGTTATACTGTACTCTCTCAAGTGCTTAGTACAGTGCTCTGCACCCAGGAAGCGCTCAATAAATACGAATGAATGAATGAACCAGGGAGGATCTGCGTGCACACGGTGTCACCTCACGAGGAGTAGATAATCGAGAGTCAGCCCACTTTCTGGTGCCCTGGGCTGCTTCCAAGGGACAGCTTGAGGAGCACTGGGAAATGGCTGGTATGGAATCCAAGGTCAGAAAACAGAACCCAGAAAGCTCCACTGATTCCCTACGGCTCCCGGAATGAGCAGAGGGAAGCTTTTTTTAAATTAAAAGAAAAAAAAGTCTCCCTCCTGCCAGGGAGCAGGACTGAGCTTTGTTTTCTTTCTCCAGGGGAAGCCTTCTCTCCTCAGTGGCCTTGGACTCTAAAGTGAGAGTCGGGTTAAAAAAACAAACAAGCACATGTGCTGGAATGATGCTCTGGCCTCACCAGTTCACTTTAAGCCCTGTGCAGTCACACTTCAGTTCCGTGCAGAAATGTCTGCTTTATATACATGCTAGAGGAAGCAGGGTGGCTTAGTGGGTAGAGCATGGATCTGGGAGTCAGAAGGACCTGGGTTCTAACCCTGACTCTGCCACATGTCTGCTGTGTGACCTCGGGCGAGTCACCTAAATTTTCTTTGCCTAATTTACCTCATCTGTAAAATGGGGATAAGAGTGTGAGCCCCATGTGGGACAGGGACCTTGTCCCACTCATGTCATTCCCAGCGTTTAAAACAGTGCACGGCACATAGTAAGGGCTTAACGAGTATCAACTATGATTACTGTCACAGTGAGTTGGGTCAGGAGTGTTGTACTTTCCCAAGCATTTAGTACAGTGCTCTGCACACAGTAAGTGCTCACTAAATACGATTGGGAAAAAAATGAATGAATGAGTGAACTCTCATTGGCTCCTCTGGAGGAATCAATCGGAGGCCATGGCTCATTAGTGGGTTATATATCAATCCATCCAACTGGGTGGAGGACAATCCAGTGGGGGCTCAGACGCATCTGCCCCTGGGTGGAACCCATCAGAAAGGGCCTTTCTTTCCCTCTCTCAGACTTCTTCAGCCTCACTTGAATAGCATAAATAGTCATGATAATAATTAAAATTCTGGCATTCGTTAAGGGTGCTAAACACTATACTCAGGCCTGGGATCGGTTTAAGTCCTCCACGGTGTTCACAGTTTAAGGGGAGAGGGAGAAACCCATTTTTACAGATGAGGAGCCTGAGGCACAGAGAATTAATGGTATTTATTGAGCACTTGACTAAGCACTCGGGACAATACACAGAATCAACAGACCTTCCCATAACAAGCTTACAGTCCAGAGAGGCTACGTGGTTTGCCTAAAGTCACAGAGGAGACAAGTGGTGGGGGGGGGGGGCGTTAGCGTGGGTGCTCTTTCCACTTGGCCACCCTGCTTCTCGGTGGATGGCAGCTACAGGGGGCAAGGCAACCTGGGTGAAGTGTTACGGCTGGGAACGGAGACAGGCTTCACTCAGTCAACTCCTTGGCATCATTAGGGAGAACAAAGAGAGTAGGCCAGACAATTTATTCCATCTGCCCTCCGAATAATTGATTCTAATACATCCTGCCTTTTCAATAAGGAACGCAAACGGGACAACGCTCCAAATGCATGCATTAGCAATCTCTTCTTCCGCGGCCACCGATACCTTATTTTAATTAATTCGTCCATTCCATTCATGTTAATTTATTGTAAAACACGACAAGATACCATGGAAATCCACCACCCACCGGATCCTCAAAAGCACCGCTTGCTCTGACCATCGGATTCAAAACCAACAGCCCCCTCATTTATGTCGATGCTTTGTCCCAGGACGAGCAGAAGAATCATGGGATTGGTTTCCTTGGTGTAAGATCAGCACAATAAAATTAGCCATCTGTCCAAGAAAGACTTAAAGCTCGGGTTGCATTTAAGTATTGGGTTTCTCAACTGCCTAGATGTGGAAAGAAAGGGGATGCTGAGACAACTACTGGATTTGCACGGTCGATTTCAGTGTTTCAGATGCCCTGTCAACTAAAAGGAGGGTAAAGGCTTCTATGGGTCAGACTCCTAGCCCAATCTAGCCATTCTGGCCATCAATCCAATGTCTGTCATCTACGGGCCTGGGGAAGGAAAGCCTCCGGGATGTATTCTCAGCTGGCATAATAGGTAGGATAGAGGAGTA
Organism: Ornithorhynchus anatinus; assembly: GCF_004115215.2. NCBI lineage: Eukaryota > Metazoa > Chordata > Mammalia > Monotremata > Ornithorhynchidae > Ornithorhynchus > Ornithorhynchus anatinus. Next base: position 92,761,099 of record NC_041730.1, read on the forward strand.
AGAGGCAAACGTCTGGTTCCTTTTGCTAAAAAAGTGCCCGAGTGCCTTCTCACGAAGCACGCAATCACCTTGCCCTCTCCTACCTCACTTTGCTACTCTCCTACTACAACCCAGCCCCTAAACCTCCCTCCTCCGGTGCTAACTTTCTCACTGTACCTCAATCGCATCTATCTCATTCATTCATTTGACTGTATTTATCGAGCGCTTACTGTGTGCAGAGCACTGTACTAAGCGCTGGGAATGTACAATTCGGCAACAGGTAATAATAATAATGATGTTGGCATTTGTTAAGCGCTTACTATGTGCAAAGCACTGTTCTAAGCACTGGGGGGGAATACAAGGTGATCAGGTTGTCCCACGCGGGGCTCACAGTCTTCATCCCCATATTACAGATGAGGTAACTGAGGTCCAGGGAAGTTAAGTGACTTGCTCAAAGTCACACAGCTGACAAGCGGTGGAGTCAGGATTAGAACCCATGACCTCTGATTCCCAAGCCCATGTTCTTTCCACTGAGCCACACTGCTTCTCTAGATAGAGAAGCTGCTTCTCACGCTGCTTCTCTAGGTAGAGACAATCCCTACCCAACAATGGGCTCACAGTCTAGACAGGGGAGACGGACAACAAAACAAGTGGACAGGCATCACTACCATCAGAAGCAGCGTGGCTCAGTGGAAAGAGCACGGGCTTTAGAGTCGGGCTCATGAGTTCGAATCCCAGCTCTGCCACTTGTCGGCTGTGTGACTGTGGGCAAGTCACTTAACTTCTCTGTGCCTCAGTTCCCTCATCTGTAAAATGGGGATTAAGACTGTGAGCCCCACGTGGGACAACCTGATTCCCCTTTGTCTACCCCAGCGCTTAGAACAGTGCTCTGCACATAGTAAGCGCTTAAATACCAACATAATTCATCAGAATAAACAGAACCATAGACAAATGCACATCATTAATAAAATAAATAGAGCAATAAATGTGTACAATCTCATTACCAACCTCTTGCCCACATCCTGTCTCTGGTCTGGAACGCCCTCCCTCTACATATCTGACAATGACTTTCCCCCCTCTTAAAAGCCTTATTGAAAGCACATCTCCTCCAAGAGGTCTTCCCCAACTAAGCCTTCCTCTTCTCCCACTCCCTTCTGCCTCACCCTGACTTGCTCCCTTTATTCATTTCCCCCCCCTTCCAGCCCCACAACATTTATGTACATACCTGTCACTTACTTACATTAATGTCTGACTCCCCCTCTAGATTGTAAACTTGTGGGCAGGGAATGTGTCTGCTTAGTGTTGTATCCTCCCAAGTTCTTAGTACAGTGATCTGCACACAGTAAGCGCTCAATAAATACAACCGACTCCTACCTGTGGGACAGTATACTGGATTCCCACCATGCAACTTCTGCTTATAGAGTAATGGGAGAGTCCAGCAGAAACCAACAGCACTATCTCCATCCTTCTGTCTTGTCCTAAGCCATCAAGTTGTCTCTGACCCATAATGATTCCATGGACACATCTCTCCCAGAACACCCCACCTCCATCTGCAATTGTTCTGGTAGTGGATCTATAGCGTTTTCTTGGTAAAAATACGGAAGTGGTTTTCCGTCGCCTTCTTCCACGCAGTAAACCTGAGTCCGTCCTTGACTCTCTCCCATGCCGCCGCTGCCCGGCGTAGGTAACTTTTGACTTGTAGCAGATTGCCTTCCACTCGCTAGCCGCTGGCCAAACTAGGAATGGAATGAGTAGGCCCCTGCTTGACTCTCCCTCCCATAGCCAAGACTGGTATTATACTGGAAGCCCTCCAGGTGTGAACCTGAGAGGAATCTCCCTTCTTTAAGTGCCGATAGTATAAAGGAGGAGGCAGAAAAACAGGTTGTGAATATACAATCTAGAGACGCAAAAAGGCCTTTTGGAAAGAGCACAGGTCTGGGAGTCAGAGGACCTGGGTTTTTAATCCCAGCTCCACCACTTGATTACTGTGTGACATTAGTCAAGTTATTCATCTTCGTTAAGTATCCGTTTCCTCTCTGGAAATGTGGATTCAAGCCTGCTTTCCCTCCTACTTAGACTGAAAGCCCCATATGGGACCGGGACTGTGTCTGACCTAATTACCTTATATCTACTCCTGCTCTGAATACAGAGCTTGGCACACAGTGAGCTCTTAAATACCGTGGTTATTATTATATTTGCGCTATAACACAAATGTTTCTTATCACCAGGTTTTTCAAGAGCCTAACTCCCTATTATAGGAAAATAGGCTGTGTACATAAAAGTGGATATGTTGGGGTGACACTGGGTGGACTAAGGATTCCTCACTGGACTGTACGCTCCTTGAGGGCATGGACCGTGTCTACCAACTATCATACTATACTCTCCCAAGTTCTTAGGACAGTGTTGATAATAATAATAATAATGTTGGTATTCGTTAAGCGCTTACTATGTGCCGAGCACCGTTCTAAGCGCTGGGGTAGACATAGAGGAATCAGGTTGTCCCACGTGGGGCTCACAGTCTTAATCCCCATTTTACAGATGAGGGAACTGAGGCACAGAGAAGTTAAGTGACTTGCCCACAGTCACACAGCCGACAAGTGGCAGAGCTGGGATTCGAACTCACGAGCCCTGACTCCAACGCCCGTGCTCTTTCCACTGAGCCACGCTGCTTCTCTATGAGCGCTCAATAAATAGCATTGATTAAGTGATGGAATTTAGGCAGGGAATACCTCCTTAAAAGGGGAATGCCTCCGGTTAGGCAAGACCACACACTTCCTCTCCCCTCTCCTTTTCCCTTGACATCCACTTACCTGTGTGCATTTCTAAAGCCACTCAGCCACTCACCTAGACAGAGAGCACACAGCTTTCGAAAAGCACAAATGGTGTTTGCTACGAGAAAGTAATCGCTTTACCAATTGGGCAGATTACCATCCTGTCTGGGGCTGAAATGAGATTCACATTGGATTTACGCACAATTGATTCACAGGCTGTGCCTCCATGCACCTTCTGGTTTGAGGAAATTCTCTCTGCTCCACCTCTCCCTCAGATTCTAGGGCCCATGACAGTCTCCTAGAAGATTTGACGTAGATCCACCTCAACCCCGGAAAGTTCTGTACACAGACATTTAACCCAGTGGAAAAGCTTCATTTTGGAGTCATAATGTTGCTTTTGGGAAAGAGGAAAAGACTCAGAGGCTAGAGGGGTCGAGGGTGAGTGAATGGACCCAGGGAATTCTGCGGGATTGGCCTGCCTAGAGAGAGTAACCTGAGAAACACTATCCAAGCAATCCTTCACTAGACAACAGGATATTCTCCACCACATAACCCTGGGGGAGGTGTGAGAAGGAAAGGGAAAAAAGACAGGCCTCTTAGAGAAAGAATGGGCTTCTTAAAATATACACAGCACCGTTCCTTCAGGAAAGCAGGAACTGTTGAAAGTAGAATAAAGAAATGTGTTTCCTGGTGGCTTTTCCTGGAGACAACGTTCCCTGATATTCATTTCAGTTTTAGGAAAGATGTAGCTGTGGAAAAGGATTTCTAGCCGACAAGTTTTAGGAAAAGATTTTCTTGATCAGCAATCTAAAGATAAAAAGGATTTTTTTTTTTTTAAATAAAGGTGTTGGAGGCTGCTTTCCTCTGATGCTGAGGACAAATTCCTCAGTCCTTTCATCGCTGCCCACACACGATTTTTGAGTGCCCATGGTATCATAATACTCTAATTAGCACTTGTGAATTTTATATGCCTGTTCAATTATTTATTCATCATATCTGCACATAATTGATGTCATCCTGTCTCTCTGTAAGTTTCTGGAGGAAGGATAGGGATCATATATATACGCTAACTCTATTGTACTCTCCCAATATTTAGTATGGTGCCCTGCCTGGAATATTCAATAAACACTAATAATTATGGTATACTTTAAGCACTGACTACGTACCAGACACAGAGATAGATATACTGCAGTCAGAGCAGAAATGGTCCCTGCGCCGCACTGGGTTCACAGTCTGAGGGGGAAGGAGAATAGGTATTGAAACTAATACTATTACTACTACTAATAATAATGTTGGTATTTGTTAAGCGCTTACTATGTGCAGAACACTGTTCTAAGTGCTGGGGTAGGTACAGAGTAATCAGGTTGTCTCACGTGAGGCTCACAGTTAATACCCGTTTTACAGATGAGGTAACTGAGGCACAGAGAAGTGAAGTGACGTCCACAGTCACACAGCTGACAAGTGGCAGATCCGGGATTCGAACCCATGACCTCTGACTCCCAAGCCCGGGCTCTTTCCACTGAGCCACGCGGCTTCGCTAATAATAATCGTGGTATTTGTTAAATACGTACTGTGTGCCAGGCACTGCCCTGAAGTACTGATGTAAAGAGGTCGGATACACTCCCTGTCTCACGTGGGGCTCGCTGTGTCAATCCCCATTTTGCAGATGCGGTAACAGGCCCAGAGAGGTGAAGTAACTTGCCCAAGGTCAAACAGCAGACAAGTGGCAGAGCTGGGATTAGAACTCCCAGGTCTGCGCTCTATCCATTACACCAGAAGAGATTTTATCCAAGGTCACACAGCAGGTAAATGGTAGATCTGGGATTAGAACCCAGATCCCTTCTCAGGCCCGGACTCTTTCTGCTTGACCACACTACTTCAATACCGCTGATTGACTAGATGAGATTTTAAGCTCCTTAAGACCAGGGATCGTGTATAATAACGCAATTGTACTCTCCCAAGGTTTTAGTGCAGTGCTCCGCATAGGATAAGCAACATTAAATACCATCGATTGATTAGATTTTCAGCTCCTCAAGGCCAGGGATTATTTCTTTGCATCTATCTCTGGTATTTATTGCGCACTCACTGTGTGCAGAGAGCACTGTACTCGGAGTTGTAACACTCCTGGATCAGCTTCTAAAGAATATCGTCAACCAAATTCTCCCAGAAATCCGACACGACTTCAGAACGCAATGTGGCACAGTGGTTGGGTCCTTTGTGGCACATTATTATTACTAACAATAATAATAGAAATAATCATTTGCCATTGTTTCAATGAGATGTTCTTCCCCTTGATTCTATTTATTGCCATTGTTCTCGTCTGTCCGTCTCCCCCGATTAGACCGTAAGCCCGTCAAAGGGCAGGGACGGTCTCTATCTGTTGCCGATTTGTACATTCCAAGCGCTTAGTACAGTGCTCTGCACATAGTAAGTGCTCAATAAATACTATTGAATGAATGAATGGTATTTGTTAAGTACTTATTACCTACTTAGGCACCAAGGTAGATACAAGTTCATCAGGTTGGTCATTGGTCACAGTCCCTGTCCCACATAGGGCTCACAGTCTTTATCCCCATTTTACAGATGAGGTAACGGAGGCCCAGAGAAGTGAAATGATTTGCCCAAGGTCACACAGCCGATAAGTGGCAGAGCCAGGATTAGAACCCACGTCCCTCTGACTCACAGGCCCGTGCTCTATCTACTAGGACGCATTGCTTCTCCATACAGGAAAACTCAGGGACCACCACCCAAACTTCTACACAGTTTTCCCTCACATTATCAAAGCATCTGCTACCATCAGTAACAGCATTTGAGTGCCCGCCTGGTGCCCTGCACTGTACTAGACGCGTGGGAAGCACAGAATACAGAAGCGTCAATTTCCCTGTCCGCAAGACTAACACTCTAATAGGGGAGATAAGTCTAAAAATAGGTAGTGCAGCATGGCTCCCACCGGCCTGTGAGTCAGAGGAAGTGGGTTCTAATCCCAGCTTCGCCACTTGTCTGCTGTGTGACCTTGGACAAGTCACTTCACTTCTTCGTGCCTCGCTTAACCTCATCTGTAAAATGGGAATTAAGACCGTGAGCCCCACGTGGGACACGGACTGCGTCCGACCTGACTAGTTTGCGTCGACCCCAGTGCTTAGAAGAGTGCCTGGCACATTATAAGTGACTAACAAATACTGACCCCAGCATTTACTATAGTGCTTGGCATATGAGACTTTAAATACCCCAATTATCATTAGCATCACCGTCATGAGAGTGTGAATAAGTTTATAAGTGCTAGGATTGGCTGAAGGGATGCTATCCCTCAGGGTGCTGGGAAATTAGTCGGGGAAAGCTGAGGCCGAGGGAGTTACAAGCTCTGGGGGGGACCTGGATAAGCAAGGCGATGGAGGAAGAAGAGGGGAGAGCGAGGGACAGCGAGAAGTGGGGCTCTGGAAGTATGAAGATAATGAATTTGGTTCTTTGAGAAGCAGCACGGCTTAGTGAAAAGAGCACAGGCTAGGGAGTCGGAGGTCGTGGGTTCTAATCCCGGCTCTGCCACTTGGCAGCTGTGTGACTTTGGGCCAGTCACTTAGCTTCTCTGTGTCTCGGTTACCTCATCTGTAAAATGGAGATTAAGACTGTGAGCCCCACATGGGACAGCCTGCTTACCTTGTATCTACCCCAGAGCTTAGAACAGTGCTTGGCACATAGTAAGTACTTGACAAATACCATTATTATCATTAGCAGGAGAAGAGAGCAGATGGACAAGGTCAGGGAAAGGCAGATGGTGGAGACCATAGAGAAGCGGCATGGATCGAGCCCGGGCCTGGGAGTCAGAAGGCCATGGGTTCTAATCCCAGCTCCGCCACCTGTCTGCTGTGTGACCTTGGGCAAGTCACTTCACTGGGTCTCAGTAACCTCAACTGTAAAATAGGAATTGAGACTATGAACCCCAGGTGGGACAGGGACTGTGTCCAACCCGATTTGCTTGTATCCACCCCAGGGCTTAGTAGAGTGCCTGGCACAGAGTAAACACTTAAATACCATGATTATTATTATTATGACCATACGACAGGATGGGTTAGAGCTGAGGGGGGTTCAGTCTGACTCATTCTCCGTCAATGGAGTAAAGAGCTGAATTTATTCTATCCAGGCATGCTGGAAGATGCATTTTATGAGAAGCAGCATGGCTTAGTAGATAGAGTATGGGCCTGGGAGTCGGAAGGACCTGAGTTCTAATCCTGACTCTGACACTTTCTGCTGTGTCACCTTGAGCAAGTCACTTCACTTCTCTGTGTCTCAGGTACCTCATTTGGATAATGGGGATTAAGACCGCAAGCCCTATGTGGGACAGGGACTGTGCCAACCCAATTTACATTGTATCTACCCCAGGACTTAGAATAATAATAATGATGTTGGTATTTGTTAAGCGCTTACTATGTGCAGAGCACTGTTCTAAGCGCTGGGGTAGATACAGGGTAATGAGGTTGTCCCACGTGAGGCTCACAGTCTTAATCCCCATTTTACAGATGAGGGAACTGAAGCGCAGAGAAGTTAAGTGACTTGCCCACAGTCACACGGCTAAGTGGCAGAGTTGGGATTCGAACCCATGACCTCTGACTCCCAAGCCCAGGCTCTTTCCACTGAGCCACGCTGCTTCTCCAGTGTCTGGCACATAGTAAGCGCTTAAATACCACAGTTATTATAAATCTAGGCTGCAGCTAGCCTCCCCTTTAGACTGTAAATTCCTGTACTCTCCCAAGCTCTGCAAATAGGAAGCACTCACTAAATACAATTGACTGACGCATCAAGTAACCTGGATGCAGGTATTAGCATACAATTCCACACCTCTGGAACACCCTTTTCACTCAAAAGATTTTCAGCAACAAAGTCCTAGACACACTCACTGGAAACACTAGTTCACAGAATCAACCAGGAATTATGGGCTGATAACATTAATAGTAATTGTTAAACACCGTGCCAGACCATGACTCTAACCCGCTTCAAAGTTTTACTGAAGGTAGATCTCATCCAAGAGGCTTTCCCTGACTTAGCCCTCCTTTCTTCTTCTAATAATGTTGGTATTTGTGAAGTGCTTACTATGTGCAGAGCACTGTTCTAAGCGCTGGGGTAGACACAGGGGAATCAGGTTGACCCACGTGGGGCTCCCAGTCTTCATCCCCATTCTACAGATGAGGGAACTGAGGCCCAGAGAAGTGAAGTGACTTGCCCACAGTCACACAGCTGACAAGTGGCAGAGCCGGGAGTCTTCTCCCACTCCCTTCTGCATCTCCCTGACTTGCTCCCTTTATTCGTTTCCCCTCTCAGCCCGACAGCACTTATGTACATATCTGTAATTTCTTTCTTTATATAATGTCTGCCTCTTCCTCTAATAATGATGGCATTTGTTAAGTGCTTACTGTGTGCCAAAGCACTGTAAGCTTGTTGTGGTCAGGGAACGTGTCTGCATATTGTTATATTGTACTCTCTCAAGAGTTTAATACAGTGCTTTACACACAGTGAGTGCTCAATAAATATGACTAACTGAATGAACTCTATTAGGTGCTGGGATAGACAATTAGGCTGGACCCAGTCCCTGTCCCATAGGGGACTCACAGTCCAAGTGGGAGGGAGAACCGGTATTGAATCCCCAGAGGTAATGAAGTAGAGAAAACTGAGGCACAGACAGTGACTTGATCAAGGACACGCAGCAGGCAAATGGCAGAGTTGGGCTTATAACCTATACCTTCTGACTTTCAGGCTCATGCTCCTTCCACTAGGCAACACTTCTTCTTGACCTTATGGTCTCATTTAATGCTTCATTTCATCTGAAAACTGCAATTGCCATGGATGGAGCCGGATGGTGTACTGCTATTAAAGAAGGGAGCGGATCTTATGGAGCAAAACCCTGTAAGGAAGGAGAGGTAAGAATGCAAAAACCAAATCAGTGAGAGGTGCTGGGAATGTCACAAAAGGGATAGTCAAGACTAACCTTGTTGTGGGCAAGGAATGAGCCTGTTTATTGTTACATTGTACCAAGCACTTAGTACAGTGCTCTGCATAAAATAAGCACTCAATAAATACAAATGAACAATTTTTGCACATTATGGTCCTGCTTTGTCCTTTTCAGCTCCTATTGTCTCATATATATACATACACACACACACATACACACAGAGTCCTCTATATATAAGCTTACCATGGGCTGGGAGCATGTTCATTTATTCATTCAATCATATTTATTGATCACTTACGTGTGCAGAGCACTGTACTAGCAATTGGGAGAGTATAATATAACAATAAACAGACACATTCCCTTGTCCACAGAGAGCTTATAATGTAGAAGGGGAGACCGACATTAATATAAATAAATTACAGATACGTAAGTGCTTTGGGGCTTGGGGAGGGGGACGAATGAAGGGAGTAAGTCAGGATGATGGCATATCTACCAATTCTGTTGTATGGTATTCTGTCAAGTGTTTAATAAAAGTGTTCTGCACAGAGGAAGCACTCAATAAATGTGATTGATTGATATATGAATTTCACCATGAATGGGTATCTTAATAAGGTTGGTATCTGTTAAGCGCTTACTATGTCCAGAGCACTGTTCTAAGCGCTGGGGTAGATACAGGGTAATCAGGTTGTCCTACGTGAGGCTCACAGTCTTCATCCCCATTTTACAGATGAGGTAACTGAGGCACAGAGAAGTGAAGTGACTTGCCCACAGTCACACAGCTGACAAGGGGCAGAACCGGGGTATGAACCCATGACCTCTCCCAAGACTGTGCTCTTTCCACTGAGCCACGCATCTTCTTCAATTGCAAAGCACCATTATAGTTAGTATATTGCTCTGCACATAATATCAATCAATGGTATTTGTTGAGCACTTACTGGGTGCAGAGCACTGTACTAAACACTTGGGAAAGTACAATAGAGTTGGTAGACATGATCCCTGCTCTCAAGGAACTTACAATCTAGTGGATAAAACGGACATTAAAATTAAATTACAGATAGGGGAAGCTAAGGTACATAAGGCTATGTACCTAAGTGTTGAGAAGCTATCGAAGTGCTTAAGGGATCCAGACCTAATTGCATAACAGACATTTCAAAAATTACATTGACTGATTGATGGAATTAGTACATTCTGGACCAGAAAAGTAAGAAATTGCACTGGGAAGGTAGAAAGAAGGAGATTTTTTCAATGAATAGAGAAGGCACAATTCCTGCTCTCAAGGGGATTACTAGTTCCTCTTTAGGGCAGTAACCAAAGACACCAAAAAGATTATTCCACAGTGATATGACTGGCCTGAAAGTTCCTTGTTAGATCAAGCAATCGTATTTACTGAGTGCTCACTATTTGCAGATCACTGTACTTAGCGCTTGGGAGAGTACAATTTAACAGAGTTGGTAGATACGTTTCCTTGCCCACAGTGAGCTTACAGTCTAGAGGGGGAGACAAACATTAATATAAATATTTTTTTCCTTTGATCCTTTCTGTCATAGATGGAGTAAAACAGAGGTTTGTACATAGACCAGACTTGTTCCATCTATCCGGAGCCACTCTCAAGAATGGAGTATGAATCTGATCCTCTAGGAAACCCTCGAACTTGTTAGGCTGAGGGTATCATCAAAGGTCCTTGAATCACTCACACAAACCGCTGCAGACTGATGGCTGTGCTCTGGAAACACACCAGGAGACAAATAGTTCACCATGAACCACTTCTCAGAATCAGGAAATTTCCCTCATTTCCCTTACTCTCCTTTCTTTCTGCATAACCCGTGCCCTTGGATTTCTACCCCTTATTGTAGTGGGGAAGCCGCATGGTGAAGCGGATAGAGCACTGGCCTGGAAGTCAGAAGGCCATGCGTTCTAACCTCACCTCTGCCACTTGTCTGCTGTTTGGCTTTGGGTAAGTCATTTCATGTAGAACAGTTAAGCACATAGTAAGTGCTTAACAAATACCATAATTATTATTCATTTCTTTCTGCCTCAGTTACCTCATCTGTAAAATGGGGATTGCGACTGTGAGCCCCATGTGGGACAAGAACTGTGTCCAACCCAATTTGCTTATACCCCAGCGCTGACTGTAAGGCCTGGAATATAGAAGAACTTTATGATAAAAATAATTGTGGTATTAAGTACTCAAGCACCCCTGATGGATATCATCAAGTAGTTTGAAGATGACAACTATGTACCGGCTTATAATTGGCATCCCACCCCCAAATAGCCCAAGATCTCCAGGGATGCCAAGAAGTTGAAGCTTTTCTTTGAATTTTGCTACTTAAGCAGTCCACTCTCCAATAATAGTGGAAATTGGAAGTAGAAACTAGCAAGTTCTCCAGAAGACTGGCAGGTGGGGTGTGATGTCAATATCCCATGAAGATTCAGACCACAGCAACCATGTCCTTGTTTATGGGTACTGCCTTGGATGCCACATCTAACTTCTAGAGCAGTTCCACCAGTAGGTATTTTCTATTCACATCATTAGGTCAATCAGAATCACACAATGAGATCTGGAAATCATTTGGACCACCAGCATCTGATGGCTTGCACCTTCGATAACACACAATCTCAATGGTGTTCTAAGGCGAGCTGAGGTGGGCTAACTATATACCAAAGCAGATAGACAAAAAGCTTTGAAAAATACAATGAAGCAAAATCTCAAACCATGTGGCAAAGCTGTGGAAAGCTATGAGACAGCTGCCGAAGGCAAATGAACATGGAACAAAGCAATCAGAAAACTGGTGACTGGTAACAAGGGCTTAAGGGAGATCATGACACCGAGAAAGAGAGATGAAAACAGGGCCGGGAACTGAGGATAACTACCGCAACAGCACAGCAAAGGGAAATCTTTTCAGGCTCACAATACAGAAGTGTCAGTCACCCTGGTACATGTCAATTAAATAAATCTCAGTTTTGTATTGGAAGCCTCGACCAAGTCGAGGCTGCGACCATTAGCAGAGAGAAGGTATATTGTAGTTAACATATCGAGATACTTCATTATGCAGAGGGAAGTTAGCAGAATGTTACTCAGTCCTCCATCCAGGTAGGCGAACACACACACACCTCCATCTGAGTGTTTAATTGCTTACTTGCTCTGAAGAATCCTTTCACCTACCAAGCACCAAACAATGCAATTTATAGTGAGGCTCTTCCCAAACCCTTATATTAACCCTACATAAAAAGCAGACCGTTTATCCCCACCCTTGAGCAGCTTACAGGAGGAGACAAAGGACCGTATACATCCGAGGAAAAACACAGATACAGCTGGAAACAACCAAAGTAAACAAAACATAACTTGGAGGATACCATCTCCAGACCATTCCCCGCCTGTCTGGGGAGATTGCCTTCCAAGAGATTTTGAGGATAACTTCTGTGCAGATGTTGGGCAAGAAACCAAGGGATGACTCTGGCGGTTGAAGTCCCCGACATTTGGATAATCATTCTACCTGTCATTGTTCAGCAGTAAGGAAGCTCAACTCCTCCATATGAGGACTAAAATCTCCAAACACCTTTCTGTGTGCCAGAAGGCATCCTGACTTGCCTATTAAATGATGACTGCTCATACACCACTAATTTATTCATAGCTCAATATTGCTTGATGATTTTAGAACCTTGTGCAGAGGATTGAAGAGTTGGAGATCTACATCTTAAACATTCATCTTCGTCCTAAATGACAAGCTTCTGGAAGGTCCTCAAATTCTGGCACGTGAAAATGTGCGTGCATTGAAGAGCATGTGTTGAAGGGAGTCAGGGGAGAGCAGAAAAATTATGACAGATGAACACTACTACATACATGATGGCCACATCATACTGAAGAGTTACACTGTAAGCCTCTTGAGGATGGGGGTTGTCTTTTGCTTCTGTTTTGAGTTATCCAAATGCCTAAAACAGTACTTTGGACATGGTAAACCCCAAGCCCAGTGTTCTACATACAATAGGCACTTAAGTATTTCTTAGTTGGGAATAAAATATAGAAAACCTGTTATTCAAACATTAGCTAAGCAGACTACTTCCTTGAAAGATTATAAATCAGAAGTGGCTACTATTCACATCAGAGGAAAGCTGATCCACTTTTTTTTTCCACAATATGGATTAATTTTCCAGATCAAAATCCACCTTCCAGAGGGAGGCAAATGATCCAGGAGCCCCTTCTCCTTTGCATCTGAATTCTTGAAAGGACCAGTTTAGTGTACTGCCTTACCATCTAAGGGCTGGCATTCCGGACAAACCCAACGTGGGTAATCACTCTAATTTTAATCTAAACTTAAAAATGGATCAATAAATCTAAAAATAGCCAGTATTTAACCCAAGTCAACTCTATTCAAGGGTTCAACAGTGAAGAAAACTTCTAATAGTTGCCGTGAAAGCTTCTACCAAAATATTCCCTTCACTGGGGCTTGGAAAGGGCTTAATTACAAAGTTCTTGTTAACCTACAAAGACTAAGAGAGGGACTCTGAACAACTATACCACATACATTTCTATTTAAACAGGCTTTAATGAAAAATTCATTTTGACCATTCTACATAAATGTGCAGAAAACTATTTTGAGATGGGCATGTAAATTCACTCAGCTACAAATGAATAAATTGACTTTATATCTTCAGAGAAATATAGGAATGGTTAGACTACAGCCTGCAGAAAAAAAAAATTATGCTACCTATGATAGAAGTTGGAAATTCTTCCTTGCAGATGTAAGTTTCTGTAAAATTTACCTGCTTAACAAGAGGAGAAACAATTGAATGTAGTATTAGCATACCCTACAGCTATTATCTTGGCAAATAATTCGTTCCATTCTCAAAATGGAATGAAACACATGAGTGTGGCACAAATGACACCGACCCTGAATTTTAAAGGCAAGTTAGCAACCGAGTGCTAATGGAAAGCAAGTGGCTTGGAGAATGAGTGTTTTAGCAAGCCAGAGACATCAGATTTCCAAACAGAAGGATCAAGAACTACTTAAAATATTTAAGCTGCCATATGGGAGCCTGCCAAGATTATTTTCTTTGCCCCCAGACCCTTTTCCCTCCGTGTCTTCATTCTCACAAACCATCATTTGTAAAAGCAAACGGCACTTCCTGCAAAGCTTTGGCAACTGCAAATAAAGTTATACCGTTGCCCCTTGTCTAAGAGATAATTAATCCCAGAAGACCCATCCGTTTACCAAAGTGAACTAAAAAGAACCAGATTTGGAGACTCCTAAATATAGCGTCAGTAAGAAGAGCAGAAACTGTTAATAAGGAAACAATGCTTGGAACGTTCTCAGACGGCTCTTTTGGCTCTCTTTTGATTACAGAAAAAATGTATTTCAGACAAGGAGGAGTCAAAAGAGAGCAGACTTTTATTTTCCTTTTCTTTGTGCAATTCTTTATGAAGGTGATGCCCACTGCTCTGAGAGTTTGGGCGTCTACCATGTGCAGAACGCTGTACGGGGTTACCTTACCGCTGTAAGGGGTGCTTGGGAGAACAGAATAACTGTCCCAGGCTCTCTAGCAACTAGCAAGGATTAAATCCCAGAGGATGCAACTTGACATTCAGAAGTGGGTTCAAAGCCAGGGGGCAGAGGGGGGGGATCTTCCCCAAGGGGGTAATTCAATGACCAACAGCCCCAGAGAAGCAGCCCTCTCCACTCGGAAAGGAAAAGAGGGTCCGACAGTCCAGCTTCCAGCTCAGAAAGAAATTGGGGTCTCCCAGCCGGGGGAGGTAGGAAGCAGAAGGCCATTTATAATTGCGATCCCAGCATGACCTAAAGGCAAGAGCCCGAGTTTGGGAGTCAGAGATGGTGGGTTCTAATCCCGGCCCTGTCACTTGTCTGCTGTGTGACCTTGGGCAAATCACTTAACTTCTCTATGCCTCAGTTACCTCATCTTTAAAATGGGGATTGAGACTGTGAGCCCCACGTGGGACAACCTGATAACCTTCTGTCTACCCCAGCGCTTAGGCAGATAGTTCGGCACATAGTAAGTGCTTAACGAATACCATCATCATCATCATCATCATCCCATGGATCCTGAGCAGGCCCGCAGGGCAAGGAGCCTACATTTATTCAATCAGCTTTATCGAGCGCTTACTGCGTGCAATGCACTGTACTAAGCGCTTGGGGAAGTACAATACGACAGTAAACGGTGCCGTCTGCTGATCTGTATTGATGTCTGTGACCCCCAGAGTCTGAGTTCGTTGTGGGCAGGGATCGTCAATCTGTACTTGTTGTGTCGTACCTCCCCAAGCACTTAGTACAGTGCTCTGCACACAGTAAGCGCTTTATAAATACGACCGAGTTGAATTCCCTGTCCACAACAAGCTCGCAGCCTGGGGCTGCACCTGGCAGGTTCATTCATTCAATCATATTTACTGAGCACTTCCTGTGTGCAGAGCACTATCCTAAGCGCTTGGGAGAGTACACTACATTAATATAGAGATACAATCCCGGTTCTCATTCATTCAATAGTATTTACTGAGCGCTTCCTGTGGGCAGAGCACTGTCCCGAGCGCTTGGGAAAGTACAATACATTAACAATAATAATAATAATAATAATAATGTTGGTATTTGTTAAGCGCTCACTATGTGCAGAGCACTGTTCTAAGCGCTGGGGTAGATCCAGGGTCATCAGCTTGTCCCACGTGAGGCTCACAGTAAATCTCCATTTTACAGATGAGGGAACCGAGGCCCAGAGAAGCCCATAGTCAGCTGACAAGTGGTGGAACGGGGATTAGAACCCATGACCTCCGACTCCTAAGCTCGGGCTCTTTCCACTGATCCACGCTATTATTATTATTAATAAAAAAGAGACAATCGCAGTTCCCATTCATTCACTCAATCGTATTTATTGAGCGCTTCCTGCGGGCAGAACACTGTCCTGAGCAGTTGGGAAAGTATACTACAGCAAGAAGGAGAGACAACCCACAACAAGCTCCCGGTCTAGAGGTGGGGAGACAGACATCAGTACAAATAAACGGGCATCGATATAAACAAATAAAATGACAGCTAGGTACCTAAGTGCCGTGGGGTTGGGAGGAGGGGAAGAACAAAGGGAGCAAGTCAGGGTGATGCGGAAGGGAGTGGGAGATGAGGAAAAGCGGGGCTGCGTCGGGGAAGGCCTCTTGGAGGAGGTGGGACGGGGCGGCCAAGAGGGGAAGGGGCTGTTCCTTCCGTGCAGCCCCCCGCCTCCCATCACCAGCAGGGTCAGGGAGTTGACGGGCAGCCCCCCCTCCCCCAAATGCGAGGGTCTAGGCGGGGAGGGGGGCGGCCGGGGTTCCTTACCTCGACTGCGGGGGGCTGCTGTGCGGGACGTTGCGCCAGGTCCGAGGCAGCAGGTCAGAAGGAGGAGGAGGAGGAGGGGGTCTGCGCCCCTCCCGCGGGGACAGGACCCCTCCATCCCGCGCCCAGAAACGCGGCAAACTTTCGGGGGAAGTCCCGGGACGGGATGGGGCCGGGTGGAGCCAGGCGCTCCACCGGGAGCCCCTCTGGCCGCCTGGCCGGCCGGAGGTCTGGCCGTCTGGCCGAGGGAAGGCAGCCCGCACCCACCGCTGCGCTCAGTCCGGGGTGGAAGAGGAGCCGGGGAGAAGGGAGAGGAGGACGGGGGGGAGGGAAGAGGAAAAGCGGGGGGGGGGGGGGAGGGAGGGGGAGAAGGGAGAGGAGGAGGAGAAGAGAGTGGAGGAGGAGGAGGAGGAGAGGGAGGAAGAGGAAGAGGTGAAGGGAGAGGAGGAGGAGAGAGAGAGAGAGGGAAAAGAGGAGAAGGAGAAGGGGGAGGAGGAGAGAGAGAGGGAAAGGAGGAGTAGGGAGAGGAGGAGGACGGGGACAGGAGGAGGAGAAGGAGGAGGAAAAAGGAGAGCAGAAGGGAGAGGAGGAGAAGAGCAGAAGGGAGAGGAGGAGAAGAGCAGAAGGGAGAGGAGGGGAAGAGCAGAAGGGAGAGGAGGGGAAGAGCAGAAGGGAGAGGAGGGGAAGAGCAGAAGGGAGAGGAGGGGAAGAGCAGAAGGGAGAGGAGGGGAAGAGCAGAAGGGAGAGGAGGGGAAGAGCAGAAGGGAGAGGAGAAGGAGAAGGGAGAGGAGAAGGAGAAGGGAGAGGAGAAGGAGAAGGGAGAGGAGAAGGAGAAGGGAGAAGGAGAAGGGAGAGGAGAGGAGAAGGGAGAGGAGGAGGAGAAGGGAGAGGAGGAGGAGAAGGAGAAGGGAGAGGAGGAGGAGAAGGGAGAGGAGGAGGAGGAGGAGAAGGGAGAGGAGGAGGAGGAGGAGAGCAGAAGGGAGAGGAGGAGGAGGAGAGCAGAAGGGAGAGGAGGAGGAGGAGAGCAGAAGGGAGAGGAGGAGGAGGAGGAGGAGAGCAGAAGGGAGAGGAGGAGGAGGAGGAGGAGAGCAGAAGGGAGAGGAGGAGGAGGAGGAGGAGAGCAGAAGGGAGAGGAGGAGGAGGAGGAGGAGAGCAGAAGGGAGAGGAGGAGGAGAAGGGAGGGCAGAAGGGAGAGGAGGAGGAGAAGGGAGGGCAGAAGGGAGAGGAGGAGGAGAAGGGAGGGCAGAAGGGAGAGGAGGAGGAGAAGGGAGAGCGGAGAGGAGGAGGGAGAGGGAGGAGGAAAAGAAAGGAGAGGAAAGAGGAGGAGGAGGGAGGAAGGGAGAAGAGAGGAGGGGTCGGGCTGTTGGGTAGAATCCCCTCGGGTTCCTCCCCAGCCAGGTTTTTGTCACAGGTCCGACCCCTCTGCCCCCTTGCAGGCAGTTAAGGGCAGATACTCACGGTCTCTCCCGCCCTCTCAGCCTACGGGCCCCCTGCCCGGCTCCCCTCGCCCCCATCCCCGAGCCGTCGGGCTAGCCGGCCTCGCCCCCAAGGCCCACGTGCCTAAGGAGATCAGCGGCCTTTACTGAGCGCTCCCCTCCTCCTGCCCGGGGGCTGGGGGAGGACAAGAAAACAGGGGAAGAGGGGGGAGAGATGAATAAAGAGAAGGAAAGCATAAGGGAAAACCTCTCATCAGCCCCTTTGAAGTGGAAAATATAGGTGAGAACCAGGTCTGAGTTTATGATCCAAACTTCTCCTTCCTACCTCCATCTCTTTCCTAAACAGATGATCGGGGTAGTTAAGAGGAGAACAGCCTCCACCTCGAATCCTAAATGGCAGCGAGGGTTGCTTGTAGTAGTTAGAATAGTATTAAGTACTTACAGGTGTGATGAGCGAGAGAACTCAGGTGGACCGCATTGACGGTCGAATGTCTCTAAATGCCACCGCAGCCCTGCTCCTGACCCAGGTTCCAATTCCTGTTCCGACACTTGTCTGCTCTGTGACTTTGGGCGAGTCAGTTAACTTCTCCGTGCCTCGGTTACCTCGTCTGTAAAATGGGGATTAAGGCCGTCAGCCCCGTGTGGGACGTGGATTGGGTCCGACCTGATTAGCTGCCATCTACCCCAGCACCTAGAACATAGTAAGTGCTTAACAAATACCATATTTTAAAAAATGGATTGCTCCGTATGGACGCTCTGTAGTTCTCCTGAAGCCACCAGAGTCTGTTTACCAAGAAGAAACCCCGGGTCCAGAGAGATGGAGTGATGGGACACCTTTGGACATAGGATAAACTGTTAACTCGTCCTTGAAACTGTAAGCTCACTGTGGTCAGGGACTGTATCTACCAACTCCGTTATGCTGTATTCTGCCAAGTGCTTAGTACAGTGTTGTGCACGCAGAAAATACTCAATGCAAACTACTGATTGTTGATTGATCGATTGACTAAACTCCAAGTGGCTACTCCCTTGCTAGAGAATTTCTCCTGGCAGCTGTGAGAGGAGGAGGTAAGGAGCAAAAGGCCAATGCAATGCTCTCATTGAATGTCACTGTTCACAGCTGTCCGGGTTTGGCTGAACGCCAGATCCATTTAGTCAGTGTTCCTGCAATCCAGGCCCCTTATTAGGGCCATGGGCCTGGGAGTCAGAGTATCTGGGTTCTAATCTTACCCCCTCCACGTGCTTGCCATATAATCTGGACCAGGTCACTTCACTTCTCTGTGCCTCAGTTTCCTTTTCTGAAAATGGGAGTAAAATACCTGTTCCCCCTCCCTCTTAGACTGTGAACCCCACTGGGGACAGGAATATCTGTGCTGCTTAGACGATGTTAACCCCAATGCTTAGTACAGTCCTGAAGCACATAGTAGATACTCAACAAAGTCCACAATTTCTATTATAATGGGTTTTAAAGCCTGTTGAGGAGCACAGAGAAAGTTATCAAGGAAGTAGAGGCCGGTGCAGCATTCATGGGTAGGAAAGGGTGGGAGAGGGAAGCAGAACTTTCCAGAAGAGCATTATGTACCCCAAAACCCCCAGAGAATGGCAATCCTCCCAAAGCTTGCCCACCAGAAGCAGTAAAAGCCAAAATAAAACCCTGACATCATGGGGTGTAAAGCCATATACTAAATGCTGGGAAAGTGTCATGGGTGAGAAATTTGACACAGTTCCTGGAATCCAAGAGGCTCACATTCTAAGGATAAGAGAAGGGAAGCAGGGAATGGTGACTGGTATATAAGAAAAAGCCAACTTCAATGTTTCTGAACTTATTTATGCCCTCCTCTGCAGCACTCTGGTGTAGACCTGGACTCTCTTATTTATTTTGAACACTCTAGTTGTAAATACTTTTAAGTTTCCCCTGTTAAAGTATAAGTCAAAGAACATGACACTTCTTTATCCTGTTCATCCAAAATGGCAAGTGGGTGCTCAATAAATGCTACTATTAAAATAGACATCATGAGCTTCCAATCCTGGCACATAGTAAGTGCTTAATAAATACCATAATTATTATTATGAGACAAGTAACTATGAAATGGAGAAACAAAAAGACTTTAAAGCTAATGTGGCCAGAGGAGCAATGTTTCAGGTTTCTCTAGGCTCAGCATCTAACGGTACCAACTGGTAGAGAAGTAATTGCAGCCCTCTTGATGTTCTAAGTCTTGTGGAGGGCTCACGGGGCCGCTGCCGCTTCTGTCCTTTCTTCCCCACTGGCCGGAGTAGGATGGGCGCGAGGCCCAGGATGGTCCAGAGGGTGAGTAGTGAGGGTGACCGTGGACGGAGGGGGGAGGATTGTTGGTAGATTGGAAAGCTGAGATTGCCCAACTGGCATAGGGCAACTGGGGAGCGAGACCCCAGCATGGCACATTCATTCATTTAATCAATTGCATTTATTGAGTGCTTATTGTGTGTAAAGCACTGTACTAAGTGCTCAGGAGAGCACAACAACGAACGGTCAAATTCACTGCCCACAAAGAGCTCCCAGTGTAGAGGGGGTGACCAGCACTGAGGCTTGGGAGTTTGACCAAAGACTGATGAGGATCACTCTAGACAGTAATCTCCTTGCAGGTAGGAAACATGTCCACCTAATCTGTTACATTGTATCTCTCAAATGCTTAATACAGTGCTCTGCACATAGTAAGTGTTCAATAAGCATGACTGAGAATCATCTGTAAAATGGGGATTAAGACTGTGAGCCCCACGTGGGACAACCCGACAATTTTGTATTTACCCCAGCACTTAGAACAGTGCTGGCCACATCGTAAACACTTAATGAATACTATCATTATTATTACTATAGGGTGGCCAAGGAGAGGAAGGAGGAGAGAGAGATGAGGTGGCAGTAAAAGTCATCCGACGGTGTCGTCCTCCACCCGGACCAGACCTCCATTGGCCCGAGGAACAATATTCTGCAGATCACTGAGTTAATCAATCCATAGCACTTATTTGCATCTAGGGCCAAAGTGAAGTTCGAAACTTCTGTTGGTCTGCAGCGACACTCTGCAAAGTGGAAACTGACAGGAACCCTCTCTAGATTGTGAACTCATTTTTTAAAGTGGTATTTGTTAAACACTTACTAAGAGCCAGGCATTGCTCTGAGCACTGAGGTAGGTACAAGTTATTTAAGTCAGACACAGTCCCTGTCCTGTGTGGGGCTTACAAGGCAGGGAACATGCCTATCAACTCGATTGTTCTGTTGTTGCCCAAGCACCTGGTATATTGTTTTGCACACAGTAAGCGCTCCTTAAGTACCACTGATTGATATACGAGGGAGAATAAAACTTAGACCACTTAGTAAAATGTCTGTAGTATTCAAGTCAATGAATATAATTTATTGAGCACCTACTACGGGCAGAGTATTGTATTGAGTCCTAATGAAAAAACAGTTGAAATAAAAGATATGTCTGTCTTCAGGTGCTTACCATCTAGTGGAAAATTTCAGTATTTATTTGCTTGTTTTTCTCTACCTCTATGAGCCCCTCCAACTCCTGCCAACCCCCTCTATGCCTCTGTTGGCACAGGCTAGGAGGGAGAAATTGACATTTAAATTCATTTGGGTTGACCAGGATTCTAATCCCAGCTCTACCACAAAACTGCTTTGTGACTATGGACAAGTCACTTCACTTCTCTGTGCCTTAGTTCCCTCATCTGCACAACAGAGTTCTCCCTGCTATTTAGATTGTGAGTCCCACGTTGGATCTGATTATCCTGTATCTACTCCAGCACTCAGTACAGTGCTTGGAACTTAGTAAATGCTTAACAAATATCGCTATCATCATTATTGGCATTCATTGGTATTTATGTAAACATCTGTAATGTGTTTAATGTCTGTCTCCCCCTCAAAGCTGTAAGCTCACTATAGGCAGAAAATATGTCTGTTTATGGCTATACTGTACTCTCCCAAGTGCTTAGACAGTGCTTTGCAAAAAGGAAGCTCTCAATAAATACAATTGAATGAATGAATTTTGAGCACCTACTGTGTGCAGAGCACTGTACTAATCTCTTGGGAGTGCACCGTACCAAAGAGCTGGTAGATACGCTTCCTGCCCACAATGAGTTTATAGCCTAGAACTGTGAGTGCATTGTAAATGATTTAACTATTATAGTCAAGGTTCCCATAGAAAACAACTTCCCCCTTCTATGATTGACTTTCAGAGCCATGGAGAGTGTGACTCTCCCAGAGCACACCCACCTCACCAGGTAGAAACCCAGTGTTCCAAACTCTCTCACATTCACTCACTCAATCGTACTTATTGAGTGCTTACTGTGTGCACATACCTGGCTTCTAATCTGGCTCCACCACATGACTACTGTGTGACCTTGGACAAGTCGCTTAACTTCTCTGGGCCTCGGTTACCTCATCTGTAAAATGGGGATTAAGAGTGTGAGCCCCATGTGGGACAGGGACTTTGTCCAACTTGAGTAACTTGTATCTACCTCAGTGCGTAGAACAGTGCTTGGCACATAGTAAGTGCTCAGAAAGTAGCATTATTGTTGTTATTACTATGAGAGGCTGCAAGTCCTCACACCTCCCCTTCCCCCGGGCCTAACTAGGCACGGGTATCAGTAGCACTGAGAGCAGTAAGCATGTGAGCTAGGGATCAATCACTCAGTCACTCATTGAGCGCTTACTGTGTGCAGAGCACTGCACTAAACACTTGGGAGAGTACAGTATAACAGGATTGGTAGTAGACATGTTCTCTGCCCACAGAGAGTTTACAGTCTAGGGTCAGGATGAGAGGTGGAGCCACAGGGATTGAAGTGTCTAGGCTGGATGCAGCTGTTAATTCACTTCAAGATATCTCAGAATCATCTGTGGTGGGACCTCAGAACTTGAACTCCACATCACATCTCCCCACTCCTCAAGACCCTCCAGTGGTTGCCCACCTACTTCTGCCTCAAACAGAAGCTCCTTACTATTGGTTTCAAAACACTCAATCTGCTTGCTCCCTCCTACCTCACTTCTCAGATTCTATTTATTGCCATTGTCCTTGTCTGTCCGTCTCCCCCGATTAGACTGTAAACCCGTCAGAGGGCAGGGACTGTCTCTATCTGTTACGGATTTGTATATTCCAAGCGCTTAGTACAGTACTCTGCACATAGTAAGTGCTCAATAAATACTATTGAATGAATGAATGAATAATCCAGCCCACCTACTTTGTTCCTCCAAAACCAACCTACTCACTGTACCTCAATCTCATCTACCTCTCCTCTGATCCCTTTCTCGTTCCTCCCTCTGACCTGGAATTCCCTCCCCCTTCCCCCCAGCACTCCCCAATCTTCAAAACCTTATTAAAATCACAACTCCTCCAAGAGGCCTTCCCCATTAAACCTTCATTTCACCTAATCTCTTTCCCTTCTGCTTCACCTATGCCCTTAGATCTGTATCCTTTAAGCACCTGATATTCCCCACATCCTCAGCCCCACAGCACTTATGTTCATATCTGTACTTTTTTTTGCAGTCTGTCCCCCTCTAAATTGTAAACTCCAGGTGGGCAGGGAAATTGTCTACCAACTTTTCTGTTGTGTTCTTCCAAGCAATCAGTACAGTGCTCTGCACATAGTGATTGACTGAACAGCACCTGTGTCTCCCCCACCCACTCCCACACACTCCTCTTTCCTCCTACCCACCTACAAAGCAAAGCAAGGTGGCGCGGCTATGATTGCAGGCAGAGCTCTGCAGGTACCCAAGGGTCTGGATGTGGGTGGGGAAGAAGCGTGAATCCAAGAGTTAGCTAATTCACCCCTCCTGAACACATGCAGATTAGCTGGAAACACCTCCGGTGAAAATGGGAAAAAAACTCCCGTTTGCTTCTTCTCCTCAGGGAAACGGTGGGGAGACAAACAGCGGACAAAGGGAGGGAGAAAGCACTTGTCTTGCCTTTCCTGTGGACTTGAGTTGAGAGAAGGAAAGAAGGATTCCCCGTCCCTGAGGGAGTTCAATGAAAGAGACTTTTCAGTTGCCACTCAGATCTTCTTATTCCCCTAGGGGAAAGCTAATACTGGAGAAAGGAAGTGGGGGAGGTGAGGGAGGCATGAAGAGTGGAGGAGGCTGTTGTTCTGATATATTATTTATTGAGAGCTGTGAGAGTACTTGGAGGCGTATGGAGCTGAGAGAAGAACAGAGGGCCCATCTTCCAGAGAACATGTTAGGTTGCACCCAAGTTTGGCAGATACCTATTCCTCATCCAAAAAAAACTGGAGGAGAGAGGGAAGGGGAATCTTTCTTCATTTCTGTTAGGTTTTTTATTACTATTTTTAATTATTAATGATATATTCAGAAATAAAATAATTCTGGTCTTTGTTAAGCATGTCCTATGTGGCAAGCACCATCCTAAGTGCTGGGGTAGATAAGGGATACTCAGATTTGATATACTCTGTTCTAAATGGGGTTCACGTCTTAAAGGTAAGGGAAAACAGGTGTTTTGTCTCCATTTTATAAATGAGGGAACTGAGGCACAGGGCAATTGAGTGACTTGCCCAGTGGTGCACCGGTGGCAGAGCAGAGATTAGAACCCCATAGCCTGATGGAAAGAGCACAGGTTTGGGAGTCAGAGGACATGAGTTCTAAATCCTAGCCCCACCCCTTGCTTGTTGTGTGACCCTAGGCAAACCTAGGCAAACCTAACCTAACCTCTCTGTGCCTCAGTTACCTCATCTGTGAAACGGGGATAAAATACTGTCCTCCCTTCCCCTTAGACTGTGAGCCACATTTGGAAGTGACTGTGTGCAGCCTGATAATCTTGTATCTACCCCAGCGTTTAGTACAGTGTTTGGCACATAGTAAATGTTTACCAAATCCCACAATTATTCCTATTATTGTCTTGTCTTATGCTGTCGAGTTGTTTCCGACCCATAACGACACCATGGACACATCTCTCCCAGGACGCCCAGATCTCCGCCTGCAATCGTTCTGGTAGTGTATCCATAGAGTTTTCTTGGTAAAAATATGCAAGTGGTTTATCATTGCTTCCTTCCGCGCCATAAACTTGAGTCTCTGCCCTCAACTCTCTCCCCTGCCGCTGCTCCCCAGCATGGGTGAGTTTTGACTTACAGAAGATTGCCTTCCACTCTCTAACCACTGGCCAAGCTACGAATAATGAGTATGACTCTGCTTGACTCTCCCTCCTGTAACCGGGACTGGTAGAGTACTGGAAACTCTCCAGGTGTGATACTGAGAGGAGATTACTATTATCAGGTCTCTTAAATCCCTGGTCTGTCTTCCACCCACTATGCCGGGTCTCTCTAGGAAGAGCCAGCTGGATGTGGTAGAGACCTTAGGAGCAGCAGAGAGAAACATCCGGCAAAAAAGCAATCTGCCTGAGGAAGCCCCAGAGATGCAGTATGTGGGGGGTTTCTGGCTTCCTGGAATGTTCTGGATAAAGATTTCCAACTTTTGATCAAAACCAGTGAGACTAGAGGGGTCAGAAAGGGGTGTTTCCTGGCTTGCACCTACAGTTGGAAGGTGTAAAGGGACCGATGATAATAATCTTGGTATTTGTTAAGCGCTTACTATGTGCAGAGCACTGTTCTAAGCGCTGGGGTAGACACAGGGCAATCAGGTTGTCCCACATGAGGCTAACAGTCTTCATCCCCATTTTACAGATGAGGTAACCGAGGCACAGAGAAGTTAAGTGACTTGCCCACAATCACACAGCTGACAAGTGACAGAGCTGGGATTCGAACTCATGACCTCTGACTCCAAAGCCCGTGCTCTTTCCACTGAGTCACGCTGCTTCTCTGATGATGGCGCCGGATCCAAGAGGGAGGACGAAGATGTCCATCACAGTCCGGTGGCTGCCTTGACCAAGAAGGGAGTCAGCGAGAGTGGGGGAGGTGATAGCCGACTCAGTGGTGACAGCAGCTATTCCTGGATGTAAGCTCCGTTATGGGAAGGCAACATTTCGGTTAATGCCACTGCACTTTTCCAAGCGCTCAGTGCAGAACGTTGTTCTGCATATAGTAAGTGCTCAATAAACACCACTGATTGATTCATAAGTGAAGGTTGGATGGAAGCAACCATCAGTGTCCCAGAGAAGTGCATTTAATTGCACTTTCTGGATATATGGAGCTTAAAGATGCAAGCTTTTACCACAGGGTTTGGGAAACACACATGAGATTAGACTATCAGTCCAGTGATGGAATGACAGGACTTTTATCGTGTTCTCCCAAGCACCCAAAGCAGTATTCCAACACAGCAAGTGCCCAATAAATGCTTCTGATGCTATATTTTCTCCCCACCCACCTTACAGTGGGGGAGAGCTTCGGATGATCCCACTTTTTCCTCACTGTCATCAGATAGACGTTTTCTCTCTCTTCTCCCTTTGTTAGAATGTTGCCAATCCTGTAAACCCGTCAAAGGGCAGGGACCGTCTCTATCTGTTACCGATTTGTACATTCCAAGCGCTTAGTACAGTGCTCTGCACAAAGTAAGTGCTCAATAAATACTATTGAATGAATCAAGGAAAGTACACATTTTCTAAACTTATTCCAAAACAAAACATTTTCAAGGTCAATCATTGGGAAATTTCCATCATTTATGTCTCTTCCTCACCTTTAAAATCAGAACTGCCCCTTCTACCACCTCAGTGGTCAAAAGAAATACTTTAGTCTAGTGATAAGTCCATCTTGGGGCTAGAAAAGCCCTCCTCAACCTCCTCCTCTTCAGCAAATCAGGCTCGCTCTGTAAATGGTTTCCTGTCAGCCAGAAGCGTCGGATAGAGCATGGGCCTGGGAGTCAGAAGGTCATGGGTTCAATTCCTGCTTTACCACTTGTCTGCTGTGTGACCTAGGGCAACTCACTTAACTTCTCTGTGACTCAGATACCTCATCTGTAAAATGGGGATCGAGATTGTTCAACCCGATTTGCTTGTATCCTCCCCAGCTCTTAGTTCAGTGGCTGTCACATAGTTAAGCACATAATAAACACCATTATTATTATCCTGGAGCTTCTGGGGTTTGACAGCTCCCTTATCAGACTAGAAGAGCTAGAAAAACTAGTTAACAGTGCGTAGGGCAAGTACTATGCTCAGTGCATGAGTAATTACAGATAAATAAGATCAGAGACAGATCACACAATCACTTTGTCCCCTCCTACTTTACCTTGCTGATTTCCTGCTACACCCCAGCTCACATACTTCCTTTTTTCTAATGCCAACCTACTCAGTATACCTCCAGCTCATCAATATCGCAGTGGACGGCTCGCCCATGTCCTGCCTCAGATCTGGAACACCCTCCTTTTTCATATCTGACAAACAATCATTCTCCCCACCCTCAAAGCCTTATTTTTTAATAGTATTTGTTAAGCGCTTACTCTGTGCCAGGCACGGTATTAAGTACTGGGTTAGGTACAACCTAATCAGGTTAGACAGAGTCCATGTCCCACATGGAGCTCACAGTGTTATTCCCATTTTACAGATCAGGTAACGGAGGCACAGAGAAGTTAAGTGACTTGCCCTAGGTCACACAACAGAGTGGGCCTTAGAACCCAGGTCTTTCTGACTCCCAGACCCCTGCTCTTTCCACTAGGCCATGTTGCTTTACTTGAAGGCACATCTCTTCCAAGAGGTCTTCCCTGACTAAGTCTTCATTTCCTCTTTGCCCACTCTCTTCTGTGTCACCCTTACACCTGGATTTGCTGCCTTTATTCACCCCTCCTTCAGCACCATAACAGTAATTTACATATCCATAATTTATTTATTTATATTAAAGGCTGTCTCCTCCTCTAGATTGCAGCCTCACTGTGGGCAGGGTATGTGTCTACTATCTCTGTTATTCTTGCATTCTCCCAAGCACCTAATACAGTGCTCTACACACAGTAAGTGCTCAATAAATACAATAGATTGATTGGACAATTGACAGTAAGCGCTCAATAAATACAATTGATTGGACAATTGATTGTAAGTGCTCAATAAATACAATTGAATTTAGCACCTTCTTTTTAGGTTTGATCAATAACTGTTAGCTACCTAATAGTTATGCATTTGGTGTGCTGAAGCTTGATTATTCAATATTGAACTTTAAGCATTTAATAATTAGTCCCTTTTATAAAAAATGGCACTTTGTGCCAAGAACTATACGAAGCTCTGAGATAGATTCAAGACATTCAAGTTGGACACAGTCCTTGTCCCACATAGGGCTCACGGACCAAATAGGAAGGAGAACAGCTACTGAATTCTCCTTTTACAGATGAGGAAACTGAGGCTCAGAGAGGTTAAATGACTTGCCCATGGTCATACATTAGACAAATGGCAGAACAGGGATTAGAACCCGGGTCCCCTGACTCCTAGACCTTTGTTCTTTCCTCTAGGCCATCCTGTTGCTTTTTGGACATGGAGAGAAACTGGGGATAATGGTGGAGTACTTAAGTGTTAACAGGGCATTGGGTAGTGTGTGGTTCCTATTTTAGACACTCTTCTCACCCAGAAGAGAGTACTCTTTTTGTAAATCACAGTGTTCTTTGTAGGGAAAGTGGAGTTTAGACAGGAAATAGGAAAAGGATATATTGTGGGAAGTAAGAAGGAAACATTCAAAGACTCCCAAAATCAGGGAAAATTCACCACAAAATGTCCTGAAACTAGCAAATATCAAGAAATATCAGAACTGCTTAGAGTTTCCAAACTATAGGAGGGGGGAAAAAACAAAAATAAACTTGTTTTGTTTCCCTCTGGGGGCACTGAGTCAATTGTAAGTAGATTGTACTTTTTACTATAGGACATGTTTATTTCAAAGACCAAACTTCCACCTTTTTTCCCTGAAAATTAAATTGACTTTGAAGATGTATTTTCCAATTGTAACTGCACTCTTTTTCTTTAAAATTGGCCTATAATACAGTTCAACCCACTGGCTAATACTTTAGTACAATAGTCATTTTTTTCCATCTCTCATAGGGTGTCTCCCCTTCTCCCATCACACTTATCACACTGAAATGCCATTAGAGAGTAAGCTGTCCAAGGGAACATGTTTTCTAGTACACTCCCAAGTGTCCAATACAATGCTCTGCCCAACAATATTGTACTCTCCCAAGCACTTAGTACCATGCTCTGCACACAGTAGAGGCTCAATAAATACCACTGATTGACCAATTCATCGATCAGTCCAGGAATACTGAAGGAATGCAAGTTTGATTATACGTTATTTGGACAGGCACAGAGAACCACAGAAACCCTGGTTGGAACCTAGGAAAAAAACCCAACAATGTTAGTGGGAAAACATGCCTAACCTGTGTTTCTGACCCCATTGCCCATTCAAATATTCCTGTTTACATCATCTGGCCTTGGGATACAATAATAATAATATGGTGGCCAACCCCTCCCCTGAATTGCTGTGATGGTTCTGTACTAGACTGGGGTTTTGAGTGTAGTAAGTCACTTAACTTCTCTGTGCCTCACTTCCCTCATCTATAAAATGGGGATTAAGACTGTGAGCCTCATGTTGGGCAACCTGATTACCCTGTATCTACCATAGCACCTAGAACAGTGCTCTGCACATAGTAAGCACTTAACAAATACCAACATTATTATTAGTAGTAAGCACCTATTTGAGTGGAGAGAGATGATGAGGTAAATCCATGTTTATAGTAATTTCGGATTATGTCACTGCAGTGTACAATACTGATGAGGAAAAATTGTGGTTGATTTTGGCCCGGGCGAATATGGACTTGAAAAACTCTATAGTTGATACGTTATATTGCAAGTAACGGGGAACTGCAGAGAATGGGTCTGTTTATTGTTATATTGAATTCTCTCCACACAGTAAGGGCTCAATAAATACAGCTGAATGAGTGAATAATAATGTTGGTATTTGTTAAGCGCTTCCTATTTGCAGAGCACTGTTCTAAGCTCTGGGGTAGATACAGGGTAATCAGGTTGTCCCACGTGAGGCTCACAGTTAATCCCCATTTTACAGATGAGGTGAGTAAGGCACGGAGAAGTTCAGTGACTTACCCACAGTCACCCAGCTGACAAATGGCAGAGCCGGGATTCGAACCCATGACCTCTGACTCCCAAGCCCGTGCTCTTTCCACTGAGCCACGCTGCTTCGAGAGAACTTGAGCAAGAGGTTGGTGGGTAGATAGACAAGTTGAGGTACAGAGAGTAGGCAGACATTAGAGGAGCCCAGTGTATAGGTTAGGTTATAATAGACCAGGCAGGTGAGGAAGGAATGGGCTAACTGGTTGAGTGCCTTGAAGATACGGCCTTCTGAACACACTAGCCACCCAGCACCAGCCTTCTGCATACAGTAGGTACCCAATAAACTTGATAACTGACTTTATTTGGAAATATCCTGGTCCTCAAAACAAATGGGCAGAAAGAGGTTTGTAGCTTTATGTTATAAAAAATTATTCTTCTTAATGCCCCAGTGATTCTCATGAAGTATCCAAAGCATTCTAGACCATAAAAAGGACTCTTAAGAATGCATTTTGCTTCAGTCATCATTTTCTTTTACAATACCTCTCCCCCAGTTCCCCTTCCCCCGCACTGAAGTTTTTGACCGATTACGTGTTCTTCTGTTCAGAGGTAAGGCTAACGTGATTAATGTATTGCCAAACTAACATTCATTTAGTTCAACAGCTCTCTAGGCAGGATAATGCTGTAAAGTTTTTAAAACCAGCACCGGGGGAGGTCAGGTCATAGATCTTCCTTCCCTGTAGTTGATCAAAGCTGCCTAGCTCAGCCCTGTAAATATACTTTCATATTTTCCAACCATGTCATAGTGTCACTTTTGAAACCTTCAAAGAGCCTTGCAGCTCTGAAGCTCTAGTTTGGACTACTTACTGTGGGCAGGGCAGTGTGCTCCGTGCTCACTACGTAATAATCACGTTGGTATTTGTTAAGCGCTTACTATGTGCAGAGCACTGTTCTAAGCGCTGGGGGAGATCCAGGGTCATCAGGTTGTCCCACGTGAGGCTCTCAGTTAATCCCCATTTTACAGATGAGGTAACTGAGGCACAGAGAAGTGAAGCGACTCGCCCACAGTCACACAGCTGACAAGTGGCAGAGCCGGGAGTCGAACCCACGACCTCTGACCCCCAAGCCGAGG
Source organism: Ornithorhynchus anatinus (assembly GCF_004115215.2). Taxonomy (NCBI): domain Eukaryota; kingdom Metazoa; phylum Chordata; class Mammalia; order Monotremata; family Ornithorhynchidae; genus Ornithorhynchus; species Ornithorhynchus anatinus. The sequence continues at coordinate 92,791,622 of NC_041730.1, forward strand.
CTCTTTCCACTGAGCCACGCTACTACACGCACAGCATTGTATTGGGTGCTTGGAGAGGTACAAGTGTTGATATTCAGAACTGCTCCTTGGGTCACAGTGCTCTTGCAATGTAAGAATCAGAGCTAGGGAGAGGTGAGCACCAGGCAGGAGCTAAGAGCAGCCTTGAGACTAAGCAACAAAGAGAAACCTGAGGTAGTTTGGTTACCCATTTTGCAACCAGGGAAGAATTTACAGAGCAGAAAGAGGAGCAGAGAGTGTTTGGAAAAGAGAAGATGTTGGTGAGAGAGGGTGTTTTGTGGTATTTGTTAAATACTTACTATATGCCAGCCTCTGTTCTAAGTGCTGGGGTAGATACAAAGTAGTTGGACACAGTCCATGTCCCACATGGGGATCACAGTCTTAATCCCCTTTTACAGATCAGGTAACTGAGACACAGAGAAGTGAAGTGACTTGCCCAAGGTCACACAGCAGACACGTGGCAGAGTGGAGAAGGTTATGGGTTCAAATCCTGGCTCTGCCACTTGTCTGCTGTGTGGCCTTGGGAAAGTCACTTCTCTGTGTCTCAGTTACCTCATCTGTAAAATGGGGATTGAGACTGAGAGCCCCACATGAGACAGGGATTGCCTCCAGCCTGATTCGCTTGGATCCACCCCAGCGCTGTATTAAGCGCCTGGCACATAGTAAGTGCTTAACAAATACCATTATTATCATTACTAGATCAATAAATATTATCGATTGCTTAATTTCTTTGCTAGGCCTCCCTCTTCCCCTTCCTGCCCATCACTGATATCTTGGCCCGCCTCAGACGGATTCATGGTCTCAGAACTAGAGAAACCTACTGAGGAGTAAATTCAGCTGTTTCATAAGCTCAATAAACCCCTCAGAAGATTTTTTTTTTAAATCAAAAAACGTAAAATGGTCTTTAAAAGTAGTTTTTCATGTTTGCCCCTACAGAGTAATGGTACTCCTTTAAAGAGAGCCAATCAATATACCATTAAGACAGTGACAGCACTGAGATAGGATTACATGGTAAAGAAATTGTGAAACCTTTAACTTTTTCATTTTCAGCAGAACTGAGGAAAGTGACATTCTTTTTATTTGATCTGAGTAACCCAATCTGATGCAGTCACTTTAGTGAGAGAGGGAATGTGGTCTAGTGGAAAGAATACAGGTCTGGGAAATAAAGTACCTGAGTTCTAGTCTCAACTGTGTCACTGGCCTGCTGTGTGACCTCAGGCATATAACATAACCTCTCTGAGCTTCAGTCTCCTCATCTGTAAAATGGAGATAATACCATCTGCTTCTCCTCTCCTCTCAGGGCCCTTGTGAAGGCAAAATGGGATAAAGAATGTGAAGGTGCTTTGGAAAAATAAAAGCAGTAGGCCAATTCTAGGTATCATTATTTCCAAGTTATTATTATTATTACTCTAAGGTGGTCCACGAGAGCAAAGTGACTAAGGTATTTGCTAGTTAGGCTGCAGAATTAAAACTAAGGCAAATTATTTGATAGTTGGAGCAGAGTGAAAATGCCTTCTAACAATTGTTTCCATTACTATAACAAACACATGCGCTTTTACCTGAGCCAACCATCTGTAGCCCTCGTATTATCTTGGTCTGCAAAATAGCTTTCTAATAAGCTGGTTTGTCATCACTGGGGGTGAAGGATTCGTGGACAAAATAACCATTTTTATGCTTGTATCCGTCCTAGGGTGAGTCTAGACCGTACCCATTCTGTCTGCCTATTCGAGAAGATAGAGCCCCATTGCCAGAAATGTTTCATTTATAGCAAAATTCTCGAGATCCCAGCTGTACAATTAACCTTCATTATCCAGATTACAGAAAGAAGCATTATCCCTACTTATTATTATTGCTATTAGTTATAGATATTGTTAAGCGCTTACTCTGTACCAAGCACTGAAGTAGGTTACAGTATAGTCACTGGGCATGTCACTCCCCGTCTTAAAAACCTCCAGTGGTTGCCTATTAATCTCCGCTCGAAACAAAAACTTCTCACTCTAGGCTTCTAGGCTTTCCATCACCTTGTTCCTTCCTACCTCTCCTCCCTTCTCTCTTTCCACCGCCCACCCCGCACGCTCCGCTCCTCCGCCACCCACCTCCTCACCGTCCCCCGTTCTCGCCTATCCCGCCGTCGACCCCCGGGCCACGTCCTCCCGCGGTCCCGGAACGCCCTCCGTCCTCACCTCCGCCAAACTCATTCTCTTCCCCTCTTCAAAACCCTACTTAAAGCTCACCTCCTCCAAGAGGCCTTCCCAGACTGAGCTTCCCCTTTTCCCTCTGCTCCCTCTGCTCCTCCTCTACCTCCCCTTCACCTCCCCTCTGCTAAGCCCTCTTTTTCCCCCTTTCCCTCTGCTCCTCCCCCTCTCCCTTCCCATCCCCTCAGCGCTGCGCTCGTCCGCTCAATTGTATATCTTTTCATTACCCTATTTATTTTGTTAATGAGATGTACATCACCTCGACTCTATTTATTGCTATTGTTTTAATGAGATGTTCATCCCCTCGATTCTATTTATTGCTATTGTTTTTGTCTGTCCGTCTCCCCCGATTAGACTGTAAGCCCGTCAATGGGCAGGGACTTTATCTGTTGCCAATTTGTACATTCCAAGCACTAGTAGAGTGCTCTGCACATAGTAAGCGCTGAATAAATACTATTGAATGAATGAATATAGTCAGGTGAGACACAGAGCCTCCCCTCCATGGGACTCTCAGTCTAAGTAGGAGAACAGTTATATTGTACTGTCCCAAGCGCTTAGTATGGGCACAATACAATAAATAAATACAACTGGCTGACTGACTGAATGAATGACAATGAATCCCAATTTAACAGATGAGGAGACTAAAGCAAGGAAAAGTCATTTACCTGAGACAGAGGTGGGAATCTAAACCCAAATCCTCTGAGTCTCACACCCATGGCTTTTTCCTCTAAACCCAATTTATATGCTTCCCTAATAGCCTAAGGATCTTGGTGAACTTCTTAAGCCATGCAAAACTGCTCTGTAATTGCCAGGGCCCAGGTCTGATGATAGTTGTTGTTGTTTATAGTATTTAAGTGCTTACTATGTGCCAGACACTGTACTAAGCGCTGGGGTAGATGTAAGGTTGGACATAGTACATAGCCTACATGCAGTTCACGGTTTTAATCCCCATTCCTCAGGTGAGGTAACTGAGTCACAGAGAAGTTAAGTGACTTGCCCATGGTCATAGAGCAAACAAGTGGTGATCCGGGATTAGAACCCAGGTCCTTCTTTGCAGACCTGTATGCTTACTACATGCCAAACATTGTGCTAGACACTGGGGTGGCTATAAGATAATCAGATTGGACAGAGTGACAGATGTTTTTTCGAGATCCATAAATGCAGTTTAAAACATTTGGTGTCGATCTCTATTCTTCCCACGTACTACCCCAGAGATCATCTCTGCTGCATTATATTTTGGTATGGAACTGCATTAGACAGTTAGGACATCAATCAATCAATTGTATTTATTGAGTGCTCACTGTGTGCAGAGTAATCAATCGAAGGTATTGATTGGGTGCTTGCTATGTGCAGAGCACTGTACTAAGCACTTGGGAAAGTACAATACAACAGAATCAGCAGACAGGTTTCCTGTCCATAACAAGCTTACAGTCTGGAGGGGGAGACAGAAATCAATATAAATGAATAATTTATAAAATATAATTTAAAAATATGTTCCCTCTCAGGTTGCACCTGGAGAGTTTCCAGTTTTCTACCAGTCTCGACGAGGGGAGGGCGAGTCAAGCAGAGGTCTACACATTCCATTCCTAGCTTGGCCAGCGGCTAGAGAGTGGAAGGCCATCTGCTGTAAGTCAAAACTTACCTGTGCTGGGCAGCAGCAGCATGGGAGAGAGTCGAGGGTGGAGATTCAAGTTTATTGCATGGAAGGAGGCGGTGGTAAACCGCTTCCATATTTTTACCAAGAAAGCTCTATGGATACACTACCAGAACAATTGCAGATGGAGTTTGGGAGGGTGGGGGAGGAGTGGAGGGGGACATTCTAGAAGAGATGTGTCCATGGTGTCACTATGGGTCCGAGACAACTCAACAGCATAAGACAAAAAATATCTACATAACTGCCGTGGGATTAGGAGTGGAGCGAATATCAAATGCCCAGAGGTCACAGATCCAAGGGCATCGAGGACGCGGGAGAAAGAGTGTAGCTCATTTGGGGGCAGGGAATGTGCCTGTCTACTGTTGTATTGCACTCTCCCAAAAACTTAATATAGTGCTCTGCACACAGTAATCACTCAATAAATACAATCGAATGAATGAAAGAGTGAGCCGGGAAAAAGAGGGTTTAATCGTGGAAGGCTTCTTGGAGGAGATGCGACTTTTTAATAATGGTTTGAAGGTGGGGAGAGTGTCGGGGTGACATATAAGCAGGAGGAGGGAGTTCGAGGTTCGGGGAGGACCTGGGAAAGGGGTCGGCAGGGCACTGTACTAAGCGTTTGGGAGCGTATACTATAATAGAGTAGGTAGACTCATTCCCTGACCACACTGAATTTACGGTCTAGACGGGGATACAGACACTAATATAAATAAATTAAGGATACGTACAAAAGTGCTGTGGGTTATGGTGAATCATATCTTTCAGTATCTGTTACAGAAGGATTCTGAATAGAATTTTGCTAGTCATGGTGAGTGGCAAACTACCTCAATATTTTCCAGTCAGGCTTCTCTCCATTTTTCTTGGAATGTGTGATAATGTGGTACCTCCAATTCCTATGACATTTCTTCACTGTTCAAGACATTAGGGAAGAACCCCTAGCGATGTCTTCGGCTATAGGTTCACTACTTTTCCTCAAGAATGCCAACAGTGCCTTTCCGTTTCTCATGGCTTTGACTGCAGTTCAAAATTTTCCAAGATTTGGAGTTGAAGCCAAGCATTTACATGATCAACTGACTATGCTTTGAATGGCTTTCTCCTCACTGTTGGGAGAAGCAGCGTGGTCTAGTAGATAGAGCACATGCCTGGGAGTCAGAAGGACCTGGGTTCTCATCCCAGCTCCACCACTTGTCTTCTATATGACCCTGGGCAAATTACTTCATTTCTCTGTGCCTCAGTGACAGCATCTGTAAAATGGGGATCAAGCCTGTGAGCCCCATGTGCGACAGGGGCTGTGTCCAAACTGAGTAGCTTGTATCTAACCTAGCGCTTAGTACAGTGCCTGGTACATAGTTAGTCCTTAGCAGATGCCATAGAAAAAGGCATATCTGAAGGTGATCTGGAGTCCTGGCCGCCCTTGTTGTCTAAAGGGAGGGTGGCTTCATCTGTATTCCTCAACAGTTTTGTGGGATTGGCCATAGAACCATAGAGGATGTGTAAAAATCTTTGCATTGCTGGTGGTAAGAATATCCCTGGATTGCTGGTGCCTCATGTTCCATAGATTTATAATAATAATAATTATGGTATTAAGTGCTTACAATGTGCCAAGCACTATTCTAAGCAGTGAGGTAGATACAAGTTAATCAGGTGGGGCTCATACTCTTAATCCCCATTTTAAAGATGAGGGAATTGAGGCCCAGAGAAGTTAAGTGATTTGCCCAAGGTCATACAGCAGGTAAGTAACGGAGCCAGGATTAGAGCCCCTGACCTTCTGACTTCCAGGATTTTACTATATCCACTACACTATGCTGCTTCTCAATGTGTTGTATGTATTCAGTATAATGGATTCATAATGAGTAAGAGAAGGTTCACAGTATGATAGACACCGTTTAGTTTTTGAGAGTAAAATTGATATGTTGGCTCTCTCTGATTCTGGAAATTAAGAAACCACTCCATCCCCTATCCTTCGGTCTCTTCTCTGCTGTGCCCCTCCACTCCTGCCCCATTTAAACTTCTCTCCCATTCCCTCTCTAATGAGGTTTTTACAACTGTTCTCCCATCTCCCCACCCCACCCTGCCTGCACCCCTGAAGCTAGTGTCTTAAAGGAGGGATGAAATTGAATAGTCAAAACCAATGAATGTGTTGTAAAGCTGAAAGAGGGTTTAAATGCAGAAAATTTGGAAATGATGTTGGCTTAGTAGAATACAGACCTGGGAGTTCAGAAGGACTCTTCAACATGTCTGTTGTGTGACTTTAGGCAAGTCACTTCACTTCTCTGGGCCCCAGTTACCTCATCTGTAAAACAGGGATAAGAGTGTGAGCCCCATTTGGAACAGGAACTGCGTCCAACCTGATTCACCTGAATCTAACTTATTGCTTAGAACAGCACTTAGCACATAGTAAGGGCTTAATAAGTACCATCCTAACATGACAGCTTTTCAGGTCAGGGTTTCTTGAAATATATGTATATGTGCATACACACACACTCAATAATATGGTGTCCTCATTTAAAAATCACTTATAGAGTCCTTTTTTTCCTCCATGGCATTTAATTGGTCTACAAGACATTGATGTAATGGAAATTACTGGAAATTACTGGTAATAGCTGAGTTAATAAAAATCATTTTATTCATTCATTCATTCAATCAGATTTATTGAGTGCTCACTATGTGCAGACCACTGTACTAAATTCTCGGAAAGTACAATTTGGCAACCGAGACATCCTTACCCAACGGGCTCACAGTCTAGGAGGGAGGAGACAGACAACAAAATAAAACAAGTAGATAGGCTTCAGTAGCATCTACTGCGTGCAGAGCACTGAACTATAATAATCATTATGGTACATGTTAAGCACTTACTATGTGCCAAGCACTGTGCTAAGGACTAGGGTAGAGGGAAGTTAATCAGGTCGGCACAGTTCCTGTCCCACATGGGGCTCACTCTCTTATCTGCATTTTACAGACAGAACAACTGAGACCCAGAGAAGTTAAGTAGCGTGGCTCAATGGGAAGAGCACGGGCTTGGGAGTCAGAGGTCATGAGTTCGAATCCCAGCTCTGCCACTTATCAGCTGTGTGACCGTGGGCAAGTCACTTCACTTCTCTGTGCCTCAGTTACCTCATCTGTAAAATGGGGATTAACTGTGAGCCTCACGTGGGACAACCTGATTACCCTGTATCTACCCCAGCGCTTAGAACAGTGCTCTGCACATAGTAAGCGCTTAACAAATACCAAAAAAAAAAGTCCCACAGCAGGACCTTGGATTAGAACCCAGGTCCTTCTGACTCCCAGGCCTGTCATCTTATGCACCAACTATGCATTTTCAGTTAGAGTTAACATAACTGCCATCATAACTACGTTCATTATATCTCCAACTCTTTCAAAAATGTCCGAGGAAACCTCTTAGAGGTGCCATTCCAAGATGCCCACTGCAAGGGTGGTGGAAAACCCCGCTCCATCCCCTCAGAAACACGGCAGGGAAGGGAGGCTGGAACAGTTCCCAGTTAGAGATAGAATCAGTGATGGATGCACGGCCCCTAGTAATCAAATTCCTGCAACTCGTTGGATTGCTGATTAGAGCCACTTTGGTGTTCTTCCTATCTAAAACCAATACAAAAACATCTTTTCATATTTCACAACTCCCAAGACGACTATCGATTTGGAAAGAAAAATGGGAGCATCTGACAGGTGCTACTTTGTCTTCTGGGCTCCCAGCTCAGACTCAGTCCTCTTCAGAGCTGGTTAATTGTAGGCTTGCATGTCCTAGTTTACTTAATGTAGATGGTACTCTCCATCACTTTTATGAGTGATTAAATGCCCTGGGCTTTAAGCACAGCAGAACAGATCTCATCATATCCCACGCGGCAATTTGAAGCAATCTGAAGGATATTATCTCCAGCTCAGTGGGAGCAGAGAAGTGGGTTTGTATTCCTATTTGGTTCGATCCATGCAATTTAAGGACAACCTCCTCTCTCTCCTAGGATTCACATAGTTCAGAATGGATGTCCAGCACTTGATGATAGGCTTTTCTTGAAGTTAACTCTTAGTTGGTGGCCAATGCACAAAAACTTCAAATCCAAATGATGGTCAGGCAGTTGTGCCAACACAACTAATTTCAGCGTGCTGTTCTGTACCGAGTAAGTGCTCAATAAATAATGTTGATTGATTGGATTTCATTGCACAGTTGCCTCTGGAAAATACTCCAATTGCATACATTTGATTTATAACTAAAATCGGATAGGATCCTAGAATTCTCTCTGACTTCCCCCAAAGGAATTTTGTTTATCAGAATTTTTTAATGAACTCTCAAAATGTAGTCTAGGCAAAAGGTGGTATGGCCTAGTGGAAAGAGCATGGGCTTGGGAATCAGAGGACCTGGGTTTTAATCCCAGCTCTGCTAATTGTTTGCGGTGTGATCTTGGGCAAGTGGCTTAACTTCTCTGTGCCTCAGTTACCTCATCCCTAAAATGGAAATAAAATCCTCCTCCCTCCAATTTAGACTGTGAGTCCCACATAGTACAGGGACTGTGTGTCCAACTTGATAAACTTGTATCTACCCCAGGACTTAGAATAGCGCTTGACACATAGTAAACGCTTAACATATACCATGAAAAGAGTCTTCCATATTGTCTCTATCCTAACAAGTTAGATTTTAGTACATTTACCTGAAATATAACTAATTCTGGTTCCAAATCAGAAAATTAATAGTATTTCTTAAGTGCTTAGTTTGCTCAGAGCATTTTGCTGTGCACTTGTTATGAACGGAATGTTTTCTTGGGTGTCTGATGTGTGCAAAGACCACCAGAAACAGCATGGTCTAGTGGAAAGAGCCCATGGGCCTGGAAGTCCAGAGAAGCAGCGTGGCACAGTGGAAAGAGCAAGGGCTTTGGAGTCAGGGCTCATGAGTTCGAATCCCAGCTCTGCCACTTGTCAGCTGTGTGACTGTGGGCAAGTCACTTCACTTCTCTGTGCCTCAGTTCCCTCATCTGTAAAATGGGGATTAAGACTGTGAGCCCCACGTGGGACGACCTGATTCCCCTGTGTTTACCCCAGCGCTTAGAACAGTGCTCTGCACATAGTAAGCGCTTAACAAGTACCAACATTATTATTATTAAGTCAGAGGACCTGGATTCTAATCCCAGTTTTGCCACTTCCCTGCTTTGTGACCTTGGGCAATTCATTTAACTTCTCTGTGCCTCAGTTTTCTCAACTGTAAAATGGGGATTCAACACGCGGTCTCTCCTTCGTAGACCAAAAACACCATGTGGTACAGGTACTGTGTACAGTGTACAAGGGCTTAGTACAGTGTTTGGCACACAAGCTCACTGTGGGCAGCGAACATGTTTTCCACCTCTGTTATATGTACTCTCCCAAGCGCTTAGTACAACGCTGTGCACACTAATTGCTCAATAAATATGACTGATTAAAATAGTAATAATAATGTTGGTATTTGTTAAGCGCTTACTATGTGCAGAGCACTGTTCTAAGCGCTGGGGTAGATACAGGGTAATCAGGTTGTCCCACGTGAGGTTCACAGTCAATCCCCATTTTACAGATGAGGTAACCGAGGCACAGAGAAGTTGAGTGACTTGCCCACAGTCACACAGCTGACAAGTGGCAGAGCCGGGATTCGAACCCATGACCTATGACTCCCAAGCCCGGGCTCTTTCCACCGAGCCACGCTGCTTCAATAGTAGTTGTGCTTGGATTTGTACCTGTAATTTATTTATATTAATGTCTATCTCCCCCTCTAGATTGTACTTCTTGAGGGCAGAGAATGTTTCTACGAACTCTGTTACATTGCACTTTCCCAAGGGCTTAGTACAGTGCTCTGCACAAGGTAAGCACTCAATAAAAGCCAGTGACTGACTGAATGATAAGAAGCACTTAATACCACCATCATCATCAAGTACGATATGTCCTCTATAGTGTTTCTGCAACGTTCAGTGCTATTGAGAAAACGTAACACAAGTTCATATCCTATAGCTACAATTGAAAAAATAGCCTGCAATTTTCTGGAGGTGTGGGACATTAAGTCCTGGTGGTTTCTATCCAATTTCTGCAAGGAATGACCTTCCGTACAACAGGATATGCAGTCATTTACATGTCAAGACAAGTACTTTAGCCTCATTTTCTATTTGATTATAATGTCTCTCATCATCTTTGACCTAGATATCCGGTACAGGCTAGTAGTCCCCACACACTCCAGTATTTCTGCATGAATATTTCTTTCAGCCCTTCAAAGTCATCCCCGAAATTCTAGTTTCAGTATCATTCGTTCATTCAATCGTATTTACTGAGCGCTCGCTGTGTGCAGAGCACTGTACTAAGCACTTGGAAAGTACAATTCAGCAATAAAGGAGACAATATCAGTATCAAATACCAAAACATGGGTGCTCTTGAATCAATAATTTCAATCCATCAGGTTTCTTGATAATGATCCTTCCCAGTTTTTTTTCTTCCAGTTTGGATCTTAAATGTCTTGTTTTTGTCCAGCCTTGGAATTCTCTTGCCAGCCAAGTTTTACACGCCCAGTGTCTTCTACCGCCCTTCCTTGTCTTTGGAAACAGTTTTATTTGCTTTCCAGTTTAATCTATTTCTTATTCCTTCCACTGACAATTTGTTTCCTGAATTATAAAGTTTTCTTCCACCTAAATTTGCAAATGCAGGGTATGTTTGTGGCTGCTAACTCCTACTACATTTTTTTGTAATTTAATGTCATTTCCAGTCTCACTCTATTGTCAGGTTTTCTTATTTACTCAAATTCACTCAAATTCCAATTACTCTGTGTCATAAAACTGGGTGTATTTTTGGTTTCCTATCAATTATCTACTTAAAAAATGAACTGCAGCAGTTTGTCATATTTTAGTGGTTTTGAATAAATCTAGTCCATCTACTTGTAGTAATTGTTTCCTGTATGTGTACATTTCTTATTCCTATCACTAATGCATCTCTATTAAATGCATTCTATAGTTCCGAAACAGCAGCTTTGACACATTCTCCATCCCCGTTAGATAGACTGAAGAACTATAACTGTCATCTAACATTTTACATTAAATTTGAGCCTTTCCACTGTCTCACAGGTCTTTCGTAAACAACGGTCTTAAAATAATCTGGGCTCTCTGGCTCTCGGGTATGATAGGTGAAAGTTGTTAAACAACAAAATGCCTTTTCCCCCTGCTCTTCTCAGGAATATTGTAGCTTTTAAATGATCCTCTTCTAAATATAGTCCACTCGCTGTCAGGAGTGAGTCAAATGGCTCTGACCAGCATTCATGTTCACTTTTCAATTGCTTAGTGATTCTAATTGGTCTATGTCTAATTTGGAAATGTTTCATCCCACAGTGGTATGCAGGCTAAATTCAATGCACTTTTGGTACCCTATCTTATAATAATAATAACGTTGGTATTTGTTAAGCACTTACTATGTACATAGCACTGTTCTAAGCGCTGGGGTAGATACAGCATCATGAGCTGGTCCCATGTGAGGCTCACAGTTTATCCCCATTTTACAGATGAGGTAACTGAGGTCCAGAGAAGTGAAGTGACTTGCCCACCGTCACACAGCTGACAAGTAACGGAGCCAGAATTCGAACCCGTGACCTCTGACTCCCCAAGCCTGGGCTCTTTTCACTGAGCCACGCTGCTTCTCTTATGTCTTCTCAGAGAAGAAAACGAGTCATTCCAGTTTTATAGAGTACCCTGAGTCATGTTCTGTACTGTTGCTTCGCATCCATGTTCTCCTCTGTATTGTAAAAACTTCCTGCGTCGCTCAGAACATTCCTGCCCAAAGGGTATTATGCCCAACATTTCAGGCATGCGGTTCTAGGATTATTGCATTCTTTTTCAAATGCTCCATATATGCCAGACCACCAACTTTAAAGCTTTATTACGGTCACATCTCCTCCAAGAGGCCTTCCTCAATTAAGCCCTCTTTATCTCAACTCCCTCTCCCATCTGCGATATGTATACACTTGGATCTGTACCCCTTAAGCACTTGATATTCACCCCATCCTCAGCCTCATAACATTTGTGTACCTATCCATATGCATGGCTTAGTGGATAGAGCCGGGCCTGCCAGTTAAAAGATCGGGGTTCTAATCCCCGCTCTGCCAGTTGTCTGCTGTGTGAACTCGGGCAAGTCATTTCACTTCTCTGGTCCCCAGTTACCTCTTCTGTAAAATGGTGTTTGAGACTGTAAGCCCAACATGGGACAGGGATGGTGTCCAACCCGATTCTTTGGACATTCTCAGTCTCCTTTGTGGGCTCCTCCTCCGCCTCCTTAACTGTGGGAGTCCCTCTGGGTTCAGTTCTGGGTCACCTTCTGTTCTCCAGCTAAACCTACTCCCTTGGAGAACTCATTCACTCCCCTGGCTTCAACTATCACCTCAGTACGTATGATACCCAACTACATCTCCAGCCCTGATCCCTCTGTGCAGTCTCGCATTTCCTCTTGCCGTCAAGACATCTCTACCTGGAAGTCCTCCCTTCAACTCAAGCTTAACATGTCCAAAACAGAACACCTTTTCTTCCCAAACTCTGTCCACCTCATGACTTTCCCATCACTGTAGATGGCACCACCACCCTTTCAGTCTCATTAGCCCATAACCTTGGTGTTATCTTTGACATGTTTCTACAGAAACGTTCAAGACACGTCACTCCTCTCCTCAAATAAGTCCAGCGGTTGCCCATCCATCTCCACATCAAACAAAACTCCTCACCATTGGCTTTAAAGCTCTCCATCTCCTTGCCCCCCTCACCTCACTACTCTCCTTCTATAACCCAGCCCGCACACTTCGCTCCTCTAAAGCTAACCTTCTCAACATGCCTTGATCTCTCCCATCTCACCACCGACAGCTAGTCCACATCTGGCTTCTGGCCTGGAATGCCCTCCCTCTTCAGATCTGAGAGGCAATTACTCTCTCCCACTCAAAACCTTATTGAAGGCCCATCTCCTCCATGAGGTTTTTCCAAACTAAGCCCCTCCTTTCTTCTTCTCCCATTCCCTTCCGTGTCACCCTGACTGGCTCCCTTGGCTCTTCCCACTCCATGCCCCATGACACTTATGTACATATCGTTATTTATTTGTAGTGATGTCTGTCTCCCCTCTACCCCCACTAGATTGTAAGTTCATTGTGGGCAGGGAATGAGTCTTCTTATTGTTATATTGTACTCTCCCAGGTGCTTAGTTCAGTGCACTTGGTACACTTCGTTCAGTGCACTTAGTACAGTAAGCATTCAAATAAGCTTGAATGAATGAAATTCTTAATTCAAATGATGAGTTGTTTAAAGACTCTTCTAGGGTGGGTGTTGCTTTATGATAAGAAGATATCATTGTTGAAGTCACAACAGAGAGCTTAGTCATTATGATTAATTATTAATCCTTAATTCAATAAATTATAGGCCTCATTTTACAAAGCAGTAGTTTCAGAAATTAAAATTGCTCAATTAGCATCTCTTCCCCCCCCCCCCAATCTCTTTCTCTTTCCTCTTTGCCCCGATCCCCTTCCTCACCCAGGTAATCCCTTTCCTAAACCCTATAAACCCTCTCCCCACCTTCAAAGCTTTATTGAAGGTACTTCTCCTCCAAGAGGCCTTCCTTTACTAAGCCCTCATTTCCTCTTCTCCCACTCCCTTCTATGACCTCTTGCTCTTGGATTTGCTCCCTTTATTCACTACTCCTTCTGCCCCACAGCACTTATGTACATATCCATAATTTAATTATATTAATGTCTATCTCCTCCTCTAGGCTGTGAGTTATACTGTACTCTCGCAAGTGCTTGGTAAGGTGATCTTCACAAAGTAAGTGCTCAATAAAGATGATTGACTAAGAAGGGGCAATGAAAATATCTCAGCACAGCTGTGAATGCTGGGAGACAGAAGCCCTGGTTTCATCTCTATAAAAATGGAGGCTCCAGCAGGTTGTCACCAATTTTGGATGGTTTTCTCACTTAGGGTTTAAAGAGAAAAATGTCAAAGTGGAGGCCAATCTTAACCATCCTTCCTCTTTTCCCTCCCCTGCCCTTAACCAGACATGAAAATTCAGGTTTGGAATTGAATGGTGGGTGCTGTTAACTCCATTTACAATAAAAAAATTTCTTTCTGAATCACTAGTTGCTCAAGATCACACAGCTGATATATGGTGGAGATTAGATTATGAGCTGGGTCAATCAATCAATTGAGGGTATCTATTAAGCACTTAGTGCAGAGCACTGTACTAAGCTCTTGGGAGAGTACAATGTAACAGAGTTGGTAGACATGTTCCCTGATCACAACAAACTCACAGCCTAGAGCGGGAGATAGACATTAATATAAATAAATTGTGGATATGTACATAAGTGCTATGGGGCTGAGTGTGGACACTGTACTAAGCTTTTGGGAGAGTACAATACAACAGAGTAGAGATACAAATTCCCTGTAGACAAGGAATTTACAGCCTGGGGGTGGGGGACAGACATTAATATGAATAAATTATGAAATACATACCTTCAATGCATATTTATGTAATCCTCTGACTCACAGGCTGTGCTCTTTCCACTAGGGCACACTGCTTCAAACTGATCATGTTTAAAAGCGAACTTCTTACCTTCCCTTCAAAAATCCTCTCCTCCCTCTAATTTTCCATCTCCGTTGACAACTCTACTAAACCCATTGGCATTATTCTTCACTCTCTCTTGTTCTTTCTCTCTCCCAACTCACATATGGTCATTCACTAAATTTGGTCTGTTCTTTTCTTCCCAACATCCCCAATAATCCTTCCTCTTCATTCAAACAGCTTACCATTTGATCCAAGCACTTTGCCATATCCCAACTTGACTATTGCAACAGCCCCCTGTAGACCACCGGTCCATACCTCACTCTGCCGCCCACATCATTTTTCCAAAACACAATTCTGCACATGAATTCCCCACTAGTCAAAAACCTCTAATGGTTCCCCATTTCTCCCCACATCAAGCAGAAATTCCAAATCATTGTCTTTAAGACATTCAATCAACTTTCTCCCACGTACTTACCCTCACTCCTCTCCCACTACCTACCAGCTCACATACTTCATAATTTCCAAGTCATCCTACTCACTGTGCCTCCTCCTCTCTTTCCCTCACTGCCAGATTCTTGCTCATATCCTCCCTAGTGACTGGATCTCTCTCCCACTTCACATCTAGTCGACTACTGATCTTTCCATCTTCGAAGGCCTTCTAAAAATCACATCTCCTCCAAGAAGTCTTCCCTGATGAAGCTCCCATCTTTCTTTCCTACATTCCCCACAACTTTAGTTTTTCTGTGTTAACTAAGAACTTGGTATTCACACACCTTGTGAGCAATTTAACGTACATAATTTTATACCCTATTATTTTCCTCTCTGTAATTGATTTTAAGTGGCCCATTCCCTACTAGATTGCAAGCTCCTGAGTAAAGATCATGTCTACTAACTCTTTCTACCTTTCCAAGTGTTTAGTACAGCATTTCATATGCAGTGAATGCTCAATAAATATTCCTGATTGAGAAAATATAGTCCTTAATCTTAACGAATTTTTGGCCACAACTGGTTCTCCCTGTGTCCATCTCCTTGGGCCTTCAGTCTGTCCTACCTCCTGCTGCTTGCGTGTTATTCATTCACTCATTCATTCATTCATTCACTACATTCAATAGTATTATTGAGCGCTTACTATGTGCAGCAGCACTGACTAAGCGTTTGGAATGTTACAAATTGGTAAACAGATAGAGTCCAGTCCCTGCCCTTTGACGGCTTACGTCTAATCAGGGGAGACAGACAGAAAAGAACATTGGCAATAAATAGAATCGAGGGGAAGAACATCTCATTAAAACAATAGCAATAAATAGAATCAGGGGTGATGTACATCTCACTAACAAAATAAATAGGGTAATGAAGATATATAACAGTTGAGCAGACGAGAACGTGCCGAGGGGATGGAACGGGAGAGGGGAGGGCAGAGGGAAATGGGGGAGAAAAAGGGTTTAGCTGCAGAGAGGTGAAGAGAGGGGTAGAGGGAGCAGAGGGAAAAAGGGGAGCTCATTCTGGGAAGGCCTCTTGGAGGAGTGAGTTTTAAGTAGGGTTTTTGAAGAGGGGAAGAGAATTAGTTTGGCAGAGGTGAGGAGGGAGGGCGTTCAGACCGCGGGAGGACGTGGCCCGGGGGTCGACGGCGGGATGGGCGAGACCGAGGGAACGGTGAGGAGTTGGGCGGCGGAGGAGCGGAGCGTGCGGGGTGGGCGGTGGAAAGAGAGAAGGGAGGCGAGGTAGGAAAGGGGCACGGGTGATGGAGAGCCTTAAAGCCTAGACTGAGAAGTTTTTGTTTCGTGCGGAGGTCGATAGGCAACCACTGGAGGTTTTTAAGAAGGGGAGCGACATGACCAGAGCGCTTTCTGCAGGAAGATGAGCTGGGCAGCGGAGTGAAGAATAGACCTGGAGCGGGGAGAGACAGGAGGAAGGGAGATCAGAGAGGAGCCGACACAGTAGTCCAGCCGGAATATTACGAGAGCCTGTAGCCAGTAAGTAGCCGTTTGGGTGAGAGGAAAGGGCAGATCTTGACAATTTTATAAAGGTGAGACCGGCAGGTTTTGGTAATGGATCGGATGTGTGGGGTGAATGAGAGAGACAAGTCAAAGATGACACCGAGGTTGCGGGCCCGAGAGACGGGAAGGAGGGTTGTACCATCCACGGTGATAAGGAAGTCAGGGGGCTTGGGAGGAAAGATGAGGAGCTCAGTCTTGGTCATGTTGAGTTTTAGGTGGCGGGCAGACATCCAGGTAGAGATGTCTTGGAGGCAAGAGGAGATACGAGCCCGAGGAGATGGAGAGGACAGGCGGCAGAGATGTAGATTTGTGTGTCATTTGCATAGAGATGATAGTTGAAGCCGTGAGAACGGATGAGTTCACCGAGGGAGTGAGTGTAAATGGAGAAGAGAAGAGGGCCAAGAACTGACCCCTCCTGACCCCGCCACTTGTCTGCTGTGTAACCTTGGGCAAGTCACTTCACTTATCTGGGCTTCAGTTAATTCATCTGTAAAATGGTGATTGAGGCTGTGAGCCCCACATGGGACAGGGACTGCATCCAACCCAATTCGCTTGGATCCACCCCAGTGCTTAGTACAGTGCCTGGCACATAGTAAGCACTTAAATGCCACAATCATAACCCTCTCAGGATCACACCAGGAGAGTTTTCCAGTACTCTACCACTCTCGACTACAGGAGGGAGAGTCAAGCAGAGGCCTACCATTCCATTCCTAGCTTGGCCAGTGGCTAGAGAGTGGAAGGCAATTGGCTAGAAGTCAAACTTACCTGTGCTGGGCAGCAGCAGCATGGGAGAGAGTCAAGGGTGGAGACTCCAGTTTTCCGCACGGAAGAAGGCGAGCTGGTCACACCTTCTGTATTTTTACCAAGAAAATTTTATGGATACACTCCAGGACATTTGCAGTTGGAATGGGGCATTATGGAGAGATGTGTCCACAGATGGGTCAGAGACGACTACACAGCGTAAGACAAGACAAGTGGTTAATATAGAGCTTAAAGGTAGGAATGTGAGGATAGGATCTAAAGGTTGACAAAAAGGTTTGGCTGAACGATGCTGAAGGGAATGGTAGGAAACGACAAAAGCAAGGCCAACTTATAGTTACACTAGAAGCTTATCCAGATCAATGACCAAATATTCTACTTCAACTACATCCATCAGTCAGTGGTATTTATTGAGTGTTTACTGTGTGCAGAGCACTGTACTAAAGCATTCGGGAGAGTTGGTAGATAAGTTCCTTATCCACAAGGAGCTTTCGGTCTATGCTCCTAAATGCCACACCCTGACCTGTAGACAGGAGACTCCTAGCATTAATAGGGACTTCATAAACCTAATGATGCTGCTGATGCTAGAGGAACTCAAACCCTACTGACAAAACAAAATTGAAAGATCCGCTGGCTGTATGTCTCTCCGTTCGTACTCTCCTAAGCACGTAGCACAAGTGCTCTGAACACAGTAAGTGCTCAGTAAATAGCATTGATCGATGTCTCCGGGAATAGACTGTAAGCTTCCTCTAGATGTAAGCTCACTGTGGACAGGGAATGTGTCCGTTTACTGTTTGTATTGTACTCTCCCAAGCGCTTAGTACAGTGCTCTGCACATAGCACTCAGTGAATACGGTTAACTGACTGTATAAAGGATTGAATAAAGGGAGAAACACTACATTCACTCCCTTGGGACGAACCCATTTGTCCAATGGACTTCAAACTACCTTCTCTGTACAGGGACGATAACCCAAATCTACGCTGAATCTCCCTCCCTTCTCTCCAGAATTGCTTTCCTCCTGCATTCAAGTCGTGGCTGCAGTGGAAAGAGCACGGGTTTGGAGTCAGGGCTACCAATGAGTTCGAATCCCAGCTCTTGCCAGCTTCGTCGCTGTGTGAACTTGGTGGGCAAGTCACCTTAACTTCTGCTGTGCTCTCAGTTCCCTCAATCTGTAAATGGGGATGAAAACTGTGAGCCCCACGTGGGACAACCCTGATTCCCCTATGTCTACCCCAGTGCTTCCATAGCCAAAGTGCTCGGCACATAGTAAGCGCTTAACAAATACCAACATTATTATTATTATTATGTCCTCCTGTCACCTTAAATTTATCGTGTTCAAACAGAGCTCCTTATATTCCCATCCAACCCTGCCCTGTCCCTGAGTTTCCATCACTATAGATGGCATCATCATCCTTCCCATCTCATAAGCCTATAACCTTGGCGTTATCTTGACTCCTCTCTCTCTCTCTCTTTCTCTCTCCTTCAAACCCACATATTCAATCCATCACCAAAATCCTGTCGGTCCACCTTCACTACATCACTAAAATCTCCCCTTCTCTTCATCCAGACTGCCACCACGTAATACAGTCACGTCATCACTCATGCCGGTTTGTACATTCCAAGCGCTTAGTTCAGTGCTCTGCACATAGTAAGCGCTCAATAAATTCTACTGAATGAATGAATGAATCCTATCCTGCCTAGGTAACTGCATCGGCCTCCTTGCTGAGCCTCCCAACCTCCTGGCCTCTCCCACTCCAGTCCATACATGGCTCTGCTGTCTGGATTATCTTTTTATAAAAATATTCAGAGAATGTCACCCCCCTCCTCAAAAATATCCACTGGTTGCCTGTCCACCTCTACATCAAATAACAACTTCTCATCATAGCTTTAAAGCACTCCATCACCTTGCCCTCTCATATCTCACCTCGCTTCTCTCTTCTATAATCCAGCTTGCATACTTCGCTCCTCTAGTGCTAACCTCACTATGACTCGGTCTCGGCCTTGTCCAGCCACTGACCATTGGCCCACACCCTGCCTCTGGACCTGGATACACCCTCCCTCCTCAAATTCCAACAGACAGTTACTCTCCCCTACTTCAATGTCTTATTGAAGGCACATCTTCTCCAAGAGGTCTTCCAGACCAGTCCCACTTTCCTCATCTCCCAATCCCTTCCGCATCACCCTGACTGCTCCCTTTGCCCTTTCCAACCGCTCCCAGCCCCACAGCACTTACGCATATATCTGTAATTTTATTTAGTTATATGGATGTCTGTCTCTCCTGCTCTAGACTTCAGCTCGTTGTGGGCAGGGAAGGTCACTGTTTAGGTTGTACTTTCCCAAAGTGCTTAATACAGTGCTCTGACCATAGTAAAGCACTTAATAAATACAAATGAATGAACGACATGAATAATAAGTAAATGGGAAGGTGTTCACCGGATTTTCCGCCAGTGCAAGGTAGTGGCAGCCAATTCCTGATCAATTTCAGGGCTCTTTCATTCCCACCCTTCCAAGCCATCCAACATTCTAGCAGAGTTCTTGGGAGAGTACAATTCAACAATAATTAGATGGCATTCCCTGCCCATAACAAGCTTACTTTTCAGATCTGAGTGAACTTCAAGCCTTCTGGGCTTCGGGCCTTGTCCATACAGACGGGAGACAGAGCGGTTAAAAACGGGACTCTCCGGTCAAGAACAGACAGATGGTCACCCGGTAGCCATGCATTTCAACATGCAAATCAAGCTGAAAGCATACGCTTCTATGGAGATATAATGAGGAGGAGCAAGAAATCGCTGTAGAGGGAACTCTGTTTTGATCCTCTGTGCTTTGTGAGATGTTTCCTCCATGCTTCTCATTCATGCCTTCTCTATCTCATCTTGAAACTCTATGTTGAATGGCTTATTGTTGATGAATCTCACCCCAATATTCATAGTTTCTCTTCCTTAGCTTCAGGCCATCTTCTCTCAAGGGACTCAGAGAAGCAGTCTGTGCTAAATCAACAACCGTTCAAATGGTCCCTTCCCTCTCCTTTCCCTAGACAGCTGGAGGATTACCCCACTGCTGAGGAATTAACCTCTGAAGAGCCTCATGCTTAATACCACCCCATCACGGTTTGAGGGCTTTGTCTCAGCACTACAATCCACTGTAAAAGAAGACAGGCTTTGTGAATCGGCAGCCATGACTGTTGGGGACGAACCGTGTCGGAGTGAAAAGCTTCACGTTAGTCTTAAGAGCTCAAATGACAGAAGGCAGTCAATCCATCAGTGGTATTTATAGAGTACTTACTGGGCGCAGAGCACTGAGCTAAGTGCTTGGGAAGAGAACGATACGACAGGAATTGTTTCTAGGACTTTCTGTCCCGGTTTGGCAGGAAGGACCCTCGGAAGTACTTGATCATGGCAGACACACCGTCATTTTTTCCTCCTCTGTCCGATACAGGAGACACTGAGACAAACATCACCACTTGCTCAACTTCTACCTGTTCCAAGAGCTCAGCATAGTGTTCTCAATTAGGTGCTCAATAAATACTATCGGTCAATTGACAGACAAAAATCAGTGCATCTATTTTTTCCTGAATCAGTTTAACTAATTATTGTTGGCCTGGTGCTTAATTTCACCCCAAGTGTGTCAATTACAAGAAGCACTTTTAGCATTAGTATTTATTCATGTATAATATTCAATGAGAACATACAATGACTGCTATTCCATCATTAATATTTCCAAGCTACCACCTGTCTTAACGTTGCTCTTCCTTTTCCCACTATTTGTACATCTTTTATGTCTGCCTGTCTCCCTACTGTAAGCTTCTTGAGGGCAGGAAACGTTTTTTGCTTTTGTAGTCTTCTTCCAGTAATAACAATTTTGGTATTGTTGATAGCTTAACTACGTGCCGAGCACTGTTCTAAGCACTTGGGGGTAGATACAAGGTAATCAGGTTGTCCCACGCAGGCTCCACAGTCTTCATTCCCCATTTTACAGATGAGGTAACTGAGGCACAGAGAAGTTAAGAGACTTGCCTGAGGCACACAGCTGACAGAGGCAGAGTGAGATTAGAACCCATGACTCTGACTCCCAAGCCGGGCTCTTCCAATGAGCACGCTGCTCTCAAAATGATGGGCTTTTTTTAAGTGCTTACTATGTGCAAAGCACTCTTCTAAGTGCTGGGGAGACAAAAGGCAATCAGGTTGTCCGACGTGGGGCTCACAGTCTTCATCCCCATTTTACAGATGAGGTCACTGAGGCACAGAGAAGTGAAGTGACTGGCCCAAAGTTACACAGCTGGCAAATGGCAGAGTTGGGATTAGAACCCTGACCATGACTCCCAAGCATCCAAGTAACAGTGTTCTGAATGCATTAGGTATGTAATGTAGTTCCACTGATTGATGTGATTGTTAAGTTTTTGCTCATGAAGATCTGGGACCCGAAAGTTCCTTCCCAAATAGTTGCTGCCTACTCGGCCACAGTCAGACGGTCCCTAAACCGAAGCAGCCAAGATGGATATGAGCTCGGGGATGCTCAGAAGAAGCGTGGTCTGACCTGGGAGTCAGAGGACCTGAGTTCTTGACCTAGGGCAAGTCACTTAACTTCTCCGTGCCTTCAGTTTTCCTCAGCAGTAAAAATGGAGTTGAATGTTTCTTTTGCCTACTTAAGTTCCTGTCCCTCATGGGGCTCAAAGTCTGTGTCCAACCTAATTAACTATACCTACCCCAGCTCTCTTTGAGCCCCATGTGGGGAAGCAGCATTGGCCTAGTGGAAAGAGCCCAGGTCTGGAAGGCAGAGCTCTGTCAATTACTGGGCTGTGTGACCTTGGAAACTCATTTAAACTTCTCTATACCTCATGAATGAATGAACTGAATGAACGAATGAAAGTTTCCTCAACTGTAAAATGGGGGTTAAATACCTGTTCTCCCTCCTACTTAGACTGTGAACCCCAAGCGAGACAGGGACGGTGTCCAACCTAATTAACTTGTACCTACCCCAGGACTTAGAACGGTGCTTGGCACATAGTAAATATTTAACGAATACCATTTTAAAAGATGTGGGATGGAGACCATGTCCAACCTGATTATCGTCTATCTAACCCAGATTTTAGTACAGTGCTCGGTGCTTAGTAAGCACTTAAACGAATGCTACGATTATTATTATTAAGCCAAGTGTATAAGCTCTCTTTGGGAATAACCAAAAGCCTAACAGTCTTTCCTGCCATAGTAAAAATGCTTTTCTTCTCCCTTCTCACACCAACCAACTGAGGCCCCTCTTGTCGGATGGCGACTTGCCCCCAAAGAGCAATGCTCTTTTTTTAGAACTAGCTAGGCTCTGTTGTTCAGACTCAAGTTTTGTTCTTTATCTGAACAGCCATGTTTCCGTCTCCCCTCTAACCGCCCCCCCCCCCCCCCCCCCGGCCCCAAATAACTGAGGAACTGCACAATCCTCGCTCCAATACAGTCACACTTTGTTTTCTTTCTATCTATGGACTTAGCTTTATAAGAGGGAGCCTTGTGCTGGGTTAAAGCTGCTGGATTGAAGAAACGTATAGGCCGGGGCTGGTGGCTGCTAAGGGGTGATGCACTCTGAACCTGGTGAAACCCAAACCTCCAGGCCATCAGATGGAGAGAAGCAGTAAATGGTAGTGGATAGAGGCTGGGCCTGGGAGTCAGGAGGTCATGTTCTCTAATCCTGACTCCACCCCTCGTCTGCTGTGTGACCTCGGACAAGCCACGTCACTTCTCTGGGCCTCAGTCACCTCATCCGTTAAAAGGGGGTTGAGACTGTGAGCCCCACATGAGACGGGGACTAACCCAATTTGCTTGTATCCGCTCCTGTGTTTAGTACAGTGCCTGGCACAAAATAAGAACTTAACAAATACCACAGTTATTATTAAGACCCACTGGCTACTAAAAATAAAAATGGGAAAAGAAAAATGGCTCCCATTCAATAAGGACTAACGCCCATGTATCTCAATCCAGAATTTAACGGAATCCAAACCTGACTGGAGTTACTGTGGACCTTACAGCCACATATGGCAGAGAGTGCGACATGGTGGAAAGACACTGGGACTCTGGGGGTCAAGGTACCGTTGGTTCTGCTGTTGCACGTGTTTTCAGCGGATAGAGCACAGATGAAGAATCAGTGACATTAATGCCACAGCGAGCTTCAGTCTGGATATGGTGACAATAAGAATAATTACGGTATCTGTAAAGTGTAAGCTAGGCACCAACCACTGTATTGAGAGTTGGGGTGAACACAAGATAATCAAATGACACATAGTCCAAGGTGGGAGGACAAGTATTTCTACCTCATTTACATTAACATATCAATGGTATTTACTGAGTGCTTACTATGTGCAGAGCACTGTACTGAGCACTTGGGAGACTACATTACAATAGATTTGGTAGACAAGTTCCCAGCCTAGAATGAGTTTAAATATGAGAAAACTGAGGCACGGATGAATTAAGTGACTTAATTTGTGACATTTGGTTCAGTTAGATTTGGTGCAGGAAGAAAGGCTTGTGTAGTGTGTGTATTAGCTCAATTTTGATCAATCATATTTATTGAGTGCTTGCTCTGTGCAAAATACTGTACTAAGCACTTAGGAGACTACAATATAACCAACACATTCCCTGTCCACAACTATGGGGTTATGGCAGAACTGAATCTATGTGGGATCAAGGTAAGAAAACTCAGCCCAGTGTGAAAAATGAAGATGTGAAGATGGGGTTCTCTCCCGAAATCTCAGTCTTCCAAGCGTTTATTGAAGTCAAACTCCGGACTGAGGAGGGATAGGCCATTACTGATATCCATTCTTTCTTCTTTCAAAAATGCTCTTGGGAAACTGCAGACTCTAGTGGAAAAACCACAGGACTCAGTCAAAGGACATGGGTTCTAATTCCATACCTACCACTTATCTGCTGCTGTGTGATCTTGAACAAATCCCTTAACTTCTGTGTGCCTCCAATTCCTTTTCTGAAAATAGGGATTCATTACCTGTTCTCCTTCCTACTTAAACAGTGAGTCCCTTGTGGGACAGGGATTATAATCTGATTATCTAGTATCTACTCCAGTGTCTGGCACATAATAAGCACATAACCACAACTGTTATCTTTTAAAGTTGGCAAAACAAAAATTCAGCCCGGCTCTTCACTTTACAAAAACCTCCATGTGTTACCCAATCTCTCTCCCCATCAAGCAGAAACACCTGCTGATTGACTTCAAGTGATTCTCCACCCTCTCTTTCTCACTTTCCTATCAACTCTCTCACCTGCTAAGCCCCAGTTGGTGCTCTTTACTTCTCCCCACTCACCTTCTTACTGTACCTCCATCATCATTCTCTGACCTCAGGCTTCTTGCTCATGTCCTTCCTTCTTCCTGAACACCTTCACCCTGCAAGTCTGCTAGAACACGGCCCTAACTATCTTCAAAACTCCAGGAAATCCAACTTTTCCAACAGGCATTACATAATTCATTTCCAGTCAATCTAATTCATTGAGTGCTTACTCTGTGGAAAGCACTGTACTGAGCGCCTGGGAAAGTACATTAATAGACATGTTCCCTGCCCGCAACAAATTTCCACCTCACCAAATGTGGCCAATCTTTCCATCATATCTGTAATATCTATTTGTATAAACAACACCTTGAATTAGTCATTTTTTTTTCAAAGGCACTTTTATGTCATTTATCTCATTGCTCCTCATATCCCTGTGAGGCAGACCCAATGAAGTATATTTAGCCCCATTTTTGAAATGATGAAATTGAGGCCCAGAGATGCTAAGTGTTTTGTTTGAGGTCATACAGGAGACCAGTGGCAGAGTAGGAATTAGAATGCACTCCTCCGACTTCCAAATCTGGGGTTTTACCACTAAATAAACACTACTTGTTTTTTCCCTTATTCATCTACTCATCTTTCCATCTTCCTTCTATTAGTAATCATAACATTGTTCTCTCTCCTAATCGTTTTATTTGTAATTTATTTCTGTTTGTCTCCTCCATTACACTGTAGATTCCAGGAGGGCAGGGACCTTGTGTTTTGTTTGTATTGTATTTTCCCAGGCACTCAGTACAGTGCTCTGAACAGACTGGATACTCAATATATACTTTTGATAAATAATCAAAGATGTTTACCGAAAGCTTATGGCATCCAGAGTATTGTTCTAAGTACTTTGAAAAGTACAGTACAACAGAGTTGGTAGTCATGTTCCCTGCCCACAAGGAGCTTACAGTCTAGTGGACAAGCTCACAGTCTATAGTAAAAAAATGTTTATTTTATATAAATATATACAAATATATACATATATACACACATATATGTATATATGTATGCACATATGTATATGGAGAGAAACAGAGAAAGAGAAGCAGCATGGCTTAGTGGATAGAGCACAGGAACTGGGATTCAGAAGCACCAGGGTTCTAGTCCCAGTTCTGTCACATTTCTGCTGTGTGACCTTGGGCTAGTCGCTTAACTTCTCTGGGCCTCAATTACCCCATCTGTAAAATGGGGATTAAGACTGTGAGCCCCATGTGGGGCAGGGATGGTGTCCAACCTGATGAGCTTGTATGCTCCCCAGTGCTTAGAATAGTGCTGGCACATAGTAAGCGCTTAACAAGTACTATTATTATATATGTGTATGTATAGAAAAAATCCAAAACTCCAAAATCCAAAATCCAAAAAATGTATATATATATATATATATATTCATTCATTCAATAGTATTTATTGAGCGCTTACTATGTGCAGAGCACTGTACTGAGCGCTTGGGATGAACAAGTCGGCAACAGATAGAGACAGTCCCTGCCGTTTGACGGGATATATACACATATATACACACACACACACACATCCCAGCTCTGCCACTTGGCAGCTGTGTGACTGTGGGCAAGTCACTTCACTTCTCTGTGCCTCAGTTCCCTCATCTGTAAAATAGGGATTAACTGTGAGCCTCACGAGGGACAATCTGATTACCCTGCATCTCCCCCAGTGCTTAGAACAGTGCTCTGCACATAGTAAGCGCTTAACAAATACCAACATTATTACATATATATACACACATACACACACACACACACATATATATATATAAATCCAAAATCCAAATATATATATATATACATATATATATATATAATATGTTAAAACCTAGAATAGACACAAAGTTATCAGATTGCATACGGTCTCAGTCCCCCAGTCTGTCTTATCATGATTTTACAGATGAAGAAACTAAGATCCAGAGAGGCTAAGGTGCTCAAGGTCATATAGCAGGCCAGTAGCAGATGAGGGACTAGAACCTAAGTCTCCTGACTGCCAACTCTCTATTTAACCACACTGCTCCTACTGCCCCTAAATCAGTTGAGTGTCAAAATGAAAGTTGATCCCAGCACATGAACGTTGATTCTAGCACCCACAGGACCAAGGGAGTTTTCCAAAACATAGGTATTTGTGAAATCACTTGGTCCAATAAGCCACAGTCTCAACAGAATGGACTTCTGGTTTTCCATTTTGAGCTGACATTGCAATTTGAAAAAATATTACTTTTCTAGTACAAGCTAAAGGATGTCAGTAGACCAGTGAGTTTAGAATGATCTGGAAAGACATTTTAATCATTGCTTTTTCAGTTGGGGCTGAAATGTTGGTACTGTCCCTGCCCAAGATGGTTTTATTGAAGAAATACATCTGCATGTAATACCACTTCATTTTATGTGACATCTTTCATTCATTCATTCGATAGTATTTATTGAGCGCTTACTATGTGCAGAGCACTGTACTAAGCGCTTGGAATGTACAAATCGGCAACAGATAGACAGTCTCTGCCCTTTGACGGGTTTACAGTCTAATCGGGGGAGACGGACAGACAAGAACAATGGCTTTCCTATATATATATTTCCTATATATAGCTCCGCCACTTGTCAGCTGTGTGACTTTGGGCAAGTCACTTCACTTCTCTGTGCCTGAGTTCCCTCATCTGTAAAATGGAGATTAAGATTGTGAGCCCCACGCGGAACAACCTGATCACTTTGTATCCCCCCCAGCGCTTACAACAGTGCTTCGCACATAGTAATCGCTTAACGAATACCATCATCATCATCATCATGTACATATAGATACGTATGTGTGCATTTACATGGGAAGCAGCGTGGCCTAGTAGAAAGAGCACGGGCCTGGGAGCCAGAGGAGCTGGGTTCTAATCCCAGCTTTGCGACTTCTCTGCTGTGTGACCTTGGGTAAGCCACTTACCTTCTCAGTGCCTCAGTTTCCTTATCAGTGAAACGAAGATTAAATCCTACTTCTCCCTACTTAAACCGTGAGCCACACATAGGGCAGAGTCTGTGTCCAACTTGATTACCTAGTATCTATCTCAGGGCTCATTACAATGCTTGTCACACAGTAACTGCTTAACAAATGCAATAACAATTTGTATTGTTTTCATTATTATTACCATAACTACAACATTCAGCAAATTCAGCAGAGAGCTTCAATAAATAGCCTCTTTAAGGACTTAATCCTTAAGAGAGGGTAGGGGAAAGTTGAGCCTGAAAAAAAGGAAAAAAACACTTGGAGTAGAGAGGATTTAGCATCTGCCTTTCGCAAACATTTATTGAGCTTTCACTGTAGAATATTGCAAATCGTATAAAAGGTTATAAAGATCAGTCTCCCACATGTTAGAGTTGATGGTACTCCTCTACTGAAACTTCCCAACCCCCCAAGACTTATATTCATATCTTTATACTCTATGTCCCTTAACCGTCATTTATTTGAATCGTCTCTCCATCTAGCTGTAATCTTCTTGAGGGCAGGGGTCATGTCTACCAACTCTAATAATAATTGTGGTTTTTCTTAAGCACTTACTATGTACCAAACGCTGTTCCTAGCACTGGGGCAGACACAAGATCAGCACTGGGGCAGATACAAGATAATCAGGTCACACGTGGGGCTCAAAGTCTAAGAGGGAGAGAGAACAGATATTGAATCCCCATTCTGAGGATGAAGGAAACTGAGGCCCAGGGAAGTTAAGTGATTTCCCCATGGTCACCTAGCTGGTATGTGGTAGAGCAGGGATTAGAACCCAGGTCCTCTGATTCCCAGGCCTGTGCTCTTTCCACTAGACCATGCTGTTTGCTTTGGAAGAGTACAGCTGAGAAGCAGTGTGGCAGCTGAGAAGCAGCGTGGCCTATTCATTCATTCATTCAATAGTATCTATTGAGCGCTTACTATGTGCAGAGCACTGTACTAAGCGCTTGGAATGGACAAATCGGCAACAGATAGAGACAGTCCCTGCCCATATGACGGCCTTACAGTCTAATCGGGGGAGACAGACAGACAAAAATGAATGAATGATGGCATTTGTTAGGCGCTTACTATGTGCCAAGCACTGTTTTAAGCACGGGGGAGATACAAGGTAATCAGGTTGTCCCACGTGGGGCTTACATTCTTAATCCCCATTATACAGATGAGGGAATAATAATGTTGGTATTTGTCAAGCGCTTACTATTTGCCGAGCACTGTTCTAAGCACTGGGGTAGATACGGGGTAATCAGGTTGTCCCACGTGAGGCTCACAGTTAATCCCCATTTTACAGATGAGGTAACTGAGGCACAGAGAAGTGAAGCGCTTAGTACAGTGCTCTGCACATAGTAAGCGCTCAATAAATACTATTAAGTGAATGAATGAAGTGACTTGCCCAAAGCCACCCAGCTGACAAGTGCCGGAGGCAGGATTAGAACCCACAACCTCTGACTCCCAAGCCCGTGATCTTTCCACTGAGTCACGCTGCTCCTCTAGTGGATAGAGCATGGTAATAATAATAATAATGATGGTATCTGTTAAGCGCTTACTACGTGACAAGCACTGTTCTAAGCTCTGGAGTAGATACAAGGTAATCAGGTTGTTTCACGTGGGGCTCACAGTCTTAATCCCCACTGTAGAGATGAGAAAACTGAGGCACTAGAGGTTAAGTGGCTTGCCCAAGGTCACACAGCAGACAAGTGGTGGAGCTGGGATTAGAACCCACGTCCTCTGACTCCCAAGCCAGTGCTCTTTCCACTAAGCCACGCTGCTTCTCGTCTGTTTCCAAATTACTTCTAATAGTTGCATCCATCTCTGTATTACCATCACATTCAAGATACTCAATCAGCTTTTTCTCTAGTCCTCAGCTTCTCTCCTCTCATTCAATCGTATTTATTGAGCGCTTACTGTGTGCAGAGCACTATACTAAGCGTTCTCCCTCTACAACGCAGCCCACATATTTCCCTCCTCTAATATCTACTTGTTCATCGTCACTTGCTCTTGCTTCACCTCCCATTAACCCCTTGCACACGCCGTCCTTCCTGCCCGGAACTTCCTCCCCCTACATATCCGACAGTCCGACATTCTCTCCATCTTCAAAACATTACTAAAATCATATCCCTGATTAAACTCTCATTCTCTCTCACCCTATATTCCCTCCTGACTGCTTCACCCGTACACTTAGTCCCATCCCGCCTCGGCCACTTGGCAGCTGTTTGACTCTGGGCAAGTCACTTCACTTCTCTGTGCCTCAGTTCCCTCATCTGTAAAATGGGGATTAAGACTGTGAGCCTCATGAGGGGCAACCTGATCACCCTGTATCTCCCTCAGCACTTAGAACAGTGCTCTGCACATAGTAAGCGCTTAACACATAACAACATGATTATTATTATTATCCCCTAAGCACTTATGTATTCGGCCCACTCTCACAGCACTCCCACAACATTTATGCACATCAATCAATCATATTGAGTGCTTACTCTATGTAAAGCACTGTACTAAGCGCTTGGGAGAGTACAAAGTAACATACATATTCCCTTCTTACAGTGAATTTACAGTCTAGAGGATGTTCTTACACTTTAGTTGCTGCCCTTACCTGTAATTTATTTTAATGTCTGTCTTCTCCACTGGGTTCTAAGCTCCTTGAGGGCAGGGATCTTGTCTACCAACTGCATTGTACTCTGCCAAGCGTTTATTACAGTGCTCTGCACAGCATACTCTAGATTATAAGATCATTGTTCTATTGCACTTCCCCAACTGCTTAGTAGAGTGCTCTACACACAGTAAACATTTAATAAATATGATTGAAGAATAAACGCTTAATAAATATCACCGATTTATTGTTTGATAGAGGCCAATATTTGTTATATTTCCTGAGAGGAATCTCCTTAGGTCATAAAATAGACAGCCTGTTTCTCCTTTAAAGTTCTCACCTTCTTTCCCATCGACTCCACTTTTGCTGCACATTAAAATGCTCTCACAATGCCCGCATTTCATGTAGTATCATGTCCTTGTGAACTTGGGAATGATGTTTTGTGGGAATGATGTTCTGGGCCCTGGCCTCAATGACTGCTGCATTCCCCCTCTCGCCTGTGATTTTGAGGGGTTTCTCACCTTCGTGGCTCTTCAGTTTAGCATAAGCCCATTTTCTTTTCCCAACTCCGCATCAAGTAGGAATTTGCCGTCTAATCAATGTTCTGGCCTCTGTGGGGGCAGGACAGTCGGAAAATCTCTAGGATGAGAGGGGAGATCGTCTGCCACCTCAGGGACATAGATTCACCAGTGACCAGTAAGATTCCTGCTCTTAGAGGAAGTCAGCTTGACCCCTGGCCTCTTCAATCTTAGCACTCAACCACTGTTCACCCACCTTTCTTAGCTAGATCTTCGCGTGAAGTTGCAGGGTTTTCACACGGTTCCCTTTTGCTTGTAGATTGAAGAAGAGAGAGTGCCTATCTTGCTCGTATCCACCCCAGAGCTTAGTACAGTGTCTGGCACATAGTAAGCACTTAACAAATGCCACAGTTATTATTATTATTATTGTTATCATCCTGTTCTCATCCCTAGAAATCCCATAGCACCTAAAACAGGTCCACATGTGGAGATGGTGCTTCATTAATATTTTCTAATAATGAAGAACCTAAACTTCAAGGTAGAGTTGGGGGCTACAGTGGTGACTCAGAACTGCACACCTGAAGATCAAAGGAAGGAAAAGGGTCATTGTGAGTAGCCCAAGATGTTTGCACTGGAAAGGAGTAATAATAAGAATTATAATTCTTATAAATTAAGTGCTTACTATATGCCAGGCACTGTACTAAGCACTGGGGCAGGAACAAGGTAATTGGGTTGGACACAGTCCCTGTTCTGCATGGGCTCACAGCCTTAATCCCCATTTTACAGATGAGGTAACTGAGGCATAGAGAAGTGAAGTGACTTGCTCAAGGTCACACAAAAGACAAGTGGTGGAGCTGGGATTAGAACTCAGGTCCTTCTGACTCCCAGGCCCGAGCTCTATCTATTAGGCCATGCTGCTTCTCGAGAAAGGGTGGTGTTAGGATGAAAATACATATATTGTCTACCTGATAGTCTGTTTTTTATAGTATTTTTTAAATGTGTACTCTATGTCAAGCACTGTTCTAGGTGCTGGGGTAGCTATAAATTAATCAAGTCAGACACATGGAGTTCACAGTCTAAGTATCAATCAGTGGTATTTATGATATATATTGAGCACTTACTGGGTACCGAGCAAGGTACTAACCACTTGGGAGAGTACAACAGAGTTTTTAGACACATGCCCTGCCGATAATGAGCTTACAGTCTAGTGGGGAGATTGTAGGAGGAAGTAGGAGGGAGAACAGGAATTAACTCCTCATTTTTACAGTTGAGGAAACAGGCACAGAGAAGTTAAGTGATTTGCCAAGGTCACCCAGCAGGTAAATTGCAGAGCTAGGATTTCAACCCAAAGAGTTGGTAGTCATATAATAATAATTGTATTTTTCATTCATTCATTCATTCAATCGTATTTGTTGAGCAGTTATTTTGTGCAAAGCATTGTACTAAATGCTTGGAAAGTACAATTCGGCAACAAATAGAGACAATCCCTACCCAATGGGCTCACAGTGTAGAAGGGGGGGAGACAGTCAACAAAACAAAACAAAGCAAGTGGACAGGCATCAATTGCAACAATGTAAATAAATAGAATTATAGATCTATACGTGTCATTAATAAAATAAAAAGAATAATAAATATGTACTTCTATACACAAGTGCAGTGGGGCGGGGAGGGGGGTAAAGCAGAGGGAGGGAGTAGGGGTGATGGGGAGGAGAGGAGGGGCAGGGGAAAAGGGGGGCTCAGTCTGGGAAGGCCTCCTGGAGGAGGTGAGCCAGGACATGCTACCTGTTGGGAGCTCAGGCCGTGAAGAGAGGGAATAGTGTGACAGTCAGAGTTAACAGGGTAGAACTAAGTCACACACGGCATTAATTTCTAAACAAGATTTATCTTCACTACTTAGAACATCAACAGAAACATCTACTGAGGTCAATGATAGAGACAATCTAATAGACTCTGCCCCTTAGTATGGCAAAGGATGATGAACATCAGAAAGAGAGCATCTTCTTTTCGCTCTAATTTCTCCCCTCCCTCAGCTCCTACGAGAGGTCCGGAGATTGGCATTGAGAGTCTTAGTGGCAAGAGCCCGAGCTTGGGAGTTAGAGGACATGGCTTCTAATCCCGGCTCCACCACTGGTCTGCTGTGTGACCTTGGGCGAGTCACTTAACTTCTCTAGGCCTCAGTTCCCTAATCTGTAAAATGGGGATTAAGACCGCGAGCCCCACGTGGGACAGTCTGCTTACTTTGTATCTACCCCAGTGCTTAGAACAGTGCTTGGCACATAGTAAGCTCTTAAGAAATACCACAACTATTATTGTGTTTAGCGCTTTTATTATTTGTTCAGCACTTACTGTGTGCCAGGCACAGTACTAATCGCTCGGGTAGATACAAGTAAATCGGGTTGGGCGTAGTCCCTGTCCCACGTGGAGCACAAAGTCACAATCCCCATTTTACAGAAGAGGGAACAGAGGCGCCCAGAAGTGAAGTGACTTGCCCAAAGGCACACCGCAGAGCCAGGATTAGAACCCATATCCTTCTGACACCCAGGTCCGTGCTCTATCCACTAGGCCACGCTGCCGCTCATTCTGCCTTCCATCACCCTGGAGGGAAGGGAACAGCATCCACATCGTGATGCCTCCACATGTGGCTTAATGCACTGCTCTGTACACAAAAAGTGCTCAATAAATACCAGTAATAATGTTGGTATTTGTTAAGCGCTTACTATGTGCCGAGCACTGTTCTAAGCGCTGAGGTAGACACAGGGGAATCAGGATGTCCCACGTGGGGCTCACAGTCTTAATCCCCATTTTACAGATGAGATAACTGAGGCCCAGAGAAGTTAAGTGACTTGCCCACAGTCACACAGCTGACAAGTGGCAGAGCTGGGATTCGAACTCATGACCTTTGACGCCAAAGCCCGTGCTCTTTCCACTGAGCCACGCTGCTTCTCTACCAGTGATTATTTGATTGTGGCTGTGGGTTTGCCTTGGATTCTGAGTCACGAGGAGTCTGAAAGTCTTCTCTAGACATGGCGTGGTGGGTAGAACATGGGCCTGGGAGTCAGAAGGTCATGGATTCTAATCCCAGCTCCACCGCTTGTCTTCTGTGTGACCTCGGGCAAGTCACTTCATTTCTCTGTGCCTCAGTTACCTCATTGGTAAAATAGAAATCGAGACTCTGAGCCCCGCACGGGACAGGGACTGTGTCCACCCCAGCGCTTAGTATAGTGCTAAGTACACTGCTTGGCACATAGTAAGTGCTTAAGAGAAGCAGTTAGAGAAGCAGCTTGGCTTAGTGGAAAGAGCACAGGCTTGGGAGTCAAAGGACATGGGTTCTAATCCCAGCTCTGCCACTAGTCTGCCGTGTGACCTTGGGCAAATCACTTAACTTCTCTGTGCCTCAGTAACCTCATCTGTAAAATGGAGATTAAAAGTGTGAGCCCCATGTGGGACAACCTGATTACCCTGTGTCTATCCCAGTGCTTAGATCAGTGCTTGGCACATACTAAGTGCTTAACAAATACCATAATTATTATTATCTTATTATCTTATTATATTATTATTATCTTAACACATACCTTCATTACATTATTATTGATTTTTGGTTTTTTTGTGCACTTGCCCTTGTGTTTTGTACTGCTTCACTCTTTTATTGTTTCATCATTCCTTATGGGTTGATCTCTCTCCTCTTATTTATAGTCTTCGTTTATGCTACTTATATTCTTCATTTATGCTAATTATCTTCTTCTATTATGAGCCCCTTGAAGTCTGGGACTGGCTCCAATTCCAACCTGCGTAGTCTATCCCGTTGCTTAGCAATATAGTGCTTAATAAATATTACTTCTACTACTACTATTCCATGTTCTTCCAGGGGATATCACCAATGGAATCCAAGCACTAGAAAGAAGTAGAGGCTGAGGGTCTGCATTTCTGATTCTCCCCCAAACCTGGAAATTCCAGGATAAAATCCCTCGGAGCTGGGCCGCTGAAAGAAGGGATTCCTAAGGAGGTGATAAATTTAAGACAGACTAATTGGATTACCAGAAAGACCAGGTGGTCACAGGGAATATTCAATCCATTTGGCTGAAATGCCTTTCCCTGGGGCATGTCTGTCAAGCAGAAACTCAGATGCCCCAGGGCCTTCAAAAGGCCACTAATAGAATACAAAGCAGGGAGGTTAATGGGTTTGAGAGGAAGGTTTTACCCAAGTCTAGGGGGGTTGGGCTGCAGGCTGAGAAGGCTTAGATCTGGGAGAAGAGAAAAGCGAAATTGGGTGTGGGGAGGACCAACAAAAAAAATCGTTGAAAAAGGAGAAACCAAATTCTGTAGATTTTTTTTTCAAATCATTTCAGAAAATCTCAGTTTTGTCTGAGATGCTAATTAATAAATGTGATTTAAAATAGACATACATACACCCAGTTTGCCTCCCACATTATGAAGTCCTCAAGGGCAAGGATTGTCTCACATCTACTGATGTTTCCAAGAGTCCAGGACAGCCCTCTGTACACAGCGAATACCCTCAAAGCATTTATTATAATAATACTAATTATTATTATCTTTTATATAATTTATTTATATTATTTATTTATTTATTTATTTATTTTATTTATTAAGCTCTATGAACTAAGCTCTGAACTAGACACAGGTTTAGGAAATCAGAAGTAATCCAAGTCCCATTTGGGGCTCACAATCTATTTTATGAGACAGACAATTACTCTCCCCCACTTCAAAGCCTTATGGAAGGCCCATCTCCTCCAAGAGGCCTTCCCTAACTAAGCCCTCCTTTCCTTTTCTTTAACTCCCTTCTGCCTTGCCCTAACTTAATCCATTTGCTCTCCCCACCCTCCCAGGCCCAGAGCACTTATATATATATAGCTGTAATTTTATTTATTTACATCGCTATCTGTCTCTGCTCCTCTAGACTGTGAACTCACTGTGGGCAGGGAATGTCACTGTTTATTGTTGTAGTGTACTTTCCCAACTGCTTAGTACAGTGCTTTGCACACAGTAAGCGCTTAATAAATACGACCGAATGAATGCATGAATGAATACCCTCATTTTCAAAGGAAAAAACTAGGGGCCAGAGAAGACAACTAATTTGCCCGAGGCCACGAGGTAAGCCAAGTATTTATTTCTAAATGCGAGTGTATATGAATTGACACTTATAAAGCAATTATAGCACCTAACTTTCTAGATGGCTCTAAGATCTTGACTTATATAGCTAGCAGTTCACCTTCTAGACCATTCATTCAATTTATTGAGCTCTTACTATGTGCAGAGCACTGGACTAAGCATTTGGGAGAGTACAATGTAACAATAAGCCAATATAAACAATAGACCAGCTCCATCTACAGTACGCGTACCATTCAAGTACATTTACATTTACAAAGGAGCCCAATATGAAGCGTTCGTGGTAGTGTTGCCTGTGATAATGCGAGGAAGAGGACAAGGTTTATGGGGAACGTCGACCTCAACGTCTCAACTGCTTTCCAATGTGCTGACCATCCTCTCCTTCCGGAAATATTATCCAGCCTCGGCTCCAATGTCACTGCCGGTTCCTCATTCTCCTCCTATCTCTCTTGGCCCCTCATGCTCAGTCTCTTTCACAGTCACCACCTCTAACAGCGGGACTACCTTCAGGCTCAGTTCTGGGTCC
Source organism: Ornithorhynchus anatinus (assembly GCF_004115215.2). Lineage (NCBI taxonomy): Eukaryota > Metazoa > Chordata > Mammalia > Monotremata > Ornithorhynchidae > Ornithorhynchus > Ornithorhynchus anatinus. Next base: position 92,827,807 of record NC_041730.1, read on the forward strand.
CCTCTTATTTTCCAGCTACACCCACTCCCTTGGAGAACCCATTCACTCATATGGCTTCAACTTCCAACTCTACACGCCTGATTCCCAAATGAACCTCTCAAGCCCTGATCTCGCCTTCTCTGAGGTCTTGCACTTCCTCCTGCCTTTAGGACATCTATCCTTGGGTTGCCCCGCTGACAATTCAAACTTAACATATCCAAAACAGAATTCATTTTCCCATCCAAACCCTGTCATCCCCTTGACTTTTCCATCACTGTAGACACCGCTACTCTCTTCCCTGTCTCATAAGCCTGTTACCTTGATATTATCCTCAACTCATCTCTTTCAATGACTGACCGATAGATTCAACCCAAATAGTCATTCATTCATTCATTCAATAGTATTTATTGAGCGCTTACTATGTGCAGAGCACTGTACTAAGCGCTTGGGATGAACAAGTCGGCAACAGATAGAGACGGTCCCTGCCCTTTGACGGGCTTACAGTCTAATCGGGGGAGACGGACAGACAAGAACGATGGCACTAAACAGCGTCAAGGGGAAGAACATCTCGTAAAAACCGATGGCAACTAAATAGAATCAAGGCGATGTACAATTCATTAACAAAATAAATAGGGTAACGAAAATATATACAGTTGAGCGGACGGGTACAGTGCTGTGGGGATGGGAAGGGAGAGGTGGAGGAGCAGAGGGAAAAGGGGAAAATGAGGCTTTAGCTGCGGAGAGGTAAAGGGGGGATGGCAGAGGGAGTAGAGGGGGAAGAGGAGCTCAGTCTGGGAAGGCCTCTTGGAGGAGGTGATTTTTAAGTAAGGTTTTGAAGAGGGAAAGAGAATCAGTTTGGCGGAGGTGAGGAGGGAGGGCGTTCCGGGACCGCGGGAGGACGTGACCCAGGGGTCGACGGCGGGATAGGCGAGACCGAGGGACGGCGAGGAGGTGGGCGGCAGAGGAGCGGAGCGTGCGGGGTGGGCGGTAGAAAGAGAGAAGGGAGGAGAGGTAGGAAGGGGCAAGGTGGTGGAGAGCCTTGAAGCCTAGAGTGAGGAGTTTTTGTTTGGAGCGGAGGTCGATAGGCAACCACTGGAGTTGTTTAAGAAGGGGAGTGACACGCCCAGATCGTTTCTGCAGGAAGATGAGCCGGGCAGCGGAGTGAAGAATAGACCGGAGCGGGGCGAGAGAGGAGGAAGGGAGGTCAGAGAGAAGGCTGACACAGTAGTCTAGCCGGGATATAACGAGAGCCCGTAATAGTAAGGTAGCCGTTTGGGTGGAGAGGAAAGGGCGGATCTTGGCGATATTGTAGAGGTGAAACCGGCAGGTCTCGGTAACGGATAGGATGTGTGGGGTGAACGAGAGGGACGAGTCAAGGATGACACCGAGATTGCGGGCCTGCGGGACGGGAAGGATGGTCGTGCCATCCACGGTGATGGAGAAGTCTGGGAGCGGACCGGGCTTGGGAGGGAAGATGAGGAGCTCAGTCTTGCTCATGTTGAGTTTTAGGTGGCGGGCAGACATCCAGGTGGAGACGTCCCGGAGGCAGGAGGAGATGCGAGCCTGAAGGGAGGGGGAGAGGACAGGGGCGGAGATGTAGATCTGCGTGTCATCTGCGTAGAGATGGTAGTCAAAGCCGTGAGAGCGGATGAGTTCACCGAGGGAGTGAGTGTAAATGGAGAACAGAAGAGGGCCAAGAACTGACCCTTGAGGAACTCCAACAGTTAAAGGATGGGAGGGGGAGGAGGCTCCAGCGTAGGAGACCGAGAATGATCGGCCAGAGAGGTAAGAGGAGAACCGGGAGAGGACAGAGTCCGTGAAGCCAAGGTGAGATAAGGTACGGAGGAGGAGGGGATGGTCGACAGTGTCAAAGGCAGCAGAGAGGTCAAGGAGGATCAGAATGGAGTAGGAGCCATTGGATTTGGCAAGAAGGAGGTCATGGGTGACCTTAGAGAGAGCAGTCTCGGTAGAGTGGAGGGGACGGAAGCCAGATCGGAGGGGGTCTAGGAGAGAATGGGAGTTAAGGAATTCTAGGCATCGATTGTAGACGACTCGTTCTAAGATTTTGGAAAGGAAGGGTAGTAGGGAGATAGGACGATAACTGGAGGGGGAAGTGGGGTCAAGAGCGGGTTTTTTTAGGATGGGGGAGACGTGGGCGTGTTTGAAGGCAGAGGGGAAGGAGCCCTTGGAGATTGAGTGGTTAAAAATAGAAGTTAAGGAAGGGAGGAGGGCAGGGGCGATGGTTTTAAGAAGGTGAGAGGGAATGGGGTCCGAGGCGCAGGTGGAGGGGGTGGCACTTGCGAGGAGGGAGGAGATCTCCTCTGAGGATACCGCAGGGAAGGATGGGAAAGTAGGGGAGGGGTTTGGTGGGGGGGAGGGGAGAGGCGGAGGGGTGACTTTGGGGAGCTCAGACCTGATCGTGTTGATTTTCGTGAGGAAATAGGTGGCCAGATCATTGGGGGTGAGAGATGGGGGAGGGGGAGGAACAGGGGGCCTAAGGAGAGAGTTAAAGATCCGGAACAATCGGCGGGGGTGACGGGCATGGGTGTCGATGAGGGAGGAGAAGAAGCTTTGCCTGGCGGAGGAGAGGGCAGAGTTAAGGCAGGAAAGGATAAATTTGAAGTGTGTGAGGTCGGCTTGGTGCTTGGACTTTCGCCAGCGGCGCTCAGCAGCTCGAGCATAGGAGCGTAGGAGGCGGACGGAGGAGGTGATCCAGGGCTGTGGGTTAGTGGCGCGAGAGCGGCGGAGGGAAAGGGGGGGCGAGAGAGTCGAGATGAGTAGTGAGGGTGGAGTTGAGAGCGGAGACCTGATCGTCGAGAGTGGGAAGAGAGGACAGGGCGGCAAGGTGAGACGAGATGCTATTGGAAAGACGGATGGGATCGAGAGAGCGGAGGTCTCTGTGGGGCAGTAGCGAAGATTTGCAGGGGGAGGGATCTGTCACCAAATTTTCTCCATTCTACTGTCACACAGTGGCTAAAATCTGCATGTTCTCTCCATCCAAACTGCTACTACTCTGATCCAAGCATTTGTTCATTCACTCAGTCATATTTATTGAGCACTTAGTGTGGGTGCAGAGCACTATATTGAGTGCTTGGAAGAGTACAGTGTAACAGTAAACAGACACATTTCCTGCAGACGCATTTCCTGCCCGCAGCGAGCTTACTTGCCCTATACTGTCTTGATTACTGTATCTGCCTCTTCAAGGACCTCCCTGCCTCCTGTCTCTCTCAATTCCAGTCTATACTTCATTCTGCGGCCCGGATCATTTTTCTACAAGAAATTTCATGCATGTTTCTCCATTCCTCAAGAACCTCCAGTGGTTGTCCATCTACCTTTGCATTAAACCTTACCATCATCTTTAAAACCCTCAACCAACTCACCCCCTCCTACCTCACCTCCCTGATTTCCTACTACAACCCAGATGCACAATTCATTCCTCTAACGCCAACCTACTCGCTGCTCCTCGATCTCAGTTATTTCACCGCCAACACCTTGCCCGTGCCCTCCCTCTCGCTGGCAATCACTACTCTCCCTGTTGCAAAACCCTGTTTAAATCACACCTCCTCCAAGAGGTCTTCCTCGATTAAGCCCTCTTTTCCCCCTGCTCTCTCTCCCATCTGCATCACCTATGCCCTTGGATCTGTACCCTAAAGGCATAATCACTCCATCTTCAGTCCCACAGCACTTACGTACCTATCTGTAATTCATGTATTTATTTATATTAATGTCTATAGATTGTTGGTTCATTCATTCATTCATTCTGTAGTATTTATTGAGCGCTTACTATGTGCAGAGCACTGTACTAAGCGCTTGGAATGTACAATTCGGCATGCAGACAAGGGTTATGTCTACTGGCTCTGTAGTATTATACTCTCCCAAGCATTTTGTACAGTGCTCTGCACACAGAAAACATTCAATAAATATCACTGATTGAGTTCAGGTTTTGCCATATTATATTTAAGGCAGAGAAATCTGATGTAGAGCAATTCAATATTGTATTTAAGGCAGAGATTAGACTGTAAATCCATCAGTGGCGGGGACCGTCTCTATCCGTTGCCGATTTGTACATTCCAAACGCATAGTACAGTGCTCTGCACATAGTAAGCGCTCAATAAATAAATAAATACTATTGAATGAATAAATGCATATGTATATACATTTGTATATACACATATCTATGTAAGTACAACGTACTTGTATGGTATGACGCTCAGAGATCAGGACACAGAGGGAGGACAAAAATGACATCAGCACCACGGGTCACAAAACAACCAGGACTGCTTCTTGGTATTTATTGATTGAGCAGAGAAGCAGCCTGGGCTAGCGGATAGTGCACGGGCCTGGGAGACAGAAGGACCCGAGTTCTAATTTCTGCCTCTGCCTCTTGTCCGCTGTGGGACCTCGGACAAGTCACTTCACTTCTCTGTGCCTCAGTTATCTCATCTGTAAAACTGGGATTACAGAGCCCCTTGTGGATTGTGTCCAACCCATTTTGCTTGTATCCACCCCAACATTGAGTACAGTGCCTGCAAATAGTGAGCACTTAACAAATAACACTTATCGTGTGCAGGACACTGTACTAAGTGCTCAGGAGAGTACAATACAACAGAGCTGTATTGAGAAGCAGCGTGGCTTAGCGGAAAGAGCACCAGTTTGGGAGTCAGAAGTCCTGGGTTTTAATCCCAGCTCCGCCTCTTATCAGCTGTGTGACTTTGGGCAAGTCACTTAACTTCTCTGGGCCTCGGTTACCTCATCTGTAAAATGGAGATTAAGACTGTGAGCCCCATGTGGGACAACCTGATTACCTTGTATCTACCCCAGCGCTTAGAACAGTGTTTGGCACTGAGTAAGCGCTTAACAAATACCATCATTATATTATTATTATATTATCTTGAGCTAGTCACTTAAATTTAGCATGGTATAGTGGATAGTGCACAGGCCTAGGAGTTAGAAGGTGATGGGTTCTAATCCCTGCTCTGCCACTTGTCTGCTGTGTGGCATTGGGCAAGTTACTTAATATCTCTGTGCCTCAGTTACCTCATCCGTAAAAGAAGTTCAAACTGTGAAGCCCACGCAAGACAGGGACCGTGTCAAACCCGTTTTCCTTGTATCCACCCCAGCGTTTAGTACTGTGCTTGGTGCATAATAAACATTTAACAAATTCCATTATCATTATTATCAATATTAACCTCTCTGGGCCTCACTCAGTTCCCTCATCTATAAAAGGGGTCTAAGACTGTGAGACACATAAGGAACATGGACTGATTAGCTTGCATTTTCCTCAGCACTTAGTACAGATCCTGTCACATAGAAGGCAGTTAACAAATACCATAAAAAAAGACAAAAGGAAAGTGAGCATGAGAGTTATAAAGAAGGAAAAAAGAACAAAAGGGGAGAAAGGGAGAGCTAGAGGGAAGGGGGGATATGAGAGAGAGAGAGAGAGAGAGAGAAAGAGAGAGAGAAAGCAAGAATTAAAAAAGTGAATGAATCACGTTCTTCGAGATGAACAAACTCATGGAAAGAAGAGAAGCAGCGTGGCTCAGTGGAAAGAGCCTGGGCTTGGGAGTCAGAGGTCATGGGTTTGAATCCCGGCTCTGCCACTTAGCTGTGTGACTGTGGGCAAGTCACTTAACTTCTCTGTGCCTCAGTGACCTCATCTGTAAAATGGGGATGAAGACTGTGAGCCCCACGTGGGACAACCTGATCACCTTGTATCCCCCCAGCGTTTAGAACAGTGCTCTACACATAGTAGGCGCTTAACAAATACCAACATTATTATTATTATTATTAAGTCCAAACTTCATTTTGGGGGCACCAAATTTGTAAATAGGTACTATTCCTTTTTCTCCAACTGGGTGCCTTACACAGTGACTTGTCCTGCTGACCCAGATGAGGCTATTTTCTCACCCCTGTCCTACCTCATCACTGGTGAAAATTAATTGATATGAGCCTTGGGAAACTTCAGGAACTTAAAGGAAAGTAAAATTTTACTTTCCTTTAAGTAAAATCTTGGCTATTAGCCTTGTCATGGGAGACATCTAGTGGGGGAAGTAAGAAAAGCCACCCAGCTCTCAGATTAGAAACTGAAAGGAATTTTGGGGAATTCGTCCATTGGACACCGCCGCGGCGTGGCCTGGTGGAAAGAGCATGGACCTGGGAGGCAGAGAGTTTGGGTTCTAATCCCAGCTCCACCACTTACCGGCCGTGTGACCTTGGGCAATAAATCCATCGTCTTTATTGAGCACTCATGGTGGGTAGAACACTGCATTAAGGGCCCGGGGAGTACAATATGAAAATATCACAGAGTTGATAGACACATTCCCTGCCCACAGGCTTACAGTCTAGATGGGGAGACAGCCATCAGTATAAATAAATGAATTACAGATATGTAAGTAAGTGCTGTGGGTCTGAGGGAGGGGTGTTACTCATTTTGTGAAGGACCTCTCCGCCTTATCGGACCGGTACTCTGTCTACACTTCTGCTATTGCCTTTATTGTAAGTGGGTTTTGTCCCCTCGAACGGAAACGCTGGTTTGTGTCGAGGTGTCTGTGGATCGTATAACTCTGTGAATTGGGTGCGTTGAAGAAAGTGAATAGTATATCTCCTCCAGCGTCCTTCCCTTCCCCTGGGTGGCTTTCTGATAGTAGAGGGCTCCCATCCCATCAGTGCACTGCCTTCGGTGATCCCGAGTGAATTTTTGAGCACAGTCATCGGCCCCTGACCGGATAACACGTTTAGAGATATCCCTCGTCCCATCAGAAACCCCTTGGAGGTGTCCACTACGGTGATCTATGTCCTTTAGTGCCAGTGATAGCTTGTGACCGGCCGATCCCCTTGATTCTATTTATTGTGATTAGTTGTCTTGTTTTTGTCCATCTGTCTCCCCCGATAAGACTGTAAGCCTGTCACTGGGCAGGGATTGTCTCTATCTGTTGCCGATTTGTACATTCCAAGCGCTTAGTACAGTGCTCTGCGCATATTAAGCGCTCAATAAATACTATTGAATGAATGAATGAATGAATGAATGAATAAAAGGTGCAAAAATCCAAGTCTAAAGATGACACGGACAGGAATAGGAGCAGAGGAAATGTGGGCTTAGTCAGGGAAGGCCTTTTGGAGGAGATGAGCCTTCAATAAGGCTTTGAAGGTGGAGTTGGATATAAAGAGGGAGAGCGGTCCTGGACAGAGGCAGGAAGTGGGGAGAGGTAGGTAGAGATAGAGATGAGATAGAGGTACAGTGAGAAGGTTAGCATTAGAGAAGTGAAGTGTGAGGGCTGGGTGGAGTAGGAGAATAGCTAGGTGAAGTAGGAGGAGGCAAGGTGAGTGACTGCTTTAAAACATGTCGTAAGGAGTTTCTATTTGATGTGGAGGTGAATGGGCAGACACTGGAGGTTTTTAAGGAGTGGGGAAACATGGACTGAATGTTTTTGTAGAAAAATGATCCAGCCAGCAGAGTGAAGTCTGGACTGGAGTGGGGAGAGACAGGAGGCAGGGAGGTCAGCAAGGAGGCTGATACAGTAATCAAGGTGGGATAGAAGAGATGCTTGGATTAATGTGGCAGTATTTTGGATGGAGAGGAAAGGGCAGATTTGAGCGATGCTGTGACGGTTGAACCAACAGGATTTGGCGAGAGACGGAATATATGGGTTGAATGAGAAGGATGAGTCAAGGATAATGCCAAGGTAATGGGCTTGGGAGACAGGAAGGGTGGCGGTGCTGTCTACTATGACAGGAAAGACAAGGGGAGGTCATGGTTTGGGTGAGAAGATAAAGAGTTCTGTTTTGGATACGTTAAATTTGAGGAGACAGTAGGACAACCAAATATAGATGTTCTGAAGGCAGGAGGAAATGCAAGACTGCCAAAAGAGATAGAGATCAGGGCTGGAAATGGAGATTTGGGAATTATCCGCAAAGAGATGGTAGTCATATAATAATAATAATGGTATTTGTTAAGCACTTATTGTAAGTGCTTACTAAGTGCCAGGCACTGTACTAAGTACTGGAGCCATGGGAGTGAATGAGTTGTCCAAGGGAATCAATGGAGATGGAGAATAGAATAGCCTTCCCTCTGATCTCCCTTCCTCCTGTCTCTCCCCGCTGCAGTCTATTCTTCACTCCGCTGCCCGGCTCATCTTCCTGCAGAAACGCTCTGGGAATGTCACTCCCCTTCTTAAAAACCTCCGGTGGTTGCCTATCGACTTCCGCACGAAACAAAAACTTCTCAGTCTAGGCTTTAAGGCTCTCCATCACCTTGCCCCCTCCTACCTCTCCTCCCTTCTCTCTTTCCACCGCCCACCCCGCACGCTCCGCTCCTCTGCCGCCCACCTCCTCACCGTCCCTCGGTCTCGCCTATCCCGCCGTCGACCCCCGGGTCACGTCCTCCCGCGGTCCCGGAACGCCCTCCCTCCTCACCTCCGCCAAACTGATTCTCTTCCCCTCTTCAAATCCCCACTTAAAGCTCACCTCCTCCAAGAGGCCTTTCCAGACTGAGCTCCCCTTTTCCCTCTGCTCCCTCTACACTCCCCTTCACCTCTTCACAGCTAAACCCTCTTCTCCCCCCTTTCCCTCTGCTCCTCCCCCTCTCCCGTCCCATCCCCTCAGCACTGTACTCGTCTGCTCAACTGTATATATCTTCATCACCCTATTTATTTTGTTTAATGAGATGTACATCACCCTGATTCTATTTATTTGCCATTGTTTTAATGAGATGTTCTTCCCCTTGCTCTATTTATTGCCATTGTTCTTGGCTGCCTGTCTCCCCCGATTAGACTGTAAGCCCGTCAAAGGGCAGGGACTATCTCTATCTGTTGCCGATTTGTATATTCCAAGTGCTTAGTACAGTGCTCTGCACATAGTAAATGCTCAATAAATATTATTGAATGAATAGAAGGGGTCCCAGAACTGAGCTTTGAGAGACTCCCACAGTAAGGGCGTGGGAGAAAGAGAAGGAGCCTACAAAACAGGCTAAGCATGAGCATCCAAAGAGATAGGAGGAGAACCAGGAAAGGACAGTGTCAGTGAAACCAAGGTTGGACAAAGTCTCCAGGAGAAGGGAGTGGTTGACAGTGTTGAAGGCAGCTAAGAGGTCGAGGAAGATTAGGATAAAATAGAGACCACTGAATTTGCCAAAAAGGAGAGCATTTGTGACCCTTGAAAGGGCGATTTCTGTGGAGTGAATGGGATGGAAGTCAGATTGGAGGGAGTCAAGGAGAGAACTGGAGGAGTGGAACTTGACACAGTGGGTGTAGATAATTTGTTTAAGGAACTTGGAGAGAAATGATAGGAGGGAGATGGGGTGGTAACTGGAGGGAGCTGTGGTGTTAAGGAAGATTTTTTTTGGAAAGGGAAGACACAGACATGTTTGAAAACAGGGGGGAAGAAGACTTTGGAGAGTGAATAGTTGAAGATTGCGGTCAGGGAAGGAAGAAGGGAGGAAACAAGTGTTTTGAGAAGGTTCAAAGCGATCGAGTCAGATGCACAGGTGGAAGGGTGGATTTAGAGAGAAGGCAGAATATTTTCTCCTCGAGATTCTGCTGGAAAAGTTGGAAGAGTCAAACAAGAGACAAGAGGAGGGAGGGACTGGAGAGGAGCAGGGGAGATTTTAGGGAGCTCACACCTGGTAGTTTCAATTTTCTCAATAAAATAGGTAGCCAGGTCATTAGGGGCATGGGTTGGGGGAGGTAGGGGGACAGGGGGTTTGATGAGGGAGTTATACATTTGGAACAACTGGTGAGGGCAATGGGAATGGGTGCCAATAAGGATGGAGAAATATTTTTTCCAGGCAGAGGAGAGGGCAGAGGCAAAGCTCGCAAGGATGAAATTGAGGTGGACAAGGTCGGCCTGATGTCTAGATTTCCTTGAGCAGTAATCTGCAGCTCATACACAGGAGTCCTCTGTGGACTGTGGAGGTGATTCAGAGCTGTGGATTAGTGGTACTAGATCAAAGAAAGAATAGGGGAGCGAAAGAGTTGAGTTCAGTAGAGAGGGTGGTGTTGAGGGCATCTATTTGATCATCAAGGAAAGGTAGTTTGGGTATGGAGGCTAAATGGGGCATGATGAATTGAGAAAATTGGATGGAATCAAAAAATTGGAAGTCCCTGTGGGGGATCAGGACAGATTTATGGGGACGAGGTTTGTGGGAGAGAAGACAAATGAGGAGGTTGTGGTCAGATAGAGGGATTTCAGAGTTGATGAGGGTTAAGATTGAGCTGTGGCTAGAGGTGATGGGATCAAATGTGTGTCCAACTTGGAGTGGGAGATGTGGGGTGGGTGCTCAATAAATACGATTGAGTGGTTGATTGATTTTGAAACAAGTTGAAAATCGATTTTAAAAGATGGCTGAGAAGGATGAAAGAGTGGATTTAGAAGTTGGTGAGAGCTGTGAAAGATTCCTGAAAAGGATGAAAGTGAATTTGGGAATTGGAGAGAGCTGGGGAGGTGGGGGAGGAGATTTGGGGGAACTTAGATCTCTGGTTTTGCTTGTACTATTTAAAGTAAATGCAATCAAAGTCACTCTTTTCTACAAACAAGTGGTAACAGTGAACTTTAAATAGTCACAATTAGTTCCCCAGTTGCGTGAGACACACTCTATCAATGGTGCAGAGCACTGTGCTAAGTGCTTGGGAGAGTACAATATAGTTGTTCGATAGGATCCGTCTCCACAAGGAACTTGCACTCAAAAGGGGAATTTACAGTCTCTAGCGTGTGACATCAGAGAAAGCAAAACCAATTATCGGGGGGCAGGAAGGGGGTGTGGTGATGTAGGGGAGGAGGAGGGGACAGATGTCCCAATTTAAGCGTAATGAGCATCTAGTTGTAATGAGCAACTAGTTCAAAGGGAACAGGCTCGGGAAGCTTGTGTTCTCCAGGAAGGCTGAGGGGTAGTAAGATGGAGAAGGAGAAGAAGCTGTAGATAGTTTGCCCACAGAACAACTGCTAAGCAAAGTAGAGTCATAGTTTTGGAGAAAGGGGGGAATCATTGTGTGTGAATTTGGGATAAGTATCAGACCTGGGAATTTTATTCTGCTATGCAGTTACCATCACTGATGAATTACTGTCAATGTTGAAACATTTTACCAAGGAAAAACTGGTCATCTATTTATAACCAAGAGAGCATCCACGAAATCATAAAGCTCCTTGGGGGCAGGGATCACGTCTACCAACTCAGTTGTGCTGTACGGTCCCAAGTGTTCAGTAATAATAAGAATGGCATTTGTTAAGCACTTATTATGTGCCAAACACTGTTCTAAGAGCTGAGGTAGATAATCAGGCTGTCCCACGTGGGGCTCACAGTCTTAATTCCCATTTTACAGATGAGGTAACCGAGTCACAGAGAAGTGAAGTGACTTGCCCGAAGTCACACAGCTGATAAGTGGCGGAGCCGGAATTAGAATCCACAACCTCTGACTCCCAAACCTGTGCTCTTTCCACTAAGCCACTCTGCTTCTCAGTTGTAGAAGCAACGCAGAGCAGTAGAGTGCTCTCCACTCAGTGAGTAATAATAATAATAATAATGTTGGTATTTGTTAAGCGCTTACTATGTGCCGAGCACTGTTCTAAGCGCTGGGGTAGACACAGGGGAATCAGGTTGTCCCACGTGGGGCTCACAGTCTTCATCCCCATTTTACAGATGAGGGAACTGAGGCACAGAGAAGTTAAGTGACTTGCCTACAGTCACACAGCTGACAAGTGGCAGAGCTGGGATTCGAACTCATGAGCCCTGACTCCAAAGCCCGTGCTCTTTCCAATGAGCCACGCTGCTTCTCTTGAAGTGAGTGATCAATAATTATGAGTGATCAATAATTACCATCGATTGATCTCTATGTGAGCATACCGCAGTATTAAAGTCTCACTACCCCAGTTGCAACTGGACATTAGGTATTCCTCAAGTCTCAGAAACCATCCCTTTGTGTACAGGACCGGCTAGCTAAACCCCCAGCTTACTGCACACAGTAAGTGCTCAATCAATATCATTGATTGACTCTTGGAGTTGCAGTTCCATGAGTCCACAGGATGGAGGCAAACTGCCGGGGCAAGCTCAGGGTACACTATCAATCGATTAATTAATCAATCATATTTACTGAGCACTTACTGTGTGCAGAGGACTGTGCTGAGCACCCTGGAGAGTACAAAATAACAGAGCTGGTAAACATGTTCCCTGCCCACAAAGAGCTTACAGTCTAGAGGGGAGACAGATGTTAATACAAATAAATAAATTACAGATATGTTCACAAGGGCTGGGGAGCTGAGGAAGGAGTGCAAGAAGAGGGCAAACCCAATTACAAGAGTGATGCAGAAGGGAGTGAGAGAAAAGGAAAGGTGGGCCTAGCTGGGGAAGATCTCTTGGAGAAGATGGTCTTAAATAAGGCTTTGAAGGTGGGGAGAGTGATCATCTGTCAGATATGAAGAGTCAGGGTGTTCCGGGTGAGAGGCTCCGGGTCAGAGGTAGGATGTGGGTGATAGGGCAGTGGCCAGATAGAAGAGACTGAGGTACAGTGAGTAGGCTGGCATTAGAGGAGTGAAGTGTGAGGGTTGATTTGTAGTAGGAAAACAGGGAGGTAAGGCAAGGCGACTGAGTGCTTTAAAGTTGCTGGTAAGGAGTTTCCATTTAAGACAGAGGAAAAGATTCTTGAGGAGTGGGGAAACATGAACTGAAAGTTTCTGAAGAAAATTAATCTGGCCAGCAGCGTGAAGTATGGACTGGAGTGGAAAAAGACGAGACCAACAAGGAGGTTGATGCAGTAATCATGGCAGGAGAGGATAAATGCTTGGATGAACATGGATGCAGTTTGAATGGAGAGGAAAGGGAGGATTTTAGTGATGTTGTGAAGGTTGCCCTACAGGATTTGGATTGAATGAGAAAGATGAGTCAAAGATAACATCAAGGTTACAGGCCTGTGAGGCAGGAAGAAGGGGATGCCATCTATTATGACTTGAATGTCATGAGAGTGGGGACAGGATTTGGGTGAGAAGATGAGTTCTGTTTTGGACATGTTAAGTTTGAGGTTACAGCAGAACATCCAAATAGAGATGTCCAGAAGGCAGGAGGAAGTGCAAGATGGGAGAGAGGGTTAGAGATCAGGACTGGAGATTGAGATTTGAGAATCATCATCACAGAGATGGTAAACCCGTCATGGAGCAAGGATTGTCTCAATGTGTTGCCGAATTGTACTTTCCAAGCTCTTAGTAGAGTGCTCTGCACATAGTAAGCGCTCAATAAATACTATTGAATGAATGTAGTTGAAACCATGGGAGTGAATGAGTTCTCCAAGGGAGTGCATGTAGATAAAGAATAGAATAAGAGCTAGAATTCAGTTTTAAGGGACTCCCACTGTAATGAGGAGGGAGGCAGAGGAGGAGTTCGCAAAAGAGACTGAAAATGAGGGGCCGGAGAGATAAGAGAGAAGCAGGAAAGGAGAGTGTCAGCGAAGCTGAGGTTGGATGATGTTTCCAGGAGAAGCGGATGGTCGACAGTGTTGAAGGCAGCTGAGTGGAAAAGGAGGATTAGGATGGAGTAGAGGCTGTTGGATTTGGCAAGAAGGAGGTCGGTAGTGACCTTTGAGGGGGCAGTTTCTGTGGAGTGAAGGGAACAGAAGTCAGATTGGAGGGGGCCAAGGAGAGAATTAGAGGAAAGGAAGTGAAGACAGAGTGTAGACAACTTGCTCTAGGAGTTTAGAGAGAAATGGTAGGAGGGAGATTGGAGGGAGATGTGGGGGTCAAGGAAGGGTGTTTTTTTTTTAAAAGAAGGGGAGACATGAGCTTTTAGAGAAGCAGCGTGGGTCAATGGAAAGAGCATGGGCTTGGGAATCAGAGGTCATGAGTTCTAGTTCCGGCTCTGCCGCCTGTCAGCTGTGTGACTTTGAGCAAGTCACAACTTCTCTGTGCCTCAGTTACCTCATCTGTAAAATGGGGATTAAGACTGTGAGCCTCACGTGGGACAGCCTGATCACCTCGTATCCCCACCAGTGCTTAGAACAGTGCTTTGCACATAGTAAGCGCTTGACAAATGCCATTATTATTATTATTATTGTGAGCATGTTTGAAAGCAGCAGGGATAATGCCATTAGAAAGTAAATAGTTGAAGATGACAGTCAGGGAAGGAAGAAGGGAGGGGACAAGTGCTTTGAGAAGGTGCGAAGGGATGAGGTTGGAGGCCCAAGTGGAGGGGTGGACAAGGCAGCAGATCTCTTTTGGAGGTACTGCTGGGAAAGATGGGCGAGGACAAGTGGGGAGTCAGCCAGTTTTCAGTGATGGCGAGGAGGAGGATGGGTGGTTGGGTTAGGAACAGATCACGGATGAAGGAAAGCTTTCCCATAATGGAATGGGAGTTGAGGGAATACACTTGGCTGACGGGATGGGGAGGAGATGCTTGTGTGTGTATGTATGTTTGGGGCAGGAGCACTGGGGTAGGAAGGGATGAGAGGTGGTGCTGGAACAGGATAACAAAGATTGAGTGGGGAAGGAGGGTGGAGACAGTGCAAGGGAAAGGGTGGGGAGGAGATGGATGGAGGGCTGGATGATGATGATGTTGGTATTTGTAAAGTGCTTACTATGTGCAGAGCACTGTTCTAAGCACTGGGGTAGAGACAGGGTAAGCAGGTTGTCCCACGTGGGGCTCACAGTCTTAATCCCCATTTTACAGATGAGGGAATTGAAGCACAGAGAAGTTAAGTGACTTGCCCACAAGTCACACGGCTGCCAAATGGCAGAATCGGGATTCGAACCCATGACCTCTGACCCCCAAGCCCGGGCTCTTTCCACTGAGCCAGGATGGCGGGGGGATGGAGTGGGGGTTGCTGGGAAGGGAGGATAGGGATGGAGAAGTTCATGGGTTGTAGGTCAGGTTCCACCAACATGGAACATCAAGAGAATTACAGTCCTTAATAACAACAATAAGAATTATGGTATTTGTTAAGCGCTTACATTGTACTAAGCGCTGGAGTGGATTCAAAGGATTAGGAGAAGCAGCATGGTTAGTGGATGGAGCACGGGCCTGGGAGTCAGAAGGTCGTGGATTCTAGTCCCGTCTCTGCCATTTGTCTGCTGTGTGACACTGGCTGAATCACTTCACCTCTCTGTGCCTCAGTTACCTCATCTGTAAAATGGGGATCGGGACTGTGAGCCCCACATGGGACGGCGACTGTGTCCAACCCGATTTGCTTGTATAGTAATAATTACGATATTTATGTGCGCTTATCATGCAGTACAGTACAGTGCTCTGCACATAATAATAATGTTGGTATTTGTTAAGCGCTTACTATGTGCAGAGCACTAGTTCTAAGCGCTGGGGGAGATACAGGGTAATCAGCTTGTCCCATATGAGGCTCACAGTCAATCCCCATTTTACAGATGAGAGAACTGAGGCCCAGAGAAGTGAAGTGACTTGCCCACAGTCACACAGCTGACAAGTGGCAGAGCCGGGATTCGAAATCATGACTTCTGACCCCCAAGCCCGCTCAATAAATACTACTGAATGAATCAATGCATGAATAAGTCCATTTTAGCCAAACAGAAATACGTAGAACAAACAAAAGATGGGACGAAGGACCGCGATCTGGCAGAGCTTCGGCACCAACCTTTTCAGGCTGCTGCCACTAGGGGGCAGAGCGACCACGCTCTCTGCCAGTCCCTGGTTGCTGCACTTCACTGATTAATAATAATAATGATAATAATAACAACAATAATAATAATTTTGGTATTTGTTAAGCGCTTACTATGTGCAGAGCACTGTTCTAAGCGCTGGGGGGAGATCCAGGGTAATCAGGTCGTCCCACGTGAGGCTCACCGTCTTCATCCCCATTTTACAGATGAGGTAACTGAGGCCCAGAAAAGTGAAGTGACTCGCCCACAGTCACACAGCTGCCAAGTGACAGAGCCGGGATTCGAACCCATGACCTCTGCCTCCCAAACCCGGGCTCTTTCGACTGAGCCACGCTGAGGCAGGGGAAATGGGGAGAATTCCCGCTGCCTGGCCGTTACACTATTTGCACTTTTGCCAATCTCCCGAGTGTTTAATATGGTGCTCTGAACCAAGGAGGCAGTATTAGTAGTAATAGATATTATGTTTGAAGTATTTATTGTGGATAGGCAGTCTTCTAAGCTCTGGGGGAGAGTACAAGGTGGGAATTAGACACAGACACACACTCTGTCCTCTGGGGGGAACCTCCATCTAAAACGTTATTGCTTAGAGAAGCAGCGTGGCTCAGTGGAAAGAGCCCGGGCTTGGGAGGCAGAGGCCATGGGTTCGAATCCCGGCTCTGCCACTTGGCAGCTGTGTGACTGTGGACAAGTCACTTCACTTCTCTGGGCCTCAGTTCCCTCGTCTGTAAAAATGGGGATGAAGACGGTGAGCCTCACGTGGGACGACCTGATTACCCTGTATCTACCTCAGTGCTTAGAACAGTGCTCTGCACATAGTAAGCGCTTAACAAATACCAACATTATTATGAGTCCAACCTGATTATCGTGTATCTCCCCCCAGCTCTTAGTACAATGCTTGGCACATAGTAAGTGCTGAAGACAAGTCTCTATTATTGTTTTTGGCTAGGGTCAGCAATCCCACTTTCCCTGCGAGTGGTCGGCTGTCAGAGACAACGTAATAGTGCCAGGAGGAGGCTGACGAGCATCTCCCCGGACCCTTCCGTGGCAAAACCCATGGGTTCCAAAGGGATGCTGAAGTCTGTATGGCATCTTGACCGGAGGAACCCCCATCCCATCTGTCCACCACCTCTTTCTTTAATGTTAACGGGGGTATCGCTAGCGGCCTTCTGGGGTTAAGAGGAAGAATCAGACGTTCGTGCCAATTCCAGAGGCAACATCTGAGAAGAACGAGCCCATTTAAGCCAAAATGGTAGCATCCAAGGGCTTGGATTTCGAAGTAACCGGGATCGAGTTTCAGCTCCCCGGGTCACCTTTGAGGCTTCTCTCAGTGCACTTTGATTCAGGTTGGGGAACACAAAACGGTTCGGTGCCAGAAGGGAAATCAGACAACCCCTGAGGCGTGCTGGGATGTTACCCAGGCAGACTTGCCCCCACCCCACACTCACAAATACATCAACAATAAACTGTGACACTGAGTCACCGTTGAGTCATCTGGAATGCCCTCCCTCTTCTTATCCGACAGACAATTACTCTCTTCCCCTTCAAAGTCTTATTGAAGGCACATCTCCTCCAAAAGGCCTTTCCTGACTAAACCCTCCTTTCCTCTTCTCCCACTCCCTTCCTCTGCTCCCACCCCCATCCGTGTCACCCTGACTTGCTCCCTTCATCCATCCCCAGAGCACTATATACATTTCTGGAAATTATATATTCATGTCTGTCTCTCCCTCTAGACTGCAAGCTCACTGTGGGCAGGAAATGTATCAGTTTATTATTGTTGTTGTGTACTCTCCCAAGCCCTAAGTGCTGTGCACTGCACACAGTATCCATTCAGTTGTATTTATGGAGTGCTTTGTGCAGAGCACTGTTATGAAGCAGCGTGGCTCAGTGGAAAGAGCACGGGCTTTGGAGTCAGGGGTCATGGGTTCGAATCCTGGCTCGGCCACTTGTCAGCTGTGTGACTATGGGCAAGTCACTTAACTTCTCGGTGCCTCAGTTACCTCATCTGTAAAATGGGGACTGTGAGCCCCACGTGGGACAACCTGATTGCCCTGTGTCTACCCCAGCGCTTAGAACAGTGCTCGGCACATAGTAAACGCTTAACAAATACCAACATTACTATTATTATTATTATTAAGCACTTGGGAAAGTACCATCTGGTAAAAGACAGAGACGATCGCCGCCCAACGACGGGCTCACAATCTAGAAGGGGAGTAACAGACAACAAAACTAAACAAGGAGACAGGCATCAATAGCATCAAAACAGATAAATAGAATTATAGATGTATACACATCACTAATAAAATAAATAGAATAATAAATACGTACAAATATACACAAGTGCTGTGGGGAGGGGATAGAGCAGAGGGAGGGAGTAGGGGCGATGGGGAGGGGAGGAAGAGCAGAGGGGAAGGGAGGCTTCAATCTGGGAAGGTCGCCTGGAGGCTTTGAAGAGGGGAAGAGAGTTAGTTTGGCAGATGTGAGGAGGGAGGGCATTCCAGGCCAGAGGTGGACGTGAGCCGGGGTCAACAGCGGGACAGGCAAGAAAGAGACCCAGTTGAGGAGGTGAGTGGCAGCAGAAGAGCAGAGTGTGAGGGCTGGGCTAGAGAAAGAGAGGAGGGAGGTGAGGGAAGAAGGGGCGGGTGGATGGAGATCTCCAGCCGGGACCGCGCCCTGGTCCGGTCCGGTCCTAAAAATGATTGAATGAATGGAGAAAAATTGCTAGGTTCTCCAACTCTGAAATGTCACCTAGTACTCTTCCAAAGAACCACTTCGTTCCTGCAACTTGTATTCGACAGGATTTACAGGGAGCCGTCCAGGTGCAGAGCTTGGGAGAATTCAATAGAAGTAACATGGACTTGTGGATAGAGCACGGGTCTGGGAGCCTAATCCCAACCCTGCCACTTGTCTGCTGTGTGACCTTGGGTAAGTCACTTCACTTCTCTGTACCTCAGTTACCTCATCTGTAAAATGGGGATTAAGACTGGGAGCCCCATGTAGTTAGTACAAGTGATTAGCTTGTATCTTTTTGGCTAAGCTTAGGAAGCGCTTAACAAATACTATAAAAAAATGGAAGGTAAAGTCAGGATCTCTGTCCTCGAGGAGTTTCCAGTCTAGTGGATACGTGTCAAACATAGGGGCATGGTTTTCTGAAGGTCATTATTACTGTACAAAACCCATCAAATATATTGTTTTTTCCTTTATCAAGAGCATGGTGTTATTTATGTTACTCTTACCCACTGAAGCTGCGGGCAGGAAATGTGTTAACCAGCTGTTATATTATACTCTTCCAAATGCTCAGTTCAGTGTTCTGCACATAGAAAGAGCTCAATAAATACAATTGATTGATCGATTTATTCTAGGAATCCTAAATGCTGAGGACCTATTGGTTTGGTAATGGAAAAAAAATTCTGGTCTGGACCTAGGAAGAGAAATCAGCACTTGAATTTGTTGATGGCCACGGTGAGGTCTAGTGGATGCAACACGGGTCTGGTAGACAGAAGGACCTGGGTTCTAGTCCCAGCTCTGCCACTTGTCTGCTATGTGACCTTGGGCAAATCATTTCATTTCCCGGGGCCTCAATTACCTCATCTGGAAAATGGGGACTGACTGTGAGCCCCATGTGGGATATGGACTGTGCCCAACCTGATTACCTCGTATCTACCTCAGCGCTTAGAACTGTGCCTGGCACATTGTAAATACTTAACAAATTCCATTGGGATTGAGGAGACCTGGGTTCTTGTCTCAGCTCCTCCACTTGCCTGCTGAGTGGCAGAGGGAAATTCACTTACCTTCTCTGTGCCTCAGTTCCCTCAACTCCAAAATGGGCATTCAACACCTGTTCTCCCTCCCACTTAGACTGAAGCCCCCATGAGGGAAATGGACGACGATTAATCTGACTGTACCTACCTCAGCACTTGACAAGCTGTTTAGCACATTAGAAGTGCTTAACAGTACCAAAATTGTTATTATTGTGGCATTGCCTTCTCCAAAGCACTCAGTACAGTACCTGGCACGCAGTAAGTGTTCAATAAATACCACTGATTGACACATAGTTTATTCTGGGATCAGAGACTGCTAGCTGTCTGGCAATGTGTGGCAGTGGGTAAGAGAGGGTGGATGGCTAAATCCAAGCTATCGGCCCCTCTGCGAAAACAACTCAAGGGCACATTCTCTCGATGATAGGTCACATCTTTCCCCTCGTAACCATTGGAGTGTAAGAATACTTATTCCGCAAGGCACAGGGCATGGGCAAAATGTGCAGTCTAATACTCCTCACCCACAGAAGCGGGCTCACTGTCGGCATCTTTGGACCGAAGATCGGCTCTGTTGAGGGACACTTCACCCAGGTGACCATGAGCCTTAGGATCGATTGTAAGCTCCCGGAAGGCAGGGTGTATGCGTTTTGCTTATCTGTTTTGCTCTTTCTAAGTGCTTGATCCAGTTCTGCACTGGGGTGGTGCTCAATGAATATCACGAATCTTTCTCCCTGCATAACCAATTCCATCTCCAATTGTAACTGAGAATTGTTCTAAGGGGAAGTTTGAAATTTTTCATTTTCTGTTCCAAGCGGACAAAACACCAGGCCTTAGGATGGGCAAAATGAGCACATGGTTCAGCGCTGAAAAACACTGAAGTTTACATTGGAATGGAGATAATTCAAAACGGATGAATTTCCAAAACGTCCAGAGTTTCTCTTTGCCACGCTAAAAGGCAGAAAAGGCTGATTCGTGTAGGAAAGATTTTAACGTAACTTCATTAGACGTGATTGAAAAGTGACTATTGCATCCGTTTAGCAAGACCCTCGTGGACAGCTAAGCACTACATACAATTTCCATGACAAAAAACAGAAAGTGTTGCTGCTGGATAGTTGCAAAACTGAGCGCTTGCTCTCCGCTGAGGTGGCTCCAAGCCAACTTCTTTCTCTTTCCTTTCTTTGTTTGTTTGTCCAGAGGGGTACATCGAATGCAGAAGCAGTGAGTCAATGCAGCTTTAGGGTTCCAGATGCAAACACTGAGAAGTCAGGGAAGAGGAAAAGGAATACTGTCATTGTCACTATGACTCAGAAAAGTGACACATTTTGTCATTTCTCTCTGACCTTTCTGGCTCAACATTTCCAGTGACTGGTCGAGGGCAGAGGTGGGCTAATTACACAACTTATTGTTTAGCTAAACACACTTGACCAACTCTCTATATACCCCCAAGGGACATAATATGAAAAATAACTGTGGTATTTGTAAAGTGCTTTCTTTGTGCTGAGCCCTGTGCTAAGGACTGTGGTAGATACAAGATAACCAGTTCGGATGTAGTTCTTATCCCACTTGAGTCTAAAGGGGGAGGGAGAAATGGTATTTTATCCCCCTTGTCACAGACAAGGAAATGGAGGAACAGAGACGTTAAATGACCTGCCTAAGGTCAAGCAGCAGGCAAGTGGAGGAGCTGGAATTAGAGTCCCCTGTCTCCCAGTTCCATGCTGTATTCAACAGGCCATGCTGCTTCTTAAAGATTGCTGAAATACAAAGCATAGATGGGTTGAATCCTGTTGCAGCGTGGCTCAGAGGAAAGAGCTTGGGAGTCAGAGGTCGTGGGTTCGAATCCCAGCTCTGCCACTTGTCAGCTGTATGACTGTGGGCAAGTCACTTAACTTCTCTGTGCCTCAGTTCCCTCATCTGTAAAATGGGGATGAAGACTGGGAGCCTCACATGGGACAACCTGATGACCCTGTGTCTACCCCAGCGCTTAGAACAGTGCACATAGTAAGCGTTTAACAAATACCAATATTATTATTATTATTACTTATTCTAAATTCATAACACCTCCAGAATCTGTCCCTTCCTCTCCATCCAAAATGTCACCGCAGCGGTCCAAGCACATGCCCTATCCCAACTGGACTACTGCATCAGCCTTCTCTTTGATCTCCCTGCCTCCAGCTTCTCTCCTCTCCAGTCCATACTTCACTCGGCCACCCAGATCACATTCTAAAACACTGTTCTGCAAATGTCTTCCCGCTCTTCAAAAGCCTCCAAAGGTTGCCCATCTACCTGTGCATCAAGCAGAAATTCCTCACCATTGACTTCAAGACACCCAGTCAGCTCTCTCCCTGTTCTTATCCTCACTCCTTTCCCACTTCAAACCAGTTTGTACATTTTGCTCCTCTAATACCAACCTCCCCTCTCAGGATCACACCTACCAATACTCTACCAGTCACGACTATGGGAGGGAGAGTCAAGCAGAGGCCTACCCATTCCATTCCTAGCTTGGCCAATGGCAAGTGAGTGGAAGGCAATCTGCTATAAGTCAAAACTCACCCGTGTTGGGCAGCAACGGCACGGGAAAGGGTCGAGGGCAGAGACTCGTTTACTGCGTGGAAAGAGGCAATGGTAAACCATTTCCATATTTTTACCAAGAAAACTCTATGGATCCACTACCAGAATGATTGCAGATGGAAGTGGGGCTTTCTGGGAGAGATCTGTTACGGTGTCGCTATGGGTCAGACACGACTCGACAGCATAAAACAACAACAACAATACCAACCTAGTCACTCACCGTGCCTCACTCACATCTTACTCACTGTCGACCTCTTGCTCACACCTTCTTTCCTGTCTGGGACTCCCCCCCCATCCCCACCCCCCAAATCACATCACAAGGGCCACTACTCTTCCCCATCTTCAAAGCCTTACTAAAATGACATCTCATACTGGAATAGAAGCTTCCCCTGAGTAATCTCTCATCTCTCCATTCTATTTTCCTTCCCTAGTGTATCACCCATCCATTCAAAACTGTGCTCCCTAAGCACTTCTGTACTCACGCCCCCCACACCCCTCTTTGCATAACTTCATACTTGGTTGCTTCCCCTACCTGTAATTCATTTTGATGTCTGCCTCCCCTGCTAGATTGTAAGCTCCTCGAGAGCAGATATTGTCTTTATTGTACTCCCAAGTGCTTAGTACAGTGCCATGCACAGAGGGGAAGCTTAATAAATACCACTAATAAATACCTCTAGATGGAAATTCAGATAGACCTCATTTTAGCTTCAGCCTCTATTCTCTTCAGTCATTCCGGCTGGGAACAAGTAGCAAACTCGAGTTATTTGATATTTTTTATTTCTCCTGTCCAGGCTCTGGAGGAATGTTTGTGTGCAGATAAACACTTCACAGTTCAAAAAATAGGAGAACAAAGGAAGAGAAATGGAGAGTCTGGATAAACCCCAAGATGAACTCATTTGCTCCTGAACAGAACCCAGAGAAGCAGAATAGTCTAGTGGGTAGAGCATGAGGCTGGGAGTCAAAGGTCCTGAGTTCATTCATTCATTCAGTCATATTTATTGAACACTTACTGAGAGCAGAGCACTGTACTAAGCATTTGGGAGACCCGGCTCTGCCACTCGTCCGCTGTGTGACCTTGGGCAAGTCACTTCACTTCTCTGGGCCTCAGTTACCTCAGCTGTAAAATGCAATTAAGACTGTGAGCTCCACGTGGGACGTGGACCAAGTCTAACCTGATTCACTAGTATCTATCCCAGCGGTTGGTACAGTGCCTGGCACATAGTAAGCGCTTAACAAATACATTTTAAAAAACCACTTTTCACTTTGACCCATTCAGGGAGAAAGCTGCACTCTGACCAATCTGAACAGTTCACTCATTCCAATCTCCAACCGACAACTGCCACAAGAAGAGAGAACTTGTCCTGGAGAAACAGCATCATTAGGAGACTTGAAAGAGAGGGAGACATTCATGCCTCAGCTAATCAGGAAGGCAAAAGCATTGACTAGGCGCCCCCTCAGAGCAGAACATTACCCTGGTCTCCTCCTGCTTGGGAGATTACCAGAAAAGTAAGACCCACCAGTTCCTGTCCTGGAGGAGTTTGCCATCGAAATGTATACTTGAGTGGAAAGGGGAGGAAAAGAAGTTATAAACTGGTTACAGCAAGAATTTGGAAAAAATAACTAAATGGAGTTCAAAAATTGGTATATACCTCAATGCTACAAGCTTCCTCTTTGGGTTCACCCAATCACTCCATCAGTGGTATTTATTGAGCACTTGCTGTGTGCAGAGCACTGTCCTAAATGCTTGGGAGAGGAGAATGCAGTGGAGCTGGTAGACATGAACCCTGCCCATAAATAGCTTATCCAACATCTAGCCCTGTGAACTTTTATGGAAGGAAAAGAGGAACCCAACCACACACACCCACACTATGTAGTCAGTATTTTGGCTCCCACTTTACTCCATTATCTTCTGTTCAGCTGCCAAACACATCACGCAGCCCCTGTCCATTCTGAAAGCATCCCATAAAGACCCTAGGAATTTTTTGCAGAACAATGGTGTGCCTTAATGGCTCCCTTCTTTATAGAAATCTGATCGTGGTAGAGAGAACTGCAGGGATTAGTGGATAGAGCACAGGCCTAGGAGTCATAAGGGCTTGGGTTCTCATCCTGGCTCTGCCACTGGTCTGCATGCCCTTGGGTAAGTCACTTCACGTCTCTGGGACTCAGTTGCCTCATCTGTAAAATGGGGATTAAGACTCTGAGCCCCATGTGGGACAGGGACTGTGTCCAACCCGATTTGCTTTTATCTACCCCAGCGCTTAGTACAGCGCCTGCCACAGAGCAAGCAGTTAACAAATACCACAGTTATGTTTTCCAAGAGGATTGCTTAGGTTGGAAAAGCTGAAGCAAGATGGGGCAAGATTGGGAAACCCGGAAAGGGCAGAGGGAATTTGCCTCATTTCAGAGGAAAAAACCCCGGACCCCAGAGACCAAGGTCACCCGGTCTGTTGGTGGAGACGGGAATGAAGCCCAGGGCCTCCAGGCCCCCCGGCCCTGGGCCCTGGCTAATGACCCTGCTGCCTCTCTGAATTCCCTCTGCAGTTTTAATTGAATATCAGGTTCTTCTCCACTTCCTGCCCTAAACTGGGGCGGGGGGGGGAACAGCTGCCACCTTGCAGGCCAAAGTCGGCTGGCGGCACTTCAGTGGGGGATGAAGTGATCCCGGTATATGAAGTCGGTAAAGTGTTTCAGGATAAAAGGCCCTATCTCCACGGAGATATTCACAAAGGTATAAAGGGATGTCCCGACCCCGGGTCTCTCTCTGACTTTCAGATGACAGGGCGCTGGGCCCCGGACTGAAAAACAGGGGAGGGAGAGGGTGTGAGATCGGAAGAGGGAAGCGTGAGGAAAAGGAGAGAGAAGACCAAACCTCCGTGGCCCTCGAATCCCCACAATGTTGATGGCGAAAGGGGGCAGGTGACGCTTCCTAGGGCAAAAAGTGGTTTGCCTATCGATTCCGTTGACGATGCTGCCGAGTCTAAACTCTCGGTCAAATAAGGCTCTCGGCTCCCTCCACCTGTGTGAGGCAAGGATGGATTTCTCAGGCTCTTCCTCCCTAGGGCTACCAAAACAAACACAGATACTGGCTCTGAGCTCCTCTGAGATCCTGCCCTGCTAAACCCTGATTTTGGAGGAAGGCTCCAGCCAAATCCCACCCTTCATCATCATCAAAAGCTTGTTAAGTGCCTGTCTGCACAGAGCCCCATGCCAATAAAACCTTGCAAACGCAAGCAAATACACTCTGGTGAAGGGAAATTGAAAATACGAGTTTCTTCCTTCAGGTTGGGAGGAAATTGGAAAAAAAATAAAACCTTCCCAACCGAAACCTTGTTTCCCAGGGGCACTGGGAGAGGGGTCCCCAGCTATAAATCTGCGACACCATAAATCAACCCCAAAGATCTGCAGGCCCCATGAGGGCAGGAAGGTTTCCATCTGATAAAGAAGAGGTTGGAAGCATCCTTAGGCTAAGCAGCAGAAGCTGGGCACTGGTGATCTGCCTCTGGAAATTTGACAACCACTAGAGAGCACAACTTCTCCACCAGAGAAGCTTAAGTGATACAACTCCTTCCCGAGAGGCAAAGAACTTCCTCCATCGCCTCCCGTTCACTCTCCTACTCAAATACAGTTTTCCTCTCTGCAGAAAGCTCTGAGCTTTAAGTTGGCCTCAAAGATTTTTTTCTTGCCGAAAGTCGAGGGGAGTGCCACACCTGCCCTCAGTGCTGCAGACACATATCAAACTTGACTTTGGTTTGGAAAGAACCGTGTTTTCCTGGGACGGAGAACAGGATAACTCACTCTACTGCGGCAGAGAGCAGAGTTTTGGGGGAGAGCAGGGAGGGGAAAAACAGGGAAGTCTGCCTTCCAAACCGGGAGCGGGGATAGAGAAGAGAGAGGAATTGATCTAAATGTCCAATTTGCCTCCGGACTGGGGAGGGGGTGGAAGTGGGAGGGAAGGGATACACTGGAGATTCCTCCTCAGTTTTCTCAGGAACACATGAAGCATAAAGAAAATTGTGGCTTATAATGTCTCTCCACAGCAAAGGCTTTGGTGCTAGAAGAAACTTCCCTATGAACCTTTTTGAGCCTGTTGTTGGGCAGGAGTTATCTCTATCTGTTGCCAAATTATACAATCCAAGCACTTGGAACAGTGCTCTGCACACAGTAAGCGCTCAATAAATACAATTTAATGAATGAATGAACCTCCTTTTAAAGAGTATTGCATTGGTCCACCTTCATTTGATTGCCCTATGACTAAATTTTCTCATGCTCTCTCACCTCAGACATCTGTTTTTTGAAGAGAATCAGATTCCCATTTATCCAAGGAAAAGTTACTCAGTATGCTTCCTGATCCTCAGTTTGGTTTAGTGAAGGCAAAGGCCTCTGAAATGGAAATTACATGGAAGATTTTTCACATTTTATAGCAAGCTTTAGACCCAAGTGGGGAATATCATTTTGAATGAAGATAGGAGAGTTGGGAACCAGTATAACATTCAATCCATGTTCTCCCTCCTACTTATATCGTGAGCCCAGTGTGGGACAGAGGCTGTGCCTAACCTATCTTGTTTCTACCTTTGCACAGTGCTTGGCAGGTAGAGAGTCTTAACAAATATCAAATAACATCATTATTATTCAGATAAAACTAAACTGCCTTACCCAAACTCCCAAAAGCTATGTAGAGTTTTGACTAACTTCTGGAACTCTCCTGGATCTCAAATTCCCCTTCACTAACACAGCTCTAATCTCATTTATCAGTGTATCTTCCATCTTGGTTGTTCACAAAGTTCATCCCTGAAAGCAGTAAGCATAAAATTAGTATAATTAGGATTGGAAAACCGAATGATCTGTTTCCCAGAACAGTGTATGGCTCACACAAAACATGGCGAATAATTAAAAGTGGAGCGGTGAAGTAGCTGTGTTGTTCATCTAACACCTCCAATATATTCAAGGCTACTACTTTTATCAATATGCTACCTCTCCTGTCCAAGAACAATAGAAACCATACACCAGGGAAAAGGAATCCCATTTCCAAAGCAACTAGAGAAGTTGTCATTTGACTGTATTCCCAGAGTCTTTGCAAGCCAGCTTTTCGCTACAATAATTCACTGCTTCAGATTGCATTTCAACATCACTCACTCTATTGGTAAGATTCACCCACACAGTATCAAATGTGCTTAATAAGCATTATTCATTATTATTGTGTTCCAGTTTTCCCTTTAGTGTTGTTCAAACTAGGGAGATGAATTACAGTCACCTCTCAGTATTCACAGAGGACTGGTTTAGAGAAACGCTCCCGAATGAGATGAAATCGCAAATGCCGCCTGCATTATTCAAAGAATATTCGGAACTCATTTACCCCATACAAGCTCCTGAGGGCAGCTGCACTTGAAACTGTTAGAAAAATGATTTTGTTTGCTTGTTTTGTGTAGTATTTGTTAAGGTTTTACTGTGTGTCAGGCAGCGTACTAAGCGCTGCGGTAGAAACAAAATAATGGGGTTGGACACAATCCCTATCCCACATAAAGCCCACAGTGTTAATCCCCATTTTACAGATGAGGTAACTAAGGCACAGATAATTTAAGTGACTTGCTCAAGGTTGCACTGCGGACAAGTGGCGTAACCGGGATTAGAACCCAGGTTCTCTGACTCCCAGGCCCGTGCTCTTTCCACTGGGCCATACTGCTTCTCCGCCATCTCACTTTTCTGAATCCATCACTTCCTTTTGACTTTTCATTTTATTATTCTCTTCTAGATGCCACGATTGTCAGAAACAAAAAGTTTGTACACAAACACTTGTGGGCCCTGCTAAAAGCATAGCTGAACAAAGATTGTGGGAAGCTAGCCACTTGGTGCCCCATGCAAGAAGTAGCCCTTCTGTGGTCCTCTAAAGTCATGTGACATTGGAATTTGGCCAGGAATACCACATGGAATGGTACACGGACGCCGTTGAACATGGGTCCAGACAACAATGACTGGGTGAAACCGAAAACCCAAAATCTGTGAGTATCCATATTCATGTCTATCGATCCGTCTTAATTATTCTTCTGGTCAGGGAACGTGTCTACCAACTCCGTTATATTTTACTCTCCCAAGAACTTAGTACAGTGCTCTGCACACAGTAAGCGCTCAATAAATACGATCGATTGTTTGAATGATTATGGCCGGTTGTGGCCCTGCCTCTCCATATCCTCTCAGCTGAGCACTTTCCGGGAACGAAGCGCCTCGTCCCTGCCTGCTCTTTGCCCAAGTCCTGGCATGGCTGACTGCTAATGGGTATGTTGCCTGGACTCAGTTGACCATATAAATGGAAAGAGCACAGGGCTGGGAGTCAGGAGGCCTGGGTTCAAATCCCAGTTTGCTCACTTGCTTGCTTCATGATCTCGGTCGTCACTTAATTTATCTGTGCCTCAGTTTCCTCACCTGTAAAATGGGGATTAAGTACCTGCTCTCTCTCCTCCTTAGAATGTGAACCCTGTGAGGGATAGGGACTATGTTGAATCTGAATGTTTTGCAACTGTTCTAGCCCTTAGCATGGTGTTTGACCGACGATAAACCCTTAATAAATAGCATTTATTATAATTAGCCACCAAATGAACATGTGCAAAGCTTTCGATAAAGACAAGTATGTTTTTCTCAGTATGCACAGTTTAGCATTTATTTCATATTTCCTTCTCGGTATGTATTTACTGGGCCCCGAATCCCAGCTCTGCCACTTGTCGGCTGTGTGACTGTGGGCGAGTCACTTAACTTCTCTGTGCCTCAGTTCCCTCATCTGTAAAATGGGGATGAAGACTGTGAGCCCCACGTGGGACCACCTGATTCCCCTATGTCTACCCCAGCGCTTAGAACAGTGCTCGGCACATAGTAAGCGCTTAACAAATACCAACATTATTATTATCACATTAATGCTGTGTACTTACTGTGTTTTTATCACTTTCTAACATCTTCTTTATGTTGTTTCGGTCAAATATTTGGCTCTTGATGTGTCTTAAATTATTCCCTGTGGAAAACAAAGCTTTGTTTAGTGCCTTGTAAAAGTAGAGGTTTGGTGGAAGTCCTCCCGTTTGGTGACCCAATTGGATCAGGCCTGTCTGAAATAAAAAAAGTGACTAATGGAAACGAGTAGGACCGTGACCACGGCCTCACGGAGACCTCTGAGCAGAGGGCCTGAGGTTCTTTTATTGAGGGGAATTACACATTGGGCTAGGCTGTGTCTGAATTACAAAGTGGCTAATGAAAATGAGTTACGACCATTACCAAGTCCTCACAGACAGCCTGAGCAGAGGCCTGGGCTTCTTTTATTGAGGGGAATCCCAGGCTGCTGCCACAGTGGAGTAGGCTGTGTCTGAAATAAAAAGTGACTAATGAAATAATAATAATACCGATGGTATTTGTTAAATGCTTACTCTGTTGCAAACACTGTTCGAAGTGCTGTGGTAGACACAAGATAATCAGGCTGGACACAGTCCCTGTCCAACACAGGGCTCACAATCTTAATGCCCATTTTACAGATGAGGTGACTGAGGCACGGAGAAGTGAAGTGACTTGCCCAAGGTCGCATAGCGGACAAGTGACGGAGCTGGGTTTAGAACACAGGGTTTTTGGGGACTCCAGGCCCATACTCTACCCACTGGGCCACACTGCGACCCTTAAATGAAAACAAGCAAGATCACCACCTTGGCCTCACAGAGAGCCAAGAGTCGAGAGCTGAGGCCTTTGATTACTTCCTATCTACCCCAGCGCTTAGTACAGTACTTGGCACATAGCAAGCACTTAATAAATACCATAATTATTACTAGTATTTTATTGAGAGGAATCTCAGGCTGCAGCCACATTGCTGGGGCAAGAAGTCAGAGCCTTTAGAGCTCTAGAGGGTCCATAATATCCTCAAAAGACAAATTGTTCATAGTTCTTGAGGATTACCAGCATTCCTCAAATTCATGAGTGGGGTAGCTTCCAAGACCATTCTAAAACAAAAAGAGGAATGACTGGTTCCAGGCAGTTCATGAAAAGGTAGCTTTCATCCCAGGTGTCACTGAGAAGGGCATCCTCCTTCCCATCAACTCCAGATGACAGAGCGTGAGCATTAACTATCAATCAGGATTAATCAGGATAGGATTTCTTGGGGTGTGATATGTTGTAGGGCGCTGTACTAAGTGCTTGGAAGAGTATGGAATCTGTCTTCAGGGAGTTTGCAGTCTAACGGTGGACGTAAACAAACTAAATTATGGCTAGGAAGAAGAGAATGGAAAGAGGATATGTGGATGACTAAGTGCTTCAGTAATAGACTCGGCAAGTCAACTTTGTAGAGAAGCACTGCAGGGGTGAGTGAGTGCACAGGAGTGGAAGGAGCACAAAAGTGTCAAGGTTGTTGTTGCTGGGGGGGACTAGAGGGAGGAAGGTAGGGTGAGGGGAGGACATGAGCAGGGGAGAAAAATGGTTAGTTGGGAAAAGAGAGAGGTGCACCCAAAAACACTGCCAAGCATCTTCCATTCCCCCTCAGTGTGTGTGGGGGGGGAGAGGGGGAGGGGGGGTAGGATGGAGGGAGGGGAAGGGGGGTTCTTCCCAACTCCCACCCCCTCACATCTGAGACCCCCTAGATACTAAAGCTGTCCAGCCCCAGCTGAACCTACCTGCAAAGACTGACTGTAAGGATTTCTCCCGCCTCTCCCTGACCTTGGTCCCATTGTCCAGACATGAAATGTGGTGTCCCTGGTACCGGGGCGGAGTTAACATTTGTATGTGTGTGTGCACACGTGTGTATTCGTTTCATCATTTCACTGTGGGACTGCCCCATGGCTCTGGGGTTAATCATTACGATCGGAAAGCAGGGGAGAGGTCCCTTGATGATCTTCTTCTTCCTCCATGCCTCACCCTGCAGCAACCTCTGCTTTCTGGGGAGCAAGATGTGGAAGATGCATGGAGTGGGGGTGGGAGGGGATGGGGGGAAGAAAAGGGTGCCAGGAAACGTCACTTGGACACAGCAGGGATAGGGAAGCACCCAAACCTTTCCCTTCTTCTCACAATGCAGCTCTCTTCCTGCTTCCCTCCCAAGGGCCCGCCCCCACATCCTCCTGACCAGAGGCCCCCGGCTCTAGGCACCTGACTGGGCATACAAGGGCAAGCTGAAGTAGGACACAGCTCCCTTCCATCTCTGTCGCCACTTTGGCTGGATGCACTACGATGACCTTATCACAATGCGCTACATAAAATGTCATCATGCGGCCCCAGGTATGATGTCATCTGCATCGCAGGTTACACGAGGACCCCCGCGAGGAGATCCAGGCCCAGGCCCCAGCTTCGGCCATTCCGGCCCGGCCCCTACCCTCACAGAGCTGAAATTTCATCTGATCAGCCAGCAGCGTCTGCTATTCCGAAGCCTAAATGTCGGTCGTGGGCAGGAATCTGAATGATTATACACGCATGGAGGGGTCCTTTAATCTTGCTCCTATTGAGCAACTTCAAAGTTTTGAGTACTTTTGTTTGAGTATGGATAGATGAACCCATGGGAGCCCAGGGGAAGCAGTATGGCCTAGTGGAAAGAGCACAGGCCAGGGAATCAGAGGATCTGGGTTCTAACACCGGGTCTGCCACTTGTCTGCTCGGTGACCTTGGGCAAATCACTTCACTTCTCTGGGTCTCACTTTCCTCATCTGTAAAATGAGAATCCGATACCTGTTCTCCCTCCTACTTAGATTGTGAGTCTCATGTGGGGCAGGGCCTGTGTCCCACCTGATTAACGTGTATCTACCCCAGTGCTTTAGAACAGTGTTTGGCACGTAGTGAGCACTCACTCGTAAAGTTGCTCTTTTCCTTTGCTTTCCTGACCCTCGACCCTGGCTTCCTCAGAAGCAGGGAGGCGGTGTATAGATAACAGGCCTGGGAGTCGGAAGGACCCAGGTTCTCATCCTGGCTCTGTCACTTGTCTGCTGTGTGACTTTGGGAAAGTCATTTCACTTCTCTGGGGCTCAGTTCCCTCATCTGTAAAACAGGGATTAAGACTGTGAGCCCTATGTGAGACAGGGACTGTGGCTACCTGATTATCTTGTATCTACCTAAACACTTAGAACAGTGCCTGGCACATAGTAAGCACTTAAATATTATCATTATTATTATTATTTCATAGTAAGTCCTTAGCAAATACCATAAGCATCATCATAAAATAGAGTACAGAACCTTGATTGTTGAATACTCATAAGTGCTGAAGACGGTTGACTCTACATAAGTGCTAGGGATGTTGCTGAGGTGAACCAAGCTGGGGCGGTGGAAAATTCATTGAAATTTGAAATGAAAAAAATGTTATATCCACAGGGCACCTATATTATCCAAGCTTTTTAGTATAGGATGTGTGTTAATTATCTTGAGAGTCATTTCAAGTTTAGAATCTCACTGCTATAAGATTTTGTCGGTAAGACATACTTGGAATGGTGGCCAAAAAATAATGGAAAATAAACCACCTTGTGAAACACCGTCAAAATGGGAGTGAGGCCTAGGGTGTGTAGAATCAATCAAGAGAGGGAGCAGGGGAGTTTCACACAAATATATATATCTTGTGAGACAATCTAATTCAGCCCCTTTCCCCCAAGCAGGGAAATGACTACATCATTCAGGTCCCAAAACAGTCCTTCTCTTTAAATAGATTTCCACTTGACAAGGACATCTTGAGAAGCAAGGTGGCCAAGTGGATAGAGCATGGACCTGGGAGGCAGAGGGACCTGGGTTCTAATGCTGGCTCCACCATTTGTCTGCCATGTGGCCTTGGGCAAATCACTTCATTTCTCTGTGACTCAGTTACCGCATCGGTAAAATGGGGTTTGAGACTATGAGCCCCACGTGGAACATGGACCGTGTCCAACCTGACTAGCTTGTGATAACCCCAGCGCTATTAAGACTGTGAACGCTTTGTGGGACAGGGACTGTATCCAACCTGATTAGCTTGTGTCTACCCTAGTGCTTAGAACACTGCCCGGCACATAGTGAGCACTTAAAAAATACCACAGTTATTATTCATATTATTACAGTGCTTGGCACATAGTAAGCACTTTAACAGATACTATGAAAGAAAACAGTCTCCCATTAATCACTGCATCAGTAACCATTTGGCCATCACCAACACCACCTTCCACCGGGCAAATGAAGGGAAAATGCCCCGGACGTACTCACCGTCTAAGCAGTGTGTCAGAGGTAGTTGAAGGAGGTGTAGATGACAGCAGCAGCCGCTTATGGGGCAGAAAGCAGGATGGATCATCACTAGACGTAATCCAACCTCACACTGACCATATGCTCAATGCATCAGAGGAGCTCCCATTCCACCAGGATGGCTCAAAATCCAGTTCCTGGAGTGTAAAAATCTCTGCTAGAATGTAAAAACCTTGGAGTTGGGGATGGTTCTACTTATTCTACTGTATTCTCCCAAGGGCTCAGTACAGTTGTCGTTGTGGGCAGGGAATGCATCTGTTTATTGATGTATCATACTCTCACAAGTAGTTAGCACAGTGCTCTGCACACAGTAAGTGCTCAACTTGTCTCACGCCGTCAAAGCGTTTCCAACCCATATCGACACCACGGACACATCTCTACCAGAATGCCCCACTCTCCATCTGTAATCATCCTGGTAGTGTAGCCATAGAGTTTTCTTGGTGGAAATGAGGAAGCAGTTTACCACCGTCTTCTTCTCTGCAGTAAACTTGAGTCTCTGCCCTCGACCCTCTCCCGTGCCGCTGCTGCCCAGCATGGGTGAGTTTTGACTTGTAACAGATTGCCTTCCACTCTCTAGCCACTGCCCAAACTAGGAATGGAATGGGTAGGCCTCTGCTTGACTCTCCGTCCCATAGCCGAGACTGGTGGACGACTGGACACTCTCCAGGTGCGACCCTGAGAGAGGCGAGTGCTCAACAAATACATTTGAATGAATGAATACAGTGGCCTGAAGACATCAAGTGCTCATTATGGACCACTGATTGATTGTAAGGGGCTCCAGTCCGTGTCCATGCATACCACTGAGCACCTAATCATTAAAGAGGGACCCTTAATGAATTATTTTCATTTGAGGTGGTGTGAAGGACTACCAGAAGTGCAGGGCCTGCGGCGATGGCAATCGATCCATCGGGAAGAGGACCAAAGCAGACTGGAAAGACTTCCTCTTTAGCCGTGACGGCTGCTCTGGTCGCCAGCACAGGTGTAATCCTGGCGGGGACAGAAACTTCTACACGGCCTAGTGGATAACGCACGGGCCTGGGAGTCAGAAGGACCTGGGTTCTCATCCCGGCTCTGCCACTTGTCTGCTGTGCGACCTTGGGCAAATCACTTCTCTTCTCTGTGCCTCAGTTACCTCATCTGTAAAAATAGGGATTAAGACTTGTGAGCCCCATGTTGGACAGGGATTGTGTCCAACATGATTTGCTCCAGTCTACCCCAGTGCTTAGTACAGTGCCTGGCAAACAGAAAGCGCTTAATAAATACCACTATTTTCTTTTGGTATTCATTCGCTATCCTGGATCCTTTCTTCTCTCTCCCCCAGCATTCCTTGTTCTTATCCTCTCACCCCACCATCAGAAGCTGACGAATAGGAGCAGCTCTGAGGTCAGTGACCCCTATCCTGCTTTTAATGGGGACTGGATGCAAAATATGAACTTTCAAGCCTTTTTGTTAGAATTGGTAAAAAAAAAAACACAACAAGGTCACATATCTAAATTGTTCTACAGAACTAAGGAGAATTTGTTCCCTGACAACCCCAAACGCATATCCTTGGTCTGACCCAGAAGTTTTTCTTGTTTTTTGTTTTTTCATGGTATTTTTTAAGTGCTTACTATGTGCCAGGCATTGTATTAAGTGTTGGAGCCGACACAAACTAGTCAGATTGGACGGTGTCCCTGTCCCACATGGAGCTCACAGTCTTAATCCCCATTTTTACAGATTATGTAACTGAGGCACAGGGAAGCTAAGCAACTGGTCCAAGATCACACAGCGGATCAGTGAAGGAGAAACCAGTGAACCCAAGTCGTTCTCACTCTCAGGCCTGTGTTCTAGCCATTAGACATGCTGCTTTGCAAGTTGCTTTTATGTAAATCTAATTTTATTATAAAATTCAAAATATAAAAATCAAACCTGTTCACTTAAAAGGTATATGTTGGGGGGAGTGTCAATCCCCAAATCTCTCCCCTACATATGTTATGAGAATATTGTGTGTGTGAGGGGGGTATGTATATACCTAAAGAAGAAAACAGAGACTCAGACTTTGTGAACTGAGATGCATTTATATTCAGGACAATTGAAATAAGATGCATGGAATAGGATTAGGTTAACAGATGTAATCGAGATTCTGAGAGATAGAGAGAGAGGGGAGAGCAAAGGAGAGTGAAAAGAGTTGGAAAGCTAGGGAGAATGACAGATAGGAGGGAAGGAGAGAGAAAGGGAAGTGAATGAGGGAGAGAAGGGAAGAAATGGGGAAGGACAGGGTCTGCTACATACTTGGTGGTGAGCTGATGGTGAAAAGCAGGCGAGGACTAAAAGAGGAAGAATGAGGAATGTGTCTCGGGGCCAATCGAATTATTCCCTCTCCCCTCCCTAGATAGAGAAACCACCAGCGTCTCCAGAGGGGAGCAATAGCCAAGGGCACTTGGGCAGATCTCGGGAAGCAGCGTGGCGCAGTGGAAAGAGCCTGGGCTTCGGAGTCAGAGATCATGGGTTCGAGTCCCGGCTCTGCCACTTGTCAGCTGTGTGACTGTGGGCAAGTCACTTCACTTCTCTGGGCCTCAGTTACCTCATCTGTAAAATGGGGATTAACTGTGAGCCTCACGTGGGACAACCTGATGACCCTCTATCTACCCCAGCGCTTAGAACAGTGCTCGGCACATAGTAAGCGCTTAACAAATATCAACATTAAGATCTGCACTCTAACAAAGCACCAGCCCCGATCCATGTCACTGAAAAGGGGCAAGTAGGGGAATCCGGAAGCATCCTCAATCACAGAATCTAAGGCTCAAAGGGGCCTCAAGAGGTCATCCTCTGCCTTCCAAGCTAACCTAACCTACCTAACCTCCTAGGCAGGAGGTTACCTCTATGAACAGAGACCGTCCAGCTAACTCCACAGCTCACCAACAATGAGGACTTTTTCTCATCAGATGTAACCTGCCTCAATGCAATTCAATCCCATTTCTGGTTCTGTTTGTCTGAGAAACCAAAAGCTAGTCAGCCCCTTCCCTAGAAAACCTTTTGCCCTTGATGGCCATTCAACTCTTTCCTCTAAATGAGCAATCAGCATACCCTACTTTTCCTTTTCCCATCCTTCCTCTCTGGCCTTCCCCATTAATCATCATCATCATCATCAAGAAGGGTATTTACTGAGCATTTACTTTGTGCAGAACACCGAACTAAGCGCTTGTGAGAGTGGATAGAGCACGGGCCTGGGAGTCAGAAGGTCATGGGTTCTAAACCCGGCCCTGCCACTTGTCTGGTGTGTGACCTTGGGCAAGTCACTTCAATTCTCTGTGCCTCAGTTCCCTCATCTGTAAAATGGGGATTAACACTGTGAGCCCCACGTGGAGACTGTGTCCAGCCTGATTACCTTGTACCTACCTCAACGTTTAAAACAGTGCCTGGCACATAATAAGCACTTAACAAGTACCATAAAAGAAAAAAACTGGTGTTCTGGCCAGGGCTCAGACTACAGCCCTGTGGGCAATTCTGCATCTCCACTGCTGCAGTTTCACCAGGGCCTTAATCACGTCCCCTTCCGTCCCCTGCCCCGCAACCCAAGCTTGAACACCCACCTTGCTTCTACAGATCCAGATCTTCTCCTCTCTCTGTCCCTCTCCCTCTCTCCCCACCCCCAACCAGCCCAGTCTCTTGAACTATGTCTGTGAGTGGAGGTGACCCACACCTCGTTGATCTAGAGCGATGAATTGGAACCTCGCTGGGGCCATGGGGACCTGTCTAGCTTTTTGCGACCTGACCCCCGAACAGGCCGGCTGGCATTCCAGACAAAATTCCTTTCACCCGGTTCTAACTCTTCAATCTTCCCTGAGCCTTTGGACCCCGGAGCCTGTCTCCGTCAGCCAGTCAGATCCTGACCTAGATGGCCAGCAGAGGCTTACTTCTCCAGCTTTAAGGACTTGATTCTTTCAAATGCCAATTAACAGGTGTCAGAAATGCTAGTTCTTACTAAGAGACCGATGTCTGCATAACAGCAAAGCTATTTTGGCGAGCCAGCCTCCCCTCTCCACACACACACACACACACACACACACACATAAATATCATGGTGTTTGAGCCTCTGGGGCCGGTGGAGTTTACAAGTATGCTGTCAAGATCTCTTCATTGGGAGAGTCCTTGAAGTCCTGCCAAAAAGCCAGGTAACTCCAATGCTTTTATGTGCTCCCAAACACAGATACGGCTCCAGAAGTCAACACTCTCCCCCGTCTGAGCGTTGGTGTGAATCTCAAACATCAAGCTGCCATTCCGGTGGGGAGTGTGACACTACATGCTTGGCTGATGATGCCAGAAGAGCAGGTGACTCTGGCAGCTAGCAGAGAGGGAGAGAAACGGGGTGGCTTCTGGTTACATGTCCTCAGCGCTCTAAAGGATGGAATCAGGGTCGGGGGAACAGTTATAAAATGATGTTACAAAATCCGGATGTCCTGGTCAAACTGAAACCGTGGTGAGGTATAGCGTTCTCAGCACAGACGATACCAGCGTTCCCGCTTAGGTCCTGTGTCCTCTGGCATCTGGCTTTGACTAATCCGGGATTAATCGCATTGCAAGCCAGTGATCCAAACCACTCTTCCAGCCCCTCCACCGCCTCTGTGGAGAGAAAGGAGTGGCCCAGCATGTCAGAATGCTGATAAGGAGAGAGATACAGTAGAAGTCCCTTTCATTTGCAATAGTATCCCTGCCGAAGAATACCTTTCCAGGTGACAAACTTTTCCGCACAGGAGGGGCAAAGGTCATGACTTTTGAAGCCATCTTCAACAGACGTGGCAGAAGAGGGTGGGGAGAGAGCGAACGGCAAAAGGGGAGAAGGAGGTTTCGAAGGCATGCAGGACCCAGCAACTGGGCCCAAAGTGGCTCAGCGGGCCTCGACGTTTGAGTGACGGCTCAGACCCTCCTGAGTCTGCCTCTCCCTTCTGGATCTGTCGCTCTAAGTTGGAGAGTCTACTGGAGAGTCTAAGGTTTATGGGTCAGGCTGCTTCCAAAGCATCTTGTATTGGGCGAGATGGACTGGTCTTCCAGAAAAACCATGCTATGTGGAAAATGGCCTCGTGATAGGTGGGAGGTAGAATTTATCCACTAGCCTGTAAATCCCTTCTAGACTGTATACTCACTGTGGGCAGGGAATGCATCGGTTATATTGTACCCTTCCAAGCGCTTAGTACGGTGCTCTGCACATAGTAAGTGCTCCGTAAATATGATTGACTGACTACCCAGAGAAAGGAAAATGCATGGAACAGTATGGCATAATAGATAGAGCACAAGCCTGTGAGTCAGAAGGTCATGGGTTCTAATCCCAGCTCTGCTACTAGTCTGCTGTGCCTCAGCAGACACTTCACTTCTCTGTACCTCAGTTCCTTCATCTACAAAATGGGGATTGAGACTGTGAGTCCCACGTGGCACAGGGACTGTGTCTAACCCTATTTGCTTGAATCTACCCCAGCGCTTAGTACAGTGTCCGGCACATAGTATGTGTTTAACAAATATCATAATTATTATTATTATTGAACAGTGTTAGCTTTGCTCTGGCCGAGCCCATCCACCGATGGGAGACATGCATTAGTTGTCATTCTGCAGGCCCTATAGTGTTTAACAACTCACCCTTCCCCGCGGGAGAGGGATAGGCCTGCAAGAAATAAAGGAGAAAATCCAAGTCCTCCTTTCCTCTTCTCCCACTCCCTTCTGCAGTCAACCTGACTTGCTCCCTTTATTCATCCCTGCTCCCAGCCCCACAGCACTTGCGTATCCAACTGTCATTTATTTAAATTATTATCTGTTTCCCTCTCTAGACTGTAAGTTTGTTGTGGGAGGGGAATGTGTCGGTTGTTATACTGTACTCTCCCAAGCGCTTAGTACAGTGCTTTGCACACAGTAAGCGCTCAATAAGTACGATTGAATGAATGAAAGGATGAATGAAAGTCTTCCAAACGGCTGAGGTCAGTTCCTCTGGAAAGTATGGGGGATAAGAGATGTTCAGATTTCCCAGGCAACAGAGAGCAATCCATCGTCTCTGGGTGTCTCCCAACAGGAACTCTATCAGACCACATAAAAATCGAAACCACTGAAAGATTTAGGGAGTCTCTCCAGGCCTCCCTTCCTGGACCTGGAGCACGTTCAGTTGGAGAGACAGCCAACGACTCCACACCAAGGCTCTTTGCCCTTTTTTGGGACTGCCGACTCAGGAGGGACTGTAGATATTTCGCTGATCACAGTCGCTTTTATATGTAACTGGACCTTAATTCATTCGGTAGCATGAGCTACGGAAGGGCGGCAGAGATTAGAAGGCTATGTCTGTAACTGACGAGATCCGCGCCTGGCGCGCGTTTGGGTGCAAATTAAAAATAAAATAAAGATCATCTGAAAAATGCGTGGACGGGCACCAACCGTCTCCTGACCTGTCACGCAGCGAACTCGTCCGAGACGGACGGGGCCGAAAAATGAGACCGGGACAATCGGCCATGCCAACCTTCCAGAGAGGCTTCTGGAAGCTCGGCCTTATTTGGGACAGATAATCTTAGGAAACTGATTTGAATGCTTTGTGTTTAGGAGCCCGGATGGCCTATTTAGATGAAAGAAAAAAAAACCCAGGGGGGTCACAAAGCTCCTTGGCCTTTTGTATTTTTTCAGGAGTCATTCAATAGCTTGACATTCTCGGAGTGACCGGTGGTACGCAGTCCACCAAACCGATGGTGATGAGTTGTGCTATGTCGAGTGAGTGATCTCCTTTGGACCGTGGGGCGAGGGATTTGGAAGAGCAGTATCAACCCCGAAGAAAGGAGATGGTCGAATCTTTCAAAGCCAAGGGTGCCCCCTGTTCTCCAGAATCCATGCCTCATCTCCCACTCTTCCCAAACCTCTCCTCGTTTCTCTGGCGTCTGACCCTAGATGAGCTTCCTGGGCATCTGGCGAGTGGGGGGAGATCCAAGGGGAGGAGAGGAAGGCTGCACGGCTGACTTTTCCCAGATGCCCTCTGCCCAGAATCCGGAAAGGGCCCAGAGATGCTAACAGATGATTGCTTGTTTTCAACATTTCCTCCTCAGAATGCTGAGGGACTAGGATTCCTCTATGTAAGAAATGTTAGTACTTTTTGATGTTGCTTCATTCCACTGTGTCTACCTTGCCACCTGTTTAGATTTCTTGCCACCTGGTGATCCTCTTCTTTGAAGTCATGAACAACAGAAACAGAAACAGAACAACAGAAATAATAAAAGAGCCGGGGGTAGTGTGATTTGATGTCGTCTGCTCTGTTGGGTATGCTGAGGCCTAACCTTGGTTTCTAGGCAATGATGATGGTATTGTCTGCATTCAGGTGAGGCTGGAAAACTCCTTCATACAACCCTTTCTGAATCATATTTATGGCCCAGTCACAGGGGTAGAGAATAGGGCGAAGGCCAATCCTGTACTATGCTTTTCTGGAATTTCTCTTCTCTAGAAGAGGAAAATGAGGGTGGACGAGCCAGTGACCTTATTCTATTCAATGCACCTCTTGGATTGGATGGGTAGAAGACGATGGATAGGGCAAAGAGAGCTCTAACTCTACTTATTGTGAAGAGGACTCTGGTCTTGCACCTTTTCACTATGCAAATATAGAAGTGAGAGCAGTGGTATGCGCTCTGTCTTTCCATAAGGCTTGGCAGGGTCGGGGGGAGGGGGTGGGAAGTGGCAGGTGGGATGTAAGAGGAAAACAGTGCATTATGGGTACTGTAAGAGCTG
The DNA here is from genome assembly GCF_004115215.2 of Ornithorhynchus anatinus. Lineage (NCBI taxonomy): Eukaryota > Metazoa > Chordata > Mammalia > Monotremata > Ornithorhynchidae > Ornithorhynchus > Ornithorhynchus anatinus. The sequence goes on from NC_041730.1 coordinate 92,868,627, forward strand.
ATCCCAAAGTACAGGGGCCTCCACTCAAACCACACCACCCCTGGGTCTTACTGTTTCTGTTGTTCATGACTAAAATAAAAGGTTCGCTAGGTGACAAGAGATCTTAACAGATGGCAAGGGAGTTACAGTGGAATAATAATGGTGGTATTTGTTAAGCGCTTATGTTGTGCCAAGCCCTGGTTTAACTGTTGGGGTAGATACAAGGCAATCAGGATGTCCCAGGTGGGGCTCACAGTCTTAATCCCCATTTTACAGATGAGGTAACTGAGGCACAGAGAAGTTAAGTGACTTACATAAGGTCACACAGCAGACAAGTGGCAGAGCCGGGATTATAGACCACGACCTCTGACTCCCAAGCCCGGGCTCCTTCCACTAAACCACGCTGCTTCGCAAACTACGCTGAAAAGCACTAACGTTTCTTACACAATCAGGGTCTAAAATATGGACCATCAAAGAGCCATCCATCTTGAAATGGCAAACACTGGAAGGGAATGCATGGTGTCTACAACAGGAAGAAAGCATATGAAATACATTTCCATGGGAAGTAGTGCAGGCAGGAACTACCAGGAGGCTTGGAGAAATTCATGGGTGAGGGATCCTTACCAAATTATTGAAGAAAATGCTAAGGATGGAAGAGGAAGAGTTAGGGATATTAGATGTGTTTGAAAAGTTCATGGGTAAAGGCTCATAGTAATGATGGAATTTGTTAATCGCTTACTATGTGCCTGACACTCTACTAAGCACTGGGATGGATACAAGGAAATCAAGTTGGACACAGTCCCCGTCCAGTGTGGGGCTCACAGTTTCAATCCCCATTTTTCAGATGAGTTAGCTGAGATACAAAGAAGTGAAGTGACTTGCAGGTCACACAGCTCACGATGTGCTAGCAGAGGGAATAATAATAATGTTGGTATTTATTAAATGCTTACTATGTGCAGAGCACTGTTCCAAGCACTGGGGTAGATACAGGGTAATCAGGTTGTCCCACATGAGGCTCACAGTCTTAATCCCCAATTTACAGATGAGGTAACTGAGGCACAGAGTACTGAAGTGACTTGTCCACAGTCACACAGCTGACAAGTGGCAGAGTTGGAATTTGAACCCATGACCTCTGACTCCCAAGCCCAGGCTCTTTCCATTGAGCCACACTGCTTAGGAATGTTCTAGGGGAGAACCATAACATCAAGAAAGGCAACCACCACATTGTTCCTCCATGCATTATTGGTGGCTATGGTTGAGACATTGCTCTGAGCCCTCTGAGGGACAGAGTCAGGGACCATGTCTAATTCCCACCTGTTCATTCAATCATATTTATTGAGCACTTACTGTGTGCAAAACGCTCTTGTCTCGGCTTATGTCAAGTCGTTTCCGACCCATAGCGACACCATGGACACCTCTTTCCCAGAACGTCCCGTTTTTCATCTGCAATCATTCTGGTAGTGGAAGCAGAGAGTTTTCTTGATAAAAATCCATAAGTGGTTCACCATTGCTGCTTTCCGCGCAGTAAACTCGGGTCTCCACCCTCGACTCTCTCCCGAGCCGCTGCTGCCCAGCATGGGTGAGTTTTGATTTGTAGTGGATTGCCTTCCACTCGTTAGCCACTGGCCAATCTAGGAACGGAATGGGTAGGCCTCTGCTTGACTCGCCCTCCCATAGCCGAGACCGGTAGAGTCCTGGAAACTCTCCAGGAATGACCCTGAGAGGGGACTAAGGCCTTGTGAGAGCACAATGCAACAACAGACACATTCCTTGCCCACAGTGAGCTCACCTGTGTATTCTCTCTCACCACTTAGTACAGTGCTCTGCACACAGTTAAGTACTTAATAAATTCTACTACTCCTACTAGAGTAAGCACTCAAATATTGTTGATATCGGAATTTCTGATACTGGGCTCGTTGGATCACTGGCCTTGACCTGACCCAGGCATGGCATTCCTCAATCAATCAGTGGAATTTATTGAGCATTCACTGTCTGCAAGGCACTCTGCTAAGTGCTTGGGAAAGTAGAATACATCAGATTTGGTAGATATGATCCCTGCCCACAGGGAGCTTTTAGTACATGGGTGGGGGGAGACAGATGTTAAAATAATTTACAGGTAGGGGAAACAATAGAGTATAAGGATATTTACACAAGTCCTGCAGGGCTGGAGTGAGTATCAAAGTGCCTAAGTGGCACCCAGCCCTGCATAGTTGAAGAAAGGGGCAGGGTGAATAGGGGAAATAAGGGCTTGGTCAGGAAGGCCTCTTGGAGAAGATGTACTTTTACCAGAGTTTTGATTGGGGGAAGAGTGCTGAACTGTTGGACATGAAGCGGGAGTGAGTTCCAGGCCCAAAAGCAGATGTGGGCAAAGAGTCGGTGTCGAGGTAGATGAGATTGAGGCATGGAGAATTGGTTGGGATTAGAGGAGCGGAGTGTGTGGGTTGCTGTAGTAGGAATTCAGCAAGGTAGAGACCTGATTGAGTACTATAAAATCAATGATACTCCTATTTGTTTTACCCAGAGGGGGATGAACAACCACGGAGGATTTTTTAAGGAGTGGGGAGATACAAACGAAATGGTTTTTCAGAAAAATGATTCGGGCAGCAGAAGTATGGACTGCTGAGGCGTGAGACAGGATGCAGGGAGGTCGGCAAGGAGGCTGATGCATTAGCCAAGACCGGATATAATGAGTGCTTGATTTAGCATGGTTACAATTTGGGTGGAGAGCAAAGAGAGGACTCGAGATGTTGTGAAAGTAGAACCAACTGGATTTGGGGAAAGGTGGAATGTGTGGGTCGAATGAGATAGAAGAGTCAAGGATAGTACAAAGGTTAAAGATTTTTGAGACAGGGAGGATGGTGGCACTGATTACAGTGTCCGTGAAGCCAGTGTTTCCATTGTTAGACAGTGTTTCCAGATGAAGGGTTTGGTCCGCATCTGAAAGGTTGAGGAGGATTAGGAGGAAGTAGAAGTCCTTTTAGACTGTGAGCCCATTGTTGGGCAGGGATTGTCTCTATCTGTTGCCCAATTGTACATTCCAAGAACTCAGTACAATGCTCTGGACACAGTAAGCGTTCAAAAAATAGGATTGAATGAATGAATGCATAAAGCAGAATGAGGATGGAGTAGAAACCATTAGATTTGGCCAGAAGAAGACACCGGTAACTTCCACCATGCTTATGCACTATTCATTATTTATTTTATTGTTTCCCCTCTAGACTGTAAACTTCTGGTGGGCAGGAAAAGAATCGACCAACTCTTACAGTTTACTATCCCAAGCTCTTAGTACGATGCTCCGCACACCGCATCTCGTCTGTCTCTTCGCCAACCCCTTTCCCACGTCCTCCTCCTAGTGTGGAACTCCCTCCACTCCACCTATGCCAGACCACCACTCTCTCTACCTTCAAAGCATTCCTAAGGTCACATCTCCTCTAAGAGGCCTTCCCTGATTTAGCCCCCTTTTCTCATCCTCCCTTTCCCTTCTGTGTTGTCTATGCACTTCTGTGATCCTTTGGACGGTTGATATTGTTCCCAACCCCACAGCACTTATGTACATATCTTTAAATTATGTAGTATAAATTATTTATTTATTCATATTAATGTCTGTTTTCTTCTCTAGTCTGTAAGGTCGTAATGGACAGGGAAATGCTAATTCAGTTGTATTGTGGCCTGCCAAGTTCTTAGTACGGTGCTCTGCACATTGTAAGTGCTAAATTATAGAGAGGCAGCGTGGCTCAGTGGAAAGAGCACGGGCTTTGGAGTCAGAGATCATGGGTTCGAATCCCGGCTCTGCCACCTGTCAGCTGTGTGACTGTGGGCGAGTCACTTCACTTCTCTGTGCCTCAGTTACCTCAACTGTAAAATGGGGGTTAAGACTGTGAACCCCACATGGGACAACCTGATTCCCCTGTCTCTACCCCAGCGCTTAGAACAGTGCTCTGCACATAGTAAACGCTTAACAAATACCAACATTACTATTATTATTATTAAATAAATACGATTGATCGACTGATTAAGGGCTCAGTAAATATGATTGATTGGTTGACTTTGAGAGTGCAGTCTTGAGGGGTAAAAGGGGAGGAAACTAGATTATAGTGGATTAAGAAGGGATTTGCAAGAGAGGAAGTAGAAGTAGAAGATTTGTACAACTCATTCCTGGAATTTGGATGGCTATGGGTTGGTAGCTGGAGGGGACTGTTGAGGCTTTTGCAATGAAGAGAAGATGAGCATGTTTGAAGGCAGTGGGAAAACAATAAATAAAGGATTGAAGATGCTCCAATCAGAAAGAAGGGTGCAAACCAGTGCTTGTAGAAAATTAGAGGGGATGGAGTCAGAAGCATAAGTAGAGGGGGTAGATTTTGAACTTTGCGGGGAGATCCCTTGAGGGATTACTGGGAAGGATGAGAAAGCGGCTTTAGCCGCGGGAGGGGGAGAAATTGAGGAAAGTGAGGGTGCAACATAAGGGAGTTCACACATAATCGTTTCAAGTTTGTCAACAAAGTAACTTGTGAAGTTGTCAGGGATAAGAGAAGTGAGGAAGAGGGGATATGTTCAGGATCCGGATTAATTGATGGAGACAATGGGCATGGAGCCTAAGAGGGAGAAATCATGCGGCTGAGTAGAAGAAAGGGCCCAGTTAGAGCAGGTGGGCGAATTGGAAGAGACAGTAACCACCGTGAGGCCTGGATTTCCTCCAAGAGTGCTCTGCAGCACAATCGCGGGAGCAGAGGAAGTAGACTGTGGAGGAGATCCAGGGCTGAGTTGCTGGTACGAGATCAGCACGTTTCAGAACAGAACACCGGGAGGCAAGGTTAAAGTGAAGGAAAATGTACCCGATCGCCAATCGGATGAAGATAATACAGATCTAGATAATGATCTTGCACGTAAGAACTGTTACACCTTATGAAGCGAAGGGCCTGCTTTCTAACGGGAAATATGCATTTCGGTGCAAAGAGGAACAAAACATCTTTAGCTTTATAGGGCTCTCCCCAGAAGTGGGCTCTTTCTATTCTGGAGGTTGAGCCTACAGTCCAGATATAGATTCCAGAACACTTAGGTCAGCGTGACAAATTAGAGGCATTCAGACATGCGGACAGAGGATCATAAAACATACAACCTGCACTTCCTAAGCTTGAATGCCATTCAGAGAAATCTCTGGGAAGTGACATCATTAAACTTTTGTTTCCCAACTGGGAATCTATGAGGGTTAAAGAGGCAGAGAGAGAGACAGAGAGGGCAGAGAGAGAAAGAGAGAGGGGGCCAGAGACAGAGATAGAGAGAGAATAAAAAAACAGATTAATGTGATTCAAGTTATTGGTTAAAGGAGTTATTTGTTCTCCAAGAGGTAAATGAGTCAAGAACAAGTTTAGGATTTGACCCAATAGGCTGTGGATTGGTTCTTGAAGGTTTTATTATGCCATCAAAGGATGATGCCCCGTGAACTCCAAGATCCTCTAGAGACTGCAAGCTCCTTGTGGGCGGGAATCCAGTCTAATTACTGCACTTTCCCAAGTGCTTAGTACATTGCCCTGCATACAGTAAACACTCAATAGATACTATTAATTAACCGATTACTCAAAACTTACCCTGATCCAGTTAATGGAACCCCGACAGCTCTTTGGGGGCTGGGTTTGTGGTGGAAAAGCACGGGCTAGTGGAAAGAGTCCAGCTCTGGGAATCAGAGGACCTGGGGTCTAACTCCTGGCTCAGCCACTTGCCTGCTGGGTGACAATTTTAAGTGACAATTTCTCCGTGCTTCAGTTTCCTCATCTGTAAAATTGTACTTTCCCGTGGCGCAGTGGAAAGATCCTGGGCTTGGGAGTCAGAGGTCATGGGTTCAAATTTCGACTCCGCCGCTTGTCAGCTGTGTGACTTTGGGCAAGTCACTTAATAGTGTTGGTATTTGTTTAGCGCTTACTATGTGCAGAGCACTGTTCTAAGAGCTGGGGTAGATACAGGGTAATCAGGTTGTCCTACATGAGGCTCACAGTTAGTCTCCATTTTACTGATGAGGTAACTGAGGCACAGAGAAGTTAAGTGACTTGCCCACAGTCACACAGCTCGCAAGTGACAGAGCCGGGAGTCGAACCCATGACCCCGACTCCGAAGACCAGGCTCTTTCCACTGAGCCACACTGAGCACTTCACTTCTCTGTGCCTCAGTTACCTCATCTGTAAAATGGGGATTAAGACTGTGAGCCCCACAAGGGACAACTTGATCACCTTGTATCCACCCCAGTGCTTAAAACAGTGCTTTTCTCGGATTTCTGTGAATGTAAGCGCTTAACAAATGCCATCATTATTAAGAGAAGCAGCGTGGCTTAGTGGAAAGAGCCCAGGCTTGGGAGTCAGAAGTCATGGGTTCTAATTCCAGCTCCGCCACTTGTCAGCTGTGTGACTTTGGGCAAGTCATTTACTGTGACTTAGATACCACATCTGTAAAATGGGGATTAAGACTATGAGCCCCATGTGGGACAACCTGATTACCTTGTATTAACCCCAGCGCTTAGAACAGTGCTTTGTACATAGTAAGCGCTCAACAAATACCATAATTATCATTATTATTACTATTATTAAAAAGAGGGTTAAGTTCTCCCTTCTGTTTAGACTGTAAGCCCCCTGAGGGACAGGGTCAGTGTCAACCTTATTATCTTTATCTTTCCCAGCACTAGTACAGTGCTTTGCACATAGTGCTGAATAATATCATTATTATCAACATAGTGCTCTGCGGACAGTAAGCACTCAATAAGTATCATTGTAACATTTTTGGCCCAGAGGCCAGTTTAGGAGTCTTCAGAAATCTCAGCTGATGATAAACAATAAATATCCCTGATCAACATAAGTTACATTTTGGGTTTACATATAAGACCGTGAATATCCTATTTTTTGAGTAAAATGCCAAAGCATCGAGAGAGAGAGAGAGAGAGAGAGAGAGAGAAATCTCTACAGGGAGACCAGTGACCACACTCCTTTTGTCCACAACAGGGTTGGAAAGACCCACCAAGATTTCAGGCTTTTCCTACCGGGGTGAACTATAAATAATAAAATTCAGACTGCGAACCCAATGTCAAACAGGGTCTGTGTACAACTTGATTAACTTGTAGCTACTCTAGAGATGAGAACAGTCCTTGGCATCTACTAAGTGCTTAACCTGACTAAGCCCTCTTTTACTTTCCTTCAACTCCCTTCTGCATCACCCTGACATGCTTCCTTTATTCATCACCCCTGCCATCCCCTTAGCACCTATGTACATATCTGTAATTCATTTATATTAATGTCCGTATCCCTCTCTAGACTGTAAGCTCACAGGGGGCAGGGAATATGTCTATTATATTGCTATATTGTAATTTCCCAAGCACTTAGTATAATGCTCTGCACATGGTAAGCGCTCAATAAATACGATTGACTTACAACACCCCAATTATTACGATTTGTAGTATAACCTGTGTGCTTCATCACTCTTCTGTAGGGTATGTCAGAAATGAGAGTCTAGCCCAATGATTTCTACTTAGGTTTTCATATTGTTTCCTTTGCTCTAAGGTCTGAAATATCTTATTTTTCTTATGATCTGCTATATTACCCCCTTTTGGTTAGTAGAGGGTTCAGTAATAAATTACTGACCATGCTATCTCCTAGAATTTTTGAGGCTTTCTCTGCCAGACTTGCAGATCTAGCATTAAGAAAGCTGGCACTTTCTTATAAAAAAAATTATAAAAATTATAAAATCCTTGAGATCGTATTATATACTCCTTTGCTGCCATCTAGGATTTTTATATTGTTTCCCTTCACTATAAGAACCGAGATACTTTATTTTTCTTATACACTGCTATTCATTACCCTCTTTTAGTTAATAGAGGTTTCATTAATAGATTTGTTGTGGACAGGGAATGCGTCTGTATGTCGTTATTCTGTACTCTCCCTAGCACTTAGTACGGTCTTCTGCGCACCATAAATGCTCAGTACATATGATTGATTGATAGATGCTGTCTCCTAGAATTTTGGAATATTTCCGTGCCACACTTGTAGGTGAAGCACTGTTAAGAAAGTTGGCAGGTTAGATTTATTATAAGATCCTTGACACTAGGTCCACTTGTATAATCTTCAAGTACCTAGTGAAGTGCTCTGAACACAGAAGGTATGCAAGAGATACTATAAATACTAATTCTGATTTTCTATTCTGACTGAAGCTACCCAACATATAAGGAGAACTAATGTCTTATACAGAAGTACTAAAATCTGTTAAACAACCTGTGAGAGAACATTTGAAATATATAAGGAAATTGATGTCAAGCACAAGGAAATTATCCTCTAAAATACTCAAAAACAACTGTGAGGAGACATTAATAGAAATTTATGTCAAGCACAGGGAAACTATCTTCTAAATTACTCAAAAAACATTGTGAGAAGACATTAATAGAGTTGCATTATGATTAAGCAGATTGCTTAGGCGATTGTATAGGGGAGGCTGTTCTGCTTTCTACATTCGATCATTGAGATTCTATTATTACTAGTCTATGGAATCAGCATTGAGCAACATGATCCTGGCTCTGCCAGTTGTCCGTTGGGTGACCTTGGCCAAGTCACTTAACTTCTGTGTGCCTCAGTTTCTTCAACTTTAAAATAGTGATTCAATTAACCTGGGTCTCCCTCCTACTGAGATTGTGAGCTCCACTTGGGACAGACACTGTGTCTGACTTGATTCACTTGTATCTATCCCCTTGCTTAGAACAGTGCTTGACCCAGAGTAAGTATTTAACAAATGCAACGACAATAATAATAGTAATAATAGGATGATGATCCAGCTGACCATATGCCACCTTATGGCCAGAACAGTCCTGGGTCAAGAGGCTGTCTGGGGTCCCAGAAGTTAGAAATAAACAACATGGTTAAATGGGAAGAGCACAGGCCTGGGAGTCAGGGGGCCCAGGTTCTAATCCTGGCTCTGTCACGGGCCTGGTGCCAGGTGACCTTGGGAAAAAGCACTTAACTTTTCAGTGCCTCAGTTTTCTCACCTGTAAAATGGGAGTTCAAAGGCTGTTCTCCTTCATAATTAGGCTGAAAGCCCCATGTGGGACAGGGACAGCATTCAACCTGATTCTCTTATATCTACCCCATTGCTTGGCACATAGTTGGTGCGTTTTTTATGGTATTTGTTAAGTACTTACTTATGTGCCAGAAACTATACTAAGCACTGAGGTAAATACAAGATAATCAGACTGGACACAGTCCATGTCCCACATGGGGCTCCCAGACTTAAATCACCATTTTACAGATGAGGTAACTGAGGCACAGAGATTACTTGACTTGCTCAAGATCACAAATCAGACAAGTGGGGAAGCAGGGATTAGAACCCAGGTCTTTTTGACTCCCAGGCCCGTGCTCTACCCATTAGGCAGTGCTGCTTCCCAACTATACTTCACAAATGCCATAATCACTATTACCACAAATGTTTTGGGATTGCAGGGGGCTCAGGTTGCAGGCTCTCTGCAGATGCCAGTCCTCACCTGATCTCCATGAAGTTCAGGAATTGCCTCTCCTCACACCTTAGGGAAGGCTCAGGGGGTCATGTGAGGGAATCCTCTCCTGTCTTTGAATCTTTGCCTTCTATGACTTCAGTCTCCCAGTCCTTTCAAAGAGTAGGCTTCTGGTCCTGGCCCCTAGAAACCCTCTCTCCTTTAAGTTGCTGCCTCCACCACCCAGGTTTCTTGGAATAATGGGGATCAGACATTTCAACTGGCTCATTATTAGATAATTGGGGAAAAAAATCCATATAGAAAATGGGAAGAGACTGTATGTATCTTTAAATTCAGCTGCTTTCCTTACCTGTAATTCACTTAAGTGTCAATGTAATTCACTCTTCTAAACTGTAAACTCCTAAAAGATAGGGATTGTGTCTACCTGATGATGATGGTATTTGTGAAGCACTTACTATGTGTCCAGCACAGTTCTAAATCTCTGGAGTAGATAAAAGGTAATCAGGCTGGACACAGTCCCTGTTCCACATAGGGCTCACAGTCTTAATCTCCATTTTACAGATGAGGTAACTGAGGCAAAGAGAAGTTAAGTGATTTGCTCAAGGTCACACAGCAGATAAGTGGCAGAGCCGGAATTAGAACCCAGGTCCTTCTGACTCCCAGGCCTGTGCTCCACCCTCTACGCCGTGCTGCTTTTCAACTGTACTCTATTGTATTCTCCAAAGCACCTAGTACAGTGTTCTGCACACAGTTAGTGCTCAATAAACCCCATAATAGGGTGTGAATCAGGGGTATCCAGCTGCCCCACGCCATTCACAAGTGAGGAGTCACCTTGGGGTTACAGAGATGCAGTTTGCCCTAAAGTATATTTCAGTTTCATATTCTGGAACAGGTCATTCCAGGCCTTGGTGGAAGCTCTGACCCTAGTTCCTCTTGTCCCGGCTTGAAGGTATACTTGGAAGGAATTCCAAGCCCAGAAAATTGTTATATTGTACTCTCCCAAGTGCTTAGCATAGCGCTCTGAACACAGCAAGTGCTCAAAAAAAAAAAAAAAAACCAACTGACTGACAAACAAAATATCAGTCCACGCTGCTTCCATAGGGGAGCTGGCCTCAGCTCAGACATCTTCACATCCCTCGTCAAATTATATCTCCTCCAAGTAAGCCTTCTCTGAATAATTCACAATACTACAAGTTGCTACAGCGTGGTTTAGTGGCAAGAGCACGGGCTTGGGAGTCAGAGGTTGTGGGTTCTAATCCCGGCCCCGCCACTTATCAGCTATGTGATTTTGGGCAAATCACTTAACTTCTCTGTGCCTCAGTTACCTCATCTGTAAAATGGGGATTAAGACTAGGAGCCCCATGTGGGACGATCTGATTACCTTGTATCCACCCCAGCGCTTAGGACACTGCTTGGCACATAGTAAGCGCTTAACAAATACAGTCATCATTATTATTATTGCAGGCCCCTTTAGAACTTATAGATTTACATCTACCCTCTTCACTTGTGAATATTAAATTGTGCATTCAGTTATTTCAGCGCTGTTTTCCCTGATATACTCACGTGGTCAATTATATCCTATTACATCTTTGTGCTATCTTTTGTCCCCACTATTTTTAATAATAATTTGTGTCTGCCTGTCTGTCTCCCCAACTAGATAGGATGATCCTTGAAGGCAGAGATGGTGGCTTTTGCTTCTGCTGTGCTCTGCCCAGCACTTAACACAGCGCTCAGCAAACTGGAGGAACCCAGTAAATTTCACCGATTGACTGGTCCTGGACAGAACTATGTTCCCACCACCTGAAATTGGTCTACAGTTTAGGCAGTTAATACTGGAACCCATATGTTTTCTAAATTCTTGCCAGGAAGTTGTGTTTCTGTGCCAGAAACAGACTATTCAGACTCTATTGACACATTGAACTGCCCTGTGACTAGGGGACAAAACCGAGAGCTGGCTCAGGGCTCTTTTAAACTGAAAAGAATCGTGTATCATTCCTCTTGTGTTTTCTGAACCACCACACCCTGCATTCATCAGGCCAAGTCATTAGCTAGAGATTGGACTGGTATCTCCGCCCTGCAGGCTGGTAAACACAGGCACTGTCAAACCATAAGGGGAAGCTAAATCCGGTGCTCTGGACCTGCCACAGAAAATCTCCAATAATCAAAATTAGCCACCGAGCAGGGTAGAAGCACATTAATTAGCAGCTATCATCAGCCAATCCCAGGCTTTCCATGCCATAATAGGGCTTTCTCAATTAAACCCACTGTCATAAATGTATTTATTCAGGACATTTCCCCACTCCTCAAGAATTACCTTGTATCCCCACCCCCAGGACTTAGAACAGTGCTTGGCACAGAGTAAGCGCAAAACAAATGCCATCATTATTATTATTATTATTACTATTATCAAAGTGCTTAAGGAGTATACAGCCAAGTGCATAGTTGACATAGAGGGGAGGATGGACGGGGAAATAAGGTATTAGTCAGGGACCCCACTGATGGAACCTACAGCCTGATTTAGAGCTCACAGGGAGCCCTGACTTCACCGTCACCCTTCCCACTGCTCGCCTCCCAGCAGCAAATCACATGGCAGGGAATAACACCAGCACTTCAGCAGGGAAGACCTGGATAACACTACCGTCCTACTCCCCTTCCCTCTCCTCTCCGCCCCCCTGCCATCACATCCTCAGTGCTCACAACTGGAACCCTGAATTTCCAGATCTCTCCATCTATTCTGTTAGTCCTTTCCCATCCCCTGTGTCCCATTATTCTCCATGATTTCATCATCCAAATTTGCCCTTAGGCTAACAATCAATCCATCGTGTTTATTGCTCACTTACTGTGTGCAGAGCAGTGCACTGAGTGTTTGGGAGAGGATGATATAACAAACAATATGGCAGAGTTGGTAGACATGTACTCTGCCCACAGTGGCAGCGTGGCTTAATGGATACAGCACCGGGTTGGGAGCCAGAAGTATCTGGGTTCTCATCCTGGCTCCGTTACATGTCTGTTGTGTGACTTGGGGCAAGTCACTTAACAGCTCTGCGCCTCAGTCTTCTTGTCTTATGCCGTCAAGTTGTCTTCAACCCATAGCGACGCCATGGACACATCTCTCCCAGAACGCCCCACCTCCACCTGCAATCCTTCTAATAATAATGTTGGTATTTGTTAAGCGCTTACTATGTGCAGAGCACTGTTGTTCTTGTCCCACGTGGGGCTCACAGTGTTAATCCCCATTTTACAGATGAGGTAACTGAGGCACAGAGAAGTTAAGTGACTTGCCCAAAGTCACACAGCTGACAAGTGGCAGAGCCGCGATTCGAACCATGATCTCTGACTCCAAAGCCCGTGCTCTTTCCACTGAGCCACGCTGCTTCTGGTAGTGTATCCAGAGAGTTTTCTTGGTAAATATACAGAAGTGGTTTACCACTGCCTTCTTTCACGCAGTAAACTTGAGTCTTCGCACTTGATTCGCTCCCATGCCTCTGCTGCCCAGCACAGGTGAGTTTTAACTTGTAGCAGATTGTCTTCCACTCGCTAGCCACTGACCAAGCTAGGAATGGAATGGCTATAATAATAATGTTGGGATTTGTTAAGCGCCTACTATGTGCAGAGCACTGTTCTAAGCACTGGGGGAGATACAGGGTAATCAGGTTGTCCCACGTGAGGCTCACAGTTAATTCCCATTTTACAGATGAGGTAACTGAGGCCCAGAGAAGTTAAGTGACTTGCCCAGCCTCTGCCTGCCTCTCCCTCCTGTAGTGGAGACTGGTAGAGTACTAGGAACTCTCCAGGCGTGACCCTGAGAGGGGGTATCTCAGTTACCTCCTGTGTAAAATGGGGATTATGAGTGTGAACCCCATGTGGGACAAGGACTGTGTCCAACCTGATTAACTTGTATCTCCCCCAGTTCTTTAGAACGGTGCTTGGCACATAGTAAGCATGTGACAAGTACCATAATTATTTTTATAATTCATTAGAGGTGACCCCAACTAATAGTCTCTGTGGCTGTCTTTTCAGTAATTGATATATATATATTTCTATGAAACAAATGCCTTATAAAATTACACAGAGGACAAGAACCCACATTCCGAAATAGCGGTAAAAGCACAAAGGGGCCCAGCAGAGCAAAGGGAGCACTAAGCTACCCCGCCTCATGGCCACAGACTCCGATGTTAACTCCAGTTACGTGTCTGGCAGTACCTACTCCTGTTTGAGGGGGGAATGGGTCGGGGGAAGAGTGTGGATTTTCATTACCAACCATCACCCCTACTGGAAAAAACAACTCAACTGCCCACTCCTAACAGTGAGACACCCCCTTAAACATCAGTACTTCATAAGCAGGCAGTCCAGGTAATCTATTACACCATATAGAGAATCCATATAGAGAAGCAGCATGGCTCAGCGGAAAGACCTTGGGCTTCGGAGTCAGAGGTCATGGGTTCGACTCCCAGCTCTGCCACTTGTCAGCTGTGTGACTTAACTTCTCTGTGCCTCAGTTACCTCATCTGTAAAATGGGGATTAACTGTGAGCCTCACGTGGGACAACCTGATTACCCTGTATCTCCCCCAGAGCTTAGAACAGTGCTCTGCACATAGTAAGTGCTTAACAAATACCAACATCATTATTATTATTATACAACTGCTGGTAAAGCATGTCCGCATATTTACCAAGAAAACTCTGGATCCACTACCAGAACGACTGCAGATGGAGATGGGGCGTTCTGGGAGAGATGTGTCTGTGGTGTCGCTTTGGGTCGGAAATGACTTGCCGGCATAAGACAAGATGAGGCAGCTGTGGTATTCAGGAGACCTCCCCACCCCCAGTGGTCTGAGTGCTGTCACCTAGAAAAGCATCGCTCAACCCTCTTCCCAGCCCCCTCCCCCCAACATAATAATAGTAATAGTATTTGTTAAGTGCTTACTATGTGCCAGGCACTGTACAAAGCGCTGGGGTGGATACAAACAAATCGAGTCGGATGCAAGTCCCTGTCCCTTGTGGGGCTCCCAACCTCAATCCTCATTTTACAGATGAGATAACTGAGGCACAGGGAAGTAAAGTGACTTATCCAAGGTCAAACAGTTGACATGGAGAACAGGCTAGATAGGGTGCCCTAAACACTGCATCCCTCACCACACTCAAGACTGGCTCCCCAGAGGACTGCATCTGCTGAAATTTAACTTTTTTTTTTATGGTATATGTCAAGTGCTTGCTACCTGTCAGGCACTGTATTAAGCCCTGGGGTAGATACAAATTAATCAGGTAGGACACAGTACATGTCCCACAGGGGGCTCACAGTCTTAATTCCCATTTTACAGATGAGATTACTAAGGCACAGAGAGCAAAGTGACTTGTCCAAGGTCAAACAGTAGACCGGGGTAGATCTGGGATTCGAACCCGGGTCTTTCTGAGTTTTAATGTTGACTCCATTATTCTCTCAATGTCCTTAAAAATCAATCAATGGTATCTATTGAGCACTTACTGGGTGCAGCACACTGTCCTAAGCACTTGGGAGAGTACAATGCAACAGAATTGGTAGACACATTCCCTGACCTTATCTTACAGTCTAGAAGAAGACTGCACTGTAAACTCAGTGTTACATCGTACCCTCCCAAGCACTTAAAATGATGTTTTGCACACCATAAGGACTCAATAAATATGACTGATAGATTGATTACACAGAAAACATAACTGAAGTCTAGAGAGGTTAAGAAGTGGAACTGTGGCCAAATTCCAAGTGCTTAGTACAGTGCTCTGCACACAATAAGTGTTCTATAAATATGATGAATGAATGAGTGGACACCCCCAAAATTGTCATACTCAGGACTCAGTCACTTTCCAACTTTTCAGTCTGTCACGCTTTCTTCACTAGATTTCATCTGTGAATTACTGGATTATTGGTTTTGTTTGAGTTACATTTCCTCAGAGAAAAAAAGGTCTGTTTAAAGCTATCAGATAAATCCATCGTCAGATTCGGTCTCCATCACAAAAGTTGCTTTCCCATTCCCAGAATTGCCCTGCAACTAAATGTGGGACTCGATTAGGCATTTGAACTTTAGCAAACCTCTGTGCATCATCAGTGTCAATGGATGCACAATACCCAAATCATCACAGGAACCCAGCAAAGCACAGCACAGCAGTCTTCACAGAGCTGGCGATTCTCCTGGAAATCTAAAAAAAGAGACGCAGGCGTGACCAGCCCCACACACGCTTCACAGAGGGGGAGTCATCGTTCTCGCAACACCAGGCTCAACAGGGCAATGCTGTGTTGGGCAGTGATGACTTTTCTAGCTCTCTCTCCTTTTAGTCAACAAAACAGTCACTGCTTTCATTCAGAGTCAACCAGAAGCCTGGGGTTACTCATAAATGCCCCTTAGGTCAGCCAGTCGGTCAATCGTGTTTATTGAGCAGTTAGTGTGTGCAGAACACTGCACTGAGTGCTTGGGAGAGTACAATACAATCACAGTCACATTCCCCACCCACAATGAGCATACAGTCTAGAGGGGCAGACAGACTTTAATATAAATAAACTACAGATATGTGCATAAGTGCTGTAGATAATAATGTTGGTATTTGTTAAGCGCTTACTATGTGCAGAGCACTGTTCTAAGCACTGGGGTAGATACAGGGTAATCAGGTTGTCCCCCGTGAGGCTCACAGTCTTCATCCCCATTTTACAGATGAGGGAACTGAGGCACAGAGAAGTGAAGTGACTTGCCCACAGTCACGCAGCTGCCAAGCGGCAGAGCCGGGATTCGAACCCTTGACCTCTGACTCCCAAGCCAGTGCTCTTTCCACTGAGCCACGCTGCTTCCCCGTTTCTAGGAGAGGGGATGAATAAAGGAAACAAGTTCGGGTGACGCAGAGGGGAGTTGAAGAAAAGGAAAAGAGCGCTTAGTCAGAGAAGGCCTCTTGGAGGAGATGTGCCTTCAGTAAGACTTCGAAGCGAGGGACAGTAATTGTCTATCGGATATGAGGAGGGTAGATGTTCCAGGCCAGAGACAGGACATGGCGAGAGGTCGGTGGTGAGATAGACGAGGTCGAGGTACGGTGAGAAAGTTAGCAGCAGAGGAGTGAAGTGTGCGCAGGCTGGGCTGCAGTAGGAGAGTAGTGAGGTGAGGTTGGAGGGGCAAGGTGATTGAGGGCTTTTAAGCCAATGTTGAGGAGATTTTGTTTGATTTGGAGGGGGAGGGGGATTGCCTGGAGCTTGATAGTAGTAGTGGTGATGGTATACAGGAAGTGCTTACTGTGTGCAGAGCACTGTACTGAATGCTGGGAGAGAATACACAGTCTTTGTCCCTCAGGATGGGGAGGAAGGGGGAATCGCATCAAAGAGCTGATAAGAGCAAGAGCCAGTAGGCGGGCTCTCCCTTGAACGGGTTGACCACCTTGCTCCATCCTTATGCCCAAATCTCTACAACTCTGCCTTCTCTTCTTATCTTCTCTCCCTCTCTTCTGCTTTCTGTCTCTCCCCTTTCCAATCCAAGCTAATTCCTCTGCCTCTTCTCTTTTCTATATGAATCTGACCCGCTTGTCTCACTCTCCAGTCCTCCGAGCCCGTCTCTCTATCTTTCTGCTTCTAAGTGCTCAATAAAAATACACCTGATCGATCGATCGATTCTCTCTCCTTTCTGGTTTGCCTTTCGAACTCTTGCTCTTTCCATCTTTCTCCGGCTGTAGTCTCGGTGACTCTCTGGCGATTAATAATGATATTTGTTAAGCACTTTACTGTGTGTCAAGCACTGGGGTAACAACAAGTTCATCATGACCAAGGCAGTCCCGCTTGGGGCTCACACTCTTAATCCCCATTTTACAGTTGAGGAAACTGAGGCACAGAGAAGTTAAGTGACTTGCCCAAGGTCACAAGAGAGACGAACAGCAGAGCTGGGCTTAGAACCCAACATCTCTGACTCTCCTTCCGCTAGGCCACTCTGCTTCTTTGGTGTTGAGTGTCCAGTACACTGCACCCAGATTTGCTCAACTACTCTTTTTCCTGCTGTTGCTTAATAATAATAATAATAATTAAATGCCATTTAAAAATAATAACAAGAGTAAAGAAAAAGAAGTAGAGAAAGAAAAAAAATGAATATGTACTTAGTGCTAGTGCTGGGGGTGCTGACTTTTTTGTTTTGTTTTGTTTTCTCTCTCTTCATCCAACCCTCTACTAGAGACTTTCCTTTTTCGTGTCATGAAGAAAGGATAGCATTGTTTGCTCACAGCAAAGTCAGAAGCGAGCCAGAGCGGAGTGAAAGGAGCTAAGGAGCAATGGGATCTCTCCTTTCCAGTCAAACTCTTCTTTGGCCCACTGACATCAGCCAATATAGTTGAGTCATCGGCCAGTGAAGTCAACACTTAGTACCAGTGTGGTTTCCCAAAATGGCTTCGTGAATCAGTGGGTAAACTAGGGTAGAAACGCAGATGACCCGTCCCGTCTAGGAGGCCGACTAATTTTATCCCGATTCTCGTGATTCGGACTTCTTTGATGCCGCCCCCTAATTTGTTTCCGAACCACCTCAATGCGCGGTCCAGGAGGCTGCCGGTTAGAAAGTGTCATTATCTGGGAAATCTATTCCAATGTGTTTGTGATACTAAGTGGAGCGGAGGTGGACCGGCTAGCCCGAGAACAGAGAGATCTGTTCAGCAGCGTCAACAGAGCTAAGACTGGAGTGCCGATCGTACATTGGACTGTTCGGTGGGAGAAAAATAACAGCCGCAGAACATATAAACAGGATTCTGGCGGCCTACCCGGACTGTCAGTCAGGGGTATTTACTGAGTGTCTACTGTGCTCAGACACTGTACCAGACTAAGTGTTTGGAAAAGTACAACGGAAGAAAAAAACACAATTCCTCCCCTCCGGGTGCTTACAAACTAATAGCATCGTGGAAGTGAAGTCTATCCCTCTTGTGAGAAATGAAAGAAGGGAAGAAATGGGATCCACTTAGGAGTCACTTAAACTAATCAATCACTCAGTGTGCAGAGAACTGTTATTTGTGCTACACATTTGTGCTCTTTGCTACTCACTCCACCCCCAACTCCTCAACACGTTGATACGAACCCCACTTATGTACATATCCGTATACTCTGTTGCTTTATCCGTATACTCTTTTGCTTCCTTTATCTGTAATTTATTTTAATGTCGGTGTCTCCCACTAGATTGTAAGTTCTCTGAGGGATGGTGTCTACCTACTCTATTGTGTGGTACAGAAAAGAAGCAGCGTGGCTCAGTGGAAAGAGCCCGGAGTCAGAGGTCATGGGTTCGAATCCCCGCTCAGCCACTTGTCAGCTGTGTGACTTTGGGCAAGTCCCTTCACTTCTCGGTGCCTCAGTTACCTCATCTGTAAAATGAGGATTAAGACTGTGAGCCCCACGTGGGACAACCTGATTCCCCTGTGTCTACCCCAGCGCTTAGAACAGTGCTCTGCACATAGTAAGTGCTTAACAAATACCAATATTATTATTATTATTATTTATTACTCTCCCTAGGCATTTAGTACAGTGACACATAATAAGTGCTCAATAAATAACATTGGTTGGCTGATCAATTGCTGAACCTCTTTCCTCCCCTCATTCCCCCTCTTGCCCCCAGCTCTTGGGGGTGAGGGGGTAGGGTCACTCAGTGACCAGGTCTCAACTTCCCTTCCATTTCAAGTTAGGCCATTAGATGCTTTTGTCAGGCATAAACTGCTAGTAAGGAGTTTTTATATAAACCTAGATAAAAGACCCTGCCATGGTGGGGCCAGCAACATTGCAAAAGGTAGACTGTGAGCTCGTTGTGGACAGGGATTGTCACTGTTTATTGTTGTATTGTACTTTCCCAAGCACTTAGTACAGTGTCTGCACACAGTGAGCACTTAATATATAAGATTGAATGAATGAATGATAGAAGGAAGTAACATGGCCTAGTGGATACAGAATGGGCCTGGGAGTCAAAAGAACTTAGGGTCTGATCCTAACTCCTTCATTTGTCTGCTGTGTGACCTTGAACAAGTCATTTCACTTCTCGGTGCCCCCAGATACCTCATCTCTACAATGGGGATCAATACTGTGAGCCCCATATGGGACAGGGATGCGTCCAACCTGATTAGCTTGTATCTACCTCGGCACATAGGACAATGCCTGACACACTGTTAGTACTCAACAAATACCATTTAAAACAAAAAGGGTGACATCTAGAATATCCTATGGAACAACCAAGGAGCAGGTTGTGGCTTTCTGTAGCAAAGTCTGTGGTGTGAAGAAGGGAGGACCCTGAAGACAGTCTCCTTTAACTACTTATTTGGACCTTTAATTTGCAGTTGTTTAATTTGCAGATGGTGGCAGTTGTTAATAATTCATTCTTAGTGTTCCTTGCCCTCCCCGACAGAGTGGGAGCCAGGATAGGGAAGGTGTATCATCTGCAGATCACAGATTTATCCCAGAACTGAGGACTGGGTAAAGGTCTAACAAATTCCATAACCATAAAAATAGCGATAATAATATAAAACTGTGAAAGGAATCCTATGATCAGGGCTGGGAGGAAGGTGAGTCACCAGAGACTATCAGTCCTTCCTAGATTGGGGAAAGGAGGTGACACGGTCCACTGTGATATGTCCAACGGATGAATTGCCAA
The DNA here is from genome assembly GCF_004115215.2 of Ornithorhynchus anatinus. Taxonomy (NCBI): domain Eukaryota; kingdom Metazoa; phylum Chordata; class Mammalia; order Monotremata; family Ornithorhynchidae; genus Ornithorhynchus; species Ornithorhynchus anatinus. Next base: position 92,888,689 of record NC_041730.1, read on the forward strand.
CCAGGGGCAGCAGACCAAGGGTGAAATAAGGTCACTGTGGGCAGGAAATGTGTTTACCAGCTCTTCATTCATTCATTCATCCATCCATTCATTCATATGTATTTACTGAGTACTTACTGTGTGCAGAGCACAATACTAAGTGCTTGGGCAAGTACAACATAACATTAAAGAGACACATTTCCTACCCACAATGAATTTACAGTCTAGAGGGAGAGGTCTGTTATATCGTACTCTCACACGCGCTTAGTACAGCGCTCTGCACCCAATAAGTGCTCAATAAATAGCAGCGATTGATCGGCTGATTGAAGTATGGCCCAGGGGAGCCACAGCAACTAGCCTGACCCCTACGGACCTTGGACCTCTACCCTAGGATGCTCATATCTCTCTAGGCTCGAAACAGCTGGGATCCTTTCCTACTGGGTCAGCTGCCTTTGGGCCTAATCTATCCACGCAGATGGAGAAGTCAAGTTTGGAGGTGGCGAAAGGCCATAACCTGAAGACTGGAATGACCTATACCCACTTGCTAAGCATTCTATCAATCGGTCAATCAATGGTGTTTATTGAGCATGTACTATGTACAGAGCATTGTTCTAAGTACCGTGTAATAATAATAATAATTGTGGTATTTGTTAAGCACTTACTGTATGCCAGGCACTGTACTCAGCAATGGGGTGGATACAAGCAAATCAGCTTGGACCCAGTCCCTGTCCACATGGGGCTCCCAGTCTCAATCCCCATTGTACAGATGAGGTAACGGAGTCACAGAGAAATTAAGTGACTTGACCAAGGTCACACAGCAGACACGTGGAGGAGTTGGGATTAAGCCTATAAGTAGTATGTACTTATGCACATATCTGTCCTTTATTTATTTATTCATATTAATGTCTGTCTCCCCGCTAGACTGTAAACTGTAGACTGTAGACTCCCCACTCACTGTGGGCAGGGACTCTGTTTATTGGTCTATTGTACTCTCCCAAGCGCTTAATACAGTGTTCAGCACACAGTAAGAGCTCAATAAATACGATTGAATGAATGAATGGATGGCAAGTACAATACAACAGAATTAGTAGACATGTTCTAGGGCACGGTACCAGTATCCAGGAACTTGTGTAGAAACTCTCTGAGGGAAGAGGAAGTAGGTGGGAGGGGACAGGGTATTGGGGAGAGGGATGAGATAGATCCTAGTATAGGCAGATTTGCAGGGCCTACAGCTCCCTCCAGCCTGAGCCCACTAACAAAAATAATAATAATAATGATAATAATAACTGTAGTATTTGTTAAAGCGATTACCATGTTCCAGGCACTGTACTAAATGCTAGAGTGGATACAAGCAAATTGGGTTGAACAGAGTCCCTGTCCCACATAGGGCTCACAATCTTAATCCCCATTGAGCAGATGAGATAAGTGAGGCACAAAGAAGTTAAATGACTTGCCCAGGGGCCCACAGCAAACAAGTGGTGGAGCACAGTAAATCTGGCACAGGATCCCGGTCCCCATCCACCTGTCGGGGGCAAGTCCATCTCATCCATCTCACCACCAACTCCTAGCCCACGTCCCGCCTCTGGCCCAGAACGCCCTCCCTCTCCTTATCCGACAGATGATTACTCTGCCCCGACACAAAGCCAAATGGACAAATGGATAAATTTCAAATTATTAGCCTGTGGCAATGCCTCCTTTAAGAAATGTTCCAGGGCCCCAGTTGTTGCAGCACAAGAGATAGTCGGCAGGGATGAAGTGACTAGTCAGTCAAGCAGTGGTATTTATTGAGCCCTTTCTGTGTGCAGACCATTGTACTAAGTGCTTGGAAAAGTATGATAAAACAATATAAAAGACATGTACCCTGCTCACAACAAGCTTACAGTTTAAAGGTGACTTCTTGGCTTCCAAACAAAGGTGACTAGAAAAGTCACTAATTAGAGCAGGAAAAACAAGGATTTATGAGTTCTCTCCCCGAAACCCATAACTCTAAGGCAGAAACCTTTTAGAGGCCCATTTTGGGCTTGAGGATGGAGGGCATGCAGAACCTCAGAGAAAGAGGAAGAGGGATGACTTCTGTTGGCCACCGTTACTTCCGGCCTGTTGTTCGCCCCGTGTTGCCCATAACCGGCTGATTTCTGAAAACTGAAAGGAATTCGTCTTCCCCAGCAGATAGCCACCCATCCATTGGCCAAAGGTGGCTCTTCTCATATTCCTCTTTCTACTACCTTTATGCGGTTCGTCTTCTGTCTCTATCATTTAATGGTAAACCCCTTGAGGGCAAATGTGTAGGTGAAATGCCAGACAGAGGGCATGCACCCCAGCAAGGCCTCATAAAGCCGAGTGAGTGGCCCGAAAGCTAGCAGTGATCTTCATCATGAGCAAGGGCGCATCACGAGAATAAGCCAATAAAGGCAGGAAACATGTCTACCAACTCTGCTTTATTTTACTCTCCCAAGTGCTTGGTACAGTGCTCTGCCCACATCAAGCTCTCAATAAATAACATTGATTGATGGGAAAATCATCCAAATTAGAACTGCACAGTGATGGGCTTGGGGAGCTCAATCGAGGTCAGAAGGATTCTAAGGTTACCATTGAGTGTTCTTCTAAATCAACGATCCTAAGTAAGACAGTGGACAAAAAAGCCAACCAAATGTTGAGGATCATCAGGAAGGGGATCACAAGTTTAAACAAGGGCAGACTTTTGCCACTCTGTAAAACCATAGTGCATCTTCACCAGGACTACTGTGCGTAGTTACGATTATAGCATTTGAGGAAGAAGAGAAGAGAACTGGGAAGATAGAAAGAAGGGTGATAAGATCATCAAGAGGCTTAGAAGTTATATCAGAAGGGTGAGGATTCTTAAGTTTGGAAAGATGCAGGTCGAGAGGGGACAAGATTGAAGTCTGAAAAATTATGAGAGGTGTAAGCAAGATGAACGTGGAATTGCTGTTCCTCAAATCTCACACCACGGGATGAGGGGGCATCCATGGAAGCTGGAGGAGGGGAAGGTTCAAAGAAAGCTGAAAGAAACACTTCTTCCCCAGCAGATGGAAAGCATCTGCATTTCATTCCTCCGAAGCTCCGTTAGCAGAAAATAGAAGAAGGTCCAAGCAGGGTTTGGGTGAAATCAAGGTTGAGGGCTCCCCTTTGGGCTCCCCTTTGTTAGTAGCAGGGGAGTTCAGGTTTGCAGGTGATTCGTTGCTAACCATTCCCATCCTGTTTGCTTTTCACCCAGTTGGAAGATCAGAGACGCCTGGAAATCAGAGGATCTGAATTCTGGTCCTGTCTTTCTTTGTCAGTATAGGAAAACCTGCTGGGCTACACCAGCAGTAGTTAAGGTCTCTGATCAAAGAATCACCTAACCCATCCTGGGAGGGAACAGGCCAAGCAGGAATCCTGCAAAATCCTTGGTTGATGTAGGCAGAAAAGACTACAGTGGTTACCAAGACAACTGCTTGCTGGGTTCTGATGCCAGAGCAAAGCATCAGCACCATAATGTGATTATAATGGGTTCTGCATGTCAAACAGATTTGCTTGCTGGTTTACAGTGGGTTCACTGCACCTTGTATCCCAGAAGAAAACCAAATGGGAAGGAAAAGAAGGTAAGAGCTTCCGAGCAAACCACTATCACTACAATCAATTCCACTGTGCAGGTTCTTGGTACTTATTTCCTCTATTGTACTCTCCCAAGTGCTTAGTACAGTGCTTTGCACACAGTAAGCACTCATTAAATGTAATTGAATGAATGACTCTACTGAAAGTGAGCCCCTTCAAAATTATTATTAATAATAATGATAACTGTGGTATTTGTTAAGGGCTTCCTACATCCCACTGTTCTAAGCCTTGGGGTAGATATAAGGTAATCAGGTCGGACACAGTCCCTGTCCTTCATGGAGCTTACAATCTTATTCCCCATTTTCCAGATGAGGTAACTGAGGCACAGAGAAGTGAAGTGGCTTGCCAAGGTCACACAGCAGACAAGTGGCGGAGCTGGGATTAGAACCCGCAACCTCTGACTTCCAGGCCCATGCCTGATACTTGCCCCACCTATTGAGGTATTCACTGTGACAGTGAGAGTTATGAAACTAGTGAACTGGAATTTAATCCCACTCCTACAAATAAGGAAAATGAGAAGTGCAATTTGTGTGATTTGCCCAAGGTCACCCACAGTGAAGCTGGAACTAGAACCGAGATCCATGCTCTCTCCACTAGGCCATATTGAAGACAGTTCTTTTTGTCAGAGAGGATGATATCCCCAGCCTGAAAAGAGAGAAGAATGATTGTAGAGAGAAGACGTATTGTCCTCTCAAGGCTCAAAGTCCTGTTGGTCTCTTGGCAATGTCAATTGTCAGTCAAGTGTGGTATTTGCTAAACGCTTACTCTGTGCAGAGCATTGTACCAACTGTAGGGAGAGATACAAGATAAGCAGGTCAGACCTGGTCTCTGTCCTACATGGGGCTCACAGACTAAATGAGAGAACAGATATTTCATCCCCATTTTACAGATGAGGAAACTGAGGCCCAGGGCAGTTAAGTGACTGGCCTGAAGTCTCACAGCAGGTAGGTACAGAGTCAGGATTAGAATCCAGCACCTGACACCCAGGCCTGACCTCTCTCCACTGAGTAAGAGGGCTATGGTGTCTTATATTGGCTGGGTCATCACTCAGATACCATGACAATGACCCCGATCAGCTCAGTCCCAAAAGCATTCCCACATTCCTCAAAGCGAGACTCAGTTCCACCATTGTTCCCCTCCAACCAACTACTGCAGCTGTGTTGGATGCAGTGTGTCTCAAAGAACGTAGCCTGTCTAAACCAGATCCACCCAGCCCCATCAGGTTTCCATAAAGGATCTGCTTCAGCATCCGGATATCGTCCACTCTGACAAACAGAACTGACTCTGCAAGATCAAGATTTTCACTCCCCCCAAATGGTGGAGGGCCAAGGCCCTGATGTTGGACACTTGGTCTTTGCCATTTGATGCTCGCCAGATGGAGAGAGAAATTCCAGCTCAGCTTCTGCTCGGCCCAAGGAGTCAGGAATTCTGGAAAATCAACAATGGCTCCTGATGGCACCACGTGAAAAATGGAAAATTCCAAACCATTGGCTTCTAGGCACTCTATCAGCTGCCAGCTTTCTTTTTCTGCTACACCCTGGGTCGAGCTCTTCGCTCGTCTCCGGCCAACCTCCTCACCATCCCATGCTCTCCTAATTCGATACCTATATGGATCATCCTCCTCCCTCAGCTTAAGCAACCAAAATTTTCCTTTCCTTCAAAAGCCTTCTAAAAAATCCACCTCCATGAGCCTGCATTCCCTGATCAATCACCCACTTTCTAGGTCAGTCAGTGGAATTTATTGAGCATTCATGCATGCAGAGCACTTTACTAAGTGTACTAAGGGAAAAGCACAATACAAAAGAATTGGTAGACCCAATCCCTGTCCTTAAGGAATTCATAGTCACATCCTACCCTCAGCACTCTTTATTTGATTATTGATTTATCAATGAATTGATTTATCAATTGATTTACCCAACTGCCTGTATTATTTAATAATAATGGTGGTATTTGTTAAGCGCTTACTGTGTGCCAAGCACTGTTCTAAGCGCTGGGGGGATACAAGGTGATCAGGTTGTCCCACATGGGGCTCACAGTTTTCATCCCCATTTTACAGATGAGGTAACTGGGGCTCAGAGAAGTTAAGTGATTTGCCCAAAGTCACACAGCTGACAAGCGGCAGAGTCAGGATTCGAACCCATGACCTCTGACTCCCAAGCCCGGGCTCTTTCCACTGAGCCACGCTGCTTCTCTAAGCTACCCTCACTTTCTTAAACACCCTGTATTCACTCATTTAAGTCTCCCTGTCCTCTTAGTAGATTGTCATTAAGTCAGTCATATTTTTTGAGTGCTTACTGTGTGCAAGGCACTGTACTAAGCGCCTGGAGAGTACAATATAACAAAAAATGGACACATTTCCTGCCCACAATAAGTGCAAGATCAAAGACATCTCTTACTTCTATTGAATGTTGAGTCTTAGGCCCTATTGTACCTTTCCCCTTTCACACTGGTTAGATTTTGATACAAAATAAATGCTAAAATTTAATTCCATTACAGTGAGGCTTTGACCCCATTAGGCAATGCATTTTTAAACCACTTTTAATGTTATTAAATGCTTACTATGTGCTAAGGAACATTCTAAGTGCTGAGATAGATAAAAGTTAATCAGGATGAATACAATCCCTGTCCCACATGAGGCTCACAGTCTAAGTGGGAAAGAAAACAGGTACTGAGCCCCCATTTTGCAGTTGAGGAAATTGAGGTACAGACAAGACAAGCGACTTGGCCAAGGTCACATAGTAGGTAAGTAGTGGAGTTGGGAATAGAACACAGGTCATCTGGCTTCCAAGCCCATGCTTTATCCAGTGGGCCATGCTGCTTGCCATCCCAAAAACATAGAGTGGGGCAAGAGTCAGTCAAGAAATATTAATGAAAATTCAGGAGAAAAATCAAGTCATCTTTCCTACACCTCATCCATATTAATTTCTTCAAACAATTGCATTTAAACTAGTTTTCCATCTTACGGGCACATCCTTAAAGCATTGATATTTGGGCACAAAATTCCTATATTTCCTTCCACTTTACAATCACAAAAGTATTTAAATATCACAGGAGTTGAGGGAGCCAACACTGTACAGCATATTAATGAATATTTAGAGAATGCTACACTTACGCACAAAGGCATTAACCATGTAAACACATTTGATACTTATTATTCTGACTTAAGACATTGGACCGCAAGTAAAGAAGCTCAGCTTCTAATCCTCTGCCCAGACTTGGGGACAATATGGTTAGGAAGGGATCCAAATACAACAGAAAAGAAGGACCAGAATTCTCAAACACAGACTTTCAGGAAACAACAATAAGTGTATTATTTTCAGGTCAAAAGTATTTACTGAGTCCCTACCACCGGCAAAGCCCTAACTGTGGCACTTTCTGTGCACAGAGTCATATACTGAAATGCTTTGGAGAGTATAATAGACTGTAAGGAGCTGTAGACAAGGGTTGCGTCTACTAAGTCTATTGAATTGTACTTTCCCAATCTCTGAATGCAGTGCTCTACTCACAGTAAGCACATAATAAATAACATTGATTGACTAAAAGACTCAGTCTCTTCACTCAAGAAATATATAATCTAGCAGGTCTTACAGACTTACACAATCTAACATCTATAGTTGGTGTCACCAACATGGACCTCACTTAGTCTACTGTATTCTGCAGCCACTGCCAAATTTGAGAATCCCATCTCTCTTCCCTAGATACACTTCATCTATATTTCGAAGCAGTCACCAAAGAGTGTCATCACCAAAGAGTGTCATCCCCAACTGAAAGCACAGCAAGTATATGATCCTCTTACCTCTCTGATTGCTCCCTCTCGATCTCATTCCTGGCTCTTCTTCAACCTTCGATCCCTACGTCGTAAGGTTTTCCACAAGACTCTGTTCTGGAATCTTCTCTTCATCTATCCCAACACTCTTATCCACTCATACTCTTTCAGCTTCCACCTCTTTGCAAATGGCTCCCAAATGGACCTTCGCCACTCCAATAACTCCTACTATACGACCCTGCATTTCTTCTTCATTGTCATATTTATTGAGCACTTACTATGTGCAGAGCACTGTACTTAGCACTCGTAAGAGAACAGTACAACAGTAACCAGACACAGTCCCCATAAACAACGGGTTTACAGTCTTCTTGCCACTTGGATGTTCTGCTGGCACCATGAAATGAACGCGTCTTCAGTTAAACTCATCTTCCCCCCAAACCCACTCCTCTTCATATTTTCTAACTCTGGTTGACAGCACTCTCTGACCCAGAACTTGCAGCTTTAGAATTTTCTTTGAATACCAAGATAAAAAGGATACTGAATTGTCAATCTGTTGCTAAAACCTGAAGGTTCTTTCTCTTCAATATTTTCTGAAATAGCTCCTTCCTTTTCACCCAAATGACCATTACTCTGGATCAAAGTCTTGTCATTTTACGATGACTACTCTACCAATCTCGACTATGGGAGGGAAAGTCAAGGGAGGCTATTTCATTCCTAGCTTGGGCACTGGCTAATGAGTGGAAGGCAATCTGCTACAAGTCAAAACTCACCTGTGCTGGGCAGCAGCGGCATGGGAGAGAGTCGAGGGTGGAGACTCAAGTTTACCGTGCGGAAGGAGGCAATGGTAAACCACTTCCATATTTTTGCCAAGAAAACTCTATGGACACATTACCCAAACAATTGCAGATAGAGGTGGGGCATTCTGGGAGAGATGTGTCCATGGCGTCGCTATGGGTTGGAGATGACTCAACAGCATAAGACAAGGGAAAGAGAGACACTGAAATAAATTGCTGGTGGGAGGAAGCAATGGAGTATAGAGTTAGGTACATAAATGCTAAGAGAGAAGGGAGTGGCTAAGAAAGTGCTATTTATGAGACGTGAAAGTACTGAAGTGACAATGTAAGTCAAAGATATGCTTAAGTGCTAAGGTGTATAAGCCCAATTTCTATAGGCCCGCTGCTTAATGGAGTCAATTCAATTCATTTGTATTTAATGAGCGTTTACTATGTGCAGAGCGCCATACTAGGTGCTTGGGAGAGTACAATATGACAATAACAGATGCATTCCCTTCCCACAGTGAGCTTACAGCGTAGATGACCTGTAGCAGGAATTAGGCCATGAGAAGCAGCGTGGCCTAGTAGAAAGAGCGTGAGCCTGAGACTCAGTCAAAGCAGCTGGGTTCTAATTCCAGCTCTGCCATTTTCTTGCTTTGTGATCTTGGGCAAGTCACTTAACTTCTCTGTGTCTCATTTCTCCTGTTTTCCCTCCAACTTAGACTGTGAGCCACATGAGGGACAGTGACTGTGTCCAATCTAATTAACTTATATCTACCCCAGCGCTTAGAATAGTGATTGACACAAAGTAAGTGCTTAACAAGAACTTAACACTATAAAAACAAAACAAAAAAATCAAGGTTTCACTTCAAAGGGCTCATAAAGTAATAATAATAATTGCGGTATTTGCTAAGTACTTTTTATGTGCCAAGCATTGTATTAAATTCTGGGGTAGATACAATATAAGCCTATCGACTTAAATATAAACCTTTACCACATAGGGCCCACAGTCCAAGGGGGTGGGGGAAACAGGTATTTAATCCCCATTTTACAGGTAACGAAACTGAGGCACCAACAAGTGACTTGCCCTAGGTCATCCAGCAGACAAGTGGCAGAGCTGGGATTAGAACCCAGGTTCTCTGACTCCCAGAACTGTGCTCTTTCTGTTAAGCCACACTGCTTCCTATTTACCCCTCTTTTTTTTGAGCATTCCCTGAAATGCTCCAGGGAAGCAAATTCAATTAGGAAAAACATTTTCTCACCTAAGTTTCAAAACATTCTTTGGCCAATAGTTTGTATCTAAAATGAGGGGGCTAAAAGGTCATCACTGATCTCACCAAGGAATGGATTGTATTAATCAATCAATTATATGTACTGAGTGCTTACTGTGTGCAGAAAACTGTACTATGCGCTTAGAAGCAGTGTGGCCTAGTGGAAAAAGTGTGGGCCTGGGAGTCGGGGGACCTGGGTTCCTGCTCTGCCATTTATTTGCTGTGTGACCTTGGGCAAGTTACTTAACTTCTCCATGCCTCAGTCTCCACATCTGCAAAAAGGGGATTGAGTCTTACTCCCTTCTTCGTAGACTGTGAGTTTCATGTGGGACCGGGCCTGTATCCAACCTGATTCTCTTGTTTCTTCCCCAGTGATTTTTACAGTGCTCAGCATGTAGTAAGCACTTATCAAGCATCATGATTATTTTAATGATTGGGAGAGTGTAATACAGCAGATTCTGTAGACACACCAACGGAATCCATCCAGAAGTTTAGTTGAGTTCAATAGATCCCACTCGCACCCTCAAAGACTTTCTAAAGCAATCCAGGTTGACATTGCTCAACCCCTGTAAAAGTTTCCCACTTAGATAAACGCTTTCTCTCCTCTTGGGTACCTGAGATCATTCTTGTAGCCATGTCTTAAGAGTAATTTTGACGTGATCCTGGCCCTGCTCAGAGGAGGCCAACAATTCCATATGCACGTCATAAAAGCAAACAGTCTTTAAAGAAGTCAGTTGGGATTTCATCGTGAATCTCAATCCAAAGAGGTGTCAATAATTCCATCCAGTATTTTTATAATCCTGGATTTGTTAATACTGGGAATATCTGCCAGATTTTCTACATATTACATGTAGAAAGTATTAACAGTGCATCTTTTTCTCTCATTTCTTCAAAGACTCTCCACTACTTCCACCTAGTTAGTGATCACAATCCTCCTAAGAGGCTACAGAAATGGAAATGTACAAATGATTGGAATAGAATATGGTTCCATGGCACATGCAGACCATGTGTTCTAGCAAATACAGAAAGAGATTCCTTTTTAGAATGATGAGAGGCATAAAAAAACCATCCAAGAACATTGGTCATTTTTCTTGGAAATACATGATTTATGATTTGGTGAGCTACAGAGAGACCCTGACAAATATCGAGAGTAGGAAGACCTACATATTGCCGGGTGACCATCTTAAAAAGCATCTAAATATGTTTCTGTTTCCGGCTAGTTATGGATGTCAGTGTGTCCAACAATTCAAGGGATAAGATTTCATCACACCCATCAACCTCACAAAATGAGTTGAAAACCAATCCGCTGCTGCAAGATTCCAATTCAGGAGTGTTCAGCCACCCCAACTCTGAGGTCCCAGAGGAATCAATCAAGCAGTCAATCAGTAAATTATATTGATTGAGCTCCTTCTATGTGCAGAACACGGTACTGAGCTCTTAGTTCCCTGAGACACTCTCCAAGGAAGAGCCTTCCAGAGGGCCTCTGAGAAGCATTTTGCTTAAAGGCCCCAGAGCAGCATGGCATAGTGGATAGACCCGAGACCTGAGAGTCAGAAGCTCATGAGTTTTAATCCCGGCTCCTCCACTTTTCTGCTGTGTGACTTTGGGCAAGCCACTTAACTTCTCTGGGCCTCAGTTACCTCATCTGTAAAATGGGGATTGAGGCTGTGAGCCTCACATGGGACAGGGACTGTGCCCAATCGATTTGTTTGTATCCACTCTAGAACTTAACACAGTGCCTGGCACATAGTAAGCGCTTAAGAAATACCACAATTATTATCGTTATTATTACTCCTCCGGTAATAATAATAATGTTGGTATTTGTTAAGGGCTTACTAAGTGCAGAGCACTGTTCTAAGCGCTGGGGTAGATACAGGGTAATCAGGTGGTCCCACGTGAGGCTCACAGTTAATCCCCATTTTGCAGATGAGGTAACTGAGGCACAGAGAAGTTAAGTGACTTGCCCACAGTCACACAGCTGACAAGTGGCAGAGCCGGGAGTCCAACTCATGACCTCTGACTCCGAAGCCCAGGCTCTTTTCCACTGAGCCACGCTGCTTCCAACTGAGCCACACTGGGGCAACGGGTGGGAGAGATAAGAGAAAAGAGGGAGGAATGATGGGAGAATGGGGAGAAGGTCTGGCCACAGGATGATTTGCACTCAGAACCAGGAGCCTGGGGATCACCACCTGTGTGAGCTGATGGCATCATGCAGGGCATGCGTGTGACATCCAAGAAGTACAGCACTTTTCTGGGCCCGTGTTAACTCACCTGGGAAGCACCTGATCTCAACCCTGGGCCCTGAGAGCATGTCTTTGTCACCAGGCCCATAGGGATGGGGAGAAGGTGGGGAATAGTGGGGTGAGGGCGGGGGGGGGGGGGCTCTTTAGGCGGTTGCAGGGGTGATACCAAAGATCCCAGCTGCCCCCTCTCAGAAACAGCTTAACCCAGTTTCCAGGCTCAGCCGCCACAAGTCACCAAGCTGCAGGTAGGAGGGAACAAGAGTAGCAGCAGCCAGGAGCTCCCTGTGCTTAGTACAGAGTTCTGAATACAGTAAGCCCTCAATAATAATAATAATAATGTTATTTGTAAAGGGCTTACTATGAGCCAGGCACTGTACTAAGCGCTGGGGTGGAGACAAGCAAATCAGGTTGGCTAGTCCCTGTCCCATGTGGGGATCAAGGTCTTAATCCACATTTTACAGGTGAGGTGACTGTGACACAAGAAGTTAAGTGACTTGCCTAAGGTCACACAGCAGACACAAATGACTGACTGTTCGACTGTGCAGGGGGACAGAAACAGGGCTTAGCTTTGGGAAGGCCTCCATTCAGTCAATCATATTTATTGAGCGCTTACTTTATGTAAAGCACTGAACAAGTCCTTGGGAGAGTACATTATAACAATAAACAGGCACATACGCTGCACACGGTGAGCTTACAGTCTGGGAAGAGGGAGACAGACATTAATATAAATAAATTACAGGTATGTACATAGGTGGTGTGGGGCTGGGGGGATGAATAAAAGGAGCAAGTCAGGGTGTCACAGAAAGGAGTGGGAGAAGAGGAAAGGAGGGCTTAATCAGGGAATGCCTCTTGGAGGAGATGGGCCATCAATAAGCAAATGGGAGACTACAGTACAAGGGAGTTGGTAGACAAGTTCCCTGACCACAAGGAATTGACAGTCTAGAACTGGTGGTTCAGGGCTTGGACCTTGTGTGTTCAGAGTTACCCTCTCAGACCGTGCCAAAGCTTCAAGCCTTGATGCCAAAGGGCAGGACTGCAACAAGCCCCGAAGAACCACAGCTATTTCTACATGATTGAAGCTGGCTAAAAAAAAAAATCAGGATAACCTTGTTGCCATAAGAACTAAGGGGCCACTACATATCCACCGAACTAGCCTTACCAGCCAAGCTAGTCCCAGTGGAAATATATTTTGGGTTTTTTTGGGTTTCTTTGTTTTTACAGAAAAATGGTAATAGCTGCCTATTTACCTCTATACAGTGCCTAACAAATCACTGTCTAGACTCCAAGCATCAATTTCCCATTAGGAGGGGTCGAAATCACCCTGAAACCAGTATCTAAAGTGCAGCAGATTCACTTGGCTTTAGGGATGGTTAATCCACCTCACCTTCTCAGATGCCTTTGGCATTGTGGAACACCACCTTCTCCTGGAAACATGACCTTACCTTGGCTTCACTATCAATGTCGTCTCTGGTTCTTCTCCTACCTCTCTGATCATTCTCAGTCTCTTTCATGGGTTCCTCCTCTACCTCCCACTTCCTAACTGTGGGAGTCCCTCAAGGTTCAGTTTTGGGTCTCCTTCTAGTCAGGTCTCCTTCTAGTCACCATCTACACCCACTGCCTTGGAGAACTCATCATTCATCCCCATGGTTTCAACTACCATCTCTAGGTGGATGACCCCCAGATCTTTATCTCCAGTTCTGATCTTTCTCCTCTGTTGTCTTGTATTTCCTCCTTCCTTCAGGATATCTCTCCTCGAATATCCCACCAACATCTCCAATTTAACATGCCCAACTTCTAATATCCGCCCCCCAACCCCAAATCACATCCTCCCCTGACTTTCCCCTCTCTATGGACAGGACCACCATCCTCCCTGTATCAAAAGTTTATAACCTTATCCTCAATTTATCTCTCTCCTTCAATCCACATATTTAATCTGTCACATAATCCTGCCCGTTCCACCTTCACAACATTACTAAAATCCACCCTTTCTTCTCCATCCAAACAGCTATGTTGAGCCAAGCACTTATCTAATTCCAGCTTTACCACTGCATCTTTGCTGGTTTCCTTACCTCCTATGTCTCCCCATTTCAGTTCATACTTCACTTTACTGCCCTGATCATTTTTTTAAAAAAACTGTTCAGGCCATATTTCCCTACTCCTCAAGACCCTCCAATGGTTGCTCATCCATCTCTGCATCAAACAGAAACTACTTATCATTGGCTTTAATGATAGGAGGGACAGGATGAGAAAGAGAATAATGACAAAGAAAAGGTTGGGAGTCCCAGAAACTCCTAGAATCAATCAGTCAATCAATCAATTGTATTTACTGAGTGCTTATTGTGTGCTAAGCACTGTATTAAGTGTTTGGAAGACTATAACATGAGTTGTGTTTGACATGTTCCCTGACCACAAGGTACTTTCCCCCTCCTATCTTATTTTGCTGATTTCCTACAATAACCCAGCCTGTTCACTTCATTCCTCTAATGCCAACCTATTCACAATACCTCCATCTTGTCCTTCTTAACAATAATAATAATAATAATGTTGGTATTTGTTAAGGGTTTACTATGTGCAGAGCACTGTTCTAAGCGCTGGGGTAGATACAGGATCATCAGGTTGCCCCATGTGAGGCTCACAGTCTTCATCCCCATTTTACAGATGAGGGAACTGAGGCACAGAGAAGTTAAGTGACTTGCCCACAGTCACACAGCTGACAAGTGGCAGAGACAGGATTCGAACCCATGACCTCTGACTCCCAAGCCCGGACTCTTTCCACTGAGCCATGCTTCTTGACATCAACCCTTCTCCCACATCTTGTAATTCCCTCCTCCTTCAAATCCGACAGATGATTACTCTCTCCACCTTTTTTTTTTTGTTGGTATTTGTTAAGCGCTTACTATGTGCCGAGCACTGTTCTAAGCGCTGGGGTAGACACAAGGGAATCAGGTTGTCCCACGTGGGGCTCACAGTCTTAATCCCCATTTTACAGTTGAGGGAACTGAGGCACAGAGAAGTTAAGTGACTTGCCCACAGTCACACAGCCGACAAGTGGCAGAGCTGGGATTCGAACTCATGAGCCCTGACTCCAAAGCCCGTGCTCTTTCCACTGAGCCACGCTAAAGCCTTTTCAAAAATCACATCTGCCCCAAGAGGTCATCCTCGATTAGGTCCTCATTTCCTCTACTCCCTCTCCCTTCTGCATTGTCTTTGCACTTATATTTGTTCCCTGAGGTTTTTTTTTAACTTTTTAATGGTATTTGCTAAGTGCTATGTGCCAGGCACTGTACTAAGCATTGGAGTAGATACAAATCTGATACAATCCATGGCTCACAGTCTTAATCCCCATTTTACGGATGAGGTAGCCGAGGCACAGAGAAGTGAAGTGACCTGCACAAGGTCACACAGCAGACAAGTAGGGGAAGTGGGATTAAAATTCAGGTCCTCTAATTCAGAGGCCCACGCTCGATCCACTAGACCAGGCTATTTCTCCACCCACCTTCACACCACCCTAAGTCCCATAGCACTTACATACATGTCCCCGTAGACTGTAAGCTCCTTACAGGCAGGGAACAAGTCCACCAACTCTGTTATATTATGCTCTCTCAACCACTTACATAGTACAGAGCTCTGAACATAGTTAAGTGCTCCATATATGTGACTATATATATATAAAAATAAATAGGAAACTAATTAAATCAATGCCTCGTTCCCGCCTGTCCCACCGTCAACCCCTGGCCCACGTCCTACCACTGACCTGGAATGCCCTCCCTCCTCACCTCCGCCAAACTCTCTTCCCCTCTTCAAAGCCCCACTGTGAGCTCACCTCCTCCAGGAGGCCTTCCCAGACTGAGCCCTCCTTTTCCTTCTGCTCCTCCTCCCCTCCCCATTGCCCCTACTCCCTCCCTCTGCTCTACCTCCTTCCCCTCCCCACAGCACTTGTATATATCTGTACATATTTATTGCTCTAATTATTTTATTAATGATGCACATTTATCGATGGTTCTATTTATCTATTTAGATGGTAGTGATGCCTGTCTACTTGTTTTGTTTTGTTTTGTTGTCTGTCTTCCCCTTCTACACTGTGAGCCCATTGTTGGGTAGAGATTGTCTCTGTTGCCGGATTGTACTTTCCAAGCACTTAGTAGAGTGCTCTGTACACGGTAAGCGCTCAATAAATTAGATGGAATGAATGAATGGTGTTTATTGAATGCTTACTGAGTGCAGAAAACAGCACTAAGTGCTTGAGAGAGTACAATACAACAGAGTTGGTAGACATGTTTCCTGCCCATAAGGAGTTTACAGTCTAGTGATGCTCCAAATATCAAATCTTTTTGTGCAATCGTATGTGCCACTCAACTATTACGCAATAATGCCATCTTCCTAGTTCTTTTCTTTGCCTTTCT
The DNA here is from genome assembly GCF_004115215.2 of Ornithorhynchus anatinus. Classification (NCBI taxonomy): domain Eukaryota; kingdom Metazoa; phylum Chordata; class Mammalia; order Monotremata; family Ornithorhynchidae; genus Ornithorhynchus; species Ornithorhynchus anatinus. The sequence goes on from NC_041730.1 coordinate 92,904,739, forward strand.
TTGGTCCTTTTGTAGATTTGCCACATTCTTTCCTTCCATTTCTTCTCTGCCAAGACAATCCTTAATAATAATAATTGTTATGTTTGTTAAGCATCTACTACGTATCCAGCACTGTACTAAACTCTGGGGTAGAAAGAAGACAATCAGATTCCACAGGGGGCTCACAGTCTAAGTAGAAGGGAGAGCTGGTATTGAAACCCCATTTTTTGCAGATGAGGAAACTGAGGCACAGAGAAGTTAAGTGATTTGCCCAAGGTCACATAGCAGGTAATTGGCAGAGACAGGATTGGAACACAGGTCCTCTGACTCCCAGGTCCGTGTTCTTTCCACTAGACTTAGCCACTTCTCTTTCACTCTTTGCACTATACTCCTCCCATTGGAAAGGAGTTTAAAAGCTCTTTTCCTATATCTTCCTACCCTAGAACTGTGCTCACCTAAAATCATAAACATTCTGAATATTCAAAAGAATCAGGAAGCATATTTACTAACGAGAGGACAAGTTACATGTAACCCATAAATCATTGAGGGATCATTAGGTGTCTGGAAAGTCAAGTCTATGCCTGTGACAATCTGTGAAATCTTTAATAGTTCTGAGGTTCGTGCTCAATCTTCCTTGGAAGAATCTTAGACACAAATGGGTTACTTGAAACAGAACCAGACAATATTTCAGTCTTGTGGTGAATCTGGATTTATTTAAATCTGTCCCCTACATCCAGCCAAAAACCTCCAGTGAAGTCTCAAACCCAGGTGGAGCTGAAATCATCTTTTCAAAAGGAAAAGCTTTTTATGCAAAAAATTCTTAGAGTTTGGACTAAGATGCTCTTCAGAACAAAGTCCAAGGTCTCTTCTAATGTCTCGGACAGGGTCTAATCTAAGAAGAGCAGCTAACTGGCAAAGAACTAGCCTGGTACATAGTAAGCACTAAACAAATACCACAAAAAAAAACCAAAGATTCCAAACAGGAGGGTACTTTTTGGAGGGCCAATTCACCAGGATTGCCTCTAGTATAGATGAATAAACCATCTTTGAGAGCTTAGATAGTTGAGCTCTAGGAGGAAGGTTGGGAGAAAAAGTCTCTTGCACATAAGCACTTTGATACTCACCCCAACCCCACAGTCCTTATGTAAATATCTTTATACTCTGCCATTTCCCCTATCTGTGATTTTAATTTCCATTTTAATACCTGTCTCCCCCTGCAGAATGTATGCTCTTGCAAGGATCACATTTACCCACTCTAATGTATTTTTCACTCCCAAGAAATTAGTCCAGTGCTCTGAACCACTAAGAACTTGATCCATACCACCGACTGATTGACGACAAAGAGTCTTCATCACCAGCATTTACTGAGCACCCACTGAGCAGAGAGCACTGTTCTGGGTGCCAAACACTGTACTGGGCCCCTGGGACCATACCAAATTAGGAGAAGACAACATCTCTGGTCTTAGGAAGTTTAGAATTGGTAATGGGACCTTTCAGCCCAGGACAAAACCCAGTGTGGAGTTTTTCGGGAGGATTTCCCTCCAAACAGAATATGAGCTCCTCTTTGGAAACGCAGGTATGGTCAGGTGCAAAACCACTCAGATTTCCAAATTGCACAGAAAGCATGTACTCAGTGATCCTAACCAGCCATCTGTCAAGATCCTCACTGTCTTGAATACATATTAATCCCCTGGGCACAATGGAGAGAGTCGATTTAGTTTCTCACCTCTGCCCCCTCCACCCCCCCCCCCCCCACCCCCACAGAGATAGGAACCCCACAGAGATTTGCAATTCTCAGCAGAGGAGGAAAGGTCAGGGATGGTCTGGTTCAATCCAAGCAGAGAGGAGATTGTTATCCAGCTCAGCAGCCAAAGGGAGAAGTCAGTATTGTCATGAGCTTGACTGGTGATGGATTAGATGTCAAGTCAAAGCTCTTTGGGCTGGAAATCTCAGACGATCAGGTTCCCTCACCAAAATGTAAGTATTTCCTGGTCTGTGCTAGGCCAGAAATACCAGCAGTTCACTGCATCTCATGGCATTTTGGTATTTCCACTTCCAGCAACTAGTAATGTTGAAGGAAAAAAAAAGAAAAACCTAAGAGAAAAATGCTCAGTGGTGGAAGAGGATGAGGTGGCTCATTCTCCTGTTATCTTCCTCACTGGCTGCATCAAGTGCTATCAAGTGCTTTAGTAGAATGTTCTGCACAGGGTAAGTGCTCAATAAATATCACTGATTGGTTGATCTTTGTCAATGGAAAAGGCACCACTTTCAGAACCAAAAGTGAACTCTCATTAAGAGCCCTCATCCCTAAAGTCTGGGCCGAACCAGAGGGTCAGCGGCCTGTGGTGTCAGAACTCCAATAACCAAGGAGAGGTGACTTCATGAAACGGCCACACCGTGAAAAACACCCAAGTCGTTTCTAATCCATTCAAGCCGTTGTGAAATGACCAAGGTTTCGACAGCTGAGGGAGGACGATACTGTGTAATAGGAGAAGCCATTACGGAGCAGGGTAGAGTAAGACCAAAAATAATCACTGCCTGATCCGATAGAGGCAGATACTTAAGAGCTGTGTTACCCACAGAGACATTATAAACTGAAAGCACATTTAGAGAATGCAGCTCTTTAAAAGGAGCTGAAGAAGAGAATGTGAGCAACAGTGACCAGATGATAAGACTTTGGCCGGGTTAACGCTAGACACAAGAACATCTTGTAGAAAAAGGAGCGGGTAGTCGCACGATCACTTTGAAATGTCACCTAATGTCTTGTTAACATTCTACAGGCTCTTTTCTAGAAATGCCTTGCAGTTTGGATTACAAAGCTGTTGATCAAAACAAAGGCTAAAAAAAAGAGAACAAATAAAAATCAGTGACTACTGTGAGTGCTTTAGTCACACTAGCAAGATGGTGTTCATCCCATGCTCTTTCCCTCAGAGATTCAAAATAATATTGTATAAAATAATAATATTGTAGCTCAGATTTGGGGTCTAAGGTCTGATTCTTTCAAACTCAACTCCCAGTTAAATGTAAAATTTAGAGCACTGGGAGGTTAAAGGGAGGAAGTGGTGTAAACCCAGATAACTCGCATATGCTCCTTCCACCAGGTGTCCTTGTTGGGAGTTGAATGAAACGTTTGTGCTTGACAAAAAAGGAAATGTATTGTCCTCTGTAATGAATCTGAAGGACAAATGCTCAACTGAATCACCCTGTGAGAATGGACATAGATCACGGAGCGGCTGTATACCCTTTCACACTGTCGGACAATACAGTGCTTCCTCTGTGAGGCGGTTCTGGCGAGTCGATGAGCATAGCTCAGGGCCTGGTTTAAAAGAAGGTCTTCAGAATCGACTTCAAATGGAGTGGGCAGGCACAGAGTTGCAGCTTTATATCAAGGGTTGCTTTATAACCCAAAGGCCTCTATAGAGTGTATGCCATGGTGAAAAAGAAATCACATAATTGACATAAAGGGCGGGGGGGGGGGCAGGATTCTATTCCTCTTTCTCTCTTTCACACACATACACGTACTCCCTCTGAATGTCAAGGCACAGCTCCCAAGTTTGGCTTTGTATAAACAGAGATAAATTAGTAAGTGTTCTTAAGAGAAAGTTCCCAGGTAAACCGACACACAAGAGTTCACACAACCCCTTAACATTAAACAGTGAAGACACTGAGTGTGTCTCACTCCTCAGGACTAAGCAGGCTTACAAGAGGACAGGGATTCAGTGGTCGTTAAATGCAACATTCCTGAATATTTTCCTGACTTCAGTCAAGCCTCTCGGCTGGTGAATTTGGTAAGGTTCCTTCATTTTCAAATTGAGTTGTCCTGGCTGATGGTCTCACCTTGCACTTCCCCAGCCCCACGAGAAGCTGAGGGAGGTCTGAGAGCCTTACAGGTGCTGGGTCAACGGTCACCTCTCCGATGGCCATCCGGAACAATGGCTATCAAGGCTGGCTTGATTTACCCTCAAACACAGCAGGAGCTTAGTCGGCTTTCTAAAACTGCAGCTAGGACTAAGATTGTCGCCGGCTGGAAGCAGAGTCTTTTTTGGTTTGTTTATTTTTTCCTGATTCATAAAGGAAATGAGTCTCGCTCATTTCTAACCTTATGTGATCTTCCCATTTCTGAAAATAGCCTACCCCGATGTGGATGAGACATGGTTCTTTTTTATTTATTTATATTTTAAAGAAAAAAATTGGCAAGGGATTGTGCCAACGAATCCATTTCGGTTGAGACTAGGGGGTCAGAGGTATGATCTGATATTTTCACGTGGAGTTTCTGGGCATAACTGGAACAAACATGAGACAACGGTCCCCAAGTTACACCGGAGGGTGTCTCCGGGGGGGTGCAGCAGAGAGTCTCCTCTCAAGGTCATCCAAAAAGTTCACTTCCAAACTCGACACTGAGCTACAAAAGCAGCTTTTCATCGCAAAACCTTTTCAGAAACTCCGGCTGTTTCTCCTCACATGAATAGCAAAGACTGATATTTAAATAGACTGGGATTTTGGCATGTTTGACTTTCACGGCTGGAACATCTTTTTCTCCGTGAAAGAGTTCTGCTGGAAGCCTCCCAAACTTCAGTTATGGGGAAGATCCCGGGCTCCTTACCACGTTCGTGGTCACACCCAGAGACCAAGGCCAGAGATAACCTGGCCCGTCCTGATGCAACACTCCGATCGACTCCCATCTTTAGGTGGCCTTTTGGTTTCATGTTGGGGGCCGTGTGATGTCATCACTCTCTCAAGCGCTTCGTACAGTGCTCTGCACACAATAAGTGCTCAGCAAATACGATTGAATTGAGTGAATGAATTAATGAATGGGGTCATCTTCTCAGCAAGCAGGAGCAGTCTCTAAGAGCCCCCAGTAGTTAGCCCAAGTCCACTCCTCATTCATTCAATCATATTTATTGAGCGCTTACTGTGCACAAAGCTCTGTACTAAGCACTTGGGAGAGTACAGTGTAACAATAAGCAGACACATTTCCTGCCCGCAATGAGTTCAGAGTCTAGAGATGATCTCACCTGCCTGCTGGAACCTGGGAAGTAAGGGTAGGTGCCAGGTTTGGAATGTGGGAAGGGGTACAATGTCAGGGAACTGGGTCCATCTCCCCTCCCAACCTCACATAGACCAATCCAGACTCACAAATCAGCCTCCCCTGCATCAACATTTGCTGACTGTGGGGACAACAGTCAACCCACCCGAGAAGACCCAGCCAGGCAGAAAGAAATGCAACTCATACATGGTCATGGCCGTTTTACAGTTACCCTTTGGATTTATGCACTCTCCAATGCATACTCGGTCATTTGTCTATATTTCCTTCCATATATCTGCTTTCAACAGTTATGGTATTGGTTCTTCCTCCTCCTCCAATTATTTCCTCATGCCTTGTGTCTGTCGTCTCACCCCATTAGACTGCAAATTTCTTGAGGGTAGACACCAGATCTCTTAGTTATATTTTTCCAAGTGCTAAACACAGTGTTCTGTACACACACTCTCTTAATACTAGAATCCGTTTTACCATTTTGAAAGCCCTAAAATGGATTTTTACTATATCATCTCATTCAAGGTCTCAATTTGGATATAGCATTCAGTAAAAAAATCTTATCCCAGCTCTGCCACTTGTTCACTGTGTGACCTTGAGCAAGTCACTTAATTTCTCTGGGGCTCAATTTTCCTTATCTGTAAAATGGGGATTAAGACTGCGAGCCCCATGTGGTACAGGGACTGTGCCCAACCTGATTTGCTTGTACCCGCTCCAGCACTTAGTAGAATGTTTAGCACATAGTAGACATTTAACAAATGTCACAATTATTATTATTTTGAAGCCTCTTCTTCCTAAAGCATTGCTCTTCTAATCCCTTCCTCTTTTTTTAATAGTATTCATTAAGCATTTACTATGTATCGGGCACTAGTCTAAGAGCTGGGGTAGATACAACCTAATCAGGTTGGACACAGTCCCTGTCCAACATGGGGCTCACAATCCCCATTCTACAGATGTGGTAACGGAGGGACGGAGAAGTTGTGACTTGCCCAAGGTCACACTCTAGATAAGTGGTGGAGCTGGGATTTAGAAGCTGGACCTCAATTACCTCATCTGTAAAATAAGGATTAAGACTGCGAGCTCCACATGGGAAAGGTTCTGTTCAACCTGGTTACCCGTATCTACCCTAGCACTTAGTACATTTCCCGGCACACAGTGAGTGCTTAACAAATACCATTTAAAAATTCTAGTACTTATGAACTGTTTACTTCTCCTTAGCATTATAGGTATATATACCTATGTATTCTTTTCTTTTCAACTTTTTAGCGTAAATATTTTTATGTTTTTCTCCCCAGTTGGAGTGTAAGCACCCTGTGGGCCGAGAACCTGTCAATTCTTTAGTCTTTACTTCCCAAAACACCTAGTACAGTGCACTGTGGAAATTGGGAGTTCAATGAATGCTACTCCTCCCCTTTTCTCCCTCAGTGCCAACGAACAGACAAATTCTCAGAGGCTTCTCTCCCTGCAGGCCCTCCCCCAACTCCCCCTTCTACCACTGTGGCTCCCGGAGCCATAAGTTGGCCCTGTCATTGTTGCCACTCTGCGTTCTCCTCCCCAGTACTCCGGGCCTAGGTACACCCCAGGAAGGTGAGCTGTTCTGTGCTCACAGGGTACAATGTTGAGTCCTTGTGGACACCAGCTCCTCTTGGGAGCATCCACTGGTGCTCAGGGATAAGGTGGGCATGGGGGCACCCATGGGCTCCTGACACTCAGGGTTGATGTCCATGGTGCAGGCAGATGGATTGGCACAGGGCTCCTGCTGGGTTTCCTCTCTAAGTCCAAGCCTGTGGAGCTGGCGCTAAGAGTGGGATCCAGTTGTCCATCACCTCCCACACCACTTGCTGACCGCCCCACTGGGGCCCTGACTGACTTCATCCAACTCTGTTCCTCCACCTCTCACTTCCCACTGGCTCCTGTCACCCCTTCCCTTCCCCACCTGCCCCACACCATTTAATACCCATCAGCCTAAATTTTTTAAATGATAAAAACAAACCTTGCAGCAGGGGGATAGCAGGAAAGAGGAGGGAGGATCATGAAATAACTATGGCCACCACACAAGCACAACACTGAGGAAGTGGCGCGGCAGCCATCTTGACTGGACTTCGAGGGGCTCCTTGCCTTGAACCGCCTTGAGGTTATTGATTACTTTGTTTATTCTCTGAAGCGGGAGCTGAAGGTAGCTTTGCTGCTGCCCACTGCCACCCAACAGAGGAGTCCCGCTCTGGGAGTCGGTAGGCAAGAAGGAAGTGAGCCCTGAAAGTTTTGAATAAGTCACTCCACCCCTTCAAAGCCTCCCAGGACTACCCATCTCCCTCAGCACCAAGCAGAAACTCCTATCCACTAGCTTTAAGGCTCTGTCCTAGCCCTCTTGGCCAGGAAGCGGTGGTATCTGGGGAGGTGAGCATGGACCATATATTCTGAGTCCATCTCCACCGTTGTCATCACCAAGTACTCACTAGAATGTCCATTGGGGCAGAGCGAGTAAAAAGTATTAGAGATACATGGGAGTGAAGAGATTTGATCTCTACCCTAAGGAAGCAGCATGGCCTAGTGGGTAGAGCATGGGTTTGGGATTCAGAAGGACCTGGATTCTAATCCCAGCTCCACCAATTGTCTGCTGTGTGACCTTGGTCAAGTCATTTCACTTCTCTGGGCCTCAGATACCTCATCTGTAAAATGAGGATTAAGACTGTGAGCCCCATGTGGGACAAGGACTGTGTTCCACCCAATTCGCTTGTATCTGCCACACATATACTTGTCAGCTATGTGACTGTGGGCAAGTCACTTAACTTCTCTGTGCCTCAGTTACCTCATCTGTAAAATGGGGATTAACTGTGAGCCTCACGTGGGACAACCTGATTACGCCGTATCTACCCCAGCGCTTAGAACAGTGCTCGGCACATAGTAAGCGCTTAACAAATACCAGCATCATTATTATTATATAGAAGAGTGCTTGACACATAGTTGAGCACTTAACAAATACCGTCATTATTAGGAAATGCCACCTAATAGAGAAGGCCAAGCAATCACCATAGTATTTCTGTACATAGTAAGTTTTCTATAAATACCACTGATTGGTTGATCAATATTTTTAACTGCAAATGAGTACAATACAATATAGTTTCTCCAAGGCCCTCAGCTCTGTCTTTGAGACTTCATGATGAGTGAAACTGGCTTTTGAAAACTCATTTTTACAGAGGTAAGAGACATACTGGAAACCCCTGCAGACAAATTACCCCCATATTCAGGTAGCTAACACATGCAGATCAGAGGCCAGAGAGTGGTTTTTAGAGGTGTGATAGGCCACAATACAGCTGTTCCGTATTAGGAAGCAAACACTATTTCCCAGAGCACACACATACGAGTCAAACACCACGTATTTCCTGAGGAGCTCATGTTTCACCCGAGAACATCAAACTGGCTTTCTGAGGTAATAGCAATAGCATAGGAAACCACATAGAGTAGCCCCTCTCTCCTGCAGCAGAAGTATGTGCGGAATACAGCCACAATACCACAGCTCTTTGCTCGCTTTAAAACCTTTACATTCTTCAGCCCCGTTTTATTCTTACACTCAACCACTCACACGCAAATGTCTGCTGTTACAAGTGCAGTTACTATTCACACGTGGAACCAAAGGCACAGCAGGTTTAACTCCAAGTCGGTTGACGTTCGGTGTTGTGGCTCCTAGAGTGCACTGGCTTATCGTCATCATCAACAGGATTTATTGAGTGCTTACTATGTGGAGAGCATTGTACTAAGCACTTGGGAAAGTCCAATACAACAGAGTTGGCAGGCGTATTCCCTGTCCACAGCGAGCTTACAGTCTAGAGGGGTCAATTCCAGAAAGCGTGGTTTTCCCGTTATTTATTCTGGGGGAAGAGTCCTCACTTCATTGTTTATTCCTTTGCAACTACCTCAGCATTTAGCACATAGTAAGCGCTTAACAAGCACTGTGCAAAATGCTGAGGAAGTGATGTTGAGGTAGTAAATGCTGAGGTAATGAGGACAGTGCTTGTTAAGCAATTACTATGTGCCAACTACCATCGTTAGTATTTTGGGGAATGAAGTGGGCCGCATCTGGAATGGGGAGTAAATGCAGAGACCCTTGAGCCCTGGGAAAGGAAGAAGCTGGTGGTGGGAAACAGAGAAAAGGTTGACTGAAATGGAATATGGGGGCGGGGTGGGGGGAATATAATGGGAAAGGAGAAGAGGGAAGCCAGGTCAGAGCTGGATAAGATAGGGGCCGTGCCACCCCTATAAATAAGAGCAATATGCATTCTGCCACAGCAGTGTACAACCCACTGGCACAGACTTTCACGAGTCAACCCACGCGGTCTCATCTTGGTTCTTTTCTTAGGCACGTTGGCAAATCCGTATGACGCTCTGCAAAGTTTGAATAGGAATCACCCAGATGCCTGAAACTTTCTCTATTTTGGGATTATTCATGGGGTGGGAGCAGCATTTAACTGGTCTCGGAAGACGTCAGAGAAATAGTGTGGCCTAATGGATAGAGCATGGGCCTTCGAGTCAGGAGGAGCTGGGCTCTAATCCTGAATCTGCCACGTGTCTGCTGTGTGACCTTGGGCAAGTAAAATGGGGATTAAATACCCATTCTCCCTCCTACTTAGCCTGCGAGCCCCATGTGGGATTACCCAGCCCTGGTCTTAGTAAAGTGCCTGTACCAGTAAGCGCTCAGGTACATAGTAAGCGCTTAAGAAATAGCACAGTGATTATTATTGTTATTATTATTATTATTATTGCCCAAAGCAGAAGGTCCTGCCTATGAAGAGCTGGACAAGTTCATCTGACAACAGAAAATGAGGATGACATACTGGGATTTAGAAGGACCACTAAGGCAGTCACCCTGATGCCTCAAAGAGGTAACCCAATTCCAGTCACCTTCCCTGTCTAAGACACAGAGCCATTCCAGGATTATCGGGGGGCTGGCAAGCCGGCTCGCTGACCTGGAAACAGCTGGAACTCCGATTTTGGTGGCACAGGTCCTGACCTGTGCAGCTGGTCTCTCTTGGGGAGTACTCATTTTGGGGTCAGGGTCACCCCACTGGTTTGGGGTGCACAGATGGAGCTCCTTTCAAGGTAGAAGTGATTCAGTGTTGCAGGTGCAAGAAGTCTCCTGCAGGTGATGGGGGTCCCAAATACCGGGACCATTCCTTAGGGGGGATCAGGCCCCCCTTTTCTCCAGACAAGAATGTCTATGATTTGGCCTTTCTCAAAGGATTTCTCCTCACTTTATCCAGCCTTTGTTCACTTCAGTGGGTCCCTTCAAGTCACTCCCAGTTCTTCCTGCTACAGAGTTCTCATTCCACCTATTTAAAAGTAAGAACTGTGGTATTTGTTAAGCACTTACTATGTGCCAGGCACTAAACTAAGCACTGGTGTGTGTGTTGGGGGGGTGTAATAAGCAAATCGGGTTAGACACAGTCCCTGCCCCAAGTGGGGCTCACTATCTTAATTCTCATTTTACAGATGAGGTAACTGAGACCCAGAGAAGTGAAGTGACTTGCCTAAGATCACACAGCAAACATGTGGTAGAGTGGGGGTGAAAATCCATGTGCTCTGATTCCCAGGCCCGAGCTCTTTCCACTACGCCACACCGCTTCCAGTAGCGACTGGAAAGGTCGATGCTTAGTAGCGTGCTTGACACGTAGTAAGCGCTGAACAAATAGGATAAAAAAATAAAATGTCACTCTGGCCATGGAGACCACCCTATCTTGTTTTGAACCCCAGTGAACTTCAGTGGATCTGAAATCTCTTACCTAGAGGGCATAGCTAGAGGGCAGCATGAAAAATGGGGAGGCAGTCCGACCTAGTGGAAAGAGCGTGGTCCTGGGAGCCAGAAGACCTGGGTTCTAATAATTAAAATAATAATAATAATGGTATTTGTTAAGCGCTTACTATGTGCCAAGCACCATTCTAAGCACTGGGGTCAATACAAGGTAACCACGTTGTCCCATGTTGGGCTCATAGTCATAATCCCCATTTTACAGACGAGGTAACTGAGGCACAGAGAAATTAAGTGACTTGCCCAGAGACACACAGCTGATAAGTGGTGGAGACAGGAGTAGACCCACAACCTCTGCCTCCCAAGCCCGTGCTCTTTCCACGAAGCCAAGCTGCTTCTCTAGTCCTGGCTTTGCCATTTGCCTACTGATTGACTTTAGGCAAATCACTTAACTTGTCTGTGCTGCAGATTCCTGAACTGTAAAATGGAGATTCAGTACCTGTTCTCCCTCCTACTTAGACCATGAGCCTCATGTGGGACAGGGACTGTGTCTGACCTGATTGAATTGTATCTCCCCCATCACTTAGAACAATGCTTGACACATAGTATGCACTTAACAAATACCATTTTAAAGAAAGAAATCTGTGTCTGCATACCTTGATCTCATCTATCTCACCACCAAACTCTCGCTCACATCCTGCCTCTGTCCTGGAACACCCTCCCTCTTCATATCCGACAGACGATTACTCTCTCACCCTTAAAGTCTTATTGAAGGCACATCTTCTCCAAGAGGCCTCCCCTGATTACGCCCTTTTCCCCCACTCCTTCCATTCCTTTCTGTATCACCTTGAATTTGCTCCCTTTTATTCATTCCCCCTCCCAACCCCACAGCACTTTCATTCATTCATTCATCCAATCATATTTACTGAACGCTTACTATGTGCAAAACACTGTACTAAATGTTTGGGAGACTACGATATAACAATAAAAAGACTCATTCCTTGTCTACACGTACATATCCCCAAATTATTTATTTATATTACTGTCTCCCCCAGTAGACTTTGAGCTGGCTGTGGGAAGGGATTGTATCTATAATATTGCTATACTGTACTCTACCCCAAGCACTTAGTACAGTGTTCTGAACACGATAGGCACTCAATCAATAAAATTGATTATCTAACTGATTTGAAAGTCAGGTCTCCAGTTAAAGACTCAGTTCTGTCACTGGGGAGCAACAAAAAGGCCCCTAGCAAGACTCCTGTCACAGAGTATTCTCTGGTGAGAACTGTCCTCCCTTCTTTCTCCACTCCCTCTAAACTGTAAGCTTGTTGTGGGCAGGGAATGTGCCTGTTTACTGTTATACTGAACTCTCTCAAGCACTTAGTACAGTGCTCTGCACACAGTAAGCCCTCAATAAATATGATTTATGGGAATGACACTCAAATTCCCTCCCCAGAGCTTAAGGGTAACAGCCCTGTTGGGGTTGGGTATCGAGGTTTTTCTTCAAATAGAGGCTGGTTTTTTGACAGCTATGAATAAATCCTAGACCTTAACAACCACCTCTTCCTCCTTTCCATGATCTTTCCTGGATGGTTCAGCCCTCACTTGTACTTCTTGCTCCAGCTTTCTTCTTTAAACTTATCTTCTTAGAGAAGCAGCGTGGCTCAGTGGAAAGAGCACGGGCTTTGGAGTTGGAGGTCATGAGTTCGAATCCCAGCTCTGCCACTTGTCAGCTATGTGACTGTGGGCAAGTCACTTCACTTCTCTGGGCCTCAGTTACCTCATCTGTAAAATGAGGATTAAGACTGTGAGCCCCATGTGGGACAACCTGATTCCCCCGTGTCTCCCCCAGCACTTAGAACAGTGCTCTGCACATAGTAGGTGCTTAACAAATACCAACATTATTACTAAACTGCAAAAAGAAAGTTACCTCATCTGTAAAATTGGGATTAAGACTGACATGGACTGTGTCCAACCTGATCGTCTTGTATCTACTTCAGCACTTAGTACAGTCCCCAGCACATAGTAAGCGCTTAATAAACACCATAAAGAAAAGGGAAGAGCAGTCAAAAAATTTCCTCCCCCAAATCCATTTGTGTGCTTGAACTGATAGTAGAACAGTGTCTAGTTTTTGTACTTCACTTAAATTTTCCCTTGGAATTTAAGATTCCATGGCCAGGGAAATGGCCATGTCTATTTTAATGTGTCCTCTTGAGTGCTTGGTCAATATCCTTGGAGATGACATACGAAGATCTAGCACTATCTAGGTGTGATTCAGAAGCTGATAGAGAAGAGAGAAAAATTTGCTGGAATCCACAGTCAGCCTTCTTAGAGGGGCTACCGCAGGCTTCTGGGTGGTGATGGGGAGGAAAGGAGCAGGACCCTATTAACCTGAGAAGATGGTAATCAAATGTACAATTTAACTCTCCAGGGATTCCCAGAAATTGATCCTCCTTTCTTCTAGTCCACTTTCCACATGGAGGATTTTGAGTCTCAGAAGGCAAAAAGTGCTGACTCTAGGCAGAGGATGTTACTAAGAAATTTTTTTCTCTGGCTAAGGTAAGCAAAGTACGCTTGGCTGATTGACTTTGTCATTTGAGTACTAGACTTTAATTTAGCCTGGGATATGTACTGGGAGACACCTAATAAAGCAGTGAGTCTAAGGCATGTCCTGTTTTAAAATATTCAAGAACCTAGATGAGATCACCTGGAGAAGATGTGGGTCACAAAAGGATTTAAGAGCCAGGGCTTGAAAAATGCACAGACCTACCACCTGCCATGGGGATTGAAGATTTCTAAAATGGCAAAAGGATGTGATTATCCCAAAAGGAGAGTCCTGGAAAGACTGTCTCCTGTGTTAAAGCTATTTAGCCTTAGCCGCACCTAGAGTCTTGCCTGTGCCCCAAAAATCCAGGTAACAGAAAAGTGCATTTACAGACCTATGTGCTACGATGTGCAGAAATCTCACTGTTCAGCACTATTTTCCAGTCCTCCAGAGCAACCTGAACACCTTCCTTGCAGAACCAACCATATCCAGAAGTTCTGTTGGGTAGACAACCTATCTTTGGGTTTTGATCAGCCCCTCTATTTTGACCTCTGATCCTCCCAAAACCCAAACTCCCAAACCCAAATCTACCAGAAAGATGCTTCACAGGAAGCGGGAGAGAACGCTTTTCCCTCCTCATTCCTCTCTTGGTCTATTTCTAGTGCTTTTGTTTCTTTGACAGACTACAGTGATAGCAGATGAAAAAATTGATTTTTCATCTAGCCTGCCTTTAGTTTATCTGAGTGACCCACACTTACCAGAATAGGATGTGTGAACTACTCAGAAAAGTAAAAGCTCCTCCCCATCTTATCTTACTTCACTGATTTCCAATTACAACCCAGCCCACATGCTTCCTTCCTCCAACACCCACCTACTCACTGTAGCTCTGTCTCATCTATCAAAGGAATTTATTGAGCATTTACTGTGTCCAATCACTGTACTAAGTAAGCACTTATAAGAGTACTATACAATAAACTGGTAGACATGTTCCCTGCCACCAATGAACTTAGAGTCTAGAGGTGGGGATGGACATTAAAATAAGTTATGGATACATATAGAAGTGACATGACTGGTAGTTGGGTGAATATCAAGTGCTTAAAGCATACAGATCTAAGTGAAAAGAGCTCACAGTCATTTTATACTCAAAGGCAACAGGCCGAGGCTTCATGACCTAAACAGTTGACTTGTAGACTCTGGTTTCAGATGCTGGCTCTGCCTGTGACAAGCCCTTTCACCTGGAACACATTCTTCAGTCCCTATATGCTTCATTTTCTTCACCGGGAAGAGCAACACCAACCGATCATCCAGACTTGCTGGAAGGAATAAGGAACCCAAACTTCTGCCAGAAAGATTGTGGTGCTTCGGAAACACTGAAGCATGAGAGGCTGGAAGGTAGTTTTCAGTGATACTTTATAGTCTGAGGCACAAGGTAAAATTAATTTTTGTTCAGTTGACTTTGAGCCGCAATGCCAATTTCATTAAACACTATCAGCTTCAGCTGCGGCCCTCAAGACAGGTATCATCTCGCTAATCACCCCAACCTGGGATGGGTCAGTGCTCAGTACAGTAACATGATCCCCATTCAATGGAAAAAGAAAACGAGCACATGGACCAGTTTGTCTACAGAAGAACAAATTCATTCAGTTCATTCATTTATTCAATCATATTTCTTGAGTGCTCACTGTGTGCAGACCACTATACCAAGCACTTAGGAAAGTACAATGCAACAATAAACGGTGACACTCCATGCCCTCAATAATAGTAATAATGATAATTATGGTATTTGTTAAGCACTTACTATGTGCAGAGCACTATTCTAAGTTCCAGGGTAGATTCAAGGTCATCAGGTTGTTCCATCTGGGGCTCACAGTCTTAATACCCTTTTACAAATTTGGTAACTGAGGCACAGAGAAGTGAAATGACTTGCCCTTGGTCACATAGAAGACATATGGCTGAGGAGGGATTAGAACCCACAACCTGTGACTCCCAAGCCCGTGATCTTTCCACTAAGCCATGCTGCTTCTCTGAGCTTACAAGCCTAGAGGCGGGGGAGAAAGACATCAATACAAACAAATAAAATTATAGATATGTACAAGATCTATTCCACGTGATGAGCACAGGTATCCCAGCTCCTAATTTAGCATCCTGTCCTGAAGTTCACTCCACCGCTATTAATGTCTTTACTTGGGCAGATTTTACATAAGCAATCAAGCCACTAATTTCTGTGAAGTGCTTAGTACAGTGCTTTGCACACAGTAAGTCCTCAGTAAATGCAATTGAATGAATTGAATGAATAGTGAGAAGGGTATGTAAGTTCATGGTGGGCAGGGACTATGTCTGTTATATTGTACTCTCTCAAGCACTGAGTACAGTGCTCTGCACAGAGTAAGTGTTCAATAAATACAGCTGATAGAGGACATTTTTGGGGGAACCATATCAACTGTATCTCAGGTTTGGGTGAAATATTGGTGGGGGTTATTTGAGCATTAAAGAAATATCAACCTATTAAGTTGGGTGGAAATTCAGGAAAAATAAGAAGCGCTGACTGACTCGTTCTGAGTTCCTAGTACATTGGTACCAAAATCCAAAGTTAAATGCAGCAAAAGATGAAAAATTAAAATTAAACAAGTTAAAACCATGCAGAACTTTGTCAACCCCAACAGACAATAGCTTGAATCTGTTGAGCGTTCTGCTTTCACTTTGCAGTAGTTACCTCATTTTAGCCTTTCAACATCGCTATGGAGAAGGGAGAAGCAGGTATTTGTCCATTTTACAAGTGAGGAAACTGAGGACCAGAAAGATTAAGTGACTTGTCTAAGGTCACACAGTGGGTCAGTGGCACCGTTGGACTAGATCCCAGGTCTTGTTCTTTCCACTAGATCAGATTGTAAACCGGGGTGAAAGCAAAAGTCAACTTATCCCAGAACAGGAGTGGGGGTAAAGTATTCAAAACCACTGTAAGGGTAATAGCGGCAAAAATTTTCCTGCTCACCCTACATCACGGGGAGGAGGGGAACCCTCAAATCAGCAGTGTTGCCTAGCAGATAAAGCACGGGCCTGGGGTCAGAAGTACCTGGGTTCTAATTCTGGTTTTGCTCCTTCTCTGCTCTATCTTGGGGAAATCACTTTCCTTCTTTTTGCCTCAGTTTCTTCATCTGTTAAAGGGGATTAAAACTGAGAGCCCCAGGTGGGACCGGGACTGTGTCCAACCCAATTAACTTACATGTAGCCCAGTGCTTAGTACAGTGCCTGGAACATAATGAACACTTAATAATACCACAATAATCATTATTATCCTGCTGGTTAAAAGGGCTGATTAACTTGCGTCTACCCCAGTGCTTCCCCTCTCAGGGTGGAGTACTCTACCAGTCTCGACTATGGGAGGGAGAGTCAAGTAGAGGCAGACCCATTCCATTCCTAGCTTGGGCAGTAGCTAGCAAATGGAAAGCAATCTGCTACAAGTCAAAACTCACCTGTACTGGGCAGCAGCGGCATGGGAGAGCGGCGAGGGTGGAGACTCGTTTATTGCATGGGAGGAGGCAACGGTAAACCATTTCTGGAGTTTGACCAAAAAAATTCTGTGAATACACTACCAGAAAGATTGCTGATGGAGGTGGGGCGTTCTGGGAGAGATGTGTCCATGGCATCGCTATGGGTCGGAGACAACTCGACAGCCTGAGACAAGACCCCAGTGTTTAGTACAGTGCCTGGCATATAGTAAGAGATTAATTAATACCACTATTATCGTTATTATTATCCTGCTGGTTAAAAGAGCTGGAACTTTCCCCTGTCCCAACCCAGAGTGGTCCCTGCCCCAGCATCCTGTCCGGAACCAAGCTACCTCACTGCAGGAGCGGGCAGCCCTGTGAGTGGCTAACTGGCTACCTCGAATACTAACAGTTTGGGCCCTGCTCCACAGCTTCAGACAAGAGCCAGTACCTGGCAGTGCCAATTCTGTTTCTCTGCACAGATGACTCTACCAGTGAGGGGCAGCCAGCAACAGAGACAATCCCTGCCCTGCTGTTTACTTCTTCTGATATCTGTCCACCCCCTTCTAGACTGTAAGCCCGGTGTGTCTCTCTTTATTGCTGAATTGTACTTTCCAAGGGCTTAGTACAGTGCTCTGCCCTCAGTAAGCGCTCAATAAATACGAATGGGGCTGGAATTCCAGGAAGCACATGACTAAGGGACCCTGGTTCTGGTCCTCAAGCCCAGTATTTTTTGTTTGATTTTGGCTTCTCCCAAACCAAGAAGGACGGGGCCTGCTGATGGAGCCCAAATGCCAGTTGACGTGACATTCTTTCCTCGTTCATCTTCTCAAACGTTTTCTAGGTAGGAGGAAGGTGCCGGAGCCCAAGCAGCAGTTAAAGCAGGCCGTCTGTCACTGCAGAAAGTCTTAAACGGAAAGGAAGAGGCATTTCAGCATAACGTAACTGACTCTACCCAGACCAAGCTTCTCTCCTTGCATGCTGGCCTACTTGGGGCTGGCCTCCTTCTCAGTCAGGACATAAATTACAGTCTGATACATACTACAGGTCTCCCCGGGTGGCAATACATCATGTAGTTTATAGATTAGGAAGTTATAAATATCCCCCTCCCAAATCAGTCATTAAGGCTTAGGTTCCTTAAGTTCACTCCCCTTGGGGAGCAGGTGTGTTTTATCTCTCTTTACGTAAACACAGAGATTGACCTGAGAGCATTTTTTCTCTTTAGCGAATCAGTTGGTGGGTGGTAAAAAGTCTTTTGTACATTCTGTGCAAGACTCTGCACCCAGGGAGCACTTAGCACAGTGCTCTTGACACAACTAAACACTCAGTACAGCGCTCTGCATCAAGCAAGCACCCAGAATGGATGGATGGATAGATGAATGAATAGGTAGGGCTACCAGGAAGCTTTGGGACTCTCTCAGGTCAAAAGCGGGTGGCATTTAGAGTCCTGATACCATGATGATAATAATAATAATAACTGTGGTATTTGTTAAGGACTTACTGTGTTCTAAACATTTTGCTAAGTTCTGGAGTGGAGACAAGGCAATCTGATCAGACACAGTCTCTGTCCCACATGGGACTCACAGTCCAATTAGGAGGAAGAACGGATATCTAATCTCCATTTCACAGTTGACAAAACTGAGGCACAGAGCAGTTAAGTGACTTGCCCAAGGTCACAGAAGAACAGGCAAGGGGCAGAGGAGGGATTGGAACCCAAGTCCCCTGACTCCCGGTACTGTGATCTTTCCAGTGGGCCACACTCTTTCTCTGTAGTTTGCAAAACTTTGATGGAGGCCCAAAATAGTCCACGCAGCATCCTGTCATGCAACTCCTGTCCCCATGGAGGAATGTGTTCACTATCAATCAGTCATACTTACTGAGCACTTACTGTGTGCAGAACACTGTGGTATGTGCTTGGGAGAGTACAGTATAACAAAATAACGAAGTTGGTAGACACATTCACTGAATAATAATAATAATGTTGGTATTTGTTAAGTGCTTACTATGTGCAGAGCACTGTTCTAAGCGCTGGGGTAGACACAGGGGAATCAGGTTGTCCCACGTGGGGCTCACAGTCTTCATGCTCATTTTATAGATGAGGTAACTGAGGCACAGAGAAGTTAAGTGACTTGCCCATAGTCACACAGCTGACAGGAGGCAGAGCTGGGATTCGAACTCATGAGCTCTGACTCCAAAGCCCAGGCACTGAAAGTTACAGGCACAGCCTGCCATTCAAACACATGACTATAATGCTAACCTCTTGGTACCATTTTTCTCGATAGGATAAATTGTCCCAACGGGAATATTTCAGCACTGGAGTACATATTACCCTCGAGCTTGTTAAAAAGCCCTTTGAATTCAGCCCTTTCTAGAGCCAATATATTTTCCAAACTAATGTTTCTCCTAGATCACATTGGAATACATTGGCTTTTCAGAAAAGTACACCGAACATTAAAATGGCATGTAGAAAAGCTCTTCTCTTCCATTAGATTGTAAGCTGGTTGAGGGCTGAACCTCAGCTCTGATTTTTGTTCTACTTCCCAAGTGCTCAGAGTGGTGCTATGTACGCAGTAGGCAATCGAGTTCAGGGCTCTACACAAAGTAAGTGCTCACCAAATGCTAAATGACTTCCCCTCCTTCAAATCCTTTAAACTAACCTGCACATTTCAAGATGATGAGCGTTTTAAGTTTGATCTAAGAACCTTGAAAGATGATACTGTGAATGTCTAGTGCTCGAATGCCTTTGTTTGCGGTGTTTTACTCAAATGATTCCAGTTTGAACTTCATCCCAAGCTAAGCATATTGCAAGAATGAATGCACTTTTCTTCACTTAGAACATATTAAAAGACATGGACCTCTCCTCTCAGAGTGCCTATTATACAACTAGACAAGACAGACCTGAATCAGAATGGCTAAGAACATCCCAAGAGGGTTTTGAATTAACAATGTCAATCATCCACCTATCAATCAATCCATCGATCAAAATGAGTCCTTTCTGTGTGCAGAGCACTGTGCCAGGTGCTTTGGAGAGTACAATATTACTGAGTTGGTAAACTCGATCCCTGCCCACAACGAACTTAGAGTCTAGACGATGAATGCAGTCTTTTCCTTCAGGGTAATGGTTTTAACGGTAAAATAATTAAAACGATAATAAAGAGATCAAGTTTAAAATTCTGACCCCCAGACCCAAGGTACAATAAGTGTAGGTCATTAGGTCATTACAGAAATCGACTCTATGGGGGCGGTCTGGGAAAGGCAAAGAAGATCCGCTTGAATTGAACTTCAGAGAATCTGATAGGTGATTTTCTCTATTTTTTAATGGCATTTGTTAAGTGCTTACTGCATTAAGTACTGTTCTAAACACTGGGATAGATACAGATCAGTCAAGGGTTACACAGTCCCTGTCCCACATGGGGTTCACCATCCAAGTAAGAGGGAGGGCAGGTATTCAATCCCCATTTTACAGATGAGGCAACTCAAGCACTGAGAAGTTAAGTGAATTTCCCCAGGTCACCCAGCTGACAAGTGGTGGAACTGGGATTAGAACCCAGGTCCTCTGATTCCCAGGCCTGTGCTCTTTCCACCAGGACAAGCTGTTTTACATTTTTCATTAAGTTCCAATAAACCAAGATCACGCTGATGTCTAACCTGTGAGTCAATCCTGGAGGGAAGCAGTGTGGTCAAATGGATAGAGCACAGGCCTGGGAATCAGGCCTGGATGTTTGTCTCCATCCTCGAGCGTGCCAGCCAGGTCTTCTCCAAGATCCACCTTCTATGAGAAAAGACATCTTGCCCCTTGAAAGACCTCAAGAGATGCAGCACCTACAAGTACGGCAGGCCTAATTGGGGAAGTCTCCAAGTCAAACAATCTGCAACAACAGCTCAAACCGAGGGCCTAATGTCACCAATTCATCTTCCTGGGGTGTGCACGGCTTCAAAGCCGATGGGTGGCGGCTCCTTAAATGTTAAATGTTAACAAGTCAGAGGAGAAAGCACAAACACCCAGCTCTCAAGTCACTGAATTTTTCTTTAAAGAGATAACCCATCCCTGACTTAGAGAACAGATATTAAAAATAAAAATACCCAATCCAAACACAAGGCAGATTTACTCTCCCCAGTGCCACACAATCTTGGTGGTCTCAGCTCTTTTTTTTTTTTTGTAAGTGTTCATATGTTTGGGGTAAGAATGGGGTGGGGAGGTCAGAGGAGGGAAGCAGGCTGCTCAGCCTTAAACACAGGTTTCTTAAACAGTTGCTTTGCTCCATGGCAGCAGTTTAACTAAGGGCATCCTTATAAACCTCAAGAAAATCCCTTTTACACATGATGCAACATTGTTTTATAAAAGCTTATAAACATCTCTTTGTAAAAGAGATATTTCTCTTGCATCAAGCTAAAAACAATCCACGGCCAAAGCAGTGAGGAATCCTGACTTCGATGGCAAAAGTAGGGAGTGGATTTGGGAGAGAGGATTAAAAAAAGAAAATTTGGGGATAATGGCCAGGTTTTGATTTTGCTTTGAAATTTGAGGTAAAATGGAGTTTAAATGTAATTTTTTTATTTAAATATCTGAGAATTCATTCATTAATTTTTCCAAAATTAAATTTCCAGGTCAGGAGATCTGAACAAAAGGAGCCAGGGGAAGGGTTGACAGGACCAGGGGACATTGTGGTAGTGATGAGGAACCAAAGCTGATAAATATTAATAATAATAAATATTATTAGGCACTCTACTAAATACTGAGGTGGATACAAGCAAATAATAATAATAATAATGTTGCTATTTAAGTGCTTACTATGTGCCAAGCACTGTTCTAAGCGCTGGAGTAGAGGCAAGGTAATCAGGTTGTCCCTCATAGGGCTCACAGTCTTCATCCCCATTTTACAGATGAGGTAACTGAGGCCCAGAGAAGTGAAGTGACTTGCCCAAGGTCACACAAGCAGACAAGTGGAGGAGCTGGAAATAGAACCTATAATAATAATGTTGGTATTTGTTAAGCCCTTACTATGTGCAGAGCACTGTTCTAAGCGCTGGGGTAGACACAGGGGAATCAGGTTGTCCCACGTGGGGCTCACAGTCTTAATCCCCATTTTACAGATGAGGTAACTGAGGCACAGAGAAGTGAAGTGACTTGCCCACAGTCACACAGCTGACAAGTGGCAGAGCTGGGATTCGAACTCATGACCTCTGACTCCAAAGCCCATGCTCTTTCCACTGAGCCACGCTGCTTCTCGGCTATGACGTCCTGACTCCCAGGTCTGTGCTCTAGCCACTATACCACGTCGCCATGTTGAGGCTCTGAGGCAGTTAGGCCACTTCCAGGTCAGCTGAGCCTCAAATTGGGGCGGGGGGGGGGGGGGCTGCTGGGGGAATGGCACAGGAAGAGTGTGGTTCTCCACACTCTACCACAGCATAATCAATTGTCATCCTTCTCACTCCTGACTACATCATGATAACAATGATGGCACTTGTTAAGCACTTACTATTTGTCAATCACTGTTCTAAGCACCGGAATAGATACAAGTTAATCAGGTTGGACACAGTTCTTGTCCCACATGGTGCTCACAGTCATCCCCATTTTATGATGCGGTAAGTGAGGCACAGAGAAGTGAAGTGACTTGCCCACGGTCAGACACGTGGCAGAGCTGGGATTAAAACCAGAAGCAGAATGCTGCAGTGGCTAGAGCATGGGACGGGGACTCAGAAGGTCTTGGGTTCTAATCCCAGCTCTGTGAGCCCAATGTGGGACAGAGGCTGTGTCCAACCCCATTTGCTCGTATCCACCGCAACACTTAGTACTTAGTGCCTGGCACACAGTAAGTGCTTAACAAATATCACAGTTATTATTATTATTATTAACCCAGATCCTTCTGACTCCCAGGCATGTGCTCTATCCACTAGGACCTTAATGGATGCTCCAATTGACTCAGCCTCCAAAGTGGGAAGGAAGGCTGAGGAAGAGAGAGGGAAAAGAAGAGGAGAAAGTGGGACTGTCCAGAGTTCCAGGAGAAGAAAGTTTGGGATCCACTCTCTTGACCCACTACTCCTCAACCTGCTCTCTTCACTCCTCCCAAGATAACCTAACCATACCTCATCTCAACTCTCCCGCCTCCATGCCTTTGCTCACATCACTCCCCTGGCTTGGAACTATCCCCCTGAGCAGTGGAAATTAGTCAGGGGAAGCCCACTGGAGGAAATGGGTTTTCAGCGTTTAGTACAGTGTTCTGCACACAGTAAGCACTTAATAAATATGACTGAAAGTAAAAGTGGAGGAGTGGGCCGATTTTGCAGGATGAGTACGATTTCTGTAGCCCACTGAAAGTTACCGGCACGGTGATACTAACCTCTCCTCAAAAATATCAAGTGAAGGAAGTTCCGAAGTCTTCCAGTCATCAGGAAGTGATGTGAAGGGGTCATGTTGAACTTTCTGAAAGCCCTGAACTGCCCAGCGGTTTTCAGTGTTGCTATTTAAATCGCTCGTCGTGCCCTACATCTCTGAAATGAGTCCCCTTCAGCCCCTCACCTTGGTGAAAGTTTTATTGAGTCGGTGTGAGTGGATTCACAAACACTTTCTGGATAATTGAATTTCCTGGTTCAAACTCCCTCCCCTCAAATCCCACCATTCAAGAGTGGGTGGTGAACCTTTCCTGATGTTCCTCTGGAACCTCTCCTCCTTCATCCACTGTCCTCCCCCACCCCCAGAGCTTTTCCAAGCTTCTGGCTGAGAGCGTGACCAAAGAAACCTTGGTCTTCCCTCTTTAAGGCTAACTTCTGATCTCGATGATGAATAACATGGTTGAATCAAATTCTACCAATTTACTATTCTGTAATGGAGCATATATAACCGGCAGCAACAAATCTACACACTGAAGCAATAGCAAATTCATACTTGAAACAAAAAGATTTCCATAGTTCCTAGCTGGATCGATTTGGCCAAAATTAAATAGACAAAATTAGGTATTCTTTTAAATCATCAGCATTTAGTAAACCCCTACTGGACGGAGAACAATTTTTTTAAAAGTATGGTATTTGTTAAGCACCAACTATGTGCCAGGCACTATACTGAACACTGGGGTAGATACAAACAAACAAGGTTGGACATAATACCTGTCCCACATGGGACTCAGAGTCTTAATTCCCATTTTTCAGATGAGGTAACTGAGGCAGAGAGAAGTGAAGTGACTTGTCCAAGGTCACACAGCAGACAAGTGGTGGAACCAGATAAAAAGCAGGTTCTTCTGATTCACAAGCCTATGATTTATCCATTAGGTCACGCTACTTCTCTATTGAACTGAACATTTACAGTGTACAGGTAACTGTACTGGGTGCTTACCGAATGCCAAGGACTATCCTGAGTGGTTATTTTGTTCAGAGCACTGAAGCAAGCACTTACTGCATGCAGAGGGCTGTGGTACTTGGGAAAATAGAATACAAGTAGAAGGCACCCGCTCTACCCTTGATTAACGGTTGAAACTATGGAAATCAACTCTAGAAATTCTCTATTCTTCCCTTTGCTTCCTCTTCCTGGACAGGAGTGGGAGAGGAGGACACTGATTTTTTTTTCTTTTTTACGGTATTTAAGTGCTTATTATGTATCAATCACTGAACAAAGCACTGGAAGAGATACAGGCTAGTCAGAAAGGAAACAGTCCCTATCCCCCATGAGGCTCACAGTTTTAACCCACTATTTTACAGAAGAGGTAAGTGAGGCACCGAGAAGTTACGTGACTTGCCCAAGGTCACACAGCAGACAAGGGCCAGAGGTGGAATTAGAACTCAGGACTCCCCAGCTGCTAGGCGGGAGTTCTACTCATTAGACCACACTGCTTCTTTCTGATGAAGCACAACCTGCTGAATGATCTCTCTGTTGTGTTACTTCAGGTTAGAGTGAACAACATTAAAATGATCACAAACGTACAGTGAAGAAACTTGCCTGATAACAGATGCAGGTGATAGATGGTGGCTAATGAGGTTGGTAAAGTTGATCAGTGGTATTTATTGAGCACTTACCGTGTGCAGAACACTGAACGAAGTACTTGGAAGAGTACAGAGTCGGTAGCCATGTTCTCTGCCTACAAGGAACTGGAGTGGGAGACAGACAATAAAATAAATAATGCTGTGGTGCTGTGCTGTTATATTGCACTGAAAGCCCGTCAAAGGGCAGGGACTGTATCTGTTACCGATTCGTACCTTCCAAGCGCTTAGTACAGTGCTCTGCACATAGTAAGTGCTCAATAAATACTATTGAATGAATATTGTACTCTCCCAACCACTTGATACAGTGCTCCGCACACTGTAAGTGCTCAGTAAATATGATTAACTGATCGACTGAGTTGTTGTTGTCTTATACTGTCAAGTCGTGTCCGACCCCCGGTGACGCCGTAGACATCTCTCCCAGAATGCCCCACTTCCATCTGCAATCTTTTCGGTAGCATATCCATAGAGTTTTCTTGGGGAAAAATACAGAAGTGGTTTGCCATTGCCTCCTTCCGCGCAGCAAACCTGAGTTTCCGCCCTTGACTCTCTCCCATGCTGCTGCTGCCCAGCACAGATGAGTCTTGACCTGTAGCAGATTGCCCTCCACTCACTAGCCACTGCCCAAGCCAGGAATGGAATGGACAGGCCTCTGCTCGACTCCCCTTCCCGTAGTCATGACTGATAAAGCACTGGAAACTCTCCAGGTGCGACCCTGAGAGGAGCTACCTAAAGGTGTTGTGAATATCAAGTGTGTCAACTCCCTCTAAAACACTCTCTGGGAGATTGGCCACTGTTTCCTTGACTTCTGAAGATCTTTAGGACAGGCACAATACTCTTCATCGACAACTAACACTAAGCTGTGAATTAAGACACTGATGAACACCATACCAAGTATGCAGCCAAGAATGTATCGCAAGCAGTCCCTAAAAAAAAATATAGGGCCAAAGTCAAGGTGTCAGGCTAACACTTTCTGGCCAACAAAATAATAACATTGGTATTTGTTAAGTGCTTACTATGTGCAGAGCACTATTCTAAGCTCTGGGGTACATACAGGGTGATCAGGTTGTCCCACGTGGGGCTCACAGTTTTAATCCCCTTTTTACAGATGAGGGAACTGAGGCACAGAGAAGTTAAGTGACTTGCCCAAAGTCACACAGCTGACAAGTGGCCGAGCCAGGATTCGAACCCATGACCTCTGACTCCCAAGCCCGGGCTCTTTCCACTGAGCCACGCTGCTTCTGAGTCCTTTAGATTATCTGGAACTATAATATGCTGGGATGAGATAAGGGGTTTATAGTGATAGCATGGTCCATTACCCCTGAGGAAAGGAGAATTATAGAATAAGATAGTAATAATAATAGTAAAAAAGCAGTGGTATTTGTTAAGCACTTACTATAAGCCAGACACTGTATTTAGTGCTGGGGTAGATACAAGCAAATTGGGTTGGACCCAGTCCCTGTGCCACAGGAGCTTAAAATCTTAATCCCCATTTTACAGATGAGATAACGGAGGCCCAGAGAAGTGAAGTGACTTGCCAACGGTCACACAGCAGACAAATGGCAGAGCTGGAATTAGAACCCAGGTCCTTCTGACTCCCAGCCCCATACTCTATCCACTAGGCCATGTCAAATGAAGACTCAGGAGATTCTGTGTTTCACACTGGCAAAGAGACTCTTAAATCCATCTCAGCCTGGAAACTGGTATTGATAAATTCTCAGGTAAGGCTCATTCAGTATTTTTCATGCATTAGCAGAGAAGCAGCATGACCTAGAGGAAAGAGCCCAGGCCTGTGAAGAAGAGGACCTGCTTCTAATCCCAGCTCTGCTAATAGCTTGCTGTGTGTCCTTGGGCAAATCACTCACCTGTCTCATGACCAACCCCTGGCCCACGACCTACCTCTGGCCTGGAATGTCCTCCCTCCTCAAATCCTCCAAACACTTTTCCCGACTTCAAAACTCTACTGAAGTTGCACCTCTTCCAAGAGGCAGTCTCAGACTTGGCCCCCTTTTCCTCAGCTCCCCCCCCTTTCTGCGTCCCCTCAACTTGCTCCCTTTGCTCTTCCCCACCTCTCCCTGCCCCACAGCACTTATGTATATATGTATATATATATATAATTCTATTTATATTGATGCCTGTTTACTTGTTTTGATGTCTGTCACCGCCCCCCTAGACTGTAAGCCCACTGTGGGCAGGGATTGTCCCTCTTTATTTCTGTTACTGTACTTTCCAAGCGCTTAGTACAGTGCTTTGCACACAGTAAACACTCAATAAATATGATTGAATGAACTATTCTCATCCCCGATTAGACTGTAAGCCCATCAAAGGGCAGGGACTGTCTCTATCTGTTGCCGATTTGTACATGCCAAGTGCTTAGTACAGTGCTCTGCACATAGTAAGCACTCAATAAATACCATTTTTGAATGAATGAACTACTCTGTTCTTCAGTTTCTTCTACTGTAAAATGGGGCTTAAATAGCTGTGGGACAGGCACTGTGTCCAATTTGATTAACTTGTATCTATCCCAGCATTCAGAACAGTGCTTGACACATAGTAAGCATTTAACAAATATAGAAATAATAATAACAGTGCTCAGCCTCTGCCTCACCACCACCTCTAGCTGAAGGCAGCCACCAATCCAGTGTACCCATCACCTCACCGGAATGGCTGTCACGGCAAGAAACGTGTATTCTCCCGCTCTAGATTGCAAGCTCCAAGTGGGCAGACAATGTGCCTACCAACTCTTTTATACTGTACCCCCTCCCCCCGAGCTCTTAGTATAGTTCTCTGCACACTGTGTTAAATAAATTTGATTGGTTAATTCAGTGGCCCCTATCCAGAGTTCCCTAAACATACTATTTCCAGAGCAATGAATCAGCACAGTCAATCGCTAGTATTTACTGAGCACCCACGTGTGCAGAATACTTGGAAGAATACAGCTGAATGAGAGACACCACCCCTGACATCAAGGAGCTAACTGAATGTGTAGTGAATTTGTCTGTCCGTCTCCCCCGATTAGACCGTAAGCCCGTCAAAGGGCAGGGATTGTCTCTATCTGTTACCGATTTGCACATTCCAGGTGCTTAGTACAGTGCTCTGCACTTAGTAAGCACTCAATAAATGCTATTGAATGAATGAATTAAAACGTTTGACCCCCAAATTAGAGCCTTCTAGCCATTAGTCCCATTTCAGGCATACGGTTCCCATTTGAAGCAAGCATTCTAACATCGGTCACAGGTTCTGAGCTCCACATTTTAATTCGGCTTTTGCCCAATTTGTCTGGTAAATGAGAAGAAATGAAAAGTTCACAGCAGAGTGAGGATGTTGCGAAGATGTTGTGAGCGTGGGTCTTGATAAGAAGCAGTGGGAGCATAGCTCGAAAGCCCGGTCAACCACTGAGAACTGCGGGCTATGAAGGGAATTACCTCAGAGTTTTCCGAGGTTCTTTACTTTTCAGCCGACTAGGGCACGACCACAATGAGAAGACGGTGAGAGGGAAATACTGCTTTCAGTTGTGGAAATCGCTCTCTCGCTAGAAAGCTGAGCCAGGTGGGGAAGAGTGTCCCTGATGATTAAGCTATTGGACAAAAGATTTTGTGAGAAAGCATTCCAGGAGCTAACTAAGCAAAGTGGAGCTGAACAGACATGCCCGGTGCCTGAATTTCTGTATTGCTGCCCATGAGCTTGCATTCCACCCTTTGACATCCAAATTACTCAGAGTCTATTCTCTGTAAGGGGACGTATCGGCACCACAGGAGAGGTACCAGCAGAGCAGCCTCGCTAAGAGCCCATATAGCTCAGTCGGTAGAGCTTCAGATATTCAATCTGAGGGTCCAGGGTTCAAGTCCCCGTACGGGCGTGATGTGTTTCCTCTAGACCGTAAGCTAGTTGTGGGCAGAGAAGATGTCAGTTTACTGTTGTATTGTCCTCCCCCAAGCGCTTAGTACATCGCTCTGCACACGGTAAGCACTCAATAAATATGAATGAAAGATCCTGATCCTGAAGGTGGTGTCTCTCACTGGTCCATATTATCTTCCAGAGCAAGGCCGCCTGGAGGCAGAAGGGTTCAATCAGCCAATTAATCGATTGTATTTATTGAATACTTACTGTGTGAGAAGCACTGTACTAAGCACCTGGGAGTGTACAGTACAGCAGAGTTGGTAGACTTGCTCACAGTGAGTTTAGGCTGAGTGGCCTAGAATTCCTGAGCAGTCTATGACTATTGCTCAGATGTCTCCGGAGCTGTTGCAAAATAGCATAGCCTATTGGAAAGAGAAAGGTGCTGGGAGTCAGAGGACCCGGGTTCTAATCTTGGCTCTGCCACTTGCTTTCTGGGTGTGGTTGGACAAGACTCTTAACTTCTCTGGGCCTCAGTTACCTCATCTGTAAAATGGGAATTCAGTACCTTTCATTCATTCATTCAATCGTATTTATTGAGTACGAAGTACTTGGGAGAGTATGATATGGCAATAAACAAACACATTCTTTGCCCACCTGTTTGTTCTCCCTCCTACTTAGACTGTGAGCCCCATGTGGAACAAGGACTGCGTTGAATCTGATTAACTTGTATCTACCCCAGAGTTTAGTACTGCACTTGTGACAGAGTAAGCACTTAATAAATACCATAATCAGTGAGATAAATTAATTGCAAGTCTAATGGCGTTTAATAAGTGCTTACAATGTGTCAAGCAATGTTCTAGTCCCTGGGGTAGTTATAGCCATGGGAATAGATGAGCTCCTCGATCAGTCAGTGAGATCTATTGAGTGCTTACTATGTGCAGAGCACTTGGGAGTGTACGATAGGACAGAGTTGGCAGACATTCTCCAAAGGAGTGAATGTAAAATGAAAAGAGGATTGACCCCAGAATAGAGCCCAGAAGGACACCCACAGTGAGTTAGTGGGAGGCAGAGAAAGAAACAGGGAAGAACTGTGTCAGAAAAACCAAGGGCAAATAATATTACTGGGAGAAGGGAGTGGTTCCTAGTGTCGAAAGCAGACCGGAGGTTGAGGAGGATTAGAATAGGGAAGATTCCGTTAGGTTTGGCAAGGAGGAGATCATTGGTGACTAAGGATATGGGAAGGTAAGACAGACATAAGAGACATTATCCCTGCCCTTGAGGATTTTACAATCCACTGATGATCCCTCAGTTTAAGCAAGGAAGTAGGATGAGAAGGTGGAGAAGCTGCAAAGAGCCTGCTTAATCACCTAATCAACTCTTTAATCACTGAGGATTTTCTGCATAATCAAATTAAGTAAATGTTGGATTTGGGGAAGTACTGATTAGATAATCTTTGTACCTTAACATAGAACCCATGGGTCACAAAGAAGTTCACTGGAGCC
Organism: Ornithorhynchus anatinus; assembly: GCF_004115215.2. NCBI lineage: Eukaryota > Metazoa > Chordata > Mammalia > Monotremata > Ornithorhynchidae > Ornithorhynchus > Ornithorhynchus anatinus. Next base: position 92,934,842 of record NC_041730.1, read on the forward strand.
CAAAGAAGCTATTAGAGATATAGGGACCCAGAGAAGAGAAGAGAGACCAACAGAAAGAGGACACATGACAATAATATATCCACTATGTGTTAATATTTTCCAGAAAGTGAGACCTTAGTCTTGGCTCACCTCCTCCAAGAAGCCTTCTCAGACTAAGACCCCCTTTTCCTCAGCTTCCCGTCCCCTCCACGTCACCCCGACTCCCTTTGCTCTACCCCCTTCTCCCTGCCCCACAGCACTTGCGTATATAAGTACATATCTATAATTCTATTTATTTATATTGACGCTTGTTTACTTGTTTTGATGTGTATATATCTATAATTCTACTTGTTTTTATTGATACCTATATACTTGTTGTGATGTCTGTCTCCCCCCTTCTAGATTGTAAACCCGGTGTGGGCAAGGATTGTCTCTCTAGTGTTGAATTGCACTTTCCAAGCGCTTAGTAGAGTACTCTGTACACAGGAAGCACACAGTAAACGTGATTGAAAGAATGAAGTCCTTTCTGGCCCAGTGTAAGCATGCTCTTGCTGAGGGTAAGTAAATCAATCCGTCACTTTTATTTACTGAGTTCTTTCTGTGGGCAGAGCACAGTCCTAACCACTTGGGAGAGTACAACATAGCAGAATTGGTAGACATGTTCCCTGCCCAGAAGGAACTTGCAGTCTAGAGGAAGAGACAGACAAAATAAAATACAGACGTGCACATAGTGCTTTAGGGATGAGGGTAGGTTGAATATCAAGTGCTTAAGGGGCAAGGGCAACACAGAAAGGACAGGGAATAGGAAAAATGAGGGCTTAGTTCGGGAAGGCCTCTTGGAGGAGATGGGATTTTAACAAGGCTTTGTAGATGAGGAGAGTGATGGTCTGTCTGATATGAAGGGAGAGGAAGTTCCAGGCCAGAGGCAGGACATGGTGAGGGGTCAGCAGCAAGAAAAGCAAGATCAGAGTATGGTGAGAAGGTTGGCATTTAGAGAAGCAAAGTGAGCATTCATTCAATCGTATTTATTGAGCTCTTACTGTGTTCAAAGCACTGTACTAAGCATGTGGGAGAATTCTGGACTGTAGTATGGAATCAGTGAAGTAAGATAGGTGGGGGCAAGGAGATTGAGTGCTTTAAAGCCAATGATAAGGAGTTTCTGTTTGGTGCAGAGGAAAACAGGCAACCACTAGAGGTTCTTGAGAAGAGGGGAAACATGGCCTGAATGCTTTTGCAGAAAAAATGATCCATGCAGCGGAGTGAAGTAAGGACTGGAGTGGGGAGAGACGGAAGGCAGGGAGGCCAGTGAGGAGGCTGATACAATAATCAAGGCAGGACAGGATAAGGGCTTGGATAAGGGTTATATAGTAGTGGTTTGGTTGAAGAGGAAAGGGTGAATTTTAGTGATGTCACGAAGGTTGAATGGATAGGAACTGGGGACAGTTTGAATATGTGGGTTAAATGAGAGAGATGAGTTGAGGATAATGCCAAGGTTCCAGGCATGTGAGATAGGGAGCATAGTGGTGGTGTCTATATATGCACTTGGATTTGTACATTTTATTCATTCCATCCTCAGCCCCGGGAGCACTTCTAAACAGATCTGTAATTCATTTTAATGTCTGTCTTCCCCTCTAAACTGTAAACTGCTCCTTGTGGGCAGGGAACATAACCAGCAACTCAGCTATATTATACTCTCCCAAGCGCTTGATACAGTGCTCTGCACCCAGTAAGATCTTAATATGATTAATTGATTGACATGTAAAATTTGAGGTAGAGATGTCCTGAAGACAGGAGGAAATAGACTGCATAAGAGAGAGATCAGGGTTGGAGATGGAGATTTGATGATCCTCCTCATAGAGATGGTAATTGAAGCCATGAGAGAAAATGAGAGGGAGTGGGTGAAGATGGAGAATAGAGAGGGTCCTAAAAATGACTCTTAAGGGAGTCCCACAGTTTGGGGTGGGAAGCAGAGGAGGAGCCCATGAAAGAGACTGAAAATGTGCAGCTGGAGAGATAGGAGGAGAACCAGAAGAGGACGGTGTCAGTGAAGCCAAGGATAAATGATGTTTCCTAGAAAGAGTTGGTCCACGGCGTTGAAGGCAGCTAAAATGTTGAGGAGGATTAGGATGGAGTAGATTTGGCAAGAAGATCATTGATGATCACTGAGAGAGCAGTTTCTGTGGAGTGAACGGGATGGAAGTTAGATTGGAGGGGGTCAAGGAGGGAATTGGAGAGGTGGAGACAGTGGGTGTAGATGATCTGCTCAAGGAGCTTGGAAACAAATAGTAGGAGGAAAATGGGTCAATAATCGGAGGGACCCATGGGGTCAAGGGAGGCTTTTTTTTAGGATGGGGAGACACGAGCATGTTTGAAAGCAGGGACTTGAAAGGAGCAGGGGAGATTCTAGAGCGATCACCCCCGACAGTTTCAATTATATCAATAAAGTATTTAACCAGGTCATTAGGGGCAAAAGTTGCAGAGTAAGAGACTCAGCCTCAACAACCCTATTACTTTTCTCTTCCTTCTTCCCTCCTTTCCTCCTCCTGATTTCTTTATTTTCTCCTTCTCTTATTGCTAGACTCAATTCCCCATTTGATAATAGCCTCTACTGTTTTTTTTGGGAGGGCAAAAAAATTCCCAAAGTGAGGCAATTATGATTTCCCCTACTCCATGGTTTGAACAAAAGTGGTGATAATGATGAGAGTGAAATGGTTCAGTGGGCTCAGCAATGCAGTTATTACCCTGAGAGGCACGTCGGTAGTGTCACTTCTCACCGGTGGCTGGCAGGTTTCTCTGGCTGAGTGTCCGGTCTTCTACCTCCAGAGTAAAAGATACCAGAACTGGAAGAGGAGCTGCTGACCTGAAATGACTCCTTGGTTTCCACAAAAATTACCCAATGAGAAGGGCCAACTTCTCTCCGGGTAGGATAAGTTTACTATTACCTAGAGGCTTGCTAAAGAGTAGTGTGGCTCAGTGGAAAAGAGCACAGGCTTTGGAGTCAGAGGTCATGAGTTTGAATCCCAGCTCGTCCACTTGTCAGCTGTGTGACTGTGGGCAAGTCAATTCACTTCTCTGGGCCTCAGTTACCTCATCTGTAAAATGGGGATGAAAACTATGAGCCCCACGTGGGGCAACCTGATTCCCCTGTGTCTACCCCAGCGCTTAGAACAGTGCTCTGCACATTGTAAGCGCTTAACAAATACCAACATTAAAGAGTAGGCAGCTGATCAGTCGTGGGAATAAGGGCCGATTTATGGCTTTGGATGCTGCATCTATCCCCCTCCCTCTCAGTCAATCGGATTTATTGAGTGTTTACCGTGTGCAGAACACTGTACTAAGTTTTCTTCTCTCTTTTTTCATTCACTCTCTCTTTCTCCCCCAGCCCCACCCCCGCCCCTCAGCCAACCAAACCTCCATCCCCAACAGGAGAGCCAAGAATCTGTTTAACCCCTCCACCTCTGCTAATGTCTCCAAGTGGCCTGGAGGAGGTGGTTTGTTGTTTTAAGAGTAATTAACAACTCTAATGCTTACTGTCGTGGAATCAGCCACAATGGTGTTTCACATAGAGGAATGAGCACTGAGTGATTTATGGAGAGCAATTAGCCTTAGTGATTTATGGAGAAAGAAGAGCCCCAGGTGTTTCCTTGGGCACCCAACCTGGTAAGGCGAAGACTGGTAAGCAGCCAAGGCCACCTCTCAAGATAGTTCTCTCTGCACCAGCAGTGGCACTGGATCCAGAAGGGGGCGGTCTAATCCACTCTATGCACAGCCTGGTGGAGGGGCACAGGGCCAACCTCTTGGCAATTCAGCTGGCACAAGCCTGGCAAAAATGCCAAAGGGAATGAAGAGATGGGGCTGCCCAATGGTCCTCAAGTGCAAAGGGAAAACTCCAGCTCCTTAAGCATCCCTTATGAGTGTGGAGATCCAGGAGGCAGCCCCACAGGAATGTTCCCCACGTCCAAGAGGAAGAAGAAAAATGGTCTGAACAGTCTGAAGAGAATAATAATAATGTTGGTATTTGTTAAGCGCTTACTATGTGCAGAGCACTGTTCTAAGCGCTGGGGTAGATACAGCGTAATCAGGTTGTCCTACGTGAGGCTCACAGTCTTCATCCCCATTTTACAGATGAGGTAACGGAGGCACAGAGAAGTTAAATGACTTGCCCACAGTCACACAGCTGACAAGTGGCAGAGCTGGAATTCAAACCCATGACCTCTGACTCCCAAGCCCAGGCTCTTTCCACTGAGCCACGCTGCGCAGTGTGGCCTAGTGGAAAGAGCACGAGATAGGGACCCGGAGGACCTGGGTTCTAATGCCGACTCCGCCACTTATCTGCTGGGTGTCCCTGGGCAAGTCACTTAACTTATCTGGGCTTCAATAACCTCATATGCAAAGGGGGGATTAAAGGTGTGAGTTCCACGCGGGGCATAGACTGCGTCCAACCTGATTATCTTGTATCTAGCCCAGAACTTAGCACAGGGCTTGACACAAAATAAGCACTTCAACAAATATTATTATTATCATTGGAAGGGAGGATGTAGTTAGTTTTGACATCTAAAAGTTTTTTTTTTCCAACATTTGTCTTCCATTCTTAGATTGTAAACTCCCTGTGCAAGAGACTATTTACAATGAAGATGATTTTTGTATATTCTCAAGCAGCTAATGGAGTGCCCATCACAAAGTATATGTTCAATAAATATCAGTAATAAAAAGAATTTAGACTTTTAAAACTGCATCTCTGCCTCTTATCTTTAAGTGGGTCCAGTCCTGTGTTTTTCTATGTTGAAATGACCTTACATCTTATCTATCACTTGAAATTTTTCTTTCACAGTGAACATTAGACTAATGAGCACAATTCTGTTATTTGATTTTTTTTTTATTATGCTTTTGCGGTGTTTTTGTTTTGTTAGGCACTTAATCTGTGCCAGGAACTGTACTAAGTGCTGAGGTAGATAAATGATAATCAGGATGGACACAGCCCATGTCCCACACAGGGCTCAGTGTCTTAATCCCCATTTTACAGCTGAGGTAACTGAGGCAAAGAAAAGTTAAGTGACTTACTGATGGTCTCACAGCAGACAGGTGGCACAGCAAGGTTGATGGCAAGGTAGAGCTACCATCAGGATAATTCTCATAAATGTCTATGAAAGACCTATAAAAGACTGTCTTTAATAATTGCAGACCCAATAATACATCATGTTAACTTTACTGCTGTTTGAGGGAAACAAGTTGCCTCACCAAGCGTACCAAGTGTGTTCCATTAGCCTGGATATTACATATTTTATTCTGAGAACTGGCCCATTGCCTAGCTCCTACTGCAGTTCCCAGAGGAAGCAGCATGGTCCAGCGGATAAAGTATGAGTCTGGGGAGCCAGAGGACCTGGGTTCTAATCCCATCTCCACCACTTGCCTGCTCTGTGTGACTTTAGGCAAGTCACTTCACTGTGCCTCACTTTCCTCAGCTGCAAAATGAGCATTCAATACCTATAGTCATTCATTCAGTCAATTTATTGAGCACTTACTGTGTGCAGAACACTGTACTAAGCACTTGGGAAAGTACAACAATAAATCTAAATTATACTTTCCAAATGCTTAGTACAGTGCTCTGCACACAGTAAACGCTCAATAAATACAAATGAATGAATGAATAAACAGTGACAGTCTCTGCTCACAGTGAGCTTACAGACTAGAGTTTTCTCTCCTACGTAGACTGTTAGATCCATGCGGCAAAGGGACAGTGTCCAACCTGATAGGCTTGTTTCTTACCCAGTCGTTAGAACAGTCCTTGACACCTAATAAGCACTTAAACAAATACTATTAAAAAATAGAAAAATGGAAAAGTCTGGTGGGTGTGGTTGTCAAAAACACAATTTTTCCTCACAGGCTATGAGCTTCTTCTCTCTCTCAGGGTATTCCTACATGGAGTATCTGTGGAATGAGAATTCTGCTATTGATGCATTTTTTGGTTAAAAATAAAATACGTGTTCCATTCGGATTACAGAAGACAATGGGATCTCAAATCTCATCAGTCTGTGATCCAAAGATCCTGCAGGAGTTTATGCCAGGGAGTCCTGACCTAGATGGTTTCTCCCTCCAAAACCGCTTCATTCCTAACAAAAGCAGAAAGCTTGGTGTACTTCACCCGGAGATGATGGTGCATTTGCTAGCTGAAGGCCAGACCCTGCAGAAGCCCCACACGGGCTGGGTGTGCATTGGGCAACAACCTCTCTGGAATCACATCTACTAGCTCTATTGTACTCTGTCCACAGTAAGCACTCAATTCATACCACAGATTGTTTGATTGTTGTGCTTAAGAAAAGAATCAGTTTACCCAAATAATCAGTGTTAGGATAAGGAAGAGCCTTCTTATCTGCAAATATCACCCACTTTTAACACACCCCTCTTTTCAGTCTACCAATCAATTTATCAGTCATATTTATTGAGTGCTTACTACGCACAGAGCAGAGTATAATATAATGGGTTTGGTAGAAATGAACCATGACTACAAGGAGCGAATTAGAATATGAGCAGCAACATAACTGAGGTAAACAAATGGGCCAAATCCAGCACAGTATCTGCCCACCACCTTGGAGGATCCAGGTGATGGCTACCTGCCTTGACATCCTAATGTTTAGGGATGGGCATTCAAACATCCCCAACTATCCCCTTCAACATCTCTAACATTCTCCCTATAACTTCTCTAGGGACGTTACCAAAGTCATGGGTTCACCCAAACCCTTCTTGAATCTTCCGTTGATTCTGTCTGTACCAAACAACAAAATAATGCCCGAGTCCACAAACCCCTTGGAAAACGACCCAACGGGGCCTAAGATTTTTGGGGGGAGCTTAGTTACACCTCTTTTTCGATGTTATGCCAATACACAGTTCCTGGAATACCATTTTCTTGAAAAGAAGGAATTAGATGAGATTCATGTGGCCACCTATATACATTTTTTCAAACGGCAAATTGATTTGCTTGGAAATGTCTTCTCAAAAGTCTCTCAGAGCAGAGCAATTACCCTTTTTGCAATTCTCATGTGTACAGGACTGCAAACACACATACACGCACAAACTCTCCACAAACAGGCATTTCTTGACATTTTAAACCTTTCCAGATTGGCACAGGGCCAATTAATCATATTAAAATGTCAAGGAAATTAAGCATTAAAGCAACAATCTGGTCTAACTTTGAACTTATTTCCCAGTTCTTCTGAGAAAAGAGAAATCGACTGTTTCTCTCCAACAAGCAAGAAAACCGATGCCGCTCTTTTAGCAACGGCTTTATCCAGGTGCGGAAAACCCCAGAGCAAGTTTCTGATGCAGTTTCTGCCTCAGGTTTCCAGCAGTGAACCCTCCTTTAGCTCTAGCTGTTATTTCTCAGCCCACGAAACCATCTTCAGGCTGCCAGTAATGTGTGAGATGGCATGTCGGAGGGATCTTAGAACCAAATGCCAAATAGCTCGTGGTTTCAGCTCCGCTTGCTGCCTGGAATCATGGTGCCTTGGCCACTTTACAGCAGCTGTCAAGATTCAAGCTGATTATTAGATTGATTTGGAAGGGATTAGAAAATGAAGATTACGATGCAGGATAACACTAACACAACACAGTCTAGCATGAGATCCGTGACCACGTGGGTATGGAAAAGGACCAATCTTTAGAAGTACCAACATGCAGCAGGGAAATAATAATAATACTAATAGTGATAATGATAATAATAATATTCATTAAGCGTTGACTCTGTGGCAAGCACTGTTCTAAGTGCTGGGGTAGTTGCAAGATAATCGGGTTGGGCCGAGTTCCTGTCCCGCATGTGGCTCAAAGTCTGTGTAAGCTTGTTGTAGGGAGGGAACGTATCTGCTAATTCTTTTGTATTGTTCTCTCCCAAGAGTTTAGTATAGTGCTTAATTCCCTCATCTGTAAAATGGGGATTAAGATTGTGAGTCCCAGTGGGACAACCTGATTACCTTGTATCTACCCCAGCACTTAGGCTAGTGCTTGGCACACAGTAAGTGCTTAACAAATACCATCACCATTATTATTATTATTATTATAGTAAGCACCCGATAAATACCATTGACTGAGAATAGGTAATTCACCCTCATTTTATAGATGAGGAAACTGAGGCATGGAGAAGTGAAGTGATTTGCCTCAGGACACACAGCAGGCACATTCATTCATTAATTCAATAGTATTTATTGAGCGCTTACTATGAACAGAGCACTGTACTAAGCGCTTGGAATGTACAAATCGGCAACAGAATGGAGCAAAATGGAGCCAGGATTAGAACCCAAGTCCCCTGACTCCCAGGCCCATGCTCTTTCCTCTAAGCCACCCCTCTTCTCTCTTAAGTAAAATAAAGATTTGAGTTACCCTTAGTGTCTCTACAAATTATGCTCCTTAACTGCTGAGTTTAAGAGCCTGCATGCTCTCAGCAATAATAATCAAAAGATTCCCCCCTAAATCCCAACAACCACACTATCTTTCTCAGCCTATAAATATGAACTACTTTAGTCCTAAAAGAACCAAAGAGTCTTTTAAAGATTGTTTAGGCGGAATTATGCAATAAGCGGAAATGTACTTAGTGCAGGCAGAAGAGTGCTCAATTTAACAGCATTTAATGGATTCTTTTAGGAAGGTCTCTAGCCTGCTTTTGGTCAGATCAAGGAAAATCTATTCAGTATCATTTTGCATATGTCATCAGCTGTAAAAGCAAGTTCTTGAAAAAAGCTTTGACGGCCAAATAGCTCTCAAGATACAAGTGCAGATCTGACATTGTATTAGTTGATCCTCAGTCCATGGACGAAGAGTTAATCTGTATTCAGGGCAAGCACAGAAGCATGCTTTGACTGTAATTCTTTGAGCCCACATCCAGAACTCAATCTTTAGTTCAATGAGATGCTGGTGGTAGGGTTTGGATCAAGAAGACACTCAAAACTAGGAGGAGAAACAAAGAATGCACTTCTGAAACTCAAGATTTATTTTAATTATGTGATAGAATTGCTCCTTAGATATTTTAAACCATTAAATTGCACCTTTCAAAGGAACTGCATCACAAAGCTAATACAGATAGAATAACACTAGACAAATTATTAAAATAATTAGAGTAAGTCCTCATAGAACACGGCAATTTTCTTTTTTGGCAAACAATGGGGTCATTTCTGGCAATTATGAATAAGGTTTTTGAAGCTCCAAATTTTAATAATAATTAAAAGAAATAATATTGTTAATTTTAAATGGATAATATCGCTAAGTATCTTTGTGATTGTGTCAATCAGAGGTATTTATTAAGTACTTAATGCAGAGCACTGAACTAAGAGTTTGGGAGAGTATAGTATGATAGAGTTGGTAGACACCATCTCTGCCCATAAGGACCTTACAGATTTGTCCATGTATTTATCCCTCTCTGTCTTCTTCTCTGCCTATCTCTGATCTGTACATAGTAAGTGCTCAATAAATATGATTGAATGAATGAAAAAGAGAGTCATTTTTCCTTCAGGGGTCTCCTTGTATGCTTCTATTTGTGGCTCTACATAATAATGTTGGTATTTATTAAGCGCTTACTATATGCAGAGCACTGTTCTAAGCGCTGGGATAGATACAGGGTAATCAGGTTGTCCCATGTGAGGCTCACAGTTAATCCCCATTTTACAGATGAGGTAACTGAGGCACAGAGAAGTGAAGTGACTTGCCCACAGTCACACAGCTGCCAAGTGGCAGAGCAGGGATTCGAACCCATGACCGCTGACTCCATGTTTCCGGACGTGTCAAGACTGAATTTAACCTTATCTTCCCGATTTCTCTTCTAGTCTGTCTCTTTATCACTTTAAATCTGGTTCAGAGCATAAACAGAATCGGTTCTAACCCCCACCTTCCCTTACCTCGGCGGTTAGAAACAATGTATCATTAGCTACTCATTACTCATAGTGCAGAGCAAAAACTTCCTATTAGACCAAAACCTGCCTTCCTTTAGCGGGGTCAGGTGTGGGTCAGGGGGTTGGGGAGAGGGAAGAAGCAAGAACTCCCTTAGGTTCTTTAAGAACCGCTACTGTGGAGAGCGTCTTTGGTGGCTTCATCTGGGAGTTCCTGAGCCTCTAGGCCTCACAGCCGAAGTGGCTCCAGCCACTCCACGAGTAAAAGTTTGTTTAGAGATTCCAACCTCCGAGTGGAAAAAATGTATGCACCGGCCTCTCTGCCAAAGGAGATGGCACATCCATCCTTTCGTAGAGTTTAGTCTGGAAACAGTATTGTCTGGGGATGTACGGTTGGGCCCCCGGAGGAAAGTGCCGGGCATTTCTCAGCTATTTTCAGCATAAACGGAACCTGCTCGTTGTTCAGAATGGCGAGGGTGGAGGGGGTGGGGAACAGGATTGGGTTCGCCAGACCAAGGTCAGTCCTATCCTGGCCACTTGTCTGCTGTGTGACTTCAGGCAAGCCACTTGACTTCTCTGGGCCTCAGGTACCTCATCTGTAAAATAAGGATTGAGACTGTGAGCCTCACATGGGGTAGGGAATGTGTCCAACTCGACTGATTAGACTGTAAGCCCATCAATGGGCGGGGACTGTCTCTACCTGTTGCCGATTTGTACATTCCAAGAGCTTAGTACAGTACTCCGCGCATAGTAAACGCTCCATAAATACTATTGAATGAATTTGCTTGTATCCACCCAGTGCTTTGTACAGGGCCTGGCACATATTAAGTGCTTAACAAATACCATAATTATTATTATTATGTAAAAATGGAGTAATCTCTTACTAGTATTATCAGCTAAAAGTCTGGGATCCCAGAGAGCAGTAGGCTCCTTCACCACGGGCTCTGTGTTCCGAAGCTCAAACAGCCTCCGCTGCCCTGCTGAAGGACCCGGGAACATTCTGGCCCTTTGTAATCAACTGCTCCATCAATCGGTGGTATTTATTGAGTCTATACTATGCTCAGAGCACTAAACTAAGCACCTGGGGAGTGTATGATACCACAAAATTAGCAGTCCTGTTCCCTGCCCATAACAAGCTTAGTCTAAGGGCAGCATAATAATAATGATGGTATTTGTTAAGCGCTTACTAGCTTAAAGTAAAGCAAAGTAAATAAAGTAAAATAAAGCACTGTTTTAAGCATGGGGGAGATACAAGGTGATCAGGTTGTCCCACGTGGGGCTCACAGGTTTAATCCCCATTTTACAGATGAGGGAACTGAGGCACAGGGAAGTTAAGTGACTTGCCCAAAGTCGCACAGCTGACAAGTGGCAGAGCAGGGATTAGAACCCATCACCTCTGACTCCCAAGCCTGTGCTCTTTCCATTGAGCTACGCCGCTTCTCTAGCCAAGAACAGCATCCTGAAGCCTGGAAGACCCTGAGGACTGCCTTCTACCAGTGCTGTTTTAGCTGCCGTACAATGGTATTGATCAATTATAGTATTAATTAAGCACTTACAATGTGCCAAGCACCGTGATAAACCCTGGGGGAGTTAGGAGGTATCATATTAGACTCCGGGCATGGAGTTCACAATCTAATAGGTGGGGAGAATAGAGGGGTTTGAGTAACACAGGGAATTTAGGGCACGAAGCCCCAGACCTCAGCCTGAGCCACTGCTTCTTCAAACAATAATTATAGTATTTGTTAAAATTCAGTCAACTGTATTTATTGAGCACTTATTGTGTGCAGAGCACTGTACTAAATGCTTGGGTGAGTTCAATATAATAGTCAACAGACACATTCCCTGCTCACACTGAGCTTACAGTCTAGAGGAAGAGACAAATATTAGTATAAATAAATTACAGTTTTGTACATAAGTGCTGTGGGGCTGGGGTGGGGAGGGAATGGATAAAGGGAACAAGTCAGGGTGACACAGAAGGAAGTGAGAGAAGCAGAAAGGATGACAGTCAGGGAAGGCCTCTTGGAGGCAATGTGCCTTCAGTAAAGGCTTTGAGGGTGGGGAGAGTCATTATCTGTCAGTTATGAGGAGGGAGGGCATTCCGGGCTAGAAGAAAGACATGGGTGAGAGGTCGGCAGCAAGAGAGACGAGCTCACTATGGGCCAAGCGCTTTGCTTAACGCTGGGGTAGGTACGATGCAATCAGATCAGGCACAATGTCTGTCCAACATACATGGGGTTCACAGTCTCAGTGGGAGGGAGAACAGATATTTCATCCTCATTTGACAGATGAGAAAACAGGCACAGAGAAGTTAAGTGACTGGCCCAAAGTCAAACAGCTGGCAAATAATGAAGCCAGGATTAGAACCCGGCCCTCCTAACTCCTCATGCTGTGCCCTTTCCACTAAGCCACGCTGTTTCTAGGCCCCCAGCACAGCCTCCAGGCAAGCAGGCTGCCCCTGCTACAGGCCCCACACCCACCCAAAACTTCCCAAAAGCATGGCTAGATTAAGGTCTCTTTCCCCTCCTCCGTCACTCATCTTCCCATGGCAGAAGTCCACCTTTTCCCTGCAGCAGCGTCTGGCTCGAGGAAGTTGTCAGAGCCTCCTCACATGTGATTGCCAGAATGGCCCTCCAAACACGTGACTGATAGCGACTCTACCAGCACAGGCTCGCAGCACTTGCCATCTCTCAGCCCTGCTTGGCTGGACAGATGGGGAGGACCAGAGCAGACCCGGGGTGGGGAAGCCGGGGGAAGTTGGGGACGAGGGAGGGGAGGGCAGGGAAGATGAGGGTGACGGGAAGACACGGGGCCAGTGTCTCTCTGATCACAGTCCAGAGGGGCAAGGGGCAATGGAGTCCACAAATCAGCTGCTTCCAAGTGACCTAAGGGGGCCAGAAGACCCACAGCCTACAGAGCCAAGCTTGGCTTGGCCAGGGCTACTAGTTGCATCCTTCCTTCATTTGCCCTGCCCCAAGGTCATGGGCGAATTAATCCCCACTCTAAGGACTGTGGCTGCTGACATCGTCCGTCGGCCGCCAGCATTTAACAAGCCCCTATTCTGTCCAGGGGACTGTACTAAACACTTGAAATCAATCAATAGTAATTACTGAGTACCTAGAATTAGTAGACATGATCCCTTCCTTCAGCGATCTTAGAGCAGGGAAGACAGGGACTAAAATTAATTACTGATAAGAGGACGTACTGGAAAATGAAGATATGTACATAAGGGTTAGAGGAAGTTGTGAGTAGTAATAATAACAATTCTGGTATTTGTTAAGCGCGTACTATGGAAAGCAGCATGGCTCAGTGGAAAGAGCCTGAGCTTGGGAGTCAGAGGTCATGGGTTCGAATCCCAGCTCCGCCACTTGTCAGCTGTGTGACTGTGGGCAAGTCACAACTTCTCTGGGCCTAAGTTCCCTCATCTGTAAAATGGGGATTAACCGTGAGCCTCACGTGGGACAACTTGATTACCCTGTATCTACCTCAGCGCTTAGAACAGTACTCTGCACATAGTAAGCGCTTAACAAATACCAGCATTATTATTATTATGTGCCACACACTGTACTAAGCATTGGAGTGGATACAAGCAAATCGGGTTGGACACAATCCCTTGTCCCACAGGGGGTTCACAGGCTCAATCCCCATTTTACAGATGAGGTAACTGAGGCACAGAGAAGTTAACTGACTTGCCCAAAATCACACAGCAGACAAGTGGTGGAGCCAGAATTAGAACCCATGACCTACTGACTCCCAGGCCCATGCTCTATCCACTGTGCCACTTCACTATTTAGACAATAATAATAATAGTAATTATGATATTTGTTAAGCACTTACTATGTGCCAGGCACTGTACTAAGCGCTTGGGTAGACACAAGCAAATAGGGTTGGACATAGCTCCTGTCCCACACAGGGCTTGCGGTCTTCATCTCCATTTTACAGATGAGGTAACCGAGGCAAAGAGAAGTGAAATGACTTCCCCAAGGCCACGCAGCAGACAAATGGCAAAGTCAGGATTAGAACCCATGAACTTCTGACTCCCAGGCCCATGCTCTATCCACTGCACCATGCTGCTTCTCAGAAGCTTTGAAGTTTTGAAGCCAGGGAGAGCTGTGGTCTGTTGGCTATGAAAGGGGAGGAAGCTCCAGCCAGAAGGGAGAGTGTAAGAGTGGCAGAAGAGATGAAAATAAAGCACTTTGAGTAGTTTAATTTGAGAGGAACAAAGAGTGTGACCTGGGATGTGGTGGGAGAAGGGAGTGGATAGTTAGTGGGGAAAGAGATAATTGCGAGCCTTAAAGCAAATGGTCAGGAGTCTGTGCTTGATGAGGAATGAAGAAGAGCATTTCAATGTATTTACTGAGCATCTACTCTATGTAGAGCGCTATACGAAGCCCTGGAGAGAGTTTAACAGAAGTAAAAAGTCAATGTCCTGGCCTCAAGGGCTTACAATTTTCACAGTTTCCATCTAACAGTCTCTCCAATGGCTTAGATCAAATGACTCAATTTATTTTTCAAATCATTATACATTGAGATCCAGTTTCCAGTACTCTACCAGGCTCGACTAAGGGAGGGAGAGTCAAGCAGAGGTATATGCATTCCATTCCCAGCTTGGGCAGTGGCTAGCGAATGGAGAGTAATCTGCTACAGGTCAAAACTCACCTGTACGGAGCAGCAGCGGCGTGGGAGAGAGTCAAGGGTGGAGACTCAAGCTTACTGCGTGGAAGGGAGCAATGATAGATCACTTCCATATTTCCAAGAAAACTTTATGGATCCACTACTGGAATGACTCCAGGTGGAAAGGGGGTGTTCTGGGAGAAAAGTGTCCATGGTGTCACTGTGGGTCGGAGTCGACTCAGCAGCGTAAGACAAGATATATTTTGAGCACCCTAAGAGATAGGGTTCATATCTAATTCCCATCTATGTACTCCCTTCCACCACTTAGTACAGTGTTCTGCACACAGTAAGTGTTTAATAAACACTATTACTATTCAAGGGAAAGCAGAAAGTCACAGAAAAGAACGGGTTCTTAATTAGTACATTTGGGAAACAAAGTCAAAAGAAAAGGAAAGAGTGGTGAATGGGAATGAGTGGAATGTGGAGGCAGGTGCTTTTTAAACTATTAAGGAGTTACATGCAATTTGTTACTGGTGTTGATGGAATGTCTGTCCCACCAGGAACAACAACAGAGTTCCAACCCTGAGAATTCAGTATCATGAACCTGCACACAGGAATGAAATTTGAGAAATCTGGATTCTATTCCTGGCTCCACCATTTGCCTGCTGTGAGACCTTGTGCAAGTCGTTGAACTTCTATCTGCCTCAGTTTGAAAAAGGAGATAAAAAAGACCCATTCTGCCTCTCTCTAAAACTATGAGCCCTGTGGACAACAGGGTCTGTGTCCAGTCTGATGATCCTGTATCTGCCTGAGTCCTTAATACACAGTAAGCGCTTATCAAATCTCATCATTATTATAATGAAGAAAGATTGGCTACATTAAGGCAAAACAACAAAGAGCACTAGACTGTGAACTCCTTGTGGGCAGGGAATGTGTCTGCTTATTGTTGTATTGTACTCTCCCCAGTGCTTAGTGCAATGCTTTGCACACAGTAAGCGCTCAATAAATACAATTGAATAACTCTAAATACCATAGGCTTTGGAATATTGTCATTTATAGGCTCCTTACCACTCAGGACAGGGCTACCCTGGAGTCTAGGAGTTACACCAACCACAGCCAAAATCTTCCAAACATTCTCAGATTTGTAAAAGCCATCCTGTCCTTTCAGTCACTGTCCACTCATCTGTGGCCAAGCAGGTGGGGATTTCTGGATAGCACCAGAGAAGGGCGTATGTCCTGGGCAATGTCCTCTTGTGGTGCTTCCTGACAAATGACCTTTATCCTCACCAATGGACAGCTATTTCTGCCTTTCAAGGTTCCCCTGCTTCTCCTTTCAGGTATCGTTGATTTATGGGAGCTCCCTCCCTCCAGTCCTTTATTCCATTCATTTCGCTCTAAGTTAGCCAGAAGTGCTCAGTCTTTCTCTCCTCTCCCTTTTTTTAAAATGGTATTTATCAAGTGCTTACTATGGTCCAGGCATTGTACTAAGCGCTGAGGTAAATAGAAGCTAATCAGCTTGGACACGATCCATGTGCCACGTTGGGTTTAGGCTGTTAATCTCCATTTTACAGATGAGGGAACTGAGGCTCAGAAGAAGTGAAGTGACTTGCCCAAGGTCACACAGCAGACATGTGGTGGAGCCGGGATTAGAACATAGGTCCTCTGATTCCCAGGCCCGGGCTCTTTCCACTAGACCACACTGTGTCTCATGCCTCTAGGATGCCGGATTATGGCTATGGAACAGATGCCCAGTTGAACTGAAAGGATGACTTTTACAGGGATTTTGGGACACGGAAGCAGATTAACCGAGTGGTGACAAAACGTTCCCAGTATTCTAATATTTTGCACTGTAACTCCATTTCAAACATACAGATTAAAATGTATGACTCAATCCCTAGCCTCACCAAAATGGCTGCTAAAACATGCTGGCCCCCAACAACACAGTAGGTAAATGTAGGAGGAAATGTAATAGCTGCACGTTTATATTGACAGTATGCTTATGCTTTTATATAATTTGTACAGATAGCGTTAGATTGGAAACTCCTTGGGGGCAAGTTCTGTGCCATTTCATATCCCCTGTCCTCACCAAAATGGCTAAAATACAATTATCTCCAACAACAGGATAGCTAAATGTAGGAGGAAATGTAATAGCTACATGGTTTTTTTTGTTGTTGTTTTGGCAATGTACTTATCTTGTTCATGTAATTTGCATAGATAGCATTAGGTTGGAAACTCCTTGAGTGCAAGTTCCGTGCCTTTTCTAATTCCCCCATCCTAACTAAAATGGCTGCTAAAACATGTTGGCCTCCTACACACAGGAGCTAAATGTAGGAAGAAATTTAATAGCTACTTGCTTTTATTGACAGTGTGCTTATCTTGTACATATAATTTGTACAGATAACATTAGTTTGGAAACTCTTTGAGAGCAAGTTATGTTCCTTTCATTCTTATCGTACTTCCCCAAGTGTTTAATACTGTGCTGTGTAGACAGTTGGTTATCAGTACACTATTCTGCACCTTATCACCAGCCATTGCAAGGCTTTGGACACAGGAGGAATTTAGTGCAGTGATCTGCCTACAGTGAGGACTCAGTAAATACTCAGAATGAACTAAAGTATAAATACTTTTTGTGTCTTATGCATCTTTAAAAGTACAAGTAACCTACAGATCTTTAAGCATCAGAATCAAAAAGTTGATTAAGAAAGGAAAAGACAGAGAGGAGGGAAGAGAGAGGGAGAAGAGAGAGATCTCCTCACTGGAAGTAGCTGAAGTATTTTGCTCCTAAACCTGTGTCTAGACTTCATTTTTGGCCAATATCTTCCCCCAGCTTCAAGTCTGAAAATGTAGATCATTAAAATCCCCAAAATAGTCATTTGTAGGTCAAATAACCAGGTCATTTTCCCATTTCTTGGCTACGTAATAGCATGGAGATCGGCTATGATTATTTTGATTAAGTTCCCCATGGTTTTCTGGAAGCCTGATAGTAGGGAAGATAAATGCTGGCAGTGACTTCTGGTACAATATGTCACTGCAGGACTCTAGGCTGAATCACCTAGAAATTCTAGGCCTGTTGGTCCGTAGACATTGCTATGGGAATCATTCGGTGACCCTCAGCGGCGGAGGTGGTCCCTGCTATAATTAAGCAGGAGACATGACAGGCAGAGCATGTCAGAGATTATGCCTGCATGCCTTCAGTGTGTGGTAAACTACAGGGCCCAGAATAGGGCCACCGAAATCACCCTAAAAAGTGCAATAATCCTCCCAATAATCCTCCCACGTAATGCCCTGCCTAAAGCATCCAGCCGCTATTTACACCCTCGTTTTAACAGAGAAAATGCCTTGACCTCCATTTCGCAAGTGTTTACTGATTCAAGAGGTTCCCCATTCTAAAGCTTCCTTGGTTTTCAGCAGTTTTCATGGCATTTCAGAGTGGAGTGAGTTTCCTTCCATCAAGAAACCAGAGGAGGAGAGTTTTGGTTTGGACATTGCTCAGACACTTTGATGTGTCTTGGCCCGGTGCACTCAAAGAGACAAGAAGCCCAGATTGCAAAGGCTTTAGCTGAGGTTGAAAGTACCAACTTACTGGATGCTGAGTAAAAAATCAAAAGTCGATTAAGAAAAGAGAGAGTGTGGTTGCATGAGAGAAAGAAAGAGAGTGGTAACCCAGAAAGTATTTTGCTCATAAACCTGTATCTATATTACATTTTGGGGTAAAACGAATCTGAGAGTAGCTTCCCATGGTTTGAAGGTTGAAAATGTAGCTCACTTAAAAACTTTCTAGGATTAGCTGGGTGAAAATTGAGAACCCCAAAATGCCACTTGTACTCAGCAAATTCAAACAACTTAACTTTAGGGAGTCCCATAATGAATATTCTCTTTCCCATTTGGGTTATTTTTAATTTGCTTTTAATGTATCCATCCCTCAGGAGGCACATGCAATCCTCTTTCCCTAACTCTAATTTCAAAATAAAATAAACATTCAAGGCAAGAATAAAGCAAGCAAAAAAATCTGAAATAAGGAACAGGTGTATCAGAAAATTTTAGAATTTGACCTTCAGAAAAGGAGTGTGTGCTCTGGTCAAGAGGGAACAGGTGCAGGAATGTCCTCTTCCTATATTCTGAGAAGCAGTGCAGACTGGTGGAAATCAATCAATCAGTGCTATTTATTGAGGACTTACTGTGTTCAGAGCACTATGCTAAGCTCTTGGGAGAGATGGGGATGGGTTTGGGAATAGAAGGAACTGGGTTCCAGTCCCTGTACTACCCCTGGCTTGCTGTGAGACCTTCCCTACATCCCTTAACTTCTCAGGGCCTCAGGTTTATTCATCTGTAAAATGGGGAGAACAATATTTGCCTCTCTCCACGGGAAAATGTTTTAAGAATAAATTATCATTGATGTGAAGGAGCTTTGGGAAATTTAAGTGTTCTACAAATTCAAAGCAGTATTATTGTGAAGTTGGTTCCGTTAGGCATTATCTATATCTCTTGGCGTTGAAGGGTTTGTAATTCTAAACCTCCTAAAGACAGGGAATAGAGGAGAATGGGAAGACGGGAACATCCTTGCTTCATCAAGTTATTCATGTCAAATGTGGTCAAAGAGCCCTATCCAGAAATATGTTAAATTCTGCCCTATGCAGAAATAGGTTAAAACCAGGGAAGCTTGTATTATTAGCCCTCCTTTTCATCTTTTTAAATTTTTTTACGATATTTGTTAAATGCTTACTATGTGCCAGGCACTACTAAGTACTGAGATAGATATAAGCTAATCAGATTGGACACAGTCCATGTCTCACATGGGGCTCACAGTCTTAATCCCCATTTTACAGATAACTGAAGGACAGAGAAGTTATTAGCTTGTCAAGGTCACACAGCAGACAATGGTAGAGTGAGGATTAGAACACAGGTCCTTCTGACTCCCAGGCCTGTGTTCTATCCACTGGCCCACACATCTCTGCTAAAATCCAGTTTTTCTCAGTCAGCAGAGTATGATACAATACAGTTAATGGACACGATACCTACCCCCAAGGAGCAGACAACCTAGTGGCTCTGCAAGCAGAGAAAGAAGTGTGATGATCTCTTAAATCTTCCTCTAATGAATAATCACAGAGAATGAACCTTTTTCATTATTCTCAATCTGGAGTGGACTTTCTGTCCTAAAGGGAGGCCAGAGCTGACTTGAGCTATAAGCCAGTGATGGGCTCCTTCTAAAGGGCTGTTTCTTTCCAAGAGATATGGGCCTCATTTGTTGTTTTTTTAGGAAAGACCCTTTTCACACACAACAGGTTGGATCAAGCCTGGAGACCTTATTCAGCCAATCAATATGATTTGTTCAGTGCCTACATTATGTAGAGCACTGTGTTAAGTGCTTGGTAGAGTTCAGTAGATTAGAAAACACAACCTCTGTTCTCAAGGGGCTTTTGTCTAGTGAGGGAGACAGACATTTAAATACACTGCAGATAAGAGGAAGTAATATAGTTTATCCAGTACAGGAGAAGCAGTGTGGCTTAGGGGAAAGAGCTTGGCGTCGGAGGTCGTGGCTTCTAATCCCAGCTCCGCCACTTGTCAGCTGTGTCACTTTGGGCAAGTCACTTAACTTCTCTGTGCTTAAATTACCTCATCTGTAAAATGGAGATAAAGACTGTGAGCCCCACCTGCGACAATCTGATAACCTTATATTTCCCGCAGTGCTTAGAACAATACTTGACACATAATAAGGACTTAACAAATACCATCATTATCGGTATTATTATTATTACTATGCCATAGTACAGTGTGTCCTAGTGGAAAAAACACAGGCCTGGGAGTTTAAAAGATCTGAGTTCTAATCCCAGTTCTGCCACTTGTCTACTGAGTGACCTTGGGCAAATCACTTGACTTCTTTGTGACTCAGTTCCTTCATCTGCAAAATGGGAATTAATGAACTGTTCTCCTCCTACTTAGACTGGGAGGTCCACGTGGGACCTGCTTATCTTTTATCTACCCAGTGCTTAGTAGAGTGCTTGACCTGTAGTAAGCACTTAAATACCACAAAGTAGTATTATTACAGGCAGCCCTAACTTATGTGCTTAAGTGGTACTTGGGTACAGTGCTCTGCACACAGTAAGCGCTCAATAAATACTACTGAATGAATGAAGAAGGGCTTAAGTGGCAGTTTGAGGACATAAGGAGGGAAAGATTAAAGTTTAATCAGGAAAGATCTCCTGGAGGTGATGTGATCTCTGAAGGGCTTTGTAGATAGGGAGGGCTGTGGTGTATTGGATCTGAAGAGGGAGGGATTTCCAGCCAGGCCAGGGTGTTAGCAAGGGGTCAACAGCGGGAGAGATGAGGAAGAGATACAGTGAGTAGGTTAGCCCTAGAGGAATGAATATTGGGAGCTCAGGTGTTTTCATGTTCCTCTCTAAATGATTCTGTGATTCCGCGTGTCCTCTAAAAAATAGAATCCACTGCCCATGTCCATTCTTCCCACATTTAATGTGAGCCTCACGTGGGACAACCTGATAACTTTGTATCTACCCCAGCGCTTAGAACAGTGCCTGGCACATAGTAAGCATTTAACAAATGCCATCATCGTCATCATCTTGACATTTTTGTAAATGCCAATAGTATTTTATAACATAGCTCAGTTCACAAAACTGTCACAAATTACCTCACTGGACCAATCTGAGAAGAATTTCACACACCCTGAGTTTAGGTTCCAGAGAATGAAAACTTTCCAGTTTTGTCTAGATTAAGTTCTTCCA
Organism: Ornithorhynchus anatinus; assembly: GCF_004115215.2. Lineage (NCBI taxonomy): Eukaryota > Metazoa > Chordata > Mammalia > Monotremata > Ornithorhynchidae > Ornithorhynchus > Ornithorhynchus anatinus. The sequence continues at coordinate 92,956,041 of NC_041730.1, forward strand.
ACAACTGTGGACAGAGAAGTTATTTTGTGTACTGGAATAGAGAGAACCATAGGATAAGGAGGAAAAGCCTTTTGTCCCTATCACAGCCTTGCTTTAAGTGCTTAGAAAAAGCACTGCCTTGACTCCTGGCATTAAAGAATGAATGCCTTGAAAAGAGATAAACAACTTCTGCACTTCAGTATCTTATCTGTGCCAAGCCAGACTGGGAGTAAGAAGTCACCATCGGCAAGATTTGATATCTAAAATTGCACCAATTCACAACTTGGTCTGAACTTCCTAATTAGGTTTAGGAAGATGAAATTGCCAAAGTTAAAGATATCTCCAACTTTGGAAAACTGGAAGATTCTTTAAAACTTTTTTAAGTTTTAAAATGTTTCAAAAGTTTCCCTAAAACCTCGTTTCCCAGACTTCCTCTCCCTTCTGTATCACCTTAGCCCCTGATATTTGCCCCACCATCAGCTCTACAGCACTTAGACGCCCACAATTTATTTTAATGTCTGTCTCCTCCTGAAGACCGCAAAGAATGTGTGCAAAGAATGTGGCTTCCAACCCTGTTCTATTATAGTCTCCCAAGAGCTTAGTACAGTGTTATGCACACAATAAGCTCTCAACAAATACGACAGATTGACTTCAGCCTAGATTACTTGGACACTCAGATGTTTGTTGTGGGTTTTTTTTCAAAACCCAAGTTTCTGCTCTTACGAGATTAAAACACCATACCAAGATTCTTCAATCACGAGACAGAGAATAATAAAAGAGGTAGTTGATAAGGTTAGAGAGCGGATGAACCCAGGCTTGCCTCTCATCCATCAAGATTTTCCCAGAGTGGGGTCAAAGTGCTATCAGGAAGGTTTGTAGCTCTTCTTCCCTGATCTTCTCCCTCCAAGACTCTGCTGAGCACTGCTCAAAACAGGCCTGGAAAGGTGCTGTGAGCCACTGAAACTTCATGGCATCTCTCCCCTGATCCGAATTATGCTGAGCCTAATATGAATGTCTCTGTTCAGGATAACAGTCTCCCCCTACCCGTCTGCCCCCCACCAGCCCCACCGGAAGCACCATAATCTAAAGCTTTAGAATATCTGTGTGGATCCCAATATTGAATGACTTTAGGAGATTTTCTGAGGGCACTTATTAGCCAAATTTTGGCCACTTGGCAACAGGCTGCCCAGCAACTAGCCAGTAGACGAACGATGATGATGAACGGGTGTACAACATTCATTCAGTCATATATCTTGGGGGCTTACTGTGCACATAACACTGTACTAAGTGCTTGGGAGAGTAGAATATAACTATAAACAGACACATTCCCTGCCCACAATGTCCTTACAGTCTAGAAGTGGGGGAGACAGACATCCAGAAGTCAGGTTGGCTTTCAGGAACTGATGGGTGACCATGCCTGCATCCAAAGATATTTCAGTCCTTTGATTCAAGGATCTGGGCTTTTGCCCACTGTATTTAGCCCAGTGTTCCCGACCCAATAGAGTATTCAGCCAAAAAGATTGTGCCAATTTCAATTATCTTGTCCCCCTAGCCAAAGATTAGCATTACTATTACTATAAAGGTGGTTCTCCCATACCAAGTTTTCACTAAGAATTTTATACATGAGGGAATTGGGGAATGGCCTTCCATCAATGAATGTCTTTCTGAATAGAGCACGATGCAGTATCAGAAGCATCAACTGGGAGTTTGTGCTTGGCAATGGTATAATCAGGCTTTTCTTAACCCAGGACACAACCCTGATTTAGAGAACTGACTATTCATCGCCACTACCATCGTCAACAGTCGTCGTGGTGTAGTGGATAGATCACAGGCCTGGGAGTCAGAAGGTCATGGGTTCTAATCCCGGATCCACCACTTGTCTGCTCTGTGACCTTAGGCAAGTCACTTAATTTCTCTGTGCCTCAGTTACCTCATCTATAAAATGGGGATTGAGACTGTGAGCGCCATGTGGGACAGGAACTGTGAACAACCTGATTTGCGTGTATCTGCCCCAGTGCTTAGAACAGTGCTTAACACATAGTAAGCACTTAAATATCATTAGTAGTAGTAGTAGTAGTAATGAGGGTCTAGGTTGACTTGGCTGACATACTTTCCTGGATTTTAGCCCATAACAATCACCACAGATAGGTTACTTTATGTATAATTAGGTGAGTGTTGTATTCAGGCATATGATTATATGATTAAATTCTCTGCTAAAATGTAAAGGTCTGAGAAACAGGCTTGAAAAGGGAACCAAACTCCCAAATGGCAGGGGCTGCACCACAGAACACATGGATCCTGACTGGATTATTGTATCAGCCTCCTCTCTAATCTCCCATCCTCCTGTCTCTCCCCACTCCAGTCTATTCTTCATTCCGCTGCCCGGATCATCTTCCTGCAGAATTGCTCTGGGCATGTCACTCCCCTCCTCAAAAAACCTCCAGTGATTACCTATCAACTTTTGCATGAAACAAAAACTCCTCACTCTTGGCTTCAAAGCTCTCCATCACCTTGTCCCCTCCTACCTCACCTCCCTTCTCTCCTTCTACTGCCCACTCCGTACACTCCACTCCTCTGCCGCTCACCTCCTCACGGTCCCTCGTTCGCTCCTGTCCCACTGTTGACCTCTGGCCCACATCCTACTGCTGACCTGGAATGCTCTCCCTCTTATCTGCCATACTAATTCTCTTCCCCTCTTCAAAGCCCTATTGAGAGCTCACCTCCTCCAGGAGGCCTTCCCAGACTGAGTCCCCCCTTTCCCTCTGCTTTTCCTCCACCCCCATTCTTCCTCCTCCCGCCCTCTGCTCTTCTCCCTTCCCCTCAGCACTGTGCATATTTGTATCATTTATTACTCTATTTATTTTGTTAATGATGTGTATATATCTATGTTTCTATTTATCTTGATGATATCTACACCAGACTTGTTTTGTTCTGTTTTGCTCTGCTGTCTGTCTCCCCCGTTTAGACTGTGAGCCTGTTATTGGGCAGAGATGGCCTCTATCTGTTGCCGAATTGTATATTCCAATCACTTAGTACAGTGCACTGCACATAGTAAGCACTCAATAAATACAATTGAATGAATGAGATCAACAATCCCAGGAAGCACTTCATTCAATCGTATTTACTGCACACTTACTGTGTGCAGAGCACTCTACTAAGCGCCGCTATTCAAGTCTTAGCAGGGTTGTTCTTTCCAGGGGATTTTCCCACACAACTAATTAGGCAGGGGATTTGGAATTTCCTAGAAAGGAGAGGCATATATTTCATTGGTACAAGATTCCTAGAGACTTTCCTTCCCAGTTCCACCATAGACTTCCAAAAGGGCTTGTCCAATGGATTGTATGCCTTGGACGATTGGGATTGTATGCCTTGTATGTGGCATACAATTGTATGTGGCGTACAATGTATTGTATGTGGGATTGTATGCCTTGGAGAGAGAAAACCTCTTTGGTCAGAAACTCTTGTTATCCACTGGACTTTCCGAGTTGATCATCTTCAGTCTACCCCATCGCTTAAGGCAGTCTTTGGCACCTAGAAGTTCTAAACGAATACAAAAGCAATTATATATTTTCTGGGGATGCCCCAGAAAGTGTCTGAATTAGGCCCCATTGTGAATCCTCGGGGAAGGGTACTTTAGGATCTGGGCTTCCTCATTTGTTTCTTGAGATTTATCTTTGGGTTGGCTTTGTATTAATTCTGAAGGGGGGTACTCTCCTAAGTGCTTAATGCAGTGCTCTGCACACAGTAAGTGCCCAATGAATAACAGTGATTAATTGATCAATTCAGTACCATTCTACTCTCCTTCTACAACCCAGCCCGCACACTTCACTCCTCTAATACTAACCTTCTCACTGTGACTCCGTCTCACTTATCTCAAGAAGCAGTGTGACTTAGTGGAAAGAGCCAGGACTTGGGAGTCAGAGGTCATGAATCTAGATACTTCAGCAACAATATCAGGATGAAGAGTAGGGGGCATGGGAGCGGAGTTTTTACAATTGGTTGGGGGCTGGACGTAGAGCTTTATTTAAAAGGAATGCTCAAAGATTAACCATCACCACCTGGGGACCATTTCATTCATTCATTCATTCAATAGTATTTATTGAGCGCTTACTATGTGCAGAGCACTGTACTAAGCGCTTGGGATGAACAAGTCGGCAACAGATAGAGGCGGTCCCTGCCGTTGGACGGGCTTACATTTCACTTCCCCCATGCCTCAAAACACCTGGTAGGGAGCGTTCTAATCCAACACAATAGCCCTGACCCAAGAGCATGGGAGAATTCAGCAGATGCCTAATACAGATTTTCTGCTCTCAAGGAGTTTGCAATCTACTGGGATTGTAATTACAACTATTAAATGCCCACAAGATGGTAGCTATAGAATCCAACACCCAGAGACGTTGTTTCTTCCCGACAAGCTGACTCCATTACCCAAGTCGTTCTTGCCTTCAGATCACCTCTTTCATTGAATACCTTGGTTTTGTACTGTGATTTCAGCCAAGATGTGTTAAGACACATGCATTAGTCTACATTCCCTTTGTTTAATGCGCCACACTTGGGTTTTGTGCCATTTTTCAAATCAGATTAAAATATAAATTCTCTAAGAAGAGGCCTTCCAAAATGAAAATGAAAATCGCAGAACACAACCACCAATTTCAAGGAAAACACATGTCGTCTCTGTCATGTGCTCTTCCCAAAACTAATCCCTGGGTGATGTTTGTTTAAGTCACTTTATATATATTTAGTTAATCCTTCCTCTCTAGATCCAGATGGGATCAATTCACCCAAGAGAGAAACTATGTTCTTTGTGATGTGAAGTCAGATAGTTTTTCTTGGGCCAACATTTCATGGGGCTCAACTGCCTACATCTTCCCTGAAGTTGTTGAACCAAAAGGTCTGGAGAGGCGACCATGGCCCAGAGCAGGCAATTTGATGGGTCATCCAACTCCATAACAAGGATGACCCAAAGACCGATCACCTAATCAACTAGCATGAAGGAATCTTAGAGCTCAAGCAAGTCAAAAATTATTTCCAGTTAAAGAAAGTTAAATTAAAGTTAAACTACCTTCTGCTTCAGGAGCCCACTGTCGGCTAGGGTCTAACCCTCTCTTTCCAGCCCTTCCCTTCTCGACTACATAAAAGGTTCTGTGGAAGGTTTGATCCGTGGCACATGGTAACTAAGTCTCACCGTTTAATTTTTCCCCATTAGTCAGAGATCAGCTGTGTGCCAGCTAGGACCCATCACATGCCATGATGTTGGCTGCCATCCAAGAACTGGCTGTCAAGTACTATGGAAATGTATTCTAAAGGCCAAATTCCACCCTTGGATGTGTAGCTGCTGCTCCTTTTCGAAGTCAACGGAGCCACACCTTCACCCTAGGGCTGAAACATAATGCGCTTCTTTAACCACCTCCCACACAATCCTCAGCACCCTTCTGTTCCGCCACTAAGAGCCTGAGCTCCCCAAGTGCTATCTATAAGCACTGATGAGACTGAATGAAAAGGTGTTACATAAACAATACTAATATGCTATTTGGGACAGATAATTTTACCTCAGATTGTATAACCTGAGGGGTCATCAGCAAAACTGTGGGCAGATCAATCTTGGCATGAAACTCACATGCATAAATACGTCGTCAAGGTGGCAGAAAAACTGAGTTAATCAGGCACACCTAGGGGGATCAGGGTAGTCCTGGGGCATCCTGGTGTGTAGGTTTGGCTTCCTAAACCTAAAGCAAGGAAATTGGTTCATTCATTCAACATCCATTCGATGGTAATTATTGAGCTCTTACTGTATGCAGGGCATTATACTAAGCTCTTGGGAGACTACAACATAACAGTAAGCAGACGCATTCCCTGCCCACAATGAGATTACAGTCTAGGGACCAGGTCTCTCACTGTTGTTTACAAATGGCAATCGCAGTTGTGCATTTGTTGTGCACACTTAGAGAAGGATCTAGTAAGTTTCTCAACATGACAAATAGAATCAACACAGAGCTGATAGTTTCAGGGAGAACAAAATGAAACAACCCACACATTTGTTATTCTTCTAGAAGTTATTCCGCCCTATTTAGGAGCAACTGAAAAGCACATGTTGTGTGATCTTCACAAAGGTCTAAAAATCCATGAGCCCGAAGTAACTTGCCTCCGTGTCAGGCAATTGTAATACACAACCACAACCCAATCTACTTCTTCCTTAGCCCCCTGGCCAAACATCAGCAAATTCCATCTGTTCACAATGAGTTGCTACTTTCCAGCACAATGATCATCTTATTTTATAAGTTCTGTTCATGACATGCCTCAAACACTTCTGTCTATTCTTTTCAGCGTTTGCTTAAGGCAGTTTGGCAATCGAGCACCATTACCTGAAAGTGGAATGTTTGCAACCAAATGAGTACATTGCCTGCTTAAAGAGCTGTTGTCATGGTTCCTGGTTGCTCTTAATCTGTTGTCCTACCCATTCCACTTTTTGAACTTTCTTCCTTTAAAAAAAAATGTGCCTCTAGGACCCCAATGTCAGGAAAAGAAAACCCTGAATCCACAAAAACTAATAACACTTCCGATTCATCATTGTTCTTTGAAGCCAGTTAGCCAGGAACAGAGACATGTTAGTTAAGTGTGAGTTTTAACTAACTAAGGAATGAGAGCATAAGCATAATTGGAGAAAAGAATGAAAAAGATTCAGGCACAAGCTGGATAAGGGTTTGCTCATTTCTCTTGAGTGCTGATGAGTTATGGAATAATAATAATGATGTTGGTATTTGTTAAGTGCTTACTATGTGCAGAACACTGTTCTAAGTGCTGGGGTAGGTACAGGGTAATCAGGTTGTCCCACTTGAGGCTCACAGTTAATCCCCATTTTACAGATGAGGTAACTGAGGCACAGAGAAGTGAAGTGACTTGCCCACAGTCACACAGCTGCCAAGTGGCAGAGCTGGGATTCGAACCCATGACCTCTGACTCCCAAGCCCGTGCTCTTTCCACTGAGCCATGCTGCTTCTCTATAAACTCCCACGCCACCTAAGGCTTATGAATTATCATATATATCATATATAACTCCCACCGCACTTAAGCTGGGGACAAGCCTTTTACATTGTATCTAAGGGACAGGAATTTTATTTTTCATATACTCTCCCAAATGGTACAGAGTTCTGCATACAATGAGTTATCACTTTGGTGGCTTTCACACAGTAGCCATGTGGGATAGGTATAGCTTGGGATATCCCAGCATTTGTACACCATGTTCCGAAGCCAAAGATTAATCTGGTTCCCCCTCTCTGCCTACTCCACCCCTTACTCCAAACCCTCTGCTGTGGTCAGAGACTTCCCCGTTTCCCTCCTGACAGATCCTCCTCCCTTGTGCACCAAAGGAGCTCATTCTGCACTATTTTTATGGCACTATTTTTAAGGTAAGCCCATTCTAAGTGCAAAGCACTGAGGTAGATACAAGATAATCAGGTTGGACACAGTCCCTATTGCACATGGGGCTTACAGTCTAAATCGGAGGGTTTAATCCCCATTTTGCAGATGAGGAAACTGAGGCCCAGTGAAGCAAAGTGACTTGACCAAGGTCACACAGTTGGCAAGCTGGCATAGCCAGGATTAGAGTCCAGGTCCTCTGACTCTAAGGGAAGTACTCTCTTCACTAGGCTCATGCTGCTTGTTAAATTGAATGGCAATGCTCTGAGTTTGAAGGAGCTACTCCTGGTAGGGAGTATCCACCTTATGCACATGTCTGGGGGTGGTCAGGGTCATTTAAACATTTGCATCAAATTGTTCTTAATCCTTGAAGACACCACTGAAATTAAGAAAAGTTCATTATAAGGGCATGCGTGGCCAATCCAGGCCCATCTTCCCTCCCCACTGTGTGGCAACCATGTGCTTGGAGACAGGGAGGACTGGATAGTCACTAACTTTAGCCCAAGGGCTCCTTTAGCCCCAGGCCCATCTTATAATAACATTTACTGAGCACTGACTATGTATAGAGCACTGAAATAAGGGAGTACAATTGGGTAAGAGATACAGTCTCTGCCCTCAAGAAGTTTATAATCTAATGGGAAAAACCCTTAATTTACCCCTGGGTGTGGTGGCAAAGTCGGAGGCATAATCAACAGTCTCTTCCACACTAACGACAAAGAAATACCTCTGGCATTGCCTTCAATTACTATTATTATTATTATTATGAGATTTACTAAACTTTTAATATTTCCTGTTGGTTTCACTATCTTCCTGAAGCTCATGAAATCAACTTCTGCCTTGGTGACCTGCTGTTTCCTCAGCAGTGACCTTGAGCTTTCACAATCTTTTCAGTGGAGAGAGATATTGTACGGTCTCCCCCCAACCTTTGCACCCAGTCATAGTCTAGTTTGGGAAGTGTTGTGACATCGCGAACTGTTGAAGGTAGAGATCATATTCTAGTGTTGTTCCTGAAGACGATCTCTTGGAGTTGGGGTGCTCCAATTCAGAGACTCCTCGGCTGATGATCTCAATAGGTTCCATCAAAATAGAGTGAAAGACAACTAAAGGTAGGTAGCCTCGGTCTATTCTACCTAACGTGTAGGAAGGAGTCTGGTTTTAATTATCTCTGTACATTGCTCATGGACTAGACCTCTCAGATTGCGTATTTCAGCCAAAATGCTGATGACAAGCTTAAGGGTCAAAGTGGCATGTCATCACTATGATATCCCAATTATCACTTCTGTTTGGTAGCAAAACATAAGACGGAAAGAAGGAATTAAATGTGCCCATTGCGAAAACGGAAACATAACTTCCTAGCCTGGAAACATATTCCATGTAGAGAACTTGCCAGGACATGCAATCACAATTAGAAAGTCTTCCCCATGCAGAAATCTCCTTAAAGCAATTTGAAAAAGAACTTTTCATTCATTCCTTCATTCAAATGTATTTATTGAGCTCTCACTGTGTGCAGAGTACAGTGCTCTGCACATTGTAAGTGCTCAATAAATTCTATTGAATGAAAGAGCACTTTACTAAGTGCTTGGGAGAGTACAATACAACAGTAAACAGTAACATTCCATGCTTACAGCTTCGAGGCAGAGAGACAGACATCAAAACAAATGAACAAAGTATGTACATAAGTGCTGTGGGGCTGCAAGTGGGGGAAAAGAAAAGGGAGCAAGTCTGGGTGATGCAGAAGGGAGTGAGAGATGAGGAAAAGAAGGGCATAGCCTCGGAAGGCCTCTTAGAGGAGAGTGCCTTCAATAGGGCTTTGAAGGGGGGGGAGAGCAATTGTCTGCTGAATTTGAGGGGGAAGGATGCTTCAGGCCAGGGATGGGATGTGGGCTAGGGATTGGCAGTGAGCCAGACAAGATAAGGAATAGTGAGAAGGTTAGCACTAGAGGAGCGAAGAGTGTAGGCTGTGCTATAGAAGGAGAGAAGCAAGGTGAATAAGTAGGAGGCAAGGTGGTAGAGTGCTTTAAAGCCAATGGTGAGGAGTTTTTCTCTGTTGCGGAGGTGGATGGGCAACCACTGGAGTGTTTTGAGGAGCGGGGTGACATGTCCTGAACATTTTTGTAGAAAAATGATCCGGGCAGCAGAATGAAGACTGGAATGGGGAGAGATGGGAGGCTGGGAGGTCAGCAAGGAGGCTGATGCAGTAATCCAGGCAGGATAGGATGAGTGATTTCACTAACATGGTAGAAGTTTGGATGGAGAGGTGGATTTTAGTTATGTTGTGAAGGCGGGACCGACAGGATTAAGTGATGGATTGAATATGTGGGTTGAATGACAGAGGGGAGTCAAGGATAACACCATGGTTACAGGCTTGTGAGACAGAAAGGATGGTGCTGCCATCTACAGTGATGGGAAAGTCGGGGGGAGGACACGGTTTGAGTGGGAAGATAAGGAGCTCTGTTTTGGACATTTTAAGTTTGAGGAGACAGGAGGACATCCAAGTAGAGATGACTTGAAGGCAGGAGGAGATGCGAGAGTGGAGAGAGATCAGGAAAGGAGATGTTGATTTGAGATCAGGGCTGGAGACGGAGATTTGGGTATCATCTGCATAGAGGTGGGAGATGAAACTATGGAAGTGAATGAGTTCTCCAAAGGAGTGGGTGTAGATGGAGAATAGAAGGGGACTCAGAACTGAACCTTGAGGGCTCAGGGGTTGGGAGGCAGAAGAGGAGCCCATGAAGGAGACTGAGAATGAATGGCCAGAGAGATGAGAGAACCAAGAAAGGACAGAGTCAGTGAATCCAAGGTTGGATAACGTTTCCAGGAGAAGGGAACGGTCCAGTGTCGAAAGCAGCTGAGAGGTTGAGGAGGATTAGGATGGATTGGAAGACTATGCTAACTCATGGGTGAGAAAGGATTTTCTTATCAAAAAAACTTGCACCAAAGACAAGGCCTCTGGACACTGCCACAAACACGTTTCCCTCTCTCCCTTCCCTCCCCCACCAAACACACTGCTTGAAAAACACCCCAAACAGGACAGAGTTTCGCTTGGGGACATCACCTCCCAGTTTATTTCTAGTCCTTCAGTTTCCCGCCAGATCGGCCTGAAAATTCAGTTCTGAACCTTAAAACAGAACACACAGTGAGCAATGGTCCACCTGGAAATAGCAAACCAGGGCTGTCACTGCACAATGGGAAGTAAATTGCGTTATCTTGATGTTTTTGTTTACTGCAATGGCCTCGTGGGTAAAAATGATACAGTAGCCAAAGGGGTCTTAGACCTCACTCCTTAGAAATCTCTGGGAAATCAACTGATTAGAGCCAAGCCCAAGTTTCTCGTATGTGTCATCTTGTTGAATATAGCTGTGGGTGATTATATGTAATTTCCCAAGTTGGTCAATATGAATGAAGAACCTTAACGATAACCACTCAGACACTCCAGCTACTGTGACAAACGCGGGGCAGGAGAAAAGCCACCAACCTGAAAATACAGAACGACGGGGCTTTTTTTGTTATTTAACAAACGGAGTCCACCCACCCAGGTAATCCTGCCGGCTGGAAACCACAACCCAACGCCCCCACACGAGGAAAGGGCTCAGAAAGGAGCAGTTTGAACAGAGCCCAGGTTTTAAACAAGGAACAGGAGAGAGTGCTCAGACAGGCTTGGATCCCATTCAAATCTTGCAGGGTTCGAGTTTCCAACTAAACTCAAATGCTTTGGTGTTACAGTCTGGTTAAGTGTTGGCAGCAGTGAGAACCAAGAAACAATACACAGGTCCTCTTAACAAGGGTTCTAAGATGGCTTGGAAGAAATAATGCTAATGTACTAAGTGTGAAAGGATCCAGTCTCCTTTCATGAACCTGTAGAAGAGTTTAGGAATTTGAACGTGCTTGCTGAGCTCTAAGATGGCTGGTTCACGAAACCCAACCCAGAGACAGTGTTGTAATTTTGCAGTACTTGCCTTCTAGGCTTGTTCTTGTCGTCCTTGCATGATGTTTAGACATGAGAAGCTCTCAGTGAGAGAAAGGAAGCCAAAGGAACCTGTCAATCTGGAACAATTAATCAGCCTGAGGGGTGAGCAAAGAGACTGTGAACTCCTTGTGGGAAGGAGAGCCAGTTAGTCATATTTCATTCAATAGTTTTTATTGAGCGCTATGTGCAGAGCACTTTACTTAGCGCTTGGAATGGACAAATCGGTAACAGATAGAGACAGTCCCTGCCCTTTGATGGGCTTACAGTCACTGTGTGCAGAGCACTGAACTAAGCACTTGGGAGAGTAATAATAATAATAATGATGTTGGTATTTTTTAAGCGCTTACTATGTGCAGAGCACTGTTCTAAGCGCTGGGGGAGATACAGGGTCCTCAGGTCACGCTGAGAAGCAGCGTGGCTCACTGGAAAGAGCACGGGCTTTGGAGTCAGAGGTCATGGGTTCAAACCCCGGCTCTGCCACTTGCCAGCTGTGTGACTTTGGGCAAGTCACTTAACTTCTCGGTGCCTCAGTTCCCTCATCTGTAAAATGGGGATTAAGACTGTGAGCCCCACGTGGGACAACCTGATTCCCCTGTGTCTACCCCAGCGCTTAGAACAGTGCTCGGCACATAGTAAGCGCTTAACAAATACCAACATTATTATTATTATTAGGTCGTCCCATGTGAGGCTCACAGTTAATCCCCATTTTACAGACGAGGTAACTGAGGCACAGAGAAGTGAAGTGACTTGCCCATAGTCACAGCTGACAAGTGGCAGATCCGGGAGTCGAACCCATGACCTCTGACTCCGAAGCCCAGGCTCTTTGCACTGAGCCACGCTGCTTCCTAAAACACACATATTCTCTACCCACAAAGAGCTTATATACTAGAGGGGGAGACAGACATGAATAATGATAATCATCATCATCATCATAATAATTATAGTATTTGTTAAGCACTTACTATGTGCCAGGCACTGTGCTGGGGTGGCACAAGCAAATCATATTGGACATAGTCCCTCTCCCACATAGGGCTCAGTCTTAATCGCTGTCTTGCAGATAATAATAATAGTAATAATAATGTTGGTATTTGTTAAGCGCTTACTATGTGCCGAGCACTGTTCTAAGCGCTGGGGGAGACATGGGGGAATCAGGTTTTCCCACGTGGGGCTCACAGTCTTAATCCCCATTTTTACAGATGAGGGAACTGAGGCACAGAGAAGTTAAGTGACTTGCCCACAGTCACACAGCCGACAAGTGGCAGAGCTGGGATTCGAACTCATGAGCCCTGACTCCAAAGCCCGTGCTCTTTCCACTGAGCCACGCGCAGATGAGGTAACTGAAGTGCGGAGAAGTTAAGTGACTTGCCCAAGGTCACACCACATTATTTAAATTACAGATGAGTACTGGAAGACTGGGAGGAGGGATAAATAAAAGGAGCAAGTCAGGGAGACATAGAAGGGAGTTGAAGAAGAGGAAAAGAGGCCTTAGGGAAGACCTCTTGTAGGAGCTGTGCCTTCAATAAGGCTTTGAAGCGGGGGAGTAAGTGTCTTTCGGATATTAGCAGGGAGGGCATTCCAGGCCAGAAGCGGGACACCGGTGAGAGCTCAGTGGTGAGATGAGATTGAAATACAGTGTGAAGATTAGCAATAGAGGAGCAAAATGTGCAGCCTGGGTTGTAATAGGAGAGTAGCGAGGTGAAGTAGGAGGGGGCAAGGTGAGTGAGTGCTTTAAAGCCAATAGCGAACAGTTTCTGTTAGATGTGGAGGTGGATGGGCAACCCCTGGGAGTTCTTGAGGAGGAGGGAAACATGGCCTGAACGTGTTGACCAACTCTGTTATATCGTACTCTCTCAAGCCCTTCATATCCACTGCTCTGCACACAGTAAGCGTTCAGTAAATATGATTGAGACTCCACCTGTAGACTGTAAGCTCGCTGTGGGCAGGAAGTGTGCTTATTGTCATATTGTACTCTCCCGAGTGTTTAGTACAGTGCTCTGCACACAGTAAGCACTCAATAAATACGACTGAATGAATGAATCAATGAGATCAACCTAGGGTTAGGGTGCCTGAACCAACATATATGGTTAAGTTCCTATGGACAGAAGTAGTTATTCTTCAGATTGAAGATGTTTAATTTAATGTTGGCATTTATTGAGCGTTTACTATGTGCAGAGCACTGTTCTAAGCACTGGGGTAGATACAGGGTAATCACATTGTCCCAAATGAGGCTCACAGTTAATCCCCATTTTACAGATGAGGTAACTGAGGCACAGGGAAGTGAAGTGACTCGCCCACAGTCACACAGCTGACAAGTGGCAGAGCCGGGATTAGAACCCATGACCTCTGACTCCCAAGCCTGTGCTCTTTCCACTGAGCCACGCTGATGTTTCCAGTGGTGAACATGAGTGTTTTAGAAAGAGAAACTATGGCACGTTTGTACTTTGCCCATGAATATGCTACTGTACTACTTTACCTTTTCTGATTCCCTGTCCTTAGAGTGAGCACTGCTCAGTTGCCAAAAGTTAACAGGCGAGCGGTGTATTCTATCACCATATACTAATGGCAATGAAATGAGAGGGGAAAATAACATTTTCTCAGATGACTGTGTTAGTTAAAATTAAGCTATTTGGGCATTCCCAGTAGGTGGTAGGAAAACACCTTCTTAGTATCGTGACCTGATGGAAAGCTCATGAGACTGCAAGTCAGAAAACCGGGGTTCTAATCCCACATCTGAAATTGACCTGCTGTGTGTTCCCAGACAAATCCCTTAATCGCTCTGAGCCTCAGTTTCCTCATCGGTAAATTGAGGATAGGATGCGCGCTCTCTCTCTCTCTCTCTCTTTCTCATATTCAGTACCAAAGTGTTTAGAGAAGCAGCATGGAGTAGCGCACAGAGCACGGGCCGAGGTCCGGTTCTAATCCCAGCTCCACCACTTGTCTTCTGTGTGACCTTGGGTAAATCACTTCATTTCTCTGTGCCTCAGTTACCTTGTCTCTAAAATGGGGATTGAGACTGTGAATCCCCACAGTGACTGTGTCCAATCCAATTTGCTTGTATCCACCCCAGTGCTTAGTATATAGTTCTTGGTACATAGTAAGCACTTAAGAAATACTGCAATTATTATTGTTAATTATTGGTACAAAGTGCATAAGGGAGTCAGTAGGAAGAGAAAATAGGAAGCGAGATGAGCCCTATCTCTACCTACCCTAGTACTCTGCAGAGTGTTTTGACCCTCAGGGAGAGATGAATAGATAGGGAAGCAGGGTGGCTCAGTGGAAAGAGCACGGGCTTGGGAGTCAGAGGTCAGGGGTTTGAAACCCAGCTCTGCCAGTTGTCAGCTGTGTGACTGTGGGCAAGTCACTTCACTTCTCGGTGCCTCAGTTTCCTCATCTGTAAAATGGGGATGAAGACTGAGAGCCCCACGTGGGACAACCTGATTACCTTGTATCTACCCCAGTGCTTAGAACAGTGCCCTGCACATAGTAAGCGCTTAACAAATACCAACATTATTATTATTAGATGCCATAAGGCTAATTATCATTATCACCCAATTTTTTTTCTTCTTTCAATCCACCCCCTTCTACTAATTATCCTCAGAAGGACCTTGGAGGACTTCATGATTATGGTGAGCCTGAAAGTGGAGAACTTCTTGGGAAAAAAAAAATAAGTGGATAATCCCCACCAGACCAATGAACTATGTTAATTTGCTTTTATTAATTTATTCTGGTTCCCAAACTAATGATGAGAATAGGTATGTACAAAATTAGCATGTCAAATGCCTGTTCAGCAGAGCCCAGATTATTCAGGCCAGAGTCAACAATGTAGTAAAACTCCCGCCTAGATACTTGTAAATAAATCAGACAGTGGAAAGACACAAGACAAAAGGTGGAGAATGGAAGAAATGAAGAAATCACATTTATTTATAACTTATCGTGTGCAGAGCACTATATCACTATACTAAGCGCTCGGGAGAATGTAATGCAGCAGAGTTAGTATACAATGCCAATGTCGTTGGGATGTGACTGCTTAACACTCACTGTCTTGGATGATGCTTATGTTCACTGATCATAATGATAATCATAATAATATCTGATAAGCACTTAGTGCCAAGCACTGTTCTAAGCATTGGGGTAGATACGAGGTAATCAAGTTGTCGCATGTGGGGTTCACAGTCTTCATCTTCATTTTACAGATGAGGTAACAGGCACAGAGAAGATAAGCGACTTGCCCAAGGTCACACAGCAGACAAGTGGCAGAGCAGGGATTAGACCTCTGACCCCCAAGCCCGTGCTCTTTCCACTAACCCACGCTGCTTCTCGATCATCATTCCTAACCTGTTTTACTACATATACTATGATGCATATGCCCTCTGGAAATCATTACTGGTACCCTAAAAATATTTACTGATTATTTCAGCACTTCCCTGCCAACTATTCATTCATTCATTCGCCTTTATTGAGTGCTTACTATGTGCAGAGCACTCTACTAAGTGCTTGGAATTTACAGTTCGGCAACAGATAGAGACAACCCCTGCACTACAATGAGCTCACAGTCTAAAAAGGAAGTACGCCCAACCACCTGTGCAACTAAGCACTTGTCCAGCAGGATAAAGATTATATGTCTTTCAGAGAGAGAATTGCTTGAGTTAAAATATTCCATTAGAGCCCTGGAAAAGTGTGAAGGGTGTGTTCAAGAATCTAGGGACCAGGGAATTTGAAAACGTGGATTCCTGGCCTGTTTTGGTGGGTGGATTTTGATACTAATTTTTTGGATAGGATTTAGAGAGGCTCGAAGATGCTTTAGAGAAACTTGAAGAGTGTTTCTGTCAAAGGCCACACTGATAGAATGAGGAGCACTTTCCAGATTAGCCAAGGGAGCCCTGGAATTTATTTTAAAGTCTGTCTCCATGACTAGATTGTAAACTCTTCTGCTCCTCCTCCCCTCCCCATCACCCCGACTCGCTCCCTCTGCTCTACCTCCCTCCCCGCCCCACACCACTTGTGTGTATATGTACATATTTATTATTCTATTTATTTCATTAATGATGTGTATGTATCTATAATTCTATTTATTTATATTGATGCTGTCTGTTTACTTGTTTCGATGTCTGTCTCCGCCCTTCTAGACTGTGAGCCCGTTGTTGGGCAGGGATTGTCTCTGTTGCTGAATTCTACTTCCAACTGCTTAGTACAGTGCTCTGCACACAGTAAGCGCTCAATAAATGATTGAATAAATGTATGAACTCCTTGAGAGCAAAGATCATGTCTACCAATCTACTATGCTGTACTCTCTCAGGTGCATAGGACAGTACACAAAAGATACTCAAATACCATTGATTGATTGAGATTTTGATTGAACAACGGATCCTTGAGTTCTGGCCCAGGTTGAATTGAATCTGGAACTTCAATAATTTATCTTCTCCAGCCCAAAGGGATGCAGAAATTCTCACAACTGAATGAAGGCTGTATTTATCAACATTATTTAAAGAGGAATCTCAGAGTCTAATCCTTGAAACCCAGGGATCACTCCACTTACCTCTTGTACACCCCACATCCAACTCTTGAATAGGTGACAAACCAAGAGTGAATGGCTGCACCTAGTCCTTCTGAAATCAAATCCCCCTCAGGAGATCTTCTCTAATTTCTAATCTCCCCACTTTATATCTCAATTACCGCTTAAGAGATTCCATACCAAGTAAACACTCACAACCAGACCCAGAGATTCCATACCAAGTAAACACTCACAACCTCAATATCACTCAAGTAAGCACTCACAACCTTCAATGTTCGAGCACCCCAAATTGCAAAGCAACCCTGAGAGATTCCTTCTCCAACTGAAAAGGCTCTGTTCACCTCGATCGGCTCTGATTCCCAGAGACCTCTGGGAAATGAAGGTTTTTGTCCTGTGGGAAATTCAATTCTCAACCAAGTTCCCTGCTTCCCTTACAGTCCTTAACCTCAGCTCCATCTCCAATACGCATCTGAACTTGGTCTCCACCATGTTCCGCCAACCTTCAGCAAAACCACAAGAACTCATCAAGGATTCTGTCTTCTACCAACCACTGTCTTCATCACCACTGCCTCCTGGGGGTCAGAAGGACCTGGGTTCTAATCCTGGCTCCGCCGCATGAATGCTGCAGATCTTGAGCAAGTCCCTTGACTTCTCTGTGCCTCAGTTATCTCATCTGTAAAATGGAGATGAAGACTGTGAGCCCCATGTGGGACAGGGACTGTGTCCGAACTGAATACCTTGTATCTACCCCAGCGCTTAGAATGGTGGTTGGCACATAGTAACTCATTTAATCGTATTTATTATATTTATTGATTGATTTCTTACTGTGTGCAGAGCACTGTACTAAGTGCTTGAATAATAACGGCATTTAAGTGCTTACTATGTGCCAAGCACTGTTCTAAGCGCTGGGGGAGATACAAGGTAATCAGGTTGTCTCACTTGGGGTTCACAGTTTTAATCCCCATTTTACAGATGAGGTAACTGAGGCACAGAGAAGCTATCGACTTGCCAAAAGTCACGCAGCTGACAAGTGGCGGAGCTGGGATTAGAACCCACCACCTCTGACTCCCAAGTGGCTGCTGTTTCCACTAAGCCGTGCGGCTACTCGTACCACAATTAATATTATCATCATTATCATCTTCTAGCTTGGCCCAGCCAACTGCTTATTCAGGAGACCTCTAATTAGAGAATCTTAGGACTTCGAAGGTTTGCATGTTAGTGCATTTGTTTTGAATTTCCAACGTTGCTCAGTTTGAAACAAAATAATAATCATAATTATGGTATCTGCTAAGCACTTACTATGTGCCAAGCACTGTTCTAAGCGCTAGGGTAAGTACAAGGCAATCAGGTTAGAGAGAGTCCCTGTCCCACATGGGACTCATAATCTCAATTCCCATTTTACAGATGAGGGAACTGAGGCAAAGAGAAGTTAAGTGACTTCCCCAAGGTTACAGAGCAGACAAGTGGCGGAACCGGGATTAGAACTCAAGACCTCTGACTCCCAAGCCCCTGCCCTTGTCACTAGGCCATGCCGCTTCTCAAAATGGTTGGGGATCGCTGTTCAGGACATAGTTCACTACTGGGCAGACTGTACCGACTGCTAGAGGAATCACTGTGGATAACCATGTTTGACTAATTAGGTGGACTCACTCTACGCATAGCCAAGGGCCAGGAATGTGAACTGTTCATTTATTTGGGCAGGAGCGGTTGGGTTTATCTTTACAATAAATCTGCTTGGGGGAAGGACTAATGTTCCATAGTAGCCTTTGTGAAAAACTAATGAATTCTCAGGAATGCAATGCAAAACCTCACGATGGCTTTGAAATTTTGCATCTTTATAAACATCTTTGTAAAAATGTGCGGCAAGTCTCCTGAGTTTTCGGGAAATTCACAGAATTTGGCAATTCACAACACAAAGATTCCATTCCAACACTGGAAAGCTTTGTTGAATGAGCTTTCAAAACAGGTTGTGGAAAACAACAGAGGAAATTAAGTCCACTTTTCCGAGTCAGGGAGCCAAGAGGATAATTGTCAATGCACCTACCTAAATATGGCTGCAGCACAAAGGAGAAGGTCAGGATCAACACTGCAGAAGCAGCGTGGCCTAATGGATAGAGCACAGGCCTGGGAGTCAGAAGGACCTGGGTTCTAATCCCAGCTCCACCACCTGTCTGCTGTGTGATCTCGGCCAAGTCACTTCATTTCTCAGTGCCTCAATTGCCTCATCTAAAAAATGGGGATTAAGACTGTGAGCCTTGTGTGGGACAGGGACTGTGTCCATCCTGCTTACCTTGTATCTACTCCAGCACTTAATACTGTCCATGGCACATAGTAAGTGCTTAACAAATATCACAATTATTCTTATAATCACCATCATCAGTGAGTAATAATAATGTTGGTATTTGTTAAGCGCTTACTATGTGCAGAGCACTGTTCTAAGCGCCGGGGGAGATACAGAGTAATCAGGTTATCTCTCGTGAGGCTCACCGTTAATCCCCATTTTACAGATGAGGGAACTGAGACACAGAGAAGTTAAGTGACTTGCCCACAGTCACACAGCTGACAAGTGGCAGAGCCAGGATTCGAACCCCTGAACTCTGACTCCCAAGCCAGGGTTCTTTCCACTGAGCCACGCTGCTTAACGAGTTCATTCCTCCCTGGGCTTAGACTTTCTCCCTGATAGTAAGTTTAGGCATCTGGAGAGGAGCATCGACTCATATTACTGGGGAACCGTGCAATGCAGTGCAACATGGTTTACCCCCAAAGGCCGCAATCAACTAATCAATCAATGGTATTTATTGAGCGCTTACTGCATGCATAACACTGTTTTAAAGGCTTGGGAGAGCACAATATGACAGAGTAGGTAGACCTATTCCCTTCCCTCAACAAAGTCAGTCTTTGTTAATGATCAGACGCAAATGGCTAACTTGCTACTAAGTGGAGCCCGGCAGGCAGAGGTGGAGTTGCAACCATATGGCCTGGGGATCATGGTTTAGTAGAAGAGCATCGGCCTAGAGTCAGAAGGACCTGGGTTCTAATGCTGACTCCACCATGTGTCTACTAGGTGACCTTGGACAAGTCACTTCTCTGGGCCTCAGTTACCTCATCTGTAAAAAGGGGGTTAAGACTGTAATCCCCATTAGGAACAGGGACTGTGTCCAACCTGATTAACTTGAATCGACCCAGGCGTTTAGAACAGTGCTTGTCGCGTAGCAAGTGCTTGACAAGTACCATCATCATTATTATTATTAACTCTCAGGAAAGACTAGTGAGGAAGGGAGTCATCCAGCTGAACAAAAGTCTGGGTCCACAGAATAGTGGCTCTTCCCCATCCATGCACCCATCTATCCACTGTTCACCCTCCAGCTCCACAATGGGCAATCCCATCCCCCTCAACCAGTTAGGAGGAAACACAATTTCTAAACCATTAGCACTGTGGGAAGGTTGTGGTGAATTGGATCACAAACTGCCCTGCTTTGGGCCGCGAGGACCCTGAGAAGTCTTCCATCAAGCCAGGTGGTGAGATTTTGTTGTTATTATTACACTGTTGATTTGTTACTGAAGGGTCACCTCCTCCAAGAGGCCTTTCCAGAGTAAGCCCCCTTTTCCTCAGCTGCTCCGCCCTTCCATGTCACCTCGACTCTCTCCCTTTGCTCTTTTCCCCCTCCCCGCCCCACAACACTTACATATATATCTATAATTCTATTTACATTGATTCCTGTTTACTTGTTTTGATGTCTGTCTCCCCCACCCCAGACTGTAAGTCCGCTATGGGCAGGGATTGTCTCTCTTCATCGCTGAATTGTATTTTCCGTGTGCTTAGTACAGTGCTCTACACACAGTAAGCGCTCAATAAATACGATCGAATGAATCAATTTTGCTGAATTTGCCCCGTCAATTCCTTCCCCGTTTTGAATAGTACTTGTTAAGCGCTTACTACGTCCCAGGTACCGTACTAAGCCCTGGGGTAGATACAAGATAACCAGTGGACACAGTCCATTCCCACATGGATCTCACACTCTTAATCCCCATTTTATAGATGAGGTAACTGAGGCACACAGAAGTGAAGTGACTCGCTCAAGGTCACACAGCAGACAAGTGGCAGAGCTGGGAATAAAACCCAGGTCCTTCTGACTCGCAGGTCTGCGTTCTATCCACTAGGAAACACTGCTTGTCTGTACTTTCCCTCAACCTGTGCCATCAGCACCCCACCCCACTTTTTTTAGATTGTGAGCCACCTGTGGCCCATAATGATGTCTGAATCTTTAAGCCGTTCTCCAAGGCTTAGTATAATGCATGGCACACTGTAAGGCCTTAAATCATGTTAGAACAAAAAAAAAAAACTAAAGGATAAATTTGAGGTCCTGGTCTAGCATGCTCTAGTGAAAAGAAACTAGCCTGGAAGTCAGAGGACGTAAGTTCTAATTCCGGTTCCTCTGCTTGCCCACTGCGTGACCTTGGGCAGATCACTTAATGTCTTTAGGCATCAATTTTTTTCTATATTACCCCCCTTATTGAAACTATAGCCCCTCCATTTAAACTGATAGCCCTATCTGGGACAGGGACTGTGTCCAACCTGAATATCTTGTATCTACCCAGCGCTTAGTACAGTGCCGGACACAAAGTAAGTGCTTAACAAATACTGCAATTACTAATGGTGCTCTATATAGTTATATATCGAATGTTAGAATCAATCCTATTGATTGAGCGTTTACTGTGTGCAGAGCACTGTCCTAAGTGATCGGGAGAGTAAAATATAAAGACACATTCTTTATATGTGCTTGGTAGACATGTTCCCTGCCCCCAACACTCTTATAGTCTAGCATATAAAATCTAAAGAGGAAATCTATCCCGCAGTGACTTTCAGAAATGCTGTGGTAATTAGAAAAATGAAAAACCAAAAGTCAAAAATGAGATTCGCTAAGGGTAAGTGCCATTCTAGAAAGAATCTCAGGAAATTCACCTAAGTCACACCTTTATTTCTATGGGTGTGTGGAGACGGTAACAACAGAGACAGGTGGCTGGTTGTTTTTTCTTTTCAACACAGACAACCGTGGATAAGTCCTCTGAATCAAAATGATGGGAACCGTGGGAAAGTGCTTGGATGCGAATGAGTCATTTAGACCAAACTCCCTAAAATGTGCCCCAACTTCTCTTCCAAAAGCAGGCAAACTTCCCACGGATGGGAATGGCTAAGGAAGAACAGAAACCCAGGTCGTTGAGAGTAAAAGAAAAACAAAGGGTTTGCGGGGAATTGAGGTTTTTACTTAATAAGTCTTCTCTCACCAAATGAAATGCCCTTTGACCAAACAGGAAACTGAGGACTTGGATTTGGGTTCGTGAATAAGTTACAATGGATATTTGTTTTTTGGGACAAAACATTGTGGTAGTCTTGTTATTCAACATCATGGGAATGGAGGTGAGTAATTAAACCTACTTAAGTTTAATAACTGACCAGAACTAGGGGTCAAACAATTGGTGTCAAAGCTACTCATCAAGCTGCATTCCTTTTTGGTAGCAGAAAGGGAAGGTTTGGGTAGATGAAGGTAGAGACTGTCTGGTGGCGGCAGCCCCTCATTCATTCATTCAGTCAGTCAACCGTATTTATTGGGCGCTTACTGTGTGCAGTGCACTGTACTAATCGCTTGGAAAGTACAATTCAGCAATAAAGAGACAATCGCCACCCACACCGGGCTTACATTCTAGAAGCGGGGAGACAGCAAAACAAGTAGACAGGAATCAATATAAACAGACAGAATTAGAGATATATACACACATCAAAACAATCTATCCCCTTTCCTGCACACTCCTATCCTTCTCTAACTTCTTCCTGAGTGATTGTTGAGAAACACAAAGGAGAGGGTAAAGAACTCCTCTTTATGCTGGGTCATTCTATTCCATATCTTTGTGGGGTGCCTGCTCTCAGACAGAGGAGATGACCTGAAGAGCATCAGTCAAACAAGGATATTTATTGAGCACTTACTGTTGCCCTACTGGGAGCTCACCTCCTCCAAGAGGCCTTCCCAGACTGAGCTTCCTAGACTGAGCTTCCCCTTTTCCCTCTGCTGCCTCTCTACCCCCCCTCACCTCCCCTCAGCTAAGCCCCCTTTCACCCCCCTTTCCCTCTGCTCCTCCCCCTCTCCCTTCCCCTCCCCTCAGCACTGTGCTCGTCCGCTCATTTGTATATATTTTTATTACCCTATTTATTTTGTTAATGAGATGTACATCACCTTGATTCTATTTATTGCTATTGTTTTAATGTGACGTACATCCCCTTGATTCTATTTATTGCTATTGTTTTTGTCTGTCTCCCCCGATTAGACTGTAAGCCCTTCAATGGGCAAGGACTGTCCCTATCCATTGCCGATTTGTACATTCCAAGCGCTTAATACAGTGCTCTGCACATAGTAAGCGCTCAATAAATACTATTGAATGAATGTTGGCAGAGCATAATAGCAAGCATTTGGAAGAATACAGTAGCGTTGGTAAACATAATCCCTTCCCTCAAGGAGTTTACAGTCTAGAACATGAACTACAATTCTGTGGTATTGTACTCTCCCAAGAACTCGGTACAGTGTTTTGCACATAATAAATGTTCAATGAATATGATTTATTAAGAAATATGAATATGAAACAGTGTGGCTTAGCGGAAAGAGCACGGGCTTGGGAGTCAGACGTCATGGGTTCTAATCCCAACTCCGCCACTTGTCTGCTGTGGGACTTTGGGCAAGTCCCTTAACTTCTCTGTGCTTCAGTTATTTCATCTGTAAAATGGGGCTTAAGACTGTGAGCCCAACTTGGGACAGCCTGATGATCATGTATCTACCCCAGTGCTTAGAAGAGTGCTTGGCACAAAGCGCTTAAATGCCATCATTATTATGATGATGATTGATTGATAATAGAAGACTAGAGATCACAGTAGTTTTCAGTGATCCTTTAATGGTGGTCTCTAGGCATAACCAGTAGTGTTGCCCCAAACTGCACAAAACAGTGTTTAGAAACCCTAGAGAAGCAGCATGGAGTAGTGGATAGAGCACAAGTGTGGGTCAGAAGATCATGGGTTCTCATCCAGGTCCTGCCACTTGTCTGCTGTGTGACTTTGTGCTAATCGCTTCACTTCACTGGGTCTCAGTTACCTCATCTGTAAAATGGGGATTGAAACAGTGAGCCCCATGTGGGACAGGCACACCTGTATCCACCCAATTTACTTGTATCCAGTCCGGCACTTAGTATGGTGCTTGGCACCTGCTTTACAAATACCATAATTATTATTATGAAAAACAGCAAAGCACCTGAACACAGGAGCAATCATCAAACATATTTACTGAGAGCTGACTTTGTGCAGAGCACGGTACTAAACATTTGGGAGAATACAATATAAATAGCTGATGAGCTCTACAGTTACGGAGGAGAACTTGTTAAACACAGGCTCTTCCTCAGTATAATAATTATGGTGTTTACTAAGCACTTATTATGTGCCAAGCACTGTTCTAAGGTAGAAGGTAATCAGTTGTCCCACATGGGGCTCACAGTCTTAATCCCCATTTTACAGATGAGATAATTGAGGCCCAGAGAAGTTAAGTGGCTTGCCTGAGGTCACACAGGAGACAAGTGGCAGAGCCAGGAGTAGAACCTACATTCTCTGATTCCCAAGTCCGTGCTCTTTCCACAGAGTCATGCTGCTTCTCAATATATGGACCCCTGAGAATATGCTATAGGATCCCTGAGATGGCATCATCATCCTCACCATCTTCGAGAGGAAAGGAAAAGGATCAATTATCGAAGCTCCTCATTGCTCTGCTGAAAAGATTTTAGCCAGAGTACTCCTGGATCAGCTACTAAATAATATCATTGACTGAATTCTCCTGCAAATCCAGTGAGGCTTCAGATCACAACGTGGTTCAGAATCAATCTATGGTATTTATTGAGCACTTAGCATGTGCAGAGCACTGTACTAAGCACTTGGGAGAGTACTGCTTGTCTTATTTTGCTGTCTCCCCCTTTTAGACTGTGAGCCCGTTGTTGGGCAGGGATTGTGTCTGTTATCGAATTGTACATTCCAAGCACTTAGTACAGTGCTCTGCTCACAGTAAATACAATAAATGCCATTGAATTGAATGAATGAATACAATATAATGGAACTGGTAGGCCTGTTCCCTGTCCACAGCACACTCACAGAGCTTGTGAGAAGCAGCGTGGCTCCGTGGAAAGAGCACGGGTTTAGGAGTCAGAGGTCAAGGGTTCTAATCCCAACTCTGCCACCTGTCAGCTGTGTGACTTTGGGCAAGTCACTTAACTTTTCGGTCCCTCAGTTACCTCTAAAATGGGGATTAAGACTGTAAACCTCACGTGGGTTTACCTGATTACCCTCTATCTACCCCAGCGCTTAGAACAGTGCTTGCCACATAGTAAGCGCTTAACAAGTACCAATATTATTATTAATACAGTCTAGAGGACATGGTCTTTGCAGCTCAAACAGAGGTAAAGTGCAGAGAGCAGCACTAAAACCAATCAAATATTTTCTTAGACCAAACAACCCACTTGGCGCCATCAGTAGATCTGAATTCTGGAAACTACTCAGTATCTATCTATAAGTATCTATCTCACTGCCAACCTCTTGCTGACATCCTGCCACTGTCCTGGAATGCCCTCCCTCCTCATATCCGACAGACACCCTCCCCGCCTTCAAAACCTTATAGCAGGCACATCTCCTCCAAAACCATTCCAAGACTAAGCCCCCACTTTCATCTTCTCCCTCCTCCCTTCTGCTTTGCTCCCTTTATTCATCCCCCATCCCAACCCCTCAGCACTTTTGTACATATCTCTTATTTATTTATATTAATGTCTAACTCCCCCGCTAGACTGTAAGCTCACGGTGGACAGGGAATTTGTTGTACTCTCCCAAGTACTTTTTTCACAGTGCTCTGCACAGAGGAGTGCTCAGAAAATACTAGTGACTGACAACTATGGCTACCCTGAAAGATTCATTAAGATTAAAAGAAATAAATGGTGGTATTTGTTAACCGTTTACTATGTGCAAAGCACTGTTCTAAGCACTGGGGGAGACAGGGGGATCACGTTGTCCCACGTGGGGCTCACAGTTTTAATCCCCATTTTACAGATGAGGTAACTGAGGCACAGAGAAGTTAAGTGACTTGCCCAAAGTCACACAGCTGGCAAGCAGCGGAGCCGGGATTAGAACCCACGACCTCTGACTCCCAAGCCCAGGCTCTTTCCACTGAGCCACGCTGCTTCATTTGTTCACATCAGTACAGCTGGCTGGGCCATATCCAATTTTTGTTATGATTTTCATTAAGCACTTATTATGTGTCAAGTAGTGTTCTGAGCACTGGGGTAGATACAAGTTTATCAGGTTGAACATAGTCCCTATCCCACATGCAGCGCACGGTCTGAGTTGAAGGGAGGAGGAAACTGAGGTCCAAAAAAATTACGTGACTCACCCAAGGGCAGCACAGCAAGTGATTGGCAAGAGAAGCAGCATGGCCTAGTCGAAAGAGTATGGGCCTGCGAGTCAGAGGTCATGGGTTCTAATCCCGGCTCCACCACAAGTCTGTTGTGTGACCTTGCGAACGTCACTTCACTTCTCTGTGCCTCAGTTACCTCATCTGTAAAATGAGGGATTGAGACTGTGAGCTCCAAGTGGGACAGGGACTGTGTCCAACCTGACTACCTCGTGTCTACCCCAGTGCTGGGAGAAGAGTAAGCGCTTAACAAATACCACAGTTATTATTATTGGCAGAGCCAGAATTAGAATCCAGATCCTCTGACTCCCAAGATCATGCTCTTTCCATAAGCCAATGCTGCTCCCACCATGTTTCACCACCCATAGATCAAAGCAGGAATGCATATTAGGCCCGGTCCTATTCAATCCTTTGTTTCCTCTTCCCCTACTCCCTTCTGGGTCGCCCTCGAACTTGGATTTGAACCTTTTCTTCACCCCTCCCTCAGTCCCGTAGTACTTTAAGGACCTATCCATAATTTATTAATATTAATGCCTGTCTCCCCCTCTACACATTATCGTATTTAATGAGTGCTTAATGTGTTCAAGGCACTGTACTAAGCATCTGGGAGAGTACAATATAACATCAAGCACATTCCCTGCCCACAGTGACTCAGTCTAGAGGGGAAGACAGACATTAATATGAATAAATACATCACAGATATGTATATATGTGTCGTGGGGAAGGGAGAGAGGATGAATGAAGGAGCAAGTCTCAGCGGTGCAGAAGGGAGTGGGAGAAGAGGACAGCAGGGCTCAGTCAGGGAAGGCTTCCATGAAGGAGATGTGCCTTCAATAAGGCTTTGAAGTGGGGGAGAGCAATTATCTGTCTGATATGAGGAGGAAGGGCGCTCCAGACCAGCAATAGGATGTGGGCAAGAGGTCGGTGGCAAGATAGACAAGATGGAGGTACAGGGAGAAGGTTAGCACCAGTGAAACCAAGTGTGTGGGCTGGGTTGCAGGAGAAGAGTAGAGAGGAGAGGTAGGAGGGGGCAAGGTGAATGAATGTTTCGAAGCCAATGGTGAGGAGCTTTTACGTGATGCGGAGGTGGATGGGCAACTAATGGAGTTTCTTCTGTAACCTCATTGTGGGCAGAGAATATGTCTATTAACTCTGTTGTGTTGTACTCTCCCAAGCTCCTAGTACTGTGTTCTGCAGACAGTTAGCACTCAAAATACGATTAATTCTATACAGCCACACTGGAAGATGCAACGAGAGGCTTAGAGGAGGCATTAGAACACATTTCCGATATTTTTCCATTTCATCAAACTTTCAGCATCATCCAAAATGCTAGATCCAGTCATTCAAGAATTACCGTACACAGATGACTGCACCTAGGAGGCACACACCCAAGAACACATGCGTTTGATTGCAAAACTGCCTCACCTAATCAACCAATCACCACTGGCTATTGATAAACTGGAAGACGACGAAAGGTGACGGATCAGGCTGCGCACAGGGAAGTCATGAACACAACCAAAAATCCTTATTGACAACACACACTCAACACTGTTCTTCCCCATGATTCTATTTATCGCCATCGTTCTTGTGTGTCCGTCTCCCCCGATTAGACTGGAAGCCCGTCAGAGGGCAGGGACTGTCTCTACCTGTTACCGATTTGTACAATCCAAGCGCTTAATACAGTGCTCTGCACATAGTAAGCGCTCAATAAATACTATTGAATGAATGAAGGAAGTTTCACAGAATTTGGTTTCCCAGGTAGGATGTTGGCCACTGATAAATGCCAGACAAGGAAGTAGAAAACCAAATCAAGAAGGCCAGCCCACGGACACTGCTAAGGGACAATGTCCAACAGATGGAGGAGGCAGAGTGTGGTAGCAGAAAAAATGTCTCGCAGAGCAGTAGCGCCGTCCAAACTTCCTGACTCCCCACAGATACCGTATCCAACTCGTGGCACGGTTCAGACAGTGTCACTTATAAGCTATACTCAAAAGTCAAATGGCAGTACAGGGTCACAAACACCACAGTCATTTTTGCATTGTATCTGTTAAGCACTTAGTATGTGTCAAGGACTGTTCTGAGTACTGGTGTAGATACAAGTTAATCAGGTCAGATACAATCCCTATCCCACATGGGGCTCAGTCTACATAGGAGGAAGAACAGGATTTGAATTCCAATTTTACAGTTGAGGAAACTGGGGCACAGAGAAGTTAAGTGACCTGTCCAGGGTCACATAGCAAGAAATTGGCAGAACTGGGAATAGGACCCAGGTCCGCTGACTTCTCTTTCCACTAGGCCACGAAGTCTCCTAGCACTGAAGTTATAATGATAATAATAATGTTGGTATTTGTTAAGCGCTTACTATGTGCCGAGCACTGTTCTAAGCGCTGGGGTAGACACAGGGGAATCAGGTTGTCCCACGTGGGGCTCACAGTCTTAATCCCCATTTTCCAGATGAGGTAACTGAGGCACAGAGAAGTGAAGTGACTTGCCCCAGTCACACAGCTGACAAGTGGCAGAGCTGGGATTCAAACTCATGACCTCTGACTCCAAAGCCCATGCTCTTTCCACTGAGCCACGCTGCTTCTCTACTGACCTCTACACACATGGGTCCTACATGGGAGCAGAATGTTTGACAACAGACTACCTAAGCAGCTGTAGAATGGCAAACAGAAATTGGGAAATTGGGAGTCAGAAGTTCTAAAACCCAGCTCTGCCACTTGTCTGTTGTGAGGCCTTGGGCAAGTCACTTCTCCGTGCCTCAGTACCCTCATCTGTAAAATGGGGATTGAGTATGAGCTCCAAGTGGAACAGGGACTGTGTCCAACCTGATTCCGTCTATGTACCCCAGCATTTAGAGCAGGGCTTGGCAAGTAGTAAGCACACGAGTACTATAATTATCATTATTATTAGACCAAACTCCTTGCAGTGAGATTTATTGGTGGATGTGAGTATCGCATTGAGAAGCTCTGGCACATTTGCATATGGTGCCCATTAAAATATAATAATACTCCATTTATGACCCCTGTCATTCAGTGTGAGCATTCCTCATAATAATAATAATAATAACGTTGGTATTTGTTAAGCGCTTACTATGTGCCGAGCGCTGTTCTAAGCGCTGGGGTAGATACAGGGTAATCAGGTTGTCCCACGTGGGGCTCACAGTCTTAATCCCCATTTTACAGATGAGGTAACCGAGGCACCGAGAAGTTAAGTGACTTGCCCAGAGTCACACAGCTGACAAGTGGCCGAGCCGGGATTCGAACCCATGACCTCTGGCTCCAAAGCCCGTGCTCTTTCCACTGAGCCACGCTGCTTCTCATACACCCATTGCTAAATAAAAAAGGTAGTTCTTCCCTATCAGCAGGCCAAGCCTTGAGTTGTTTTTGTAGTACTGTTTCTCCCGTCCCATCCACATTCTTACTCTCTTCTCTGACCTGTCCTTGGTCCACTAGTTCACATCATGAGCTGACCGGTAAGTGCAATCTCTGGTCACATAAATATCTGAGATCTCAACAACAGCAGACTCCATGGATCCCTCACTGATTTGGTAAACGTTCTCTCATTACAACATTCAAACATGGCATGGACCAGGGGCATCTTTTGCAGTTCCTCGCACGAAACAAGAAGTGGAAAACTGGGAACAACAGCAACGACAAAAAAATGCGAGTCGATAAACGTTACTCATCAAGTACTACTCAATCAGTACCATCCATTATGTATACAACGAATATTTGTGGAAATCAGGACCATTCAAGAAGGAATAGGTTAACCAATAAATTAATTGATTTTTTTTGAGTGTTTTCAATTTTTATAAAATTGTCCTTTTCTAAAAAGCCTTTTTGGCCACATCTCTCCACTTCTCAAGAACTTCCAGTAGTTGCCCATCCACCTTCATGAACAGAAACTCCTTGCCATTGTCTTTAAAGCACTCAATCTTACCTTACTGAATTCCTGTTCCAAACTAGCTCACCCCCTTTGCTCCTCAAACTCCAACCTACTCACTGTATCTCAATCTCATCTACCTATCAGTCAGTGGTATTTAGGGAGCACTTACTCTGAGCAGAGCTCTGTACTTGAGAAGCAGCTTGGCTCAATGGAAAGAGCACAGACTTGGGAGTCAGAGGTCATGGGTTCGAATCCCCGCTCTGCCACTTGTCAGCTGTGTGACAGTGGGCAAGTCACTTAACTTCTCTGTGCCTCAGTTACCTCATCTGTAAAATGGAGATTAACTGTGAGCCCCACGGGGGGCAACCTGTTTATCCTGTATCTATCCCAGCGCTTAGAACAGTGCTCTGCACATAGTAAGCGCTTAACAAATACCAACATTATTACTAGGCAAACACTTGGGAGAGTTAATGCTGATTCCTGGGAACGCAGCATAGCTGACTGTCCAGTGAGGGAGATGACAAAGGCCTGATGTGAGTGTTCTCTGTATTTGAGCCTCAAACATTCCCACTCACTCGGCTCTTCTAATGCCAATCTACTCACTGGGCCTTGATCCTTTTTTTTAATCCCCATTTCACAGATGAGGTAACTGAGGCACAGATAAATTAAGTGATTTGCCCAAGGTGTCCCAGCAGATGGGTGGCAGAACTGGGATTAGGAACCAGGTCCTTCTGACTCCCGGGACCCACTAGGTTAAGCTGCTTCTCTCTCGAATATCTCACTGCTGGCCCCTTACCCGTGTCTTCCCTCTGACCTGGAATTCCCTCCCCCGCCACATAGAACACTCTCCCTACCTTCAAAATCTTATTAAAAAATCATATCTCCTCCAAGAGGCTTTCCCATATTAAGCCCTCTTCTCTTCTGCTCCATCTTCCTTCTGGGATGCCAACGTACTTAGATCTGTACCCTTTTAAGCACCTGATATTTACCCCAAGACACTTATACACTCATAGCTGTAATTTCCTAATTTACATTAGTGTGTGTCTCCTCCTCTAGACCGTAAACTCCTTGTGGGCAGGGACTGTGTCTATCGACTCTGTTGTATTTAACTCTCCCAATCACTTAGTACAGTGGTCTGCACACACTGAGTGCTCAATAAATACAACCGAATGATTTTTGAAGAGAGAATTAAGATCTCTAGATTCTGCCTTTTTAGAGGACTTTCTTTCTTCTAAGATACAAAATTCCCCTTGAAACAACTTCAAAGGATTTATAAGATCTGTTACCAAAAGCAATTAAGAAAGAACTTTCTATTTTGAACCCAAATATCAAGTGAGTGATGATAACCTCTTTTATTCAGTTGGTTGCATAGCAACATACAATTAGGTGGAAAGATGCATCTGCAAAGTGCAAATATTTGGCGCAACGAAAAAGCTGCTTGAAAGTGATCCGTCAAATTGAGGGTGTGGAAAACAGAAAGGAAGGTAAACACCATGTCTGAAGGGCTAAAGAACCCTCAGATCTATATATTGTAAAGAAATATAAGAAATCAAGAAATTTTTAAAAAATCAATTTTACATCAACAAATTAAAATCCCACTTATTTCCAACGCTTTATCAAACATGATTTCTCCCACCCTAATATGCTGATGTTCAAAATGAGAACAATTGCTCTTTCCCATATTAGGGAAACATCCTTCCAGCCTCTTCCCCCAATCTGAATTTGTTGGTAGGGCAAGGCATTAATTCCATGGGAATTGTACATGGGAATCCTAGAGCAGGGCTTTAGTGAAAGATTACCTTTTCCACTGTCCCCTTTTTTTAAACCTAAGCGTTGGTGGTCTGACTCTTTACTTCTTGCTCAGGAATACAGACACATTATAGCATGGTGATCAGAAACTGTCAGGTTCTCTAACAGAGGGGAAGGACGTGGCTCAGAGGAAAGAGCCTGGGCTTGGGAGTCTGAGGTCATGGGTTCAAATCTCAACTCTGCCCCTCGTCAGCTGTGTGACTGTGGGCAAGTCACTTCACTTCTCTGTGCCTCAGTTCCCTCATCTGCAAAATAATGTTGGTATTTGTTAAGCACTTACTACGTGCAGAGCACTGTTCTAAGCGCTGGGGGCGGGGGATACAGGGTCATCAGGTTGTCCCACGTGAAGCTCACAGTTTTCATCCCCCTTTTACAGATGAGGGAACTGAGGCACAGAGAATTCAAGTGACTTGCCCACAGTCACACAGCTGACAAGTGGCCGAGTCCGGATTCGAACCCATGACCTCTAACTCCCAAGCCTGTGCTTTTTCCACTGAGCCACGCTGCATTCCCCTGTATCTACCCCAGCGCTTAGAACAGTGCTCTGCACATAGTAAGCGCTTAACAAATACCATTATTATTATTCCATCTGAAGGCATTCAGGACCCAGAGGGCCCTGGGTTCAAGTCTGCTAGACTCGGGGCCAGACTGTGGCCCTCTCTACTTGTACCCCTAATGTTTTGCCAGCTTTGTCCCCTTAGGACAGTTGCACAGCTCTCATCGGACAGATAACTCATACCGGAAGACCAGAATTCTTCCCCTGTAGAGGTGTCTGAAAGCACAAGAACCAAGACACAAAACCGGAGACTAGCCATTTTGGAATTCCAATGACAGTGTGCAATAAAGCAGCTCCTCTTGCAGCAGAAATGAAACATCAATTTGAACCCAAGTGGTTCCAAGCTGATGCACACAAGTACCAGATTTTCGCTGCCTCCGAATCCAAGGGCCTAACCTGGCCATTAGAGTTACTTGCCTTCTCCAGTTTCTGCAACAAATACTTGGGAAAGTTATCTTTTTAACCTGTACCCCCTGATCATCCGAGACGGCTAATCAAGGATGCTGGGAGATAAATAAGCCAATGAAAGGTGTCTTTGTTTGGCAATAAAAGGCAACCACAGTGCAGATGGAATACAAAGGAAGAACTTCTCCAACAGAAGAAGTATGGCCTCGTGGATAAAGCACGGGCCTGGGAGTCCTAGGAGCTGAGTTCTGATCCTGACTCCACCTTGTTTGCTGGGTGATCTTGGCCAAGTCACTTCACTGGGTCTCAGGTACCTCATGAATGGGGGTTAAGTAGAATAGGGACAGGGACTCTGTCCAACCTATCCAACCTGAGAAACAGCGTGGCTTAGTGGTAAGAGCACGGGCTTGGGAGTAAGAGATCCTGGGTTCTAATCCTGGCTATGCCACTTGTCTGCTGTGTGACCTTGGGCAAGTCACTTAACTTCTCTGTGCCTCAGTTCCCTCATCTTTAAAATAGGGATTAAGACTGTGAGCCCCACCTGGGACAACCTGATTACTTTTTATCTACCCCAATGCTTAGCATATAGTAAGCGCTTAACAAATACCATCATTATCATTATTATTAGCTCGTATCTACCCGAGCACTTAGTACAATGGCTGGCTCCCCCTCTAGACCGTAAGCTCGTTGCGGGCAGGGAATGTGTCTGTTATATTGTACTCTCCCAAGAACTTAGTACAGTGCTCTGTACACACTAAGCGCTCAGTAAATATGATTGACCAACTCGTAAACACTTAAATACCATATAAAAAAAAACACCCAGCCTCCAGCTAAGAACTAAGGTACTGTGGTTAGTACCAAAAGGAATGCACTTCTCCTTTTGTAGCTCATAAGTATAAAGCTCATTCCTGTTCTTAGTTGGTTAATTGCATTATCATAAAACTAAGTTGATTACATTCTGAATTTACCCATGAACACCCAACACAATGCCTCGCTCTACTTTCCGCAAAGGAACTCCTGTCGTAGGAGACCAGAATAATAACGATGGTATTTGTTAAATGCTTACTATGTGTCAAGCACTGGGATAGATACAAGGCAATTAGGTTGTCCCACGTGGGGCTCACAGCCTTACTCCCCATTTTATAGATGAGGAAACTGAGGCACAGAGAAGTGAAGTGATTTGCCCACAGTCACACAGCTGACAAGTGGAGAAGCTGGGACTATATCTCACGTCCTCTGACTCCTGTAAGGGCGGAAGGAATCGAGGACCTGGAGTTACACTCGAGTTTCAATCACAGCTCTACCACCGGCCTGCTATGTCATCTCGGGCAAGTCATTTAACTTCTCTGTGCCTCAGTTTCCTCATCTGCTAAAAGAGGATTAAATCTCTCCTGCTAATAATGTGAGCCTAATGTGGGACAGGGACTGTGTCTGATCTGATTTAATTGAATCTGCCCAAGATCTTAGCCCAGTGTTTGTGACATACTAGGTGCTTCAAGAATACAACTGTCATTATTTTTATTACCAATTCTATTTTTCTCAATTGCTTTTTATTTTTTGTCAGCCATTTCTCCCTCTCAGCTCCACTTGGCCTTTTTCTTCCATCCTTCAGTATCAATCAATCGTATTTATTGAGTGCTTACTCTGCGCAGAGCAGTGTAATAAAGGCCTGGGAGAGGGCAATATGACACTCCCTGTCCTCAACGAGCTTACAGTCTAGAGGGGGTAGTAACATAAACGAAACAAACAACAAACAAAAGCATCTTGAAATCATTCATTGACTTAAAGGCCTTGAACACTTCCAGGGGCAAAGTTAAGCCACAGGACTTACACTAAACTCTAGGAGTGACCCTCAGATGAAAGGTCCGTCAAAATGGCTATCTAGAGAACACAGAACAGCTCTAAAGCCGATTTGTCTAAGTGAATAAACAATAAACCATGTCCGATCATACCTGGAATATTAACCAAACCAAGAGCCGCCATCCCCGAACCCTCAAAAAATATAAAGCCTCCCCATCTCCTACCATCTATGAAAATATGCACCATCACATCTAAACATATTTGTAAGAGTAAGACCACCGTTGTTATTCCATTAAGTAACAAACATTAAAAATTCCTCCTCGGCACATGCACCAAAATTCAATTATAACTCACTGAAACCAAATGGTACTTGTGCATTTCAAATAATACGTCTTACCAATTAACCTGGGGCTCTCGATGAATAGGGAATGCATTTTTCTTGGTCATAAAATTTCAATAGAGAAATTAGTATTAACATCTGCAGGGACTGGACACAAAGGAAAGGGGAAATTTGGCTTTGTTCAGAGCCTCCCATTTAAGGGCAGGATTAAACTCTCCAAGAAATCAATAAGACTCCTTGGCCAGTTCTACCCTAACAAAGCAGACCCCTTTATTCTAAAATATGAATAAAGCATACTACGTCCTGGTATTTTGAGAATTATCACACCATCTCATTTCATTTTTCCATTGAAAAATGCCAGGGTAGAAACATCTCTCACCCACATTCTTCGTAAATAATTTTCATCCATCTGATTGTCCCTTTAGACTATGAGCTCCTCAAATGGTAATAATAATAACGGTCTTTGTTAGGCAGGCACTGGACTAATTGCTGGGAAAGACACAAGCAAATCACGTTAGATCCAGTCTCTGACTCACTTGGGGGTTACAGTCTCTACCCCGATTTTACAGATGACGTAACTGAGGCCCAGAGAAATGAAGTGACTTACCCAAGGTCACACAACAGACGAGTGGTGGAGCTCGGATTAGAACCCATGACCTTCTGACTCCCAGGCCTGTGCTCTATCCACTACATCATGCTGCTTCTCAAGAAGCAAGCTGCGTCTTGCTTCTGTTGTACTTTCCCAAGGCCCTAATACTCTACCGCGCTTGGCATTCTTGAGGCATTCAATAAATACCCACTGATTGACTGATTGAAGATATTTTACTCTAGATGTTAACGGTGGTGCTGGACTACTACAATGCAGTGGACCTGGCCTTGATGTTAAATGCTTACATTACACGCACACTTAGGTCTTGTGCAATTGAGGGGCTGCATTCTCGCAAAGCCCTGAATTAATGAAAACTTGCCCTTTGGTACTCACTAAACCATGAGCCTAAGCACACACTCACCAAAAAAAACAACAGCAAAGAAACAGCAGGATGGCCTAGTGGATAGAACAGGGGCTTGGAAGTCAGAAGGACCTGGGCTCTAATCCCAGATCTACCACTTGTCTACTGTCTGTATATATCTGCAATCGACTGTATATATCTCTAATTTATTTATTCAATCTAGCTATTTATTTGTATTCATGTCTGTCTCCCCCTCTAGACTGTGAGCACGTTTTGCGCAGGGAATGGGTTCATATTGTTCTTTCCCAAGCGCTTAGTACAGTGCTTTGTACATAAGCACTCAATAAATGCTATTAATAATAATGATACTATGTGACCTTGGGCAAGTCACCTTCACTTCTCTGGGCCTCAGTTCCCTCATCTGTAAAATGGGGATTAAGACTGTGAGCCCCACTGAAGACAGGGACTGTGTCCAACCTGATTAGCTTGCATCTATCCCAGTGCTTAGAACGGTAACTAGCACATAGCAAACACCTAACAAATACAATAATTATTAAAAACACAGTTACCTCTAATACCATGTCACTCTGTATCTCAACATGCTGATATAGACAGAAGAATGTTCCCTCAAATCCCTAACGGAATTCTACATGAAACATGTAGCAAAAACATACACTGTAGGAGAGCTGAAAGTATTTTGCTTTTGAAACTGCTTCCTTCCTGAAATTCAGCCCAAACTCCTATTTCTGAAAAGAATTTTTTTCCTCAAATGGATTTTTCCCAAAATCAGTGAACTAATCAGTGGTATTTATGGAGCACTTATTGTTTTGCAGATCTGTGTAACAAGCATTTAGGACAGCTCAATACAACAGGGTTGATCTGTGCCCAAGAAACATACAATCTAGTCTAAAGGACAGGTATTAAAATAAATTACAGGTAGGGGAAGCATCAAAGTATAAAGATATCATGGGCTAAAATATGTCTGTTATATTGTACCCTCCCAAGTGTTTAGTACAGTGTTTTGCACATAGTAAGCGCTCAATAAATACAATTGAAGGAATATGTACCTAAGAGCTGTGGGGCTGGGGTTAGGGCGAGTATCAAAGGGCTTAAGGGTGATCTGCCTGTTTACTTGTTTTGATGTCTGTCTTTCCCTCTTATTGCCATTGTTCTTGTCTGTCTCCCCCGATTAGACTGTAAGCCCATCAAAGGCAGGAACTGTCTCTATCTGTTACCGATTTGTACACTCCAAGCACTTAGTACAGTGCTCTGCACATAGTAAGCGCTCAATAAATACTACTGAATGAATGAATAGACTGAGCCCGTTGTGGGCAGGGATTTGTTGCTGAATTGTACTTCTCAAGCCCTTAGTAGAATGCTCTGCACACAGTAAGTGCTCAGTAAATACAATTGAATGAACAAATCTGGGGTCTTTTCCTGGTCTCAGTTCCTGCCACACCACCTTTCTGTCCCTGTGGTCATAAAGACCACAGTCTCTTGAAGGGTTGTTCCTAGGGTGGACAGAGAAGTTTAGCAGGTTTAATGTTTGATTAATATTCAATCGTATTAATTGAGCGCTTTCTGGGTGCAAAACACTGTATTAAGTGTTTGGGAGAGTACAATATAACAATAAACAGACACGTTTCCCGCGCACATCTAGCTTACAGTCTAGAGGGACGAGCTGGGGCCCAGACCTTGAGAAAAAGTCCTTCAACTCATTATAATAAGGATCAGCAATAAAATCATGGCATTTAAGTACTTACTATATGCCATGCACCGTACTGAGCACGGGGTTAGATACGCTAGTCAGTCGATTGTATTTCATTCATTTAGTCGTATTTATTGAGCACTTACTGTGTGCAGAGCACTGTACTAAACGCTTGGGAAGTAACGTGGCTCAGGGGAAAGAGTACGGGTTTTGGAGTCAGAGGTCATGAGTTCGAATCCCAGCTCTGCCACTTGTCAGCTGTGTGACTGTGGGCAAGTCACTTCACTTCTCTGTGCCTCAGTTACCTCATCTGCAAAATGGGGATTAAGACTGTGAGCCCCACGTGGGACAACCTGATTCCCCTGTATCTACCCCAGCGCTTAGAACAGCGCTCGGCACATAGTAAGCGCTTAACAAATACCAACGTTATTATTATTATTACAATTCGGCAACCCATAGAGACAATCCCTACCCAACAACGGGCTCACAGTCTAGAAGGGGGGAGACAGACAACAAAACAAAACAAGTAGATAGATATCAATAGCATCAATGTAAATAGAATTAGAGATATATACACATCGTTAATAAAATAAATAGAATAATAAATATGTACATATATACGCAAGTTCTGTGGGGGGGTGTAGAGCAGAGGGAGGGAGTAGGGGCGATGGGGAGGGGAGGAGGAGCAGAGGAAAAGGGGGGCACAATGATGGCATCTGTTAGGCGCTTACTCTATGCCAAGCACTGTTCTAAGCACTGGGGTTGATACAAGGTTATTAAGCTGTCCCACATGGGGCTCACGGTCTTAATCCCCATTTTACAGAGGTACAGAGAAGTTAAGCAACTTGGCCAAAGTCACACAGCTGACAAGCAGCAGAGCCAGGATTCACACCCCCGACTCCGACTCCCAAGCCCGTGCCCTTTCCACTAAGCCATGCTGCTCCTATCTTAAGTGCTTACTGTGTGGAAAGCACTGTACTAAGCTCTGGGGAGAGTATAATACAACAATAAACAGACACGTATCCTGCCCACATCGAGCTTACAGGTCACGCACTGTCCCTGTCCTACATGGGCCTCACAGTCTAGAGGAGAGGGAGACAGGTAGTTAATCTCCATCTGGCAGAGAGAAACAGAGAGTTTAAGTGACTTTCCCAAAGTCACACAGCAGGCAAGTGGAGGAGCCGGGATTAGAACCCAAGTCCTCTAATTCACAGGCCTGGGCTCTTACCACTAGGCCACGCTGTTGAACTCCAGTAGTGCTTCTTCCAGAAGGGTGTGGTTCCAACCCATTTCAGAGCAATAGGATTTATCTGCACATCACTTTACAGAGAATTTTGACTCTTCGAGGTGATAACAATAATAAAAACAATGACAATTTTGGTATCTGTTAAACACTTTCTATTTGCCAAGCACTTTACTAAGCAGTGGATCAACAGATAGGACCAAGATCCTCTCCCACCTAGTGATCTCGGTCTAAGAGGGAGAATAATAATAATAATGGCATTTGTTAAGCGCTTACTATATGTCAAGCACAGTTCTAAGCACTGGGGTAGATGCAAGGTAATCAGGTTGCCCCATGTGGGGCTCGCAGTCTTAATCCCCATTTTACAGATGAGGTGACTGAGGCCAGAGAAGTCAAGTGACAGAGTCACACAGCTGAAAAATGGCAGAGTTGGGATTAGCACCCACAACTCTGACTCCCAAGCCTGTGCTCTTTCCACTAAGCCACGCTCCTTCTCTGAGCACAGATATTAATCTCTTCTAGTGTAAAATGGAGATTCAAGGCAATGAGAAGTTAAGTGTCTTGCCCAAGAACACCCAGCGCATGTCAGAGCAGGGATTAGAACCCAGGTCCCATGACTCGAGGCTCCTGTTCTTTCCCCTAGGCCATGTGACTTACATTGGGAGAAGGCTTTGCATCAGCCTGAAAGGCAGTTTGCCTCTGCAATCCCCTCTTTCTGTCAGTCATAAATGGATATTATTCCTTTGCAATATCTTTCCTTTGTCTCCGCCTTTGTGAGCAGAAAATGTGTCACTTTGTTCTTTTGTGCTCTGCCAAGGGCTTAGTACAGTGCATCGTACCCACTGGGCATTCAAGAAATGCCATTATTATTTGTGGCATTTGTTAAGTACTAAATGCTGATGCTAGATCCTG
The DNA here is from genome assembly GCF_004115215.2 of Ornithorhynchus anatinus. Classification (NCBI taxonomy): domain Eukaryota; kingdom Metazoa; phylum Chordata; class Mammalia; order Monotremata; family Ornithorhynchidae; genus Ornithorhynchus; species Ornithorhynchus anatinus. The sequence continues at coordinate 92,996,008 of NC_041730.1, forward strand.
AGCTCTGGGGTAGATAGAAGGTAATTGGGTTGGACAGAGTCCCTGTCCCACATTGGGCTCACAGTTTTAATCCCCATTCGTCCAATTCATTCGTTCGAATGCATTTATTGAGTTCTGACTACGTGCAGAGCACTGTACGAAGCGCTTCGGAGAGTACGCTACAACAATAAACGGACACATTCTCTGCCCACACCGAGCTTACAGATGAGGTAACCGAGGCACAGAGAAGTTGTGTGACTAACACGGCAGACAAGTAGCGGGGCGGAGATTCGAACCCAGGTCTTTCTGACTCGCCGGTCTGTGTTCTATCCACTAGGTCAGACTGCTACTTACTATTACGACTATGATGTACTCGGCGCTAAGAAGAACGGTCACAAGGTAAACTTTCAGAAAGTGCCCCCCTGCCGTCAGAAATAGCTACGGTTGCCCTAGCAACTTTAGTGAATAAGCCTACCGCTTTCTGAACATCTGCATTTAATGCAGAGAGTATCCGTTGTATTTGCGCTCATTCTTTGAGAATTTTCAATAGAGGGCTACATTTTATTAGTTCAGATGTTTGCCTTATGCTATTACTTGCTTAATAGGGTTTCCAAGTCGATTTGAGTAGACTGAGCCAAAGCTTGGTTTACGTAGGGAAACTCCCAGTGCATGCCCTTTCAAAAAGAATTGTGTTTTATGCCTTTGAATCCCTCGTTTCACTTTCTAATCAGCTCAATCTCAGCGTTAACAAGAATAAAAGCTCATTTTGCTATTTTGAGATAAATTGGTTTGTATTTCCATCGCCACTGACTGGATGGAGTGGACAAGGGAACAAAGTGAAAGAGATTTTCCAAAAATAGTTAAGGCTCCTGATTTGGAACAGTACGGCGCCTGGATTCGATTAACTTTACGCAAATGCCCCCGCAGGAAGAGTTTTGCCTTCTAAAGCGATAAACGTTACCCGTGTTACCCAGATCATTTAATTTTCTGAGATTTTAGGTCTTGGGCAATATTCAGAGCCTCCTTCCCAATACCCGAAGTCTCGGGTCTCCGGGTTTACTGCCTGGAAATGTAAAACACATGACACCAAAGTCCCACAGAGAATTCAAAGAGAAATCCTGTTTATTTCCAATTACTAGTCATTTCAAATGACCTGCAGTAGAGTCAGAATAGCATATTCAAAGCCCACCAAGTTTAGATGCTGTTTACCTAAGCAGCCGGGTAAGAACTCCAGACCGAGCCAGAAAAAAATGCTTAAGCTCACTCCGTCTGTAACCAAAGCCTCCCAGACTGCAACGAGCTGTAGAGATTCAATATCACCATAGGGCCCGGGGTGCGTTCTGAAATAACCCCGCTTACCGTAAGCACATGGAATGACACGTTAGAAGAAGATCGGTTTCGGTTGGTCGCACACCCCAAAGAATGCTAATTAGGTCATTCACAAAGCCTGGGTATCTGCAAATATGTCAAATATTCCTTGCATCAGAAACGACGCTCAAGCCGTCTCCCTTTAATTGGTTGAGTTCAACCCCCAGAAGGCCAGACGAAGCTCACTTGAACATTTGAGATGCTGGACTCCTAAAACCCTAAGCACATTGTGGACGAAAAGATCCCCTGGTTCTGGATGTAGGCATGATTTGTACTTTATTTTTATTCAGGAAAGTCAGGGTAGAGTTAAGCTTTTTCACGTGGGTTTGCTCTGCTGTGCCTAGTTATGTCAAAACTCTTAGCACAGCACGGTCAACGTTCCTGAACTCTAATAGCGACCCAAGTTGGGCTCTAAACTAAATTTTCTTTTGCACTGAATATAGCGTCCTGTGAGATCTAGAAACTTCTAGCACACGGCTCGGCCTGTGCTTAAAGAGCAGCGGGCTTGCTACGTGGCCAAAGGAGAACAGCATAATGAGGAAATAAAAATTCAACACAGGTAAGATGAGGGAGGTTGCAGCGCAGAGCCTCCATGCCGAGTGTCTGCCTTCCGAAGTCAAATTGAATTAGGCAGTTTCCTGGAAGCCAAGGTGGCCTGCTCCATTAAACCAATTTATATTTATTGTCCTCGCTGACTGAAGTTATTTATAAAAGTCACCTTCTATTTTCAGTTTCTTCTGGTTGCACCTATGGGGCTTTGAAAGTTCTCCCTGCGTGAAGAGTACAGCGATGTAAAAAGGAATCCTGCCTTCAAAGAAATGTGTCCCCAAGATTTGGAGTCAAAGTTGAATTTGGGGATATTTGTCGTTGCTTCCTCCTGTTTTCTTTTCCAAATCAACCAGTACCATTCGCTGAGCCTGCAACCTTGACATTATCCTAGACTCTTCAATTATCTTTCAACCCTTATAATCGGTCACAAAATTATTTTAGTTTTTCTTCACAACATTTCCAAAATCCACAACAGCCTCCTCACAGACCTTCTGGCCTCCAGTCTCTCTCCTTCTCCAATCTATATTTCACTCTGATGTCTGAATCACTAAAAGCAGTGTGGCCTAGTGGATAGATCAGGGGGTCTGGAAGTCAGAAGGACCTGGGTTCTAATCCCTGCTCTGCCACTTATCTGCTGTGTGTGTCCTTGGGCAAGTCATTTAACTTCTCTCTGTCTCAGTTCTCTCACCTGGAAAATGGGGATTAAGACTGTGAGCCCCATGCGGGACAGGGACTGTGTCCAACTTAACTGTCTTGTATCTACCCCAGCGCTTAGAACGGTAACAGTTAACAAATATCATAAAAAATGAAGCTGCTCCCCACATGTTGGTGTGTGACCTAAAGTAAGTCACTTAACTTCTCTGGGCTTCAGTTCCCCCATCTGTGAAATGGGGATTCAATACTTGTTCTCCTTCCTACTTAGACCGTGAGCCCCATGTGGGTCATAATTACCTGGTGTCGACTCCAGTGCTTAATACAGTGCTTGGCACGTAGTGTTTCACAAAAATCACCATTATCATGATTATTTAAAATAATAACAATTGTGGTATGCAAGTACTTACTATGTGCTAAGCACTGTACTAAGCACTTTGGTAGATTCACATGAACAGATTGGACACAATCCCTGATCCACTTAGGGCCTTTTTTTCAGTCATTTATTGCTAATATCTCCCAGAGATCTGATTTTCCCTCTCCTCATTTATCAGGAGAGTAAATTAAGGCATAAAGGAAGTAACCTTTATACTCATTCAGGGAAGGTATGAATTAGAACTCAATGCTCCCAGACAGCTACTGAGTATGAAAATAGGACCCTACAATAACAGCTCAACTATATATTGAGAAGCCTTAATCCCACACCATAACAGATAACAACAACAATAGTAATGGTATATGATAAGCACTTACTATGTGTCTAGCACTGTACTAAGCTCTGGGGTAGATACAAGATTATCAGGTCCCAAATGAGGCTCAGAGGGAGAACAGGTTTCAAATCCCCATTTTTCACATGAGGGAACTGAGCTGCAGAGTAGTTAAATGACTTGCCCAAAGTCACACAGCAGGCACCATTAGTACCCAGGTCTCCTGACTCCCTGGCCAATTTTCTATCTACTAAGCCATGCTGCTTCCCATGTTGCTTTAGATCCATGGCCAGATAGGGATCCTTGTTTCATTCCCCTTTTTCCCTCTGCTCCCTCTACCCTCCCCTTCACCTCTCTGCAGCTAAACCCTCTTCTCCCCCCTTTCCCTCTCCTCCTCCCCCTCTCCCATCCCACCCCCTCAGCACTGTACTTGTCCGCTCAATTGTATATATCTTCATCACCCTATTTATTTTGTTTATTTTGTTTAATGAGATGTACATCACCCTGATTCTATTTAGTTGCCATTATTTTTATGAGATGTTCTTCCCCTTGACTCCATTTATTGCCATTGTTCTTGTCTGCCTGTCTCCCCCGATTAGACTGTAAGCTCGTCAAAGGGCAGGGACTGTCTCTATCTGTTGCCGACTTGTACATTCCAAGCACTTAGTACAGTGCTCTGCACATAGTAAGCGCTCAATAAATACTATTGTATGAATTTAGCAAGACTATACATGGGTCTCTCTCTCTCTCTCTCTCTGTCCTTGGCCTAGATCCAACTGGTCAACTGCAAAGTTAAACACAAATGTCTCCGTGATTATTTGTGTGCGCACCCATGAAACATAATCAAACAGGAGTCATTTTTTTTTTTTTACCAATTAGATGTGAGGCTGAAATCCTGGAGAAGAAAATGGATTTTATCCCCACAGCGGTCATTTAGAGGCGAAGCAATAGAGACTTGCTGGCCTCTAAACACAAACCAATGTTCAGCAGCTGTCTTTTGGAGCTTTCGCTGTAAAGAAATGAAAATCCATTTATGTCCCCGAAAAGTCTTCTTCAAACCTTAAGAGGCATTCCAAGGAATTGGATAAGGTTGCCTGCCTCAGGCACTGGACCTCTTGAACTGTATAGGATAAAGGAAAGAGCAACAGTTGGGATTTGTTTTCCCCTGTGAATATCATTTCAGTAGGAATGAATGTCTATGCTAACCTCAGTTGGTCATTCAAGTATTTTATTTTTATTTTGTGGTATTTGATAGGCATCTACTATATGCCAAGCCCTGGGCTAAAACACGGCAATCAAATTCAGACGCAGTCTCTGTCTCTCAAGGGCTCAGAATCTAAGTTGGGGAAAAGTAGCCAACTAAAGCAGCAAGAATAAATTACAGGTAATAATAAGAGTAAATGAAAGAGCAATAAAGAGATAAAACCATCCATACGATCATTTAAATAAGTAGTTTAGTAAATGTTTAGTCTGTGCACAAAACGTGCAACATCGTCATCCTCATCATCATTGGGATTTATTGTATGCAGAACACTCTACTAAGCCCTTGGGAGAGTACACTACAACAGAATTGGTAGACACGTTCCCTGCCCACACCAAGCTTACTGGGAGAAGCAGCGTGGCTCAGTGGAAAAAGCTAGGGCTTGGGAGTCAGAGGTCATGAGTTCGAATCCCGGATCTGCCACTTATCAGCTGTGTGACTGTGGGCAAGTCACTTCACTTCTCTGGGTCTCAGTTATCTCATCTGTAAAATGGGGATTAACTGTGAGCCTCATGTTGGACAACCTGATTACCCTGTATCTTCCTCAGCACGTAGAACAGTGCTCTGCACATAGTAAGCACTTAACAAATACCAATATTATTATTTTTTTCTTGAGGGAGACAGATGTTACTGTAAATAATTTATAACATAATTGAGTAGGTCTGTTTCTAAGTGTTATGGGGATGAGGGTGCGGTGAAAATAAAATGCTTAAAGGTCACAGATTCAAGTGTATAGATGATGCAAAAGGGTTAGGGAGATGGGGAAGAGAAGACTTAATTAGGGAATGCCTCTTGGGGGAGATGTGACCTTAATAAAGCTTTGAAAGTGAGGAGAATGGTGGTCTGGCATATGGGGAGGGAGAGGGAGTTCGAGGCTAACAAGAGGCTAACAAAAAAAAACCCCTCTTGACCCCACCTCCCCCTCCAGTTATCGTCCTATCTCCCTACTACCCTTCCTTTCCAAAATCCTAGAACGAGTCGTCTACAATCGATGCCTAGAATTCCTTAACTCCCATTCTCTCCTAGACCCCCTCCAATCTGGCTTCCGTCCCCTCCACTCTACCGAGACTGCTCTCTCTAAGGTCACCCATGACCTCCTTCTTGCCAAATCCAATGGCTCCTACTCCATTCTGATCCTCCTTGACCTCTCTGCTGCCTTTGACACTGTCGACCATCCCCTCCTCCTCCATACCTTATCTCACCTTGGCTTCACGGACTCTGTCCTCTCCTGGTTCTCCTCTCACCTCTCTGGCCGATCATTCTCGGTCTCCTACGCTGGAGCCTCCTCCCCCTCCCATCCTTTAACTGTTGGAGTTCCTCAAGGGTCAGTTCTTGGCCCTCTTCCGTTCTCCATTTACACTCACTCCCTCGGTGAACTCATCCGCTCTCACGGCTCTGACTACCATCTCTACGCAGATGACACGCAGATCTACATCTCCGCCCCTGTCCTCTCCCCCTCCCTTCGGGCTCGCATCTCCTCCCGCCTCCGGGACGTCTCCACCTGGATGTCGGCCCGCCACCTAAAACTCAACGTGAGCAAGACTGAGCTCCTCATCTTCCCTCCCGAACCCGGTCCTCTCCCAGACTTCTCTATCACCGTGGATGGCACGACCATCCTTCCCGTCTCTTGGGCCCGCGATCTCGGTGTCATCCTTGACTCGTCCCTCTCGTTCACCCCACACATCCTATCCGTTACCGAGACCTGCCGGTTTCACCTCTACAATATCGCCAAGATCCGCCCTTTCCTCTCCACCCGAACGGCTACCTTACTATTACGGGCTCTCGTTATATCCCGGCTAGACTACTGTGTCGGCCTTCTCTCTGACCTCCCTTCCTCCTCTCTCGCCCCGCTCCGGTCTATTCTTCACTCCGCTGCCCGGCTCATCTTCCCGCAGAAACGATCTGGGCCTGTCACTCCCCTTCTTAAACTCCAGTGGTTGCCTATCGACCTCCGCTCCAAACAAAAACTCCTCACTCTAGGCTTCGAGGCTCTCCATCACCTTGCCCCTTCCTACCTCTCCTCCCTTCTCTCTTTCTACCGCCCACCCCGCACGCTCTGCTCCTCTGCCGCCCACCTCCTCGCCGTCCCTCGGTCTCGCCTATCCCGCCGTCGACCCCCGGGTCACGTCCTCCCGCGGTCCCGGAACGCCCTCCCTCATCACCTCCGCCAAACTGATTCTCTTTCCCTCTTCAAAACCCTACTTAAAAATCACCTCCTCCAAGAGGCCTTCCCAGACTGAGCTCCTCTTCCCCCTCTACTCCCTCTGCCATCCCCCCTTTACCTCTCCGCAGCTAAAGCCTCATTTTCCCCTTTTCCCTCTGCTCCTCCACCTCTCCCTTCCCATCCCCACAGCACTGTACTCATCCGCTCAACTGTATATATTTTCGTTACCCTATTTATTTTGTTAATGAATTGTACATCGCCTTGATTCTATTTAGTTGCCATCGGTTTTTACGAGATGTTCTCCCCTTGACGCTGTTTAGTGCCATTGTTCTTGTCTGTCCGTCTCCCCCGATTAGACCGTAAGCCCGTCAAACGGCAGGGACTGTCTCTATCTGTTGCCGACTTGTTCATCCCAAGCGCTTAGTACAGTGCTCTGCACATAGTAAGCGCTCAATAAATACTATTGAATGAATGAAAGAGGATGTGGGAAAGGTGTCGGGTGGCAAAATAGATGAGATTGGGACACAGTGTGTAAGCTGGGCCTAGAGAAGTGAAAAATGTGAGCTTGGCTGTAGTCAAAGATCAGTGAGGTAAGGAAGGAAGGGACGAGCTGAGTGAGTGCTTTAAAGCAGATGGGAAGGATTTTTTTTTTGATGCAGAGGTGGATGGCAACCACTGGAGATTCCTGAGGAGTGGGGATAACTTTTCTAAAAAAAAAAAAAAGGTTATCCATGTAGCAGAGTGAAGTATAGACTGGAGTGGGGAGAGACAGAAGGCAGAGAGGTCAGCAAGGATGCAGATGGAGTGGCCAAGGTGGGATGTGCCAAGTTCTTGGATAAGCATAGTAGCAGTTTGATGGAGAAGGGAGGATTTTAGCAATGTTTTGAAGGTAGAACCAACAGCATTTGGTGACAGGTTGAATGAGAGAGATGAGTCAAGGACAATGCCACGCACGGTTATGGGCTTGTGAGATAGGGAGGGTAGTGGTGTTGTCTACAGTGATGGGAAATACAGTGGGAAGAAAAGGAGCTCAGTTTTGAACATGCTTAGTTTGAGGTGTCAGCAGGACAGCCTGGTAGAAATGTCCTGAAAGCAGGAGGCAATATGAGACTGCAAAGAGCAAGATCAGGGCTGGAGATGGAGATTTGGGAATCATCAGCATGGAGACGGTAGTTGAAGCTTTAGGAGAGAATGAGTTCTCCAAGGGAGTAGGTGTAGATGGAGAATGGAAGGGGACCCAGGACTGAGTCTTGAGGAACTCCCACTGTCAGAGGGAGGGAGGCAGAGAAAGAGTCTGCCAAAGAGAAAGAGCAGTCAGAGAGGAGGAAAGCCAAGAGAGGACAATGTCAGGGAAGGCAAGATTGGATAAAGTTTCAAGGAGAAGTGTTTGGTCCACTGTTTTGAAGGCAGCTGAGTGGTTGATGAGGATTAGGATGGAGTAAAGGGCATCAGTGGTTACCTTGGAGCAATCATCATCATTATCTAATCAGACATATTCTCCTGTACTGTACTGAGTTCCTATTCTATGAAAAGAACACTGCTAGATGTGCAATTTATTGAGCATTTACTAGACAAAAGGCACTGTCTTAGACACTTGAAAACATGTGATAGAATTAGGACATATGGTCCCTGCCTTCAAGGACCTTATAGGCACTCTCTCGATAATATTTATTGAGCACTTACTATGTGCAGAACACTGTACTAAGTGCTTGAACAGAGTCGGTAGATCTCTTTCCTGCTCACCAGGAGTTTGTAGTCTAGAAAGGGGATCAGACTAATATAAATAAATTACAGATACATACACAAGTGCTGGGAGGTGAAGGTGGAATAAATAATGTTATAATTCAAGTGCAAGGGTGGGACAGAAGGGAGCGGAAGAGGAAATGAGTCCACAGAGGAAATCTAGGCGGATGAAGGTTGGATGCAAAGAAGTGAAACAAAAGAAATTCATTTCTTCTCCCTTTAGGCATCTCAGGAAAGATTTACACTCTATCATATTTTTGAGTGTTTACTATATACAGAGCACTGTATTAAGTGTTTGGAAGAATTCAGTAGAGTTGGTAGACTTTTTTGTTGTCTGTTTAGATTTTTTATGGTATTTGTTAAGCCCTTACTATGTGCCAGGTATTGTACTATGTCCTGGGGTAGTTACACGATAATCAGGTTGGACACAGTCCATGTCCCACTGGGGCTCCCAGTCTTAAGTACATTACCTGTAAAATGGGGATTAAGTCAAAGGTTTGCCCAAGTTCACACAGCAGACAAGTGGCAGAGCCAGGATCAGAACCCAGGGCCTCTGACTCCCAGTCCCATGCTCAATCCACTAAGCACACTGTTTCTTCTCTCTTCTAAGCCAAAATTAGATAATGTGTCCAGTAGAAAGAGATGGTCTACAGTGTTTAAGGTAACTGAGAGATTGAGGAGGATTAGGATGGAGTAGAGACCATTAGATTTGGCCAGGAGAAAACAGTGACTTTTGAGAGGGCAGTTTTGGTAGAGTGAAGGGGGTGGAAGCCAGATTGGAATGGGTTGAGGACATTATTGGAGGAAGGGATGTAAACAACTTGTTCAAGGAGCTTGGAAATGAATGGTAGATGGTCAATGGGGTGGTAGCTGGAGGTTTTTTTAGGATAGGGGATAAATAAGCACATTTAAAAGTAGTGGGAAAGAAGCCACTGTAGAGTGAACAGTTGAAGATGGTCATCAGGGAGGGAAGAAGGGAAGGGAGTAAGTGTTTTGATATGGTGTGAAGGGAAGTGGCCCCTCTCAGTCACACCCAGAGAGTTTTCAGTACTCTAACAGGGAGAGTCAAGCAGAGGCCTAACCATTCCATTCCTAGCTTGGCCAGTGGCTAGAGAGTAGAAGGCAATCTGCTAAAAGTCAAAACTCACCCGTACTGGGCAGCAGCAGCAGCAGGGGAGAGAGTCGAGGGAAGAGACTCAAGTTTACTGCGCAGAAGGAGACAGTGGTAAACCACGTCCATATTTTTACCAAGAAAACTCTACGGATACACTACCAGAACGATTGCAGATGGAGAGCGGGGCATTCTGGAAGAGATGCGTCCACAGTGTCATTATGGGTCGGAAACGACAAGACGGCATAAGACAAGACAAGAAGGGAAGTGGAGGTAGAGGGGTTAGAGTTTGGTTGAAGATGGGAGATCTCTTGAGTTACTGCTGGCAAAGATGGGATTCAAAGGAGGGGCAGGAGGAGGGGGTGACTGGAGAGGTCCAGAGGAGATTTTAAAGAGCTCATGTCTGATGGTTTTAATTTATCAATAAAGCATGTGGCCAGGTCACTAGAGGCAAGAGATGGAGGGGGAGGGGAGCAGAGGGCTTGCAGAGGGAGTCACAAGTCTGTAACAACTGGAAAGGGCAATGAGTATGGGAGTCAATAAGGATGAAACAAATGGATTACAATAAGGATGAAGGCTGCAGTACTTTTTGATTGGACACAGGTAACCTAGGGGCCTTCCGAAGGAACAGTGGCCCAAATGGGTCCTCTCCAAATTAACCTATGGAGCACGCAAAGCATGTGCTAGATCAGTTCTATAACCCTTTCTAAGGTTCATCTATAGGAACAGCTGGGCTATAACAACAGGTTACTCTGGGATACCCATACATTGGATGGATTCCCATATTTTCATTAAAATGGATACTAAAATCCATCAGATATATTCACAGCCTGGAATGTTACTATTCTCTCAGGACCCTGGTGAGGTTTCTGATGTTCTTGCCATAAATCTTCATGGCCTGAAAAACCCAACTTGGTTGCTGTTCCGTACAAACATAAAAATTATATGACTTTCTTCCAAGATGTGGCAGTTAATAAAGGTAAAGAGGGCAGATATGGGGACCTTCCCCCTCCCCAACCACATTTCTGGGCCTCTCCCTCACTAGTAAAAGGAAGCACTTTAATTGTCTACATGGTTTGAGGTTTTTGAGTATGTGTTTTGGAGAGTCTGTTTTATGGCAAAGTTGTCTCTGGATGCGCTCAAGATATGGTGTCATCGATTATATCCTTCAGGACACCACAATGAAGGGCTTAGTTCATTTTAAGGTTTGCAGGCCAGAGAAATCCATCAGTGTATTTTTTGAGCACTTACTATGTGCAGAGCACTGTACTAAGTGTTTGGGAGAGTACAACAGAATTAGCACAGTCTTAATCCCCATTTTACAGATGAGGTAACAGACACAGAGAAGGGAAGTGACTTGCTCAAGGCCACAAAGCACACAAGTGGCAGAGTCAGGATTAGAACCCATGGCCTTCTGACTCCCAGGCCCATGCTCTAGCCATTACTCCTGAGACACTTCTAAAGGCCTCGAGGGTGGAGGGGAAGGGAGAAAAAGTGCAAGGAAAAATAAGAGGGAGGAAGAAATAGGTAGTGAGGCAGAGTGATATGAGGAGCAGAGGATGGCAACAAGCAGCAAAATCAGATCAAAGCTATCAGGAGCTCTGGGAGCAGAGATAGTCCCAACTAAAGTAATAATAATAATAATAATGTTGGTATTTGTTAAGCGCTTACTATGTGCCGAGCACTGTTCTAAGCGCTGGGGTAGACACAAGGGAATCAAGTTGTCCCACGTGGGGCTCACAGTCTTAATCCCCATTTTACAGATGAGGTAACTGAGGCACAGAGAAGTTAAGTGACTTGCCCACAGTCACACAGCTGACAAGTGGCAGAGCAGGGATTCGAACTCATGACCTCTGACTCCTAAGCCCGTGCTCTTCCCACTGAGCCACGCAGCTTCTATAAAGTACTTCAGGTTCAACTCAACTACAAAAAAGAAAGAACTGGGGTGAGGAAGCGGGGCAATAAAAATCAGAATAAAATGAAGTAAGATCTCATTCATAGGCTGCTTTTCCTCTAATGGAAAATCTCCTCTAGAAACAATCAGTAGATATTCATTCATTCATTCAATAGTATTTACTGAGCGCTTACTATGTGTAGAGCACTGTACTAAGCGCTTGGACTGTACAAATCGGTAACAGAGACAGTCCGATAGTTACAGTTAGTAGTAGTTAGTAACTACATGAGTTACAGATAGTAACTCAAGCCCACAACTCAGCCTGCTGAAGAGGTTGAACCCAAGAAGCCCAAATCAAAATCTTTGAATTTTCCTTTTCCATGAAATTATATTCAGCCCTGATGGGTCAAGGTGGCAAGCTCGGACTGAAACAGCAAGGACATCAAAAAGAACAAGGCAGAATTTGTTTCCTGGCAGAGGTGAATTTTTAGTTGTGGTTTGGGAGGGGTGGAGGGTACCTTTTGGAGAAGAGGGTCGGGGAGGGCATTCTGCCTGAAGGAAAACACATGTACCTTCTTTGGTTTTTCCATAACAATTGTACTCCAGCCATAAGTTCCAATAAGAATGGCCTTTCTTGTTCACCATCACTGTAAGAGGGACTCCTCACTTTCGATTAACTCATTTGCTACTTCATAGAAATATCCGTCCCTGGATGTTCCTGAAACTTTCATTGGGGGAACTATCAATCAATCAATAGTATTGATTGAGTGCTTATTGTGTTCAGAGCACTGTACTAAATGATCGGGAGAGTACAAAATAACGGAGTTAGTGAACATAATCCCTGCCCCCAACAAGCTTACTGTCTAGAGGGACAAACTAATGTCAAACTACCCTGGGACAGATGGAAGGAATGAAATATATTGAACTTAAAGCAACGTTGGATTCAATCAGACCCCAAACACACTTTGCCAAGAACTTTCTCACTCGATTTTCATCTTCCACATATATTTGAAAGGAAAATTTCATACACATGTTTCTGATTCATAAACACTTAACACATCAAAATATTATTCCTTTGAAGCCAAAATGGCCTTTTTATGAGCTTTTCCCTTAGAGATGGAAAGTTCCATTTGGCCCTAAATTAACGATCTTGAACCGCCAAAGGTTCAAGTTTCCTTCAAACTCACCACCTGCAGGCCTGATTGGGTTTTAATGAATTGCATCCTCACAACTCCGCGGAGGAGTATTTGATTTATTAATCAAGTGACTCTTCCCTCTTCACTTCATATATCCTTATCTGTGGGCGCAAAATCCCACCGTGCTGTCAAAGAATCAATCTCTGAGGAATTCCCGGGGCACGGCTGAACTCGATCAATTGATCATATTTTCTGAGCACAGTACTGAGCACTTGGGAAAGTACAATAAAACCAAGTTGGTAGATAGGTTCCCTGCCCACAACAGGTTTAGACATCTAGAGAGATGAGCTAATGCCCCCAGGACAGATGGTGGGAATGAAATGTATTGCACTTAAAACAATGAACACTTTCAGTGAATCTTCACAACTGCATGAGGCAAAAGCAGGCAGAAAGAAAGAACAGCTAACCATGGGGGAATGTCACTGTTTGTTGTTGTATTGTACTTTCCCTAGCGCTTAGTACAGTGCTCTGCACTTAGTAAGAGCTTAATAGTTACGATTGAATGAATTCAAGTGTTTTGCCCACGGTTATTGCAACAATTATAATAATCATCAGCAAAATGGCTCAAAGGGGAAGGGAGAACAGATTTTGAATCCCATTTTACAGGTGAGGAAAATGAGGCCCAGAGAAGTTAAGTCACTCATCCAAGGTCAACAGCAGGCAGGTGGCAGAGCCGGTATTAGAACCCAAGTTCTCTGGCTCACAGCTCCATGCTCTTTCCACTTCTGTACTTCATGTTCTTCGCAAGGCCTTTCCTCACATACTGCTTGAAAAGCCAGCCTTGCCTCACATATTGTTTGAAAAGCCAATGCATGTTTTATTCTTCTACTGGGAATCTGTAATTTTATCTGTAATTTATTTATATTAATGTCTGTCTCCCCCTCTAGATTTTAAGCTCACTGTGGGCAGGGAATGTGTCTGTTACACTGTTAGATTGTACTCTCCCAAGAACTTAGTACAGTGCTTTCACATGGTAAGTGCTCAATAAATATGACTGATTGACTGATCGACTGGTATAACTCAGTGATTTCTTTCCAACTACCGTATGGACGGATTAGGAACAGAGAGGGAATCATCTCCAGCCCTGACCTCTCTCCTCTGTAGTTTCACATTTCCTCCTGCCTTCAGGACTTCTCTATGTGGATGTCCCACCGTCAAACTAAACATGTCCAAAACAGAACTCTTCATCTTCCCCCTCAAACCCTGTCATCCACCTGTCTTTCCCATCACTGTAGACAATATCACTATCCTCCCTCTTTCACGAGCCCATTACAATAGTGTTGTCCTCGTCTCATCTCTCTCATCCGACTCCCGTATTCAATCTGTCACCAAGCCCTGTCCGTTCAACCTTCACGACATCATTAAAATCCACCCTTTCCTCTCTATTCAAGCTGCTACTACATTGATCCAAACACTTATCTATCCTATTCTGACTACGGTATCCGCCTCCCTGCTGACCTCCCAGCCTCCTGTCTCTCCCCACTCCCGTCCATCCTTCACTCTGCTACCTGGATCATTTTTCTAAAAAACTTTCAGTTCACATCTCCCCACTCCTCAGGAACTGTCAGGGGTCACTCATCCACCTCCACATCAAACAGAAACTCCTTACTATCGGCTTTAAAACACTCAATCAGCTTACCCCCTTCTACCTTACCCCACTAATGTCCATCTACAACCCAGTCCTCATTCTTCAATCCTCTAGCCCAGCTTACTCACTGTGCTCTGATCTCATCTACCTTGCTGCTGACCCCTTTCCCAAGTCCTCCCCCTATCCTGGAACTCCCTCCACCTCCCTTATTCGCTAGGTCACTACTCTCCCCCTCTTCCAAGCCTTATTAAGGTCACATCTCCTCCAAGAGGCCTTCCCCAGTTAAGGCCTCTTTTCCCCGACTCCATTTCCCTTCTGCATCATCTGTGCACTTGGATATGTAACCTCTGGGCATTTGGTATTCACCCCACGGCATTTTTTAACGTATCCATAATTTATTTATTTACATTAAAGTCTGCTTCCCCTTCTGGACCGTAAGCTCATTTTGGACAGGGAATCTGTCCCTGTCTACCAACTCTCTTGAATTGTACTCCCCCAAGTACTTAGTACAGTGCTCTGCACATAATACAGGTTCAATAAATTCCATTGATTGACTGACTAAAAGGAATAATGGTGGGGAATAAGTTGCGGCGGGGGGGTGGGGAGGGGCAGAATGGGAGACACTGCTCTTCATTTAATACATTGGGTTTATATCCTATTTTTACTTTGCAAGTGAATAGGCTGCCTGCCCTTGCACTTTGATGGACACAGCACTAGACTAGGAGGAGTCAATCAATCATTTGTATTTACTGAGCACACACTGTATACAGAGCACTATACTAAGCTCTTGGGAGAGTACAATACAACCGAGTCGGTAGACATGTTCCCTGCTCATAAAGAGCTCACAGTCTAGAGGGGGAGACAAACATTAAAATAAATTAAGGATATGTACTGATCAGAGTGGAAATAAGGAAAATCTGCAAAATCAGTGGGAAAAGGTCCTGGAGTTTTGACAGCAGACATCCCTCAACAGAAGCTAAAGCAATGACACTTCACTCTGCTGAAGAATTATTAGTAAGAGTTAGACCTCCATCATGTGTGTTCCATGAGTTGAATTCCCACCCAATCAGGCAGCCCAGCGGATCTTGGCTGGCACTGCAGGGATGAAATGTCTGCCAGTAATAAATACCTTTTGAAAATGAGAATAATTACAAACATCTTTATGAGGGGCCCCAAAACTAACTTCTTCCCAAGACAGGTTATAATGGCTCAGTTTCATGTGTGGGCATTTTATTTCAACCTTGAGAGATAATTAAGTTAAAGAAGCCATTTATCAGGAAGGAGTCTGATTCTGTAACACCACAGTCCTGAAATCCGAGGTGTCAGAAATACAGATTGAGCTGTTTAGGGTAGAGGAAGTCACAAGGAGCCCAAATGTGCGCTATTCCATAAAACACTATAACCCAGACGGGGGAAGGAAGGGGCAAATAGCCTGAAATTCCACTGAAGCAGAATGTCTGGCCCATAAGAAAAAAACCCTACTGAATCAATTTCATTTTTTTCTCCTCCTCTTCATATCAACTCAAGTGATAACAGATTCCAGGGTGTCAGATGTGTTCTGCTCCTTTTTCAGAGACAGGGAAGCCTATGCCAGCCTTGGAAAGAAGTACAGAAAGGTGCCAATCACTCTTCATCTATAATGGGCAACATCAGCATTAATATTACTCACAGCTGATGAGCAGCAGAGTGACTATTTGCAAAACACTTTACAATGTGTCCCTTGTTTCCATTTCCCATGTTACCCAAGAATTTTGGTTGAGTAGACTGTGGATTTCATGGTTTCAGAGAAAAGGAGACAGTGGTGGGATCAACTGTGATGGGGAAGTCAGGTGGAGAGGATCTGTAAGAGAAAATGAAGACTTCACATTTAGATATATGGAGTGTAAGGTGCTGGGAGTGATGGTGGGGAGGATGTGTTGCCAGCACTAATATAAGAATGTCCTGAAGCCAAGAGAAATGTGAGATTGCAGTAGAGGTGGAAGGTTGGGGCTGGTGAGTAAATTTGAGAGGCACCTGCACAGAAGTGGTGTAGAAGCCATGGGACTATATAAGCTCCTCAAGGGAGAAGAAAAGAAGGGAGATTCAGATCAGAGTCTCAAGAGTCTTCCACAGTTAAGGAGTGAGAAGCGCAGGAAGGGCCAATGAAAGAGTGAGAAGCAGTGGCTAGAGAGGTAAAAGGAAAACCAGGATAGGCCTGTGTTGGTCAAACCAAAGTTAGATAGCATTTCCTGATGAAGAGAATAGTTCACGGTGTCAGAAGCAGCTAAGAGGTCAAGGAGGGTTTTGACAGAGTAGAGGCTGTTAGATTTGGCAATGAGGTAGGGAGTCATTAATGACTCTGGAGAGTGTGGTCTCACTAGAATGAATGGGGCAGAAACCAAATTTCAGAGTCAAGAAGAAAAATTGAAGGAGGAAAAAGTGGAGGCAATGAGCAGTTACAGACTTTACCAGGGAATTTACACAAGAATGGGAGGAACAAGATGGGACGATAGCTGGATAGTGGGGAAGGAAAGATATAGACATGTTTGATGGTAGAAGTGAAGGACACATCAGAAAGTGAACAGTTAAAGATGGCGGTCAGGGAGGGAAGAAGAGTGGGTGCAAGTTTTTTTCGAAGGTGTAAAGGGATAGGGTGAGATTACACAGATTGGGTAAACTGTGAAGGCAGGCTGGAGATCTCCTCTTGAATAGCAGCAGAGAAGGATGGGAGAATGGAGATGGGCTGGATGGGATTGTGAGGGGAAGATTTAAAGAACTTCTGCCCAATGGCTTTAATTTTGTCAGTAAAGTAGTTGATGAGGTCATCGGGGCAAAGGCCGGGGCGGAAAGCCTTGGGAGCAACAGGAGTGAGTTAAAGGTCTATAAGAATTGGTAGGGGCATTGGGGGTGGGAGCCACTGTGAGAGGTGAAATAATGCTACTGAATAGTAGACAAGAATTATAGCAAGGATGAATTTGAAGGTGTCAAATCTGGCCTGGTGTCTGGTTTTCTCTCAACCGCTCTGCAGCACAAGCACAAACCTTTCCTACCTTTATAGCCAAGAATCAATCCAAGGTATTTATTGAGTGTTTACTGTATGCAGTCAGTCACTTGTATTTGAGTGCTTATTGTGTGCAGAGCATTGTACTAAGCACTGGGGAGAGTACAATATAGCAGTAAACCACACACATTCCCTTCCCACGACGAGCTTACAGTGTAGAAGGCAGAGGACAGTACAATTTGACAGATCTGGTAGACGCGCTCCCTGCCCACAAAGTGGGAAGCAGCATGGCCTAGTGAAAAGAGCAGAGGTCTGGTAGTCAGAAGATCTGGGTTCTAATCCCAGATCTGCTTGCTGTGTGACAAATCACTTAATTTATCTGTGCCTCAGTTTCCTCAATGGTAAAATGAGGATTAAATACCTGTTCTCCCTCCTACTTGGACTGTGAGCCCCATTCAGGACAGGATCTGTGTCCAACCTAATTAACTTTAACCTATTCCGACATTTAGAATAGTGTTTGACACATAGTAAGCACTTGAATACCATTTAAAAAACCAAGTTCAAGAATGTTAACCCAGAAGTCTGCATTTGATTGTCTTTCAAGTTAAGACAATTTTTTTTCCTCCTCATCTGTTAAAATAACACTTGACAACAGGCCCAATTGCAACACAATTTTTCATGATATTTATGAAGTGCTTACAATGTGCCAGATGCTGTACTAAGCACTGGGGTAGATACAAGGTAATAATAATAATGATAATGGTATTTGTTAAGCGCTTACTATGTGCAAAGCACTGTTCTAAGCGCTAGGGGGAAACGAGGTGATAAGGTTGTCCCAGTGGGGCTCACAGTCTTAGTCCTCATTTTACAGATGAGGTAACTGAGGCACAGAGAAGTGAAGTGACTTGCCCAAAGTCACACATCTGACCAGTGGTGGAGCCGGGATTAGAACCCATGACTTCTGACTCCCAAGCACGTGCTCTTTCCACTGATCCACACTGCTTCCTCTAATCAGTTTGGACACAGTCCACATCCCACATGGGGCTCACAGTATTAATCCTCATTTTACAGATGAGGTAACTGAGGCACAAAAAAGTGAAGTGACTTGGCCAAAGTCACACAGCAGACAAGTGGCAGAGCCGGGATGAGAACCCAGGTCTTTCGGACTCCCGGGCCCGTGCTCGAACCACTAGGCCGTGTTGTTTCTCTTTATAAATTATGTATAGGTAGGTCTCGCTGAATCTTGCCCAGACCAGTGTTGTTTAGCCATTAAGTCACTGCTCAGGCTATTAGGGTACCCACAAAGTGTGCAGATTAAGGTACAAATTCTAATATAACAATGCTTAATGAGCTTCCTATGACCTCATCCAAGGGCTGGGCAATTCTTCCACTTCAATATCAATCAATCATTATTACTGAGCACTTACTGTGTGCAGAGCACTGTACTAAGCACTTGGGAGAGTACCATATAACAAGAGCAGGTAGACATGTTCCCTGAACATAATGAATTATAGTTTTATAATAGGTCAGTATGGACAAATGTGCCCTAAACATTTTTAACTCACTGTGATTGAATCAGTGAGGATCTAGAGACCAGACGCCCCAGCATGTGATAATGAAGTGATGAGCAATAGCAGTGGTTCTAACAGCAAAAAAAAATAAAATAAAACACAGGACAAGCTCTCCTTTGAGGATTAAATTGGACATTTTCCACCCTCTACTGAATTTCACAAGCAGTATTGTTGTGCTGCAGCAAATTATTTGTTTTAAATAATTTTAAAAAGACTGTGGGGAAAAAAAAATCCTGGAATTTAACCCCTGCCATTTGCAGTCATTCTCTTGGAGAATTGGGTTCGCTTAACATTGTTTCATTTAAAGACACATTTTTCAAGAACACGAATAGCAACAAGTGAAGTTACCGAATTATAATTGTGGTATTTACTAATCCTCACCATAGGTTCACTGGGACCTGGTGCAAAGAGCTCAGGACTGGGAATCAAGAGATTTGGATTCTAATCCCGGCTCTGCCACTCAAGCACTTAGTACAGTGCTCTGCACACAGTAAATTCCCAGTAAATATGATTGACCTACTGTGTGATCTTGGAAAGTTACTTAGCCTCTCTGAGCTTAAGTTACCTCATTTGTAAAAGGGAGATAAAATAGACTGTAAGTCCCATCTGGAACTGTTCCTATCAGAGTGTTTAAGACATAACTATGATATTTATTATATACTTACTGTGTGGTAGGTGCTAAGGGGATAAAAGGTTATCATATTAGACCAGTCCTTGTCCCACACTGGGCTCTCAATCTGAGGCAGGGAGAAAAGCTATCATCCCCCTTGTTCGCATAAGGAAACAGAACCAAGGAAGCTAAATAATTTTGTAAGTAAATCCTAGCTTCATCTCTCCATTCAACCCACATATTCAATCTGTCACCAAATTCTGATGGTTCAACTTTCACAACATTGTTCAAATCTGCCCTTTCCTCTCCAAACTACTAACATTATTAATCTAAGCACTTACCCCATCCCATCTTGACTACTGCATCAGCCTAGTTGCTGACCTCCTTGCCTCCTGACTCACCCCAATTCAGTCTATACTTCACTCTGCTGTCCGGATCATTTTTCTACAAAACCGTTCTGTCCACACCTCCTTGCTCCTCAGGAAGCTCCAGTGGTTGTCCATCCACCTCTGCATCAAACAGAAACTCCTTAAGTTCCATAAGCTCATCACGAGCAGGGAACGTGCATACCAACTCTGCTACATTGTACTCTCCCAAAAGCTTAGTACAAAGCTCCGCAAACTGCAAGTATTCAATAAACACAAATGATTGATCGACTAAAGTACTCAATCACCTCACCCGCTCCTACCTTATCTCTTTGATTTCCTACTAGGAGCAAGTCCACATACTTGACTCCTCTAATGCCAAACTACTCACGGTACTCACGCTACCTTGATCTTGTCCATCTCACCCCCTGCCTCTGACCCACATCCTGCCTCTGGCCTGGCACTTCCTTTCTCTTAATATCTGACAGACGATCCCTCGCTCCACCTTCAAAGCCTGATTAAAATCACATCTCTTCCAAGAGAGACTTCCCCAACTCAGCTTTCATTTTCTCTACTCCCTCTCCCTTCTGTCTCACCCATGCACTTACATTTGCACACTTTATTCTCCCCATCCTCAGCCTCACTGCACTTGTCCACTGTGTGACTTTGAGCAAGCCACTTCTCTGTGCCTCAGTTACCTCATCTGTAAAATGGGATTAAGACTGTGAGCCCCACATGGGACAACCTGATTACCTTGGATCCCCCCTAGTGCTTAGAACAGTGCTTGGCACATAGTAAGTGCTTAACAGATACCATCATCATTATTATTATATGCATAATTTATTTATATTGTCCGTCTCCCCCTCTAGGCTGTAAGTTCACTGTGGGCTGGAAACATGTCTACCAACTCTGTTACACTGTACTCTCCCAAGTGTTTTGTACAGTGCTCTGTACGCAGTAAGCGTTCAATAAATACCATTGATTTATTGACTGCCCAAGATCACACAACCGGATGTAGCCGAGTACGGGAGTACAACAGGGGTGGGCTAACTCCTAGGCCTGGGCTTTCCCGTTCGGCCATGCTGAAGAGATCCAGCAGCTCCGACTCAGAGACAATGCCACCCCTCTCATTAGGTACGACAAATAGTGGCTGAGGACGCTAGCCAGAAGGGAGACAGAATGTGCACTTGGAAAGGAAGAGTACTACAGGTCAATTGGTCTTTTCAATTAGTAAAATTCTCCTCAGTGCCTGGGTTAGGTGCTTGGAAAGGGGCATGAACTCCTCCAGGCAACGAGGGAGCAATTTAGAGCCATTTTCAGTGGCCTGAGAGAGTGCCTAGAGAAGTCAGCCCACTGCACTGCTTGCACTATGAACTCTACATTTCCAAACGGCCCTTTTTTTTTTTTTTTGCATTTCAACCCGTTTAAAACATTTTATGGCTCCTTTCCACCTATATATTGTTATTCTGGATGTTCTCTGTGGCCATTAATTCCATCTTTATTGCAGCTGACTAACATTGAATGGATGTGCAGCTGCCTCCCCAAGAGGAACCCATTCCTCTTAATATAGCTTTTCCCAAGGCCTGACCCAGGGACAGAACGCATCCTTCGTTAGACCATCAGCTATGCTGTGCTTCACTTCAGAGGAACAGTGCTGCAATGGAGAACTCAAAGTTCTGTTTCAACACTCACATCAGATAATTGATGGTCACTACAGGCAGTGAACAAGTGGAGCAGCGGAATGGACAGTGGTGGAAAAAGTTCAGACGTCAAGGGATTTTCCAAGCGCTCATCCAGATTTCTGTGATTTTTATCTGGAGAAGAGGGAATCAATCCTACTTCCTGAGCACTTATCGTGTGCAGAGCACCGTACTAAGCACATGGGGAAGTACAATATATCAGAGTTGGTAGAAACATTCCCTGCCCCAAAGGAGCTGACGGTCTAGAGGATTTCCATTAGAGTCTAGCAATTTTATTATCAGTCTCATGGGTGGCTAGCTTGGACCACTTTCCCCCCCACCCCAATGCAGAAATGATCTTCAAGACTCATTCTCTTATGCAGACTAGAATAATAACTGTGGCGTTTGCTAATATAACCAGCTCAGACCAAGTCACTGCCTCTCATTGGGCTCATAGTCTAAGTAGGAGGGAGAATGGGTACTTAACTCCCCATTTTACTGACACACAGAGAATTTAAATGACCTGCCCAAATTTACCAAGCAGACAAGAGGCAGAGTCAGGATTAGCACTGAGGTTTTGACTTGCAGGCCTTCGCTCTTTCCACTGAACCACGCTGAGAAACCAAAATCCCAGCAGCTGCAGGTACTATAGCTTCAATGGCATGTCAAAAGACACTTTTCTCATTAAGTCAACAACGCTTTATTTTTCTCAGCCCACTTATTAGTGGAAAATATCAGTCCCATCACCTTAAACTATGAAGAGCAGTAGTTTGGGAATCCCTAATTGTGTAAATGTCTGAAGACCATTCCAAAGCCAAAAGAAGCAATGATTAAAATTAAAATTTTATTTGAAATAGGAATGCCACAAAATAATTAACGCAGACCCCATTGGCCAGAAGCCTCAACTTTAAACAACTAGGATCCTAGGAACAATAAATTCTGCATATTTGAACAGATTTAACAGTTTCCATTCCTGGGCATTGACTGTGGCCATTCAGATTAGGACTACATAAATGCTGAGAAGCACATAGCGGGTAAATGATCTGAATCCATCTAAGGAGTCGATCCAGATCATTCTGGCAAACCCAGAATTTTTCTGGCTTGTTTAGTTCGTAATTCTGTCTTCTGTCTGTTCTCATTCTGGTGCTTGTGTGCATTTGGCCTGTACATTTGGGTGCATTCTTCTGGACATTTTGAAATGTTCTAATGATGATTTTGAGGCTTCTCATTAAAAGGTTGTAAGAGACAATTTTGTCTTTATTTGACCTCAAGCATGACTAGAGCCAAAATGGATTTATTCAAGTCTTACAAGATGAGGCCCTCAAATAATAATAATAATGTTGGTATTTGTTAGGCGCTTATTATGTGCAGAGCACTGTTCTAACCGCTGGGATAGATACAGGGTGATCAGGTTGTTCATTCATTCATTCAATAGTATTTATTGAGCGCTTACTATGTGCAGAGCACTGTACTAAGCGCTTGGAATGTACAAGTCGGCAACAGATAGAGACAGTCCCTGCCCTTTGATGGGCTTACAGTCTAATCGGGGGATAAATAAATTGTGGCATTTGTTAAGTGCTTACTATGTGCAAAGCACTGTTCTAAGCGCTGTGGGATACAAGGTGATCAGGTTGTCCCACGTGGGGCTCACAGTTTTTTTTAATCCCCATTTGACAGATGAGGTAACTGAAGCACAGAGAAGTCAAGTGACTTGCCCACAGTCACACAGCTGACAAATGGCAGAGTCTGGATTCGAACCCATGACCTCTGACTCCCAAGCCCAGGCTCTTTCCACTGAGCCACGCCGCTTTCCATTTGAACTTGCCCAGAAGGGCATAGTCACCAATAAAATTTCTAAGCATGTGTTTTGTCGCAAGAGACAAAAGATAACCGTCAGTAGTATTTGTAGAAAGACACAAAAATAACAACAGTAAGTAGTGTTTATTGAGCTCCTTTTTTATGCTAAATACTATACTTTGGGCTAAGCCCTGCATGCAGTCCTTTGGTACACAGAGGACTCTTCTAGTCATCTACCCTGCACAGACCATCTTCTAGAGTGCCTACTGTATGAGGTACCAGGATTCTAATCCTGATCCCAACACTTGCCTGTTGTGTTACCTTGGGCAAGTCACTTAACTTCCTTGTGCCTCATTTTCCTCATCCATTAAACAGGCATTAAATACTTGTTCTCTGTCCCCCTTAGATTGGGAGCCCCACAAGAGACAGAGATCACGTCTTATTTAATTGTGTTGAATTAGCCCCAGCACTTAGCACAGTGTTTGGCCCATTGTAAGCATTTAACAAATGCCACTATGTGCAGAACTCTATTCTGGACACTTGGAAAAGGAAAGTAGAATTTTTTAAAAAAAGTAAAATCTCTACCCTCAAGAAATTCACAGCTTAATGTGGAGTTAAGGTCTTCCTAATCTCCAAATCTTGTCTACAGACTTGGTGACATCAGTTTTCAAGAATGCCTGAGACCTTCTGGTTGTCCCAAACCTCTCTCCAAGTCCCTGTCGCTTTTCACACTTGTCTAAATACCAGGACTAAACCTTTTGGATATAAATGTAGAGTCAACAGCTCATCCATTTTCTCTTCAAATTCAGCCAACAACTCAGACAATGTAAGACAATTGAGCCCAGACCATAAGAGAACTGAATTACCACTTTTTTATTGTCTGGTACAACCACAGTGGAAATATGATATTTTTCCAGGCTTTTTTTTTCTTTTTGCATGAACTGATCTCTACTTTGCAAAAGAACATTGCTTTATGTGCACTGTGCTGACACACTCACTACAATCATCTGGAAAAAAATACAAGCTGCTTCAATAGTGAATGCCAATTGCCAAAAGTAACCCACCTCATTCCATTAAAGCAAATGGATTGAATGAAAATGTATTTAGACAGCAGAATGAGTAGATAAGATTGACCTCCCATTGTCCATTACCATGATGTGGTAGATGGAACACTTTGACAAAAAGCATTTCATTGATGGAATAAATTGAAGTTTCAAAGCTTCCCATTTCAGTCCAGTTCCTACAATTGGGGAAAGAAGCATTCATGCATGAAATGTAAGTAGCCACCATTTGTAGAAATAGTAGTTACTGAGCACTTACTGTTTGCAAAAATCGTACTAATCTCTGGAAAAGAATAGTCCTTGGCCCTCTAGAGAATCCCTTTCTAAAAATGAAGTGAGAGAGTGGTGACAAACAGATAAGGAAAGATGAAACAATGCAACACTAAAAGACAAGGAGAGATACACCACATATACACAAAACGCAGAAGAACACTGAGCTAGAAGAGCAGAATCGCAGGATCCTGGCAGAGAAGCCTCAAGAGTCATAAGGTTCAATTTATATTAGAAATAAATCCAAGTCTCTGAGCAGGAATGCCCAACAGTCTACAGTGGGAACTTATATACCTCTCAACTTACTCTGCTGCTCAACCCCCTCCAGTCTTGCTTAAGAGCCATGAAAAGTAGACACTACCAAGCAATTTCCAACTTGAAATACATGAAAAGGGCAGATGATCTTGAAGACCACAGTTCTTACAAAGAAAATTTAACACCTGATTTTCCAAAATTGTCACTGGGCCTTGCATATGAGTCTGCATGTGTCTAAGTGAACCCTCACCGTAGGCCCAGAATTTTCAGAACTAATGAAACTAGAATAGGAAGATATTTTCTTTCAGACTACATTTCAGTTGCGATCAAAAATGCTATATTTTCTCCAATTACGTGCAAAAATGATGAGCTGGCAAAAAAGTACAATCCTTCCCCATCTGTGAAAGTAAAACACAGATAGATTCGGTCTAGGAAGAAAGAAACCAGACTTCTCCTAATCCCTCCTTTATAAACCCTGAGGTGATAAAGAAGCAATCAAAGATTCCAGCCTACTTTTCAAATTGGCCTAAAGATACTATTCTAAATAGGTTTGAATACATTTCAGTCATCTCTACTTGAAAGTTTTTTTGGTTTTTTTCACATGGACCTTCTCCATCCTCCTTTTTTTTTTTTTTACCCCCCGAATAGAGTGGCCCTTATTTGTTTTGTAATAGGAGAAAGTTTTTCTTGAGGGTCCTGAATCATTCCCTGAAAGTTATTTCACATAATCCACACCGTCTCTGCTTCTCCAGCCAACATACTAACATCATTTCCTTGCACCGATACCAAATTCAGTCTGACCTCCACTGCCCTGGACTCTCCAAGTATGCATTGATTATTCAGGATTAGAACCCTACCTCTGGTAATTTAATCTCTTACCCAATGTCATGGTTAAAGCAGGTCTCCGTCACTCAAACAAAAACCCTCAGCTTGAACTCCACCATGGTTGAATGATCAGTGTGTATATGCCCCAAGACCCAGAGTTTCTGTGCTCTGATTACCTGTCAATCATTACTGAAAAACTTCAACATGCAGCTTGGACTCGCTTCCCTCATAAGTAAAATGGTACACACAACACTTACTTTAGAAGGGGGCTCTAGAAATGAAAAAGCCAGAGAAATGATTTATTCAGCAAATACTCCATCAGTGGTGTTTGATTATAACAACTGAGAAACAGTGTGACCTAAGGGAAAGAGTGGGGGCTTGGAGTCAGAAAACCTGGGTTCTAATCCTAGCTCCATCATTTGTCTGCTGTGTGATTTACACAAGTCACTTAACTTTGTGCCTCAGTTTCCCCAAGTGTAAAATGGGAACTCAATACATGTTCTCCCTCCTAGGGACAAGGATCATACTTAACCTGATTAACTTGTATCTACTCTAGCACATAAAACAGTGCTTGACACATAAAAAGTGCTTAACAAATAGCATTAAAAAAAACCAGTAATATGACACACATTCCTTGCCCTTAATGGTGGAGACAGACAAAGGTTGTTTAAAGATAGTGAAAGGAGGAGGAAGAATAAGATGCAGAAGATGATCGGGTGAATAAATCAAGATGAAATCACTGGAGAAATAATTGAATATGCAAACAAATGTATCAATAAATAAAAATATACATCTATACATGAGCACAGCAGATGAGTATTTGTTAAGTGCTTATTAAGTGTCAAGCACTGTTCTGAGCATTGAGGTAGATACAAGTTAATCGGGCTGGACAGAGTCCATGTACCACAGGACTCCCAGTCTAAAGGGGAGGGAGAACAGATATTGAATCCCCATTTTACAGTTGAGGAAACTGAGGCACAGAGAAGTTAAGTGACTTGCCCAAGGTCAAACAGCAAGCACTCGATAGAGCCGGAATTAGAACCCAGGTCCTCTGACTTTCAGGCCCTTACTCTATCTACTCAGTTATATTGCTTCCACAGCACGATGGGAATTAAGTAGCGAAGGGTGCCTAAAGGAGGTGCGATTTCAGAGAGTTTTGTAGATGAGGAGAGCTGTGGTCTAGGAGACTTCTGGTGAAGAAAGAGTGGAGACGAATATGAGTAAATCAATCAATATCAACTCTATTTAATGAGCGCTTACTGTGTGCAGAGCTCTGTACTAAGCTTTTAGGAGAATACAACACAACAATGTAACGGAAACATTCCCTGCCCACAACAAGCTTACAGTTTAGAGGGGTAAGCCATTCCCTCACACTGGGAAAATAAAACCGTTCCCATCATGGATCACAACTTTAATAAAAACCATCCCCATCACATCCTTAACAATGAAGACATTACACCTAAGGTACAAATTCAGGGAGCCTGGAATCCACTTGGACCTAAGGATGCTAATGACCTGTCTGTTCTTTTGTTATATTGTACTGTCCCAAGCACTTAATACAATGCTCTGCACACAGTAAGTGCTTAGTAAATACAAATGATTGATTGATTAATGATGCCAAACTCATTAGTCAGCTAGTAAGAGGGGTGTTTGCTCTCAGTACAGAGTTTTTCAACTGCTTCACAGATGTCAGCCTAGTTGAAAAAGCATGGGGCTGAGAGACAAAGGTCCCGCAATCTCATACCAGCTCTGCCACTTGCCTGCTTTGTGACCTTGGGCAAGTCACTTATCTTCCCTGGGTCTTAGTTTCCTCATCTGTAAAGTAGGAGGTCAATACCTGATCTGCACAACACATAGTAAATATTTAACAAATATCACAATGATAATAATAACAAGAATAATTTGGGCTGAAAACATGAGTTGAGGGTCAGGCAAGCCAGTTTTGGTTGGGCCCTGCTTTCTCTTGTGCATTGGGTTGAAGGCCTCACTGGTGGGTATTGGTTCCCCATCCTACCCCATTACACTGCCAACAGCCCCTGGGTTGGCAGTGAGGAGTTGGTTCAGGTCAGGGTGGAAATACCCAACCAGTTGGTTTTTTTTTAATTCAGGTAGATGTGCTAGCTTCAGAGTACCTAGGGGGCCTGGGCCAGCAGTACATGTTCAATAATAATAATAATAATAATAATAACAATGGTATTTATTAAGCACTTACTATGTGCCAACACTGTTCTAAGCACTGGGGTAGATACAAGGTAATCAGGTTGCTCCACGTGGGGCTCACGGTCTTAATCCCCATTTTACAGATGAGGTTACTGAGGCACAGAGATGTTAAGTGGCTTGCTCACGGTCACACAGCAGACAGGTTGCTCAGCTGGGATTAGAATCCACGTCCTCTGACTCCCAAGCCCATGCTCTCTCCACTAAGCCACACAAAAAGCTTCTCTTGGCTTCACAGAGCAATTCCTGCTAACACTCCTTGCTTTACCCTTGCACTTGAATTTGCACCCTCTAGTCACTACTCCAGCCTCAGCCCCACAGCACATATGTACATAGATGTAATTTATTTACGCATATTAATGTCTGTCTTCCCCTCTACACCGTAAGCTCCTTGTGGGCTGGGCTCCTTGTTGCACTGTATTTTCCCAAGCACTTAGTTCTGTTCTGTGCATACAGGAAGTGGTCAACAAATATGATTGGTGATCGATTTGATTTGCCTAGTATTGGGCTTGTTCTCTTTGGATTTGGGCGAAAAATGGATTTTTTCTACCAAAAAATGATCTTCTAAAACACACATCTCTCCCAAGTAGATATCTAGGTGGTGGTATTTGCCCAGTTCTTGAGAAAATGAAGGAAGCTGGTGGATATTACCTGGAGGGAGACACAGGAAACGCATTAAGAATGCAGCAAACAAAGCCTTGAGCAATGATGCATCTCAATGCAAAAACAGAGCCAAATGAACCAAGAAAACCAGGCCAGTGCCCTATAACCCTGAAGGAGTAACCCTTTTTTGAGCAAAAGCTTTGAAAGGATTGTAGGATAAGGAGGCCAAAATCCAAACAGCACCAGATGCCACAAACAGTTACAACACAGTACCACAGACACACACAATGGGTTAGGCTGTGGGAATCCTTTGGCCATTTCAGCCACACATGCACACGAACATGCCATCTTTGAATCCACAAGATATTAAGATACCTATATACATCACTGATAGCTATTTTTAAATCTTTTAGTTATGTGGGGATACATATTTAAATGTTCATAACTTTAAAGAGAAATTCCTATGGCCTGGAAAGTGACAGATGTATTGATTTTTTAAAAAAATTTATAACACTCAACAGGACTAAATAAACCTAACATCTGTTATTGGAAAAAAAAATCCTGGAAACCCGATTAAGACACGTGGTGGGAAAACACCTGGAAAAGCACTGTGTGCTTTGCGAGAGAAAGCATGATTCACATACAGATGACAACGGTTACCAAACCTGTTGGATTCTTCCTGAGATTCTTCCTGGGGGAAGCCGTTAAGGAAACACAATAGAGTTGAATTCAACTTTGGAAAATAATTTGACCAGATTCCACAACCAAAGTGGATTACACTAAGATAAAAACCCCAGGGCTAAAGGCACTTTAAATACAAAAATCTTGGAAGCACAGAATGAAAAGCCC
Organism: Ornithorhynchus anatinus; assembly: GCF_004115215.2. Lineage (NCBI taxonomy): Eukaryota > Metazoa > Chordata > Mammalia > Monotremata > Ornithorhynchidae > Ornithorhynchus > Ornithorhynchus anatinus. The sequence goes on from NC_041730.1 coordinate 93,025,301, forward strand.
GGTCATCCACAGGGAGTATCTTGGAATGTTCTAATTGGGGAAAAAGGTGAGTTTCAGGAGCGCTGATGCTCACACAAAGTGACCCGTCCTCGGGGGTGTAAATAAAATCATCCCTCTGGCCAATGGCAGCCAAGTTGTAAGGAAGGCAAGCAGCAAGACAGCAAACAACTAAAATCAAATTGATTTGGTTCATTGAGGTAATTGGACTGAGAGGCAGAAGAAGAAGCCGTTCAATCTAGGAAAATGTAAAATAAATTGCTCAAGGAAGGGACCTGGGGAATATAGGTTAAATGGAAGAGTCATGTAAGGAATTGATCAGGATGTTACTATAAGGAAAATCATTGAGACCTACAATCAGTCCATTACCATCATTAGTGAAAAAAAATTCCACTAACTAAAATGCAAATATATTCCGCTCTCCATCCCCCACGGTTGCCCTCAGACCAAAGAATGGCTCTCTGGGTTCTAGGGAGGTGGTCTCGAGTCCAACAGATTTCACGACTACTGACGATTTTCCCTAATTTATCTCCAAATTGGCTTCCAGAAGCTGGAGATTTCACCCTCAGAGGAAGCGCCGAATAGGCTACCATTTACTCCCGATGTTCCTACTTGAAGTAAGTGAGCTGAACCAGTCACCCTGCTACTACAAGATCTCTCTTGCCTGGGTGAGGACGCAGCATGTAAGAAGACAATGCGTGGACCTTTGTTCCTCCCTTCAGGCCTAAAAGGAATTAATCACATTCTCCCCTTAGACTAGAGGAAATCGGGAGGCAATTAATATTCTTATAATTGAAGAGGGTGAGTCTGTGGCATGGTTAGGGGTAACAGATGCCAGAGACCGGGTCAAAGCCGCCGTCTGAAAGGCTACATCCTGGATCCTGCACATCTGGACTGAGCAGATGCTTGGAACAATTAAAAGCCAACTCCAAGTGTCTACTTGGAATGCCTGGGGCCCACCTAAAGGAATAGCGAAGCGATTACCCTCGGCCGTTGTCGGAAGCAGGAGTGGGATCGCCTCTGCCAGCTCTAAACTGAAAACAGGGAGCCCTTGCAGCAGCTTCAATGGAAAGAGAAACTACCGGAAAACTCCCTTTACTGCTTAAGTACTTCCTACCGCTGTGTCTCTAGAGATTTCATCGCCCCAGATCTGGTGCTCAGAGGCTCTTGGCTTCGTTGAACCTAGGGTAGAGGCGTGCCCCACCCCCAATCTGAACTCTTGTTACAAGGGTTTTCCCCAAATTACAGATAACATTTCTGTTAAGTGAAGCTCTGGCTATGTAGTAAGCACCAGGATAGATAATATGACCGTCAGATCGCATACAAATTTTAATAATAACTGTGTGGTATTTGCTAAATGCTTTCTATGTGCCAGGCACTGTATTAAGCACTGAGGTGGTTACAAGCAAATTGGGTTGGACACAGTCCCCGGCCCACATGAGGCTCACAGTCTGACTCATTCTCTAAATGAGGTAACCGAGGCAGAGAGAAGTGACTTGCCCAAGGTCACAGAGCAGACAAGTAGACGAGTCAATCATTTATTGAGCACTTACTGTATGCAGAACACTGTACTGAGCGCTTGGAAGAGTACAATACAATTGACACATTTCCTGCCCACTATGAGCTTACAGTCTAGAGGGGGAGACAGACAGTAATATAAATAAAACTACAGATCATGGGTTCGAACCCCGGCTCTGCCACTTGTCAGCTGTGTGACTTTGGGCAAGTCACTTAACTTCTCGGTGCCTCAGTTCCCTCATCTGTAAAATGGGGATTAAGACCGTGAGCCCCACGTGGGACAACCTGATTCCCCTGTGTCTACCCCAGCGCTTAGAACAGTGCTCGGCACATAGTAAGCGCTTAACAAATACCGACATAATTATTATTATTATATGTATATAAGTGCCGAGGGGTTGGAATGGGATATAATAATAATTATGGTACGAATAAAGGGAGCGTGTCAGAGTGACGCAAAAGGGAGGAGGAGAAGAGGAAAGAAAGGCTTAGTTGGGGACGGCCTCTTGGAGGACATGTGCCTTCAGTAAAGCTTTGAAGGAGAAGAGAGTAACTGTCTGTCAGATATGAAAAGGGAGGACATTCCAGGCAGAGGTAAGATGTAGGCAAGTGGTCAGTGGCAAGATAGGCAAGATGGAGGTAAGTGAGAGGAGCATTAGAGGAGTGAAGGGTGCAGACCGGGATTTAGTTGGAGAGTAGCAAGGGGTGTCCAAGGTGGGGCGATGTCCAGAGCCTCTCAATTGCTGGTCCTCGCCCAGAGTCTAGCTTCCACTCCAGCAACTGGCAACCAAGAGGCAGCAGGAGCCAGGGGCCAGAGGCAGACCAGACACAGCAGCCTGTCTTCAGCCCACTATACTCACCCCACTGCCTCAATGGGTCACCGCAGTGCTGGTTTCAAAGTGCTTTAAAGCACCTTGACCCTCTTACTTCACCTCCCTAGTCTCCTACTCTAACCCAGCCCACAATCTGCTCCTCTTGTGCCAACCTAGTCACTGTACCTCCATCTCATCTATCTCACTGCCGACCTCTCACCCACGTTCTTCCTCTGGCCTGGAGCGTCGTCCCACTTCAAAGCCAAAAATCAATTACTCTCCCCTATTCAAAGCCTTATTGAAGGCACGTCTCTTCCAAGAAGCCTTCCTTGACTAAGCCTCTCTTTCCTCTTCTCCCACTCCCTTCTGTGTCGCCCGGACTTGCTCTCTTTATTCATGGCCTATCCCAGCCCCACAACACTTACGTACATTTGTGTAATTTATGTTAATACCGATCTCCTTCTCTACACTTTAAGCTCCTTTGGGGCAGGAAATGTGTCCGTTATATTGTTGCACTGCATTCCCCCTAAGCCACGCTGCTTCTCTATTGAATCCCCATTTTACAGATGAGGAAAAAGGGGCATGGAGAAGTTAAGTGCACTTCAGAACACCGGTTTATCTGTCCCGGGAATGGTAGAGTGGGCCAGGGATCCACTTTTACTCCATCCTTAACCCGGAATTTGGTATAATAATAATAATAATGTTGGTATTTGTTAAGCGCTTACTATGTGCAAAGCACTGTTCTAAGCGCTGGGGTAGACATAGGGGAATCAGGTTGTCCCACATGGGGCTCACAGGCTTAATCCCCATTTTACAGATGAGGTAACTGAGGCCCAGAGAAGTTAAGTGACTCGCCCACAGTCACACAGCTGACAAGTGGCAGAGCTGGGATTCGAACTCATGACCTCTGGTATGGTATGGCTGTCCCAGGGCCTCGCCTATAACTTTGAACTTTGAAGGAGACATGGAAAACTTGAATGAAAGGACCAAAAATAATTAATAACTGTGATATTTAAGCACTAACTATATGCCAGGCACCGTGCTAACTGCTGGGGTAAATACAAACTAATTGGGTTGGACACATTCTACGTCCCATATGGAGCTCACAGTCTTCTTCCCCATTTTACAGAGGAAAGAAACTGTGAAACAAGCGACTTGCCCAAGGTCCTACGGTGGAAAAGTGGAGGAGCTGGGATGAGAACTCAGGTCCTCTGACTCTCAGGCCTGCGCTCTACTAGGCCCCACTACCTACTGCGTGGCTCAGTGGAAAGAGCCCGGGCTTGGGAGTCAGAGGTCATGGGTTCGTATCCCAGCTCTGCCACTTGTCAGCTGTGTGACTGTGGGCAAGTCACTTCACTTCTCCGTGCCTCAGTTACCTCATCTGTAAAATGGGGATTAACTGTGAGCCTCAGATGGACAACCTGATTAACCCTGTATGTACCCCAGCGCTTAGAACAGTGCTCTGCACATAGTAAGTGCTTAACAAATACCATGATTATTATTACTGAATGACCTTGTTCATGGCTTCACTGACATTCTTTAAATACCTCTTCTTAGTTGGATCCATTTGGACGATTGCTAGTGATGGATATTGCAAATCTGGCCAAGGCAAAAGATGGAGTCCGGTGTCTCTGCTGTACCATCTTTGCCAGCAGACACTACTGCTGTTTCTATCCATTTTTTATGGTGTTCCTCATAAAGGTTGTATTTGCTAAATGCTTACTATGGGCTAAGCAATGGGGTAGATACAAGAATCTGGTCATTCACAGTCCCTGACCCCACCTAGGGCTCACACTCTGGTAGTGTGATGGACAATTTTTTGTTACTGCTCTTGGGATTTGTTTAGGAAGCAGCGTGGCTTAGGGAAAGAGCATGAATTTTGGAGTCAGAGGTCATGGGTTCTAATCCTAGCTCCACCACTTGTCAGAAGTGTGACTTTGGACAAGTCATTTAACTTCTCTGTGCCTCAGTTACCTCAGCTGGAAAATGGGGAATGGAGACTGTGAGAACCATGTGGGGCAACCTGATCACCTTATATCTACCCCAGCCCTTAGAAGTGTGCTTGGCACACGGTAAGCACTGAATACCATCTTTTTTTTCTTATTTTTTCTCCGTGTTTTTGCAAGAAAATGGAAAAACCTTTCCCTACCCTCACTAATTCAGTGGGCATCCTTAGCAAATTAGAAGCATCTGAAGAACACCAGTTAAAAGGCATGAAGTTAATGCAGAAAGTGGAGGGAAATTGGTTCTTCTTGAATTAACATCATCCCCAATCTCCCCTCCCCCTTAGCTGTCTGGGAAATGGGCCACAGAGCTAAATTAGTAAGCAAACCTGTTTTCATTTTGTCATCACAATCAGAAGCTATTTATTAAGTGCCCACAGAATGCCAAGCACCAAAATTGTTAATGGCATTTCTCAAGCATATGCTATGTGCTAAGCACTGGGGTAGATAAAAGGTTATCAGAGTGGACCAAAATTCCTTCTGCCTCACATGGTACACACAATCTATTTTATTTCTGTTTTAACAAATGAAGTTTCTGAGGTTCAGAGAAGTTGGGTGATTTCCCCAAGGTCACCTAGTGGATAAGCTGGAACTCATTCCAACTCAGGTCTCCTGACTGGGTCGTGTGCTCTTTCCATTAGGTCATGCTGTTCCATCCAAAGCACGGCCTAATGAGAGGAGTACGAGCCTGGAAATTAGCGGACCTGGGTTCTAGTCCTAGCTCTATTTCTCTGCTGGGTGACTTTGGACAGGTCACTTCACTTCTCTGTGTATTAGTTTCCTCATCTGTAAAATGGGAATTAAATCCTTCTCCTTCCTACTTAGACTCTGAGCCCCATGTGGGACAGGTACTGTGTCCAACCCGATAGACTTGTATTGACCTTAGTGCTTGGAACAGAGTTTGGCACGTAGTAAACACTTACCAAGTACCATAAATGAACAAATAAACAAATAGGTCAGGGGTATCGACCATACCCTGGTTTCCAGGCTATTACTTATCATAAATTACCTATTTATATGTCTCCCCCCGACCCCCCGGCCCCAGATTGTATGCTCGTTGTGGGCAGGGACCATTTCTACTAATTCTCTCATATTGTGCTCCCCCAAGCGCTTAGAGTACCTCTCCCAGTGCCTACTGTATGCAGAATTGTGTTCTAAACAGCTCCTGGGGCAGAGAACTGTGCTGGGCACTTAATGGATATATAGCTATGTACTGGGTGCTACGTACACTGTATGCAAAGCACTGTACTGAGTGCTGTCCATACTGTGTGCAGATTATTGTACTGTGTGCCAGTTAATTGGAGAGCACTCTTCTAGGTGTTTGGGAGAGTCCAATAGTTTAAAGACTTAGTCCCTGCCTTTGTGGGGTTAAGTTTACAAATAAAAATTCTCCTTCATAACCTTTTACAATTGGTACCTTTCTACACTGTTAGTTGGTCATATAACCAAGTTGAGTGTTTATTCATTTTTTTTAATATATGTATATGATTTTGTTTTGGGGAATGCATTACTGCACATTACAATTTTCCTATGGAAATTAATACCAAAAATAATGCGTAATATTTGTTAAGCACCTATTATGTGCCAAGCACTGTAGTAAGTGGTGGAGTAGGTATGATGTAATCAGATCAAAAGCAGTCTCCTTCCCTCAGGGGGCTCACAGTCTAAGCAGGAGGGAAAACAGGTATTCAATCTCCATTTTACAAATGAGAAAATTGAAGCACAGAGAAATGCAATGACTGCCTAAAGCAAACGGCATGGCATAGTGGCTACAGCATGGGCCTGGGAGTCAGAAGGTCATAGGTTCTAGTCCCAGCTCTGCCTCTTGTCTGCTGTGTGACCTTGGGCAAGTCACTTTACTTCTCTGTACCTCAGTTACCTCATCTGTAAAATGGGTATTGACCGTGTGAGCCCCTCGTGGGACAGGGACTGTGTCCAACCCAATTTGTTGGTATCTACCCCAGTGCTTAGTACAATGACTAGCATATAATATATGCTTAACAAATAGCATTATTATTATTAGGAGAGTGGCAGAATCAGGATTGGAATCGAGGTCCTTTGACTCTGAGGTTCATGTTTATTCTATTAGACAACAGTTCTAGAGAACTCTAGAAATCTATGCTCTGTTTACGGATTCTTTGGCTTAATATACTATTTTTATAGAACCAGTTGAGTTCGCTTCCTAGAAATTCCCAGAACAAGTCAGACAGACCCAGGTTTGGTCAACAGAAGTTTATCAACTGAAACCCTCTTGCCTGGATTTTTTTTTTAAGTAACTTTTGCAAAAAAAGTCTTCTCCCGGGATTTCCATGTATTCCTCAGGTGGAGGTAGTCTTTGCAGCAATTCCTCTGGAAAGGAATCAGAGTGACATTCCCCTTTATTTCCACCATGCTGATGAAACTGACATAAACTGTGGTATTTGTTAAGCGCTTACCATGTGCAAAGCACTGTTCTAAGCGCTGGGGGATACAAGGTGATCAGGTTGTCCTACATGAGGCTTACAGTTTTTTAATCCCCATTTGACAGATGAGGTAACTGAGGCACAGAGAATTTAAGTGACTTGCCCAAGGTCACACAGCTGATAAGCAGCACCTGAACAGTTAAGCAGCTTCCCCAGCAGGCTATCATAAATATGCTCTAGTTGAGGTCTGATTTCTCCCTAAAATTACAAGAGAAACAAAATAAGAGCTGCAGAAACCCAAAGCTGAATCTTGGACATGTACTAAACAATCTGAAAATCAATATTTATTGAGGATTTACTGTGGGCAGAGCCCTTTTCTAAGCTTTTGGGAGATGAGTTGTTTACACCCATGGTCTGCATTTCCTCTCCTCCAACTCTTCTGGGTTACACCCCTCTCCGCTCCATTAAAACTGCACTTTTCAAGGTCAAAGATATCCTCCTTGCCAAATCCAATGGAATCTACTTGGTCAGAATCCTCCTGGACCTCTGAGCAGCCTTTGACATTGTGGACCACCCCCTTCTTCTGGAAAAGCTGTCTAACTTGGGTTTCACTGACACCATCCTCTTCCCTCTCTGGCCTCTACTTCTTGGTCTCTTTTGCTGGCTCCACCTCTGTCTCCCACCCTCTAATTGCGAGAGTCTCTTAACCCTCAGTTCGAGGTGCCCTTCTATTGTTATTTACACTCACTCCCTTGGAGAACTCAATTGGTCCCACGGCTTCAACTACTGGTTTTGCATGGATGACTCCCAAATCTACCTCTCGAGCCCCTATCTTCTGCAATCTCACTTTTCACCCTGCCTTCAGGATATCTCTGTTTGGGTGTCCTGCCTAGACCTCAAACTGAAAATTCCCAAACTGAACTCCCCATTCATTTATTCAGTCATATTTATTGAGTGCTTACTGTGTACAGAGCACTGTACTAAGAGCTTGGAAAGTACAGAGGGCTCACAGTGTAGAAGAGGGGAGACAGACATCAAAACAAACAGACAGGCATCAATAGCATCGGTATAAATAAAATTATAGATATATACATGTCAAAACAAGTAATCAGGCATTAATATAGAATTATAGATATGTACATATATATACACAAGTGCTGTGGGGTGGGGGGAGCACAGAGCAGAGGGAGCAAGTTGGGGCAATGGGGAAGGGAGGGAGAGCTGAGGAAAAGCGGGGATTAGACTGGGACTAAGGCCCCATCTTCCATAACTTTCCCATCATTGTTCATAAAAACCACCACCATGCTGTCACACAAGCCTTGACATTCCCCTTAACTTGTCTCTTTCCTCTTTTAAAAAAATGGAATTTAAGCACTTACTATGCTGTAGACACTGTCCTAAACACTGAGGTGGACAGAAGCTAATCAGGTTGTTCACAGTCCAAGTGCCACATGGGGCTCACAGTCTTAATCCCCATTATACAGATGAGGTAACTGAGGCATAGAGAAGTGAAGTGACTTGCCCAAGATCACACTATAGGGCAGCAACAGAGCCGAGATTGGAACCCACTTATTCAGTTAGCCACAGCATTCTCTCTTCACAAGATACCTAGAAGTTTCCCCTTCCTGTCCATCCAAACATCTACCACTCTTATCCAAGCACTTATGAGCTACCTCAAATGCTGCCTCGGTTTTCTTGCTGAACACCGGGCCTCCTGCTTCTCCAGTCGATATTTCAAATTTGCTGTCTGGATCATTTTACTAAAAATCATTTTGCAGCTCTCTCCCCACTGATAAAAAAAAACGCCTACAGTTGTTCATCTTTCTCTGCATCAAAAGTTCCACACCATCAGCTTGAATGCTTTCAATCAGCACTCTCACTCCCCTCCCACCATAACCCAGCTCACACACTACACTCCTCTTACACCAACCTATTTACTATACCTTCATCTTGTCTTTCTCTACATTGACTCTTTGCTTACGCCTACATTAATAATAATAATGTTGGTATTTGTTAAGCGCTTACTATGTGCAGAACACTGTTCTAAGCGCTGGGGTAGACACAGGGGAATCAGGTTGTCCCACATGGGGCTCACAGTCTTAATCCCCATTTTACAGATGAGGGATCTGAGGCACAGAGAAGGTAAGTGACTCGCCCACAGTCACACAGGTAAGTGGAAGAGCTGGGATTCGAACTCATGAGTCCTGACTCCATAGCCCGTGCACTTTCCACTGAGCCATACATTGACCTACATTGTAAAATGGGGATTAAATACCTGTTCTCCCTCCTCCTCCATGCTGCTAGAGAAGCAGCATGGCTCAGTGGAAAGAGCACGGGCTTAGGAGACAGAGGTCATGGGTTCAAATCCCGGCTCTGCCACTTGACAGCTGTGTGACTGTGGGCAAGTCACTTCACTTCTCTGGGCCTCAGGTACCTCATCTGCAAAAGGGGGATGAAGACTGTGAACCTTACGTGGGACAACCTGATTACCCTGTATCTACCCCAGCGCTTAGAACAGTGCTCTGCACATAGTAAGTGCTTAACAAATACCAACATTGTTATTATTATTACTTAGACTGTGAGCCCCCTGTGGAAAGGAGACTGCTTTTGATCTGATTACATCATACCTACTGCACCCCTTACTACAGTGCTTGACACATAATAGATGCTTAACAAATATTACATATTATTTTTGGTACATTGACTCTCTACTCCTGCCTGGAATTCCCTCCCTTTTCACATCTGACAGACAGTTTCCCCATCTCTAAATCCTGATTAAAGTCATATCTTCTCTAGGAAGTCTTTGATGGTCAATCCCTCATCTCCCCACCCTATTCTCCACTCTTTCCGCATCACTTAAGTCCATACCCACTAATCAATCAATGGTATTTATGGAGCACTAACTGTGTGCAGAGCACTGTATTAAGTGTTTGGGAGAGTTAAATGAAACAGAGTTGGTAGATATATTCCTTGACCACAAGGAGCTTACAGTCTAGAGGAGGAGACAGACATTGATAAAAGTAATTTATAGATAAGTTCTGAGAGGCTGAGGGTGAGTGAATACCAAATCCTCAAAAGGTACCTAAAGATCCAAGGGCATAGACAAATCAGAAGGGAGAGGAAATCGGGGTAAAAAAAAGGCTCTTGGAGGGGTGTGACCTAAATAAGGTGGTGAGAGTGGTGACCTGGCATATATGGAGGGAGAGGGACTTCCAGGCCAGAAGGAGGATGTAGACAAGGGGTCAGAAGCGAGTAGGCTGGCTTATAGAGTAGTGAAGTGGGTGGACTGGGTTGTAGTATGAAATCAGGGTGGTAAGGTATGACAGGACAAACTGACTGGGTGCTTGAAAGCCGAAGAGAAGAAGTTTGTTTGATGCAGAGCGGTTGGGCAACCACTGGAGATGCTTGAGAAGTGGGGAGGCATGGACTGAACATTTCTTTTTTAATTTTTTTTAGAAAAGTGATCTATACAGCAGACTGCAGTATGGACTGGAATAGGGAGAAACAGGACGCAGGGAGGTCAGTGAGGAAGCGGATACAGTAGTCAAGGTAGGATAGGAAGAGTGCTTGGATCAGCTTAATAGCAGTTTGGATGTAGTCATTCATTCAGTTGTATTTATTGAGAGCTTACTGTGTGCAAAGCACTGTACTAAGCATTTGGGAGAGTATAAGATAAAAACAGACATCTTCCCCGCCCACAGTGAGCTCACAACCTACAGGGAGAAACAGATATTAACATACATAAGTAAAAAAGAGTGGATTTTAGCGATATTGGGAAGGTGGAACCAACGGGATTTGGTGACAGACTACGTGGGTTGCAGGACAGGGAAGAATCAAAGACAATATCAAAATTTCAGGCTTGTGAGACAGGGAGGATAGTGGCATTGTTTACAGTGATAGAAAACTCAGGATCTACAGGTATGGAAAGCACAGGGAGAGGACAGGGTTTGGGTGGGAAGATAACAGTTCTGTTTTGGATGTGTTTAGTTTAAGGTGGTCAGCAGGACATCCAGGTAGGGATGACCTGAAGGCAGAAGGAAATACGAGACTCCAGAGAAGGAGAGAGGTCAGGCTGAAGAGGTAAATTTAGCAATCATCTGAGTAAAGGGAGTAGTTGAAGTCATGGGAGTGAATGAGCTCTCCCTGAGAGTGGGTGTTGGTGGAGAATAGAAGGGGACCCAGAACTGAGCCTTGATGGACTCCCCCACTGCCAAAGGGTAGGAAGCAGAGGAGGAACCTGCAAGAGAGACTGAGATTGAGCAGTTAGAGAGATAGGAGGAAAATTAGGAGAGGACGCTATCAATGAAACCGAGGTTTGAAAATGTTTCGAGGAGAAGGTGTTTAAGGTGCTGAGAGGTCTAGGAGGATTAGGATGGAATAGAGGCTATCAGTTTTGGTAAGAAGAAGGTCACTGGTGACCTTTGAAGAAGTTGTTTCCATGGAGTAAAGAGGATAAAATCAAATTTGAGAGGATTAAGGAGAGAATTAGAGGAAAGGAAGTGGAGGCAGCCAGTTTGATTCTCACCCTATCCTCACCCTACTCACGTACTTATCCTTATTCACTGTTCTTTCCCTGTTCTGTAATTTATTTTAATGTCCCTCAATAACTAGATTGTAAACTCAAGAGTGAGGGATGTCTTTGGGATTTTGTACAACTCTTTTGTATTCTTCCAATCACTCATAATTTCATGGTATTTGGGAAGCACTTAATATGTGCTAGGCACTGTACTGAGCACCGAAGTAAAAGCAAGATAATCAGTTTGAACACAGTCCATGTTCCTCATAGGGCTCACAGCTTTAATCCCCATTTTACAGATTGTGTGGCGAGGCACAGAGAAGTGACTTGTCCAAGGTCACACAGCAGACAAGTAGTAGACCTGGGATTAGAACCCAGGTCCTCTGACTCTCAGGCTTGTGCTCTTTCCACTAGTCTATGCTGCTTAGTACCGTGCTCTGCACACAGAAAACAATAAATACAACTGGTTCCGTCCTCAAATTCACATACCTCAAAAGCTTCGAGTCCTGCACTAAACTTGGATTGAAATAAATGCCCTCATCCCCATCTCACCCATTAATTCTCCCATTTCTCTTGAAGACTAAAGGACCTCTAGAAAGGTCACAGCAGTGTTCTGTCCCTTCACCTCCTCATATGCCAGTGATGCTCCACAATTTACCTACTTACAAGCTTTTCCATGTCTCCTAGTGTAGCGTAAAAGTAGTACATTTGAGGATCAAAGAGCCTGGGTAATCCCAGCTCGGCCAGTGTCCTGCTATAATAATAATAATAATTGTGGTATTTGTTAAGTTCTTACTACGTGCCACACACTGTACTAAGTGCTGGGGTGGATACAAGCAAATCAGGTTGGACACAATCCCTGTCCCAAATGGGGCTTATAGTTTCAATCTCCATTTTACAGATGAGGTAACTGAGGCACAGAGAAGTGAAGTGACTTGAACAAGTCACTCAGCAGACAGGTGTCTGGGATTAAACCCATGACCTTCTGACTTCCAGGCCAATGACCTATTCACTATACCACACTGCTTCTCCTGTTACGTTACCTCACTTTAACCTCTCTGTGCCTCTGTTTCCCCACAAGTAAACTGACGACGGTGACAGCTTGCTCTCCCTCACAGGGATGATGTGAATATAAAATAAGTAAGATGAGAGTGTTTGGACACTGACATGGATCTGCCAATTCAAGGTACACACAATTCTATCATAACTGGTTAAGGAATTAGGAAACGTTTGTCCACCACTGAGAAACGATTCAGATACAGCTACAGCGCGGTAACAAAAGAAACAATTGTGCACATGCACTTCTTGTCACAGAGTGAACACTGAAACACCAGTTTTACTTAACAGAGTTTTTAAAGAGTGCGATTGCATGCTAAGGAAGAACTGCGTGTATTATTATTATATTCATCTATCGCTCCTTGTTCAGAACCTGGACATGTATACACTTGTATTTGATCATTAAGTAAAGGGGAGACTGGAACTAATCACCATCTCCCATTACTCTTCAACATCCTGGGGTTTGACAATCCACTTGCTGGCTTAGTGATCCACGTTCTTGGCTCCTCTCTTTTGCACGGACTCTACTTTGGGCCATTTCACTGATTTCACCAGAGAGTGGCCAAAGGCAGTGAGAAAAGGTAAAAGGCAAAAAAAGCCTAAAGGATTTTCTTCACTGGGTATCTGCAGTAGGGAAAAGTTCTGAGGGAGCAAGGTTGAGACTTGTTGACTAGAACGAGCGCTTTGAATTACCAATAGCTTTCAGTTACTCGAACCACTGCTGATTCCCAGTACCGAGGCGAATGAGAGTTGGCTGGATCACACTGTTAAAACCTAAGTATGCAACACTATAAAAAGTCACAAAAACATTTCCGTTCCAGCTGTTGAACAGCTTCTTTCCACTGAGGTTAATCACAGATTGACTTGACAACAGTCTTTTGGTAATAATCTGTCCTTGCACATAGTCAATCCCTTCTCTTGGTAGTCAGCGAGCATATTCAGCAGAGGCAAATCCAGTCACAAGCCTGTGAAAATACTATCTAGAACCTTCATTAAAACCCACCTTTTCCAGGACTTAGGCTTTAATTCCAATTCTACCACGTCTCTACGGTGTGATCTTGGGAAAGTCACGTAAGTCCCCTGTGCATCCGTTATTTCTACTCTCCATCTACAACCCAACCTGCACACTTCACTTCTTTTGTGCTAACCTCACTCTGTCTCAATCTCGCCTATCTCACCACCGACCCCTAGCCCACACTCTGCCTCTGGCTTGGAACAGCCTCCCTCTTCAAATCCAATAAACAGTTGCTTTCCTCCCCCCACTTCAAAGCCTTTCTGAAGACACATCTCCTCCTAAAAGCCTTCCCAGATTAAGCTCCCCCTTTCCTCTTCTCCTACTTCTTTCTGCTTCCCCCGACTTGCTTTGTTCTTCACCCTTCCCAACCCCTTGGCATTTATGTACACATCTGTAATTTATTTGTATTGATGAACGTCTCCCCCACCACCCTCACTGTGGGCAGGGATTGTGTCTGTTTATTGTATTGTACTCACCCAAGAGTTTAGTACAGTGCTCTGCACACAGTAAGTGCTCAATAAATACGATGGAATGAATGAAAGTCTCTAAAATGGGGATTAAATCCTACTCCCTCTTACATAGACTGTGAGTCAGATGTGAGACAGGGACTGTGTCCAACCAAATTAACTTGTATTTAACCAAGCACTTGGAGCAGAGCTTGGCAGATAGCAAGTACTTAACAAGTAACAATTATTTATCACATTAAAATCACCCACCTTTCTGGCTCATCTCCCATCAGCTACTCTTAACACATGGGTATCTATTCATTTATTCCACTTCATCTGTGATTTATTTGGGGATATTACCAGTTACATATTTTTAACTCTTCTCCTTTTGCATTGTATAGAAATATTGTCTTCCCAGCTCTCACATTAGATTGTAAACAGCTCAAGGGTAGCGACCACGTCTTCTACTTTTATTGCTCCCAGTCACTTAGTTCAGTGCTCTGCCCCACATAGGCATTCTAAAAAGCACCCTGCATGTAGAAGTTGCTCAATAAATTTTGATGATGACAGTGATGAAAAGGACGATATCTCCAATATCTCTTATGCAGATGTGAATATCCATTCTGCTGGCTAAAGCTGAGATCTGGGATTCTTTGGCAGAAGGAAGGGGAAAAAAGAAGGTAGGGGTTAATTGTCAGGGCCAGGCACCTTGCTATAGGCTTAAGAAAGAATGACCCTGGTTTTGATCCTGATTGAGCAGTTCGCTTTATGAAAGAGCAAGACTGGATGACCCATTAAAAGGAAAATTAATTAATTAATGTTGGTATTTGTTAAGCGCTTACTATGTGCCGAGCACTGTTCTAAGCGCTGGGGTAGACACAGGGGAATCAGGTTGTCCCACGTGGGGCTCACAGTCTTAATCCCCATTTTACAGATGAGGTAACTGAGGCACAGAGAAGTTAAGTGACTTGCCCAAAGTCACACAGCTGACAAGTGGCCGAGCCAGGATTCGAACCCATGAACTCTGACTCCAAAGCCCGTGCTCTTTCCACTGAGCCATGCTGAAAATGCAACTGATCTAATCTACCCAAGTGCTTTTGGGAGGTTTTGAGAAAAACATGATCTTCAAAATGAAATAGATCTTTCAGGGGGAAGATTTTGAAGGACCGTTTTTCTTTTTTAAATGGTATTTGTTAATCAGTTCCTATATACCAGGCACAGTATTAAGCGCTGGGGTACATACAAGATTGGTTGGACACAGTAATCCCACATGGGCCTCACAATCTAAAATCCCATTTTACAGATAAGGAGACAGGTACAGGGAAGTTAAGTGACTTGCCCAAAGTCACACAGAAGGTACATGGCAGAGCCTGGATTAGATTCCACATTCCCTGACTCCCAGGTCCATGCTCTTTCCACTATACCATGCTGCTTCCCTAAAAATCTGACAGCATTATTCCTATCCCACAAGTTTTTCCAAGGAACTAGGGAAGAATTAATGCTTATCTTCTACTGCATCCAAGGTCCCTTCCTTTGACTGCATTTTTCCAAGTGCATAACTAACATGAGTAGAAGCAACAGAGCTTGGAGGATAAAGCACTGCCCTGGGAGTCAGAAGGACCTAGGTTCTAATTCCGGCTCCTCCCTTTACCTGCTGTCTGAACTTGGGCAAGTCACTTCACTTCTCTGGACCTCAATTCTCTCACCTGTAAAATGAAGATTAATACCCTGAGCCCCATGTGGGACAGGGACTGTGTCCAACACGATTATCTTGCCTCTATCCCAGTGATAATAATAATAATAATGTTGGTATTTGTTAAGCACTTACTACGTGCAGAGCGCTGTTCTAAGCGCTGGGGTAGATACAGGGGAATGAGGTTGTCCCACGTGGGGCTCACAGTCTTCATCCCCATTTTACAGATGAGGGAACTGAGGCCCAGAGAAGTGAAGTGACTTGCCCACGGTCCCACAGCTGACAAGGGGCAGAGTCGGGATTCGAATCCATGACCTCTGACTCCCAAGCCCGGGCTCTTTCCACTGAGCCACGCTGCTTAGAAGAGAGCCTGGCACATAGTAAGAGCTTAACACATACCACAATTATATCCTCGGGGGCACCGGCAAAGTGCTCTGCACACAGTAGGCATTCAAGACAGTGTTTGGCACACAGTGGACCCTCAGTTAAAACCAGTGACTGAGGAATAGGGTGGTAACACTGTATCCTGGATTCAGAGCCCAGGAGAATTAATGTAAAAAAAAAAAAAATGATTGACCAAAATTAACTAGCAAAGGGGAATTTACTCCACACGCAGTGGGCTGTGATTCAGGATGATGTATTTGCTGCACAAGAACCCCTGGGCTGTTTCCTTCAGCCCTTCTGAAGGTGATGGTTCAGAAGCTGAATCAGGGGTTTGATTGAGGGGCCCCTCCCCCTTTCCCTGCCCTGGGTGTAGAATGGACCAGGTGGAAGTGATGAATCAAATCCTCTTCCCCGCATCCAGGAGACACAGACCGGAATGCATACACACCTGATTTCCCCTCCCTTGACAGTCAAGATCTGGAGTTAGAGAAGCTTTGCCTTCGGCAATTCAAAGTCTCAGTTCACTACTTGTTAAATACATCCTCGTGCCAACCAGTTTATAGTTCAGTGTTCCTCTTCCTGTTTGAGTGCTCCAATACTGCTGGATCCAGTCAACAGCTGGATGGTTTTGACCGGAGAGGTAATCAACTGTATTTATCAAACACTTATGGTACGTAGAGCAGTGACTAAGTGCTACAGAACAATGAAAGCAGAAGACAAAACTCCGTCCTCAGTGGGCTTAGAAAGAGCCCACTTAGCTCAGTTGCCTAAAAAAGTGGTTCTGATAATGCCAAGGTCACGGGCTCGATCCCTATACGGGGCACAAATACTTAGAAAAAGCACGCCTTGTGGCTAGAGCGTGGTCCTGAGAGTCAGATGGACCTGGGTTCTAATCCCAGCTCTGGTCCTTGTCTGCTCTGTGACCTCGGGCAAGTCACTTCACTCCACTGTCCCTCACTTACCTCATCTGTAAAATGAGGAGTCATCTGTGGCAAGAGCACAGGATTGGGAGTCAGAGGACATGGGTTCTAATGCTGGCTCCACCATTGTCTGCCACGTGGCCTTGGGCAAGCCACTTAACTTCTCTGTGTCACGAGCCCCCACTTCATGCCAACCAGGACCTTCCTGGACCGGGGGAGCCTCAGTGACACGTAGAGGAAGTCAAACCACACCTCTGATCGCCTAGGTTAATGAGAAGAGTTTTTTACTTAGTTTTACCAACATGCAAGGGAGTGACACGTACACACACTCACTCAGTTACTCTACCAAGAGCCCAGTACATTCTGTGGTCAAGGAAGCCCGTTCCGCCAATGTTTCTTCTTGCCGCTCTAATACTTCTCTGTGCTGCTTTAGCATGCCTCTATCTGCAGGTGTCCACAGGTGTCTCCACCTGCCTCCCCTTTTTTATCTGCCTTAGTCGTGGCAGCTGTGGTTCTATGTGGCAGTCACTGATTGGTCCAGGCCAGTTACCCCGTAAAGCGGGGAGAGAAAGCCACACTTCCCTCCATGCCCCCCACCCCCACTATATGACTATCACAGCAATCACCTGTCTCAGAGCCCACCAGTGGCTTCACAAAGTGTCTCCTTTGTTGTTTACAGGATCACAACAAGTCTCTAACAAGGCTGCTCGTTGTGGGCTCACCATACTCTGTGCCTCAGTTACCTCATCTGTAAAAGGGGGATTAAGTCTGTGAGCCCCAAGAAGGACAACCTACCTACCTTGTATCTACCCCAGTGACTAGAACAGTGCTTGGCACATAATAAGCGCTTAATAAATATCATCGTTATTACTGTAAACCCTGTGTGAGACTTGGATTGGGTCCAACCTGATAAGCTTGTATCTACTCCAGTGCTTAGTACAGTGCCTGGCACATAGTGAACACTTTAATAGATATATAAAAAAATTAAAAAGACAGGGAGAACTCATGGTTCAGTTGTTAGACTGATTGGTTAGGAGGCAGGAAAACTGGATTTTTATCACTGCTGAATTACTGCCAATAATTTCCTGAACCTCTCTGAACCTCCGTTTCCTTATTTATAAAGATCGACAAAGTTGTGTCAACACAACAACCCCCCAAATCACATATATTCACCATCAATCCTCAGCACTTAAAGATGTAGACTTATTGGATTGGTTATATATATTGACCTGTATATATTTGTTCTCCCTCCGCTTAGTGGGGCAGGGACTGTATGCAAGCTGATTATCTTGCAGCTACCTCAGGGCTTCATACTGTGCCTGGTACAGAGTGAGCTGTTAACAAATAACACAGTTATTATAATTATCATTATCACATACACTAAATATTTTTCCACTTTTTTAGTCATCGTTCCAATCTCTTGCTATTACTAAATGTGCCTTTGTTCTTCCTCATATCACACTTTTCATAAATACTTTATATCTGCCTGTTTCCTTAACGAGATTGAAGAGAGAAACCTTAGA